>NC_084830.1:31975991-32615574 GCF_033115175.1 Lepus europaeus | reverse complement strand
ATATATTAAGTAAAGATTTCAACAGTTTGCACTGAAACACAAAGTGTAAAGTACTGTTTGAGTATTAGTTATAGCATTAATTCACATTGTACAACACATTAAGGACAGAGATCCTACATTGGGAGTAAGTGCACAGTGACTCCTGTTGTTGATTAAACAATTCACACTCTTATTTATGATGTCAGAAATCAGCCAAGGCCCTTGTCATGAGTTGCCAAGCCTATGGAAGCCTTTTGAGTTCACCAACTCTGATCTTATTTAGACAAGGTCATAGTCAAAGTGGAAATTCTCTCCTCCCTTCAGAGAAAGGTACCTCCTTCTTTGATGGCCCCGTTCTTTCCACTGGGATCTCACTCACAGAGATCATTCATTTAGGTTTTGTTTGTTTTTTTTTTTTTTTTTTTTTTTTTTTTTTTTTCCCAGAGTGTCTTGGCTTTCCATGCCTAAAATACTCTCATGGGCTCTTCAGCTAGATCTGAATGCCTTAAGAGCTGATTCTGAGGCCAGAGTGCTGTTTAGGACATCTGCCATTGTATGAGTCTGCTGTGTACCCTGTGTCCCATGTTGGATCGTTCTCTCCTTTTTAATTCTATCAGTTAATATTAGCAGGCACTAGTCCTGTTTATGTGATCCATTAGACTCTTAATCCTATCATTATGATCAATTGTGTACTGAAATTGATCACTTGGACTAGTGAGATGGCATTGGTCCATGCCACCTTGATAGGATTGAATTGGAATCCCCTGGCATATTTCTAACTCTACATTTGGGGCAAGTCTGATTGAGCATGTCCCAGACTGTACATCTCCTCCCTCTCTTATTTACACTCTATATTTAACAGGGATCACTTTTCAGTTACATTTAAACACCTAAGAATAATTGTGTGTTAATTACAGAGTTCAACCAATAGTATTAAGTAGAACCAAAAGAAAAAAAAATACTAAAAGGGATAAAGTATTAAATTGTACATCAACAGTCAGGACAAGGGCTGATCAAGTAATTGTTTCTCATAGTGTCCATTTCACTTCAAAAGGTTTCCTTTTTGGTGCTCAGTCAGTTGTAACCGATCAAGGAGAACATATGATATTTGTCCCTTTGGGACTGGCTTATTTCATTCAGCATGATGTTTTCCAGATTCCTGCATTTTGTTGCAAATGACCAGATTAGCTACTATAGAACACAGTACGGGGTTCCTCAAAAAATTAGAATTACCTAAAGATAAAAAAAGACATATTAATATACTTGCAAATGTAATATTTATTTAAAAGCAAATATGATTAATTTTATTATTTTATTTTAAAAGTGAGCATTCTTCACTATTTCTAGACATCTGTATGTATTTTTATCACCTTTCTTTTGTCAAAAAAAGTGTTATTTTGGTCCCTTATGCTTAAATATAATCGGTCTGACCCTAAGTGCATAGAAGTTCTAGCTTTGTGATTATCACTGATTATGATTTTTGTTTACTTTTTTGTTTAACATGAATCTCCTGGACGTTTTATGGAAATAGAACATTTTGCTTTATAAAGGATTTTCTGCTAATGAGAAATTCTGTTATACATTTCTAATATTTTATCTCTTTTCCAAAATGTATTGAGATACTTCAATGCAAATTTGACAAAGTTAATTCAATAGCTGGATGAATTTCATGAACATATAATCAAATTTTGATAGATAGCTTGTCCCACATCTGTATTCCTCATACGGATTTAACCCATTTTAGCTCACCTGTCCAGGAAAGAACAATTCAACTCAAATATTGTAGATAATAAAAGGAATGAATATCAGCTCTCCATTCTATAATTTGAAAAGTGTATATTTGGTGTAATAAGAACAAAGACAGTAATGATCCTGTGCCTATTTTAGTGAAAAAAAATTTGTTTTCTTGACCATACATAGTCACTGTCAAAAACTAATGAGTTTCAAACTACGGACATATGGTGTTTCACAACATTTAGTATGCAGGTTGTAATTTTTTTGTGAATTTCTTGCCTATCTTGCTACAGGTTATTATAAGGATAGAGAACAGATTGTCATTTGCTGGGTCTTAGTCCACCCGTACAGGATGGACTGGGTCCGAGGAAAGGTGAGTGCGCCGCTCGCCCATTCCCCAGCCTCCCGATCCCGGAGACAGTCAGACGCAGTGGGGAGCCAAGTCTAGTAGCAAGAACTCATTTATTTCGTGCAAAACAGTACCTTTTATAGCACAAAACTGCAGAGTCATTGGGACAGGGCTAAGGACCTCCAATCACTTAAAAAATCACCTTACGGGGGGATTTCTATAGGACTAGCCATATGTCTATACACTTGTTACTAGTTTTGTTACCTCCCCTGATGTTGCACAGCCAATTAGTTTTCGTGGTAAACAACTTTGGATTCCGCCCACCTTACTTCCTTTGGGCACCATCATGTAACTAATTTCCCCACAGTCATTATGATAAAATTAACCTGAATGGAAACAGTCAAAGTACAACAAAGTATAAAGATAATGCTGAAAATGAGTGGAGAAAAAGCAACAGGAAAAAGGCATGGAATTGAGAACCCATTCAGAGTTTAAATCATTTCCATGACTCACAGTACATGCTAATGACATCCTACTTTGATATCTCATGTGTGAACTTGAGTACCACCCACCTGACTATGTCCAGAATAGCTATGACAGAAAATGAATCAGTTAATGAGTGAGTTAATAAGGTCACTTATATGCTCAGTCTTAACTTTTTGTATACCCTTTGGTCTCACAGTATTAAATTAGGAGGCATTCTTCTATTAATACTCATTTAACCCATAGAATAGTTTAGCAACTACATTAATTAATTAAATATTTAAACAAGTTTCTCACAATTGGTTCTCTTATTTCATCTACAGAGGGGGGCATTTCTACAATGATCAGTCCATGCTTAGTGTAATGGGTACTGACTGCATTCTGTATATGAACCAGTCAAATGTGCAAGTTAGTTGTCTATGGTAATTCTTATGAAATGCAATTTTATGTTGTTATTTTTTATTTATTTGAGAGGCAAAGCAACAGACTGAAATGCAAACAGAGAACTCCCATCTGTTCATTCATACTTTTGATGTCTTCAACAGGTAGACCTCAAGCCAAGAACTGAGAACACAGTCCAGGTCTCCTGCCGAGTGTCAAGAACTCAATTACATGAGCAGGAAAGTGTATTCAAGAGCTAAATCAGCAGTCAAAACCAGGAACTGTGAAATGGGGCACAAGCATTTACACTGTAAAGCTAAACACCTGCACCTGTGTGTGTGTGTGCATATTATATATACATATATAATTCCATCATTGAAATCACGGACTCTTCTCTTTGTCTCCAAACTACAATTATGTTTGGAGTTTGGGGAAGTACAAGATTTTAAAAACACTTTTATTTATTTAATTTATTTATTTATTTTTTGACAGGCAGAGTCGATAGTGAGAGAGAGAGACAGAGAAAGGTCTTCCTTTTTGCCATTGGTTCACCCTCCAATGGCCGCTGTGCTGATCCGAAGCCAGGAGTCAGGTGCTTCTCCTGGTCTCCCATGCGGGTGCAGGGCCCAGGGACTTGGGCCATCCTCCACTGCCTTCCCAGGCCATAGCAGAGAGCTGGCCTGGAAGAGGGGCAACCAGGATAGAATCCGGCACCCCAACCGGGACTAGAATCCGGTGTGCCGGTGCCGCAAGGCGGAGGATTAGCCTGTTAAGCCACGGCGCCGGCCAAAAACACTTTTAAACCAACGAATTAAATAGCATAAATTGCAGGACTAATATAACACTTAGGGGAACAGGAAATTGAAACTTAGAACCTGCGAAATTTACACCGTACAAAGAGTTAGTTTTTTCTGATTGAAATTGAATTACAGTATAATTTCTTATATTGCTTTTGCCTTTTTAAAAATAGTACTTTATACTTTGTGTTTCTGTGTGGGTGCAAACTGTTGAAATCTTTACTTAGCATACACTAAATTGATCTGTATATAACGATAATTGAAAATGAATCTTGATGTGAACGGGATGGGAGAAAGAATGGGAGATGGGATGGTTGCAGGTGGGAGGGAGGTTATGGGGGGAAAATGTTATAATCCAAAAGTTTTACTTTGGAAATTGATATTTATTAAATAAAAGTTAAAAAATTAAAATATTTTTAAAAGGACGCCTTCATCATCTTCCTATAGTCTATTCTAGTCCTGCTGAAAGGCACCAAACTGTAAATCATCAAACATGGAATAGAAGCTAAACTGTTCTTATTAACAGAACTACTTTCTGGTTATTTCTCCAATTTTGTTTTCTAGAGCAATAGAAATAGTGTTTTTTTCTAATAAAATCTCCAGATAAATGTTGAGTAAAATTGCCTTGCCTAGAGTATCTCAGTAGTCCAATGAACTTTGTCACTGACATTTAAAAAAAGAAGTATGACCATTTCTGATTGTGTGATAGTTTAGCAAATAAATTTGAGCTAAGATTATAAGACCATCTTGATTTTGAAAACCATTTTAAATTATTCAGGATGAGAATTGCTTTTTAATAATTTTTGTCTAGATATTTTGTTGACCTGATTACATCTCATTCCCTATGGAGAAGGATCAGAATTAATTTACTTTCACTAATTCTTATCTTCAATAACAAGATCTCATGAGTTATTTGAAAGAATTAAATAGGAATTTTGAATTACACAATTCAATGGTTTTAGAATTAATTTTTAGAAGAAGTAGCACTGAAAAATCTTCCAGTGCTATCAAGGTTCAATTTTGTAGGCCTACTGTGTACAATAAGTTGTAAAGTTTAGGGTTACAGCTTTCCTGCTTATATATGTGTTGACAGGTTGTGCTTATCAAAGTTTAGAAGTGGAGAAAAGGTGACGTAATCAGCACAGATAACCTGGGCTGCCTTCAGCACTACAGTGGTTTTACAAAAATGCAAATTTGCCTCAAACTGACCTTGAAAATTGTAAGATGAGTTATGGCCAACATACAGCCTCAGACTTTAAACTCAAATCCTTCAGACAAGTAGGAATTGGTGGCCCAGGAAAACTATTAAAAATATCTACTTTTACCAATCCAATTTTAAATAGATGAATGACGTTATATACTGAACCTGTTTATGATTTAAAATTCTTTACCTAAAGAGTGATTTCAAATACCATACAAATATAGAAAAATGAGTATTTTTAATACATTAGACTAAGTTTAAGCGATTCCTTAGAGCATAATTTGAAAATCAGTATTAGTACAAAGCTATTTAAAGTAGAGGAAAGAAAAAAAAAACACTTCATTTTAAAATACTTACTTCAGCAGACTGTATTTTCAATTTGTCGAGACCACTGTACATTTTGCCGAGCTAACGGATAACAAAGAAAACCTTCAACGCTCAAATATATTGTCAGTGTTTCCATGGAGACTAAAGAAACCATTACCCTTAAGTTCAAACAATTTGAGAAAGGCTAAATACAGAACTACATGTAAAGTGAGGAATGAATCGCACAAACTGAATACAATTTGGGAATGCAGCTTTATAGATGCCACAATTAGTATGCATAAACTGAATTGTTTACTCTCCTTAGGATCTCCCCTCCAAAGAACCAGAGGTTTGGAATGCGGTATAGTGAGCATGAAGCACTCTGATCCTAAAGTAAGATGCTTGGATTTCAAGGAGAACTTTCATCCAACAACTGCTTGACTAGATGTAATGAATATAATTCATTTATTAGTTCTGTTCAAGAAACTTAAAAATAAGACAATCAGTAAACATTGAAGTTAGTAGCCAAAGGGTCAGTACTGATTCTAGCTTTAAACCTACAAAAATATAGAACATATATTTCAACAACTTAAACTATAAATTTCTAACTCTTTAAATGTTGATTCTCTTCTCAGACCCACTTTGAGTTTGAGCCACTGTTGATTTCATTTGGTTGCTGCTATTATACCTATCCTACTACATTGGCTATATCTATAAGTTATGACCTTGTCAGGAGGCAACTAACAGCTAACAACTGCAGTTCCTTTAATTATAAATGTTCAAAAGCAGTAATATTTATCTACAGACATTTGCTTAGATCTGCTATATGTTAGTCATTGTGCTAGGAAACAGTAAGCTGAATATACACTTGATGTAGATGCCTATCATTGAACAGAAAAAATATGATATGTTCCAGTTTTTACTTAAAAAGTGATTTAATTCAATAATGTGATTTGTCCTTATTTGAAAATTGCATTTTCTTCCCCAACAGTGCATGGAAAAGAATGAAAAGCAGCTTTCATAGTTCCCAGTTTCCCTTAGTGGAAGGTGTTATGGAATTTCAGCATAATTGCTTCTATTTTCCACATTTCTTGCAGGTGTCATTTACATTCAAATCCAAGTACTATAAAATTTGATCCTAATAGTTTTAACTTTTGCCAGTGTCTATGATTTTGAGTGTATAACAATGTAATATACCACTGAGAATATAGCACTGTTCCTACTTTCTAAATTCTAACCACTGTTTCTCATAACATATAGACTGTCATAGGCAGGAAATGTGATGTTTTTATTTATATTGCTTTCATTGTTTTGCATAGCTAAAAACCTGATGACTTAATTCTTCAACATTTAAATGAGAAAGAATTAAGATCAACTGTAAAGACATTATATTCCAGAAAATAAATTATTCAACTAAATATAAGTGGGGTTAGGTGGGTGCAATTTAGATAAAATATTTATTTAACTACAGAATTAATTTTCTGATGAGACAAATGGGTTACATTGATTTTTTAAAAGATCTTTTGTGTTTATGTACTAAAAAAAAATTAAAGTCACTAGAGATGCTATGGGTAAATGCAAATAAATAGAGTGTTTTTCTGTATTTTCCTAAATGGATTCAGATTGGATCTCTGGTCCATGCTTTCAGCTTCGTTGTAGCATTGAAAATGAATGGTGGGGCAGCTTCCTCAAACTTTCATGAAGAATTGCATGGTAGTCCTCATACTCAGTAGTGATTGGAAACATAAAAACTTGCCAAATAGTTTCTTATAGACACTCTCGAGATTTAACTTGTGACGGATTCAGTGACAATGTTTAAGACTAGAGTTAAGATTCTCATGAATTTTAAAAAACATGGCTCCAAACCTGACCCTGTCCAATTACTCTCTGCATTGGAAGTGATTGTAATTCTGGGTCATGTCTAGGCTGCTCAGTATAGGTAAGATTTAAAAGCCATTTTCTGTAAAAAACAAATACTTCCTTACAAAGATAAATAATGTGTGTGACCATTTCTTTCCATGTTGGTTTGCTGGAATATTCTGATTGCTATTAAAATAGAAGTGGGATATTTTGTATCTTTTCCTAATTTTTAGAACAAAGAGTGAATGTGGATGCCATCATAGTCAAAGGGGAAACTCCTTTAGAATGAATCTTTGATATTTATAGACATGCATTAGTTACTTAAGAAAGTCTCAGGTTAGGCCATTGTTCAAGATGTAATATAAAAAAGCATTTATAATGTCTGTATTATTAGTTTAATTCTTAGCTAAGGGAAAAATTACCAATCTAGCTGTGCAAAATAAAATGATTAGGTGATAGGAGTATTAAAAAACAAAACTAAATAAATTTCTCTCTTTCAACTAAAATAAGAAGATATTTTAAAAATATATAAATATATCTTTATTAAATTAAAAATATTTATATTTTATATAAAGACATATAAACATAATTTATAATATGAATATGAATTTTTATCTGCTGTCTCAGATCTTCAGACCTGCAATAGACAGGTCTGGTCCCAGCAGAAGCCATAAACCTGTAAGTCAATCTATTTCTCCAGTGTGGGTGGCAGAAGTCTAAGTACTTTATCCATTACCTGCTGGCTCCAAGGATGCACATTAGGATGAAGCTGTAATTGGGAGTGGATCTAGGACTCAAACACAGGCACTCCAATAAAGAAGCAGGGATCTCAAATGGTTTTCCAATGGCTACCTGATGACTGAGATTCTAGATATACTTTCAAGTTGGGTAAGACCATCACACACCATGAATTATTGTCATGACAATATTTGCTATGAGATTTTAAAAAATCCTTGCATCAAACAAATATTATGCCATAATTATGATTAGAAAACAGCATTGTGGTTTTCTATATTCATTGATTTTGCTAATGATGACACCAAATGTGCAGTTTTGAAAAGCAGAGTAAGATGAAGAACAGCAGTGAATACTTTACTCAGGAGCCAGTATTGATGTTTCTTTTTTTTTCTGCTTAAATTGTATGTTTTCTTGGAAGATGACAGTTAGCACAGACCTTATTATTTATTGCTTAACACACAAAATATTTCCATTCCAGGTACATAGTTTCATCATTCTCTCAGTATTAAAGCACACAATCTATGCATATTATGGTGGGCATGGAGAGACCTCCTTAAAAATAGCACAGCTATAAAAGCACATTTCAAATTCTGACAAGATTTTCATTTCTGAGGATGAACCATTCATAATTACTGAGGCAGAATGCTTTCTTACAGATGGCAAGTTCAAGGTATAAAGTTTGCAGCAAAATGGAATTTATAATAATAAATTTTTACTGTAAAAGTCCCAATTCGATGATTGTAGAATGAATTCTCACTTTTCCGTCATAAGACTATAAGTTTTCATGAAGTCTTTCTTGACTAGATATTGCTAATTTACTTTCCAATGCACTCTTATCACTGTAAATTCCACAAACAAAATAAAAGACAACATTGTAACAATCTGCAGTAATTGTTAGAACCTTCAGACTTTAAACAAAAAATTTCAAATTCAGTTGCTGTAAAATGATAATTCATGAAGATAAATTTTCCTTTCCATATTACAAAATAAATTAGTATTTTTGTATTTATTGACCATTGATTCAGGAAAAGTTTATTCAAGTCTCTCAGGTATTTTTTTTTTTTTTTTGACAGGCAGAGTGGATAGTGAGAGAGAGAGAGAGAGAGAGAGAGAGAAAGGTCTTCCTTTTTTTGCCGTTGGTTCACCCTCCAATGGCCGCCGCGGTAGGCGCACTGCGGCCGGCGCACCGCGCTGATCTGATGGCAGGAGCCACGGGCTACTCCTGGTCTCCCATGGGGTGCAGGGCCCAAGCACTTGGGCCATCCTCCATTGCACTCCCGGGCCACAGCAAAGAGCTGGCCTGGAAGAGGGGCAACAGGGACAGAATCCGGTGCCCCGACCGGGACCAGAACCCAGTGTGCCAGCACCGCAACGTGGAGGATTAGCCTAGTGAGCCACGGCGCCGGCTCCTCTCAGGTATTTTTTTATTCAAATGTGGGCTTTTTCTTTTTGAATCACAAGAATTATTAATGTTTGATATTAACATTTTTTATTTAAATATGCTGCAAGTGTTTTCCCATTTTCTTTCTTGTCTTTTCACATTTAAGCAACAATTTACAATTTAATGTAGTAAAATTTATCAATGCTTTGTGGTCAAATCATTTTTGCACTATCTTAATTAAACACTTCAGAACTGAAGGAGAAAAAATAAGCACTCATATTTTCTTAGGAATGTCTTAAAATTTGTGTGACGTATTTCATTTTCTGAATTATTTGAGGTTTATCATTAGGTATTCAGTTTTATTTTAACCATAGGGCTATTTATTATTTGTTCCAGTACCAATTACTGAATGTTCATCTATTCTCCACTGCTTCAGAACTTCAGATGTCATATATTCTGCTTCTGTACTAGAACATGTCTGCACACTTTTTCTGCTCTAAACCACAGATGAAATTTTCTATGTTTGTGCTAGCAATAATACAGTCTAATTAATAAAGCTTGAAGTAAGCATTTATATTCTGACTTTTCTCTCTCAGTTTTGTTCAGAGCGTTTGGCTATTTTTAGTCATTCATTTTCTCTGTCTTACTCATTTGAAAATATTACTTGAGAAATCTTATTTTGGTTTTTTATAGTTAATTTGATGCTATGTTAGTGAGGTTTCTTGTTCAGTGATATATGTGTATATCTACCCACTTAGATTGTTTTTAATAAATGCTACTTAATTTTATAATTGCCTTGAAGTTTTTGGAATGTATTTTAAAATTATAATTGGCTGACTTAATCATCACTGAAACATATATTTTTTTAATTATGTAAAAATTTTTAATTATGTAAAAATTTCTGTGGCTTCAACCTGCAGCACTGGCATCCAATATGTGCACTGGTTCAAATCCCGGCTGCTTCACTTCCAATTCAGCTCCCTATTAATGCACCTGGTAAAGCAGTGGAGGATGGCCCAAGTGCTTGGGACCTTGCACCCTTGTGGGAGACCCGGGAGAAGTTCCTGTCTTCAGATTGGCTCAGTTCCAGCCTTTGTGGCAATTTGGGGAGTGAACCAGCAGATGGAAGACCCATCTCTTCTCTACACACACAAACACACACACACACACACACACCTTCTGTTACTCTTTCAAACAAATAAAATAAATCTTTTTGTTTTCTTTTTGTGTTTTTGTTGTTGTTGTTGTTGTTGTTGTTGTTGTTGTTGTTTTGACAGGCAGTGGACAGTGAGAGAGAGAGAGACAGAAAGAAAGGTCTTCCTTTTTCCGTTGGTTCATCCTCCAATGGCCGCTGTGGCCGGCGCACCGCGCTGATCCGAAGCCAGGAGCCAGGTGCTTCTACTGGTCTCCCATGGGGTGCAGGACCCAAGCACTTGGGCCATCCTCCACTGCACTCCCGGGCCACAGCAGAGAGCTGGCCTGGAAGAGGAGCAACCAGGACAGAATCCGGCGCTCCAACCCGGACTAGAACTCAGTGTGCCAGCTCCGCAGGCAGAGGTTTAACGTTTTGAGCCGCAGCGCTGGCCAATTCTTTTTGTGTTTCTAAAACATACAAAATAATGTTATAATCCAAAGATGACCATTATATATTTAATAAGGATTGGCTGATGTTTAGCTTTGGCATGAGTATATTAGCAATTTATGTTTTATCCCTTGCAGATAACATAAAAGCTTTAGAACTGATGGGCTTTTAACAATTTCCAATATGCTCTTTTCTTTTTTAATAACTTTTTTTGGTCCACTCCAGTCATGTCTTATTTGTTTTTAACCTCAGATTTGAATCTTATTTATATTACTTTTCATGTAACTTTTAGATTTACTTGTATATCACTTCATTTTATTTGTTTTTGTTTGACTCTCTTTCATCTATTTTCATTTTTCAATCTCATCCTAGAGTCCTTTTATTTGTTTCATTCTAGTGTTTTCCCCCAAAGAAACCTTTTATTTAATGGGTACAAATTTCATAAGTACAACTTTAGGAATATAGTTATTCTTCCCACCATACCTGCCCTCCCACCCACACTCCCACCACTCTTCTTTATCCCTTGCCCCTTCCCAGTTCCATTCTCAATTAAGATTCATTGTCAATTAACCTTGTACACAGAAGACCAACTCTATAATAAGTAAAGATTTCAACAATATGCATGCACATACATACACACACATATGAGAAACAAGTTTTACAGTTAACTCTCATCACACATCTCATTGAGGACAGATGTTCTTCATGTGAAGTTAGTGCACAGTGACTCCTGTTGTTAATTTAACAACTAACATTCTTATGTATGATGTCAGTGAACACCCGAGGCTATTGACATGAACTGCCTGGGCTATGGAAGCCTTTTGAACCCACAAAATCTGTCAGTATTTAGACAAGGCCACAAGCAAAGTGAAAGTTTTCTCCTCCCTTCAGAGAAAATTAACTCCTTTGATGACCACTTCTTTCCAATGGGATCTCACTCACAGAGATCCTTCATGTAGAACATTTTTTTGCCACAGTGTCTTGGCTTCCATGCCTGAAATGCTCTCTTGGGATTTTCAGCCAAACCAGGAAGCCTTAATGGCTGATTTGGAGGTCAGACTTAAAGCAATTGTCATTCTGTGAGTCTGCTATGTGGACTGCTTCCCATGTTGGAACATTCTCTCCTTTTTAATTCTCTCTATTATTATTAAAAGACACTTGATCCTACTTATATGATCACTTTAACTCTTAATCCTACCTATATGTTCACTTAAACATTTAATATATTACTTTAACACTTAAAATGGCATTTTTACCACCCAGCTTAATGAGATTTTGGGTCCCATGTCAAGTTTTTAAACTGTACCCTTAGAAATAAGTCTTTAGGAATGTATACAGAACTATACAGCTTTATAGTTACAAACTTCCTCCTCCCTCTCTTATTCCCACTTTCATTTTTTAATGATATCCATCCTCAATTGACTTTATACTCATATGATTAACTCTGTTGAGTTGAATTAATATTATGAAAAAACAAACAAACAAAATAACTGTTCCTCGAGAGGCAAGACAATGCCCACTCAAACCTTCCCTTCTTGAAGTGTCAAGTTCACTCCTACAGATTTAGTTTTAGGTGCTCTATTAGTTATCACATATCAGGGAGAATATATGGTGTTTGTCCCATTGTACTGGCTTATTTCACTAAGTATGATATTTTCTAGATTCATCCATTTTGTTGCATATGACAGATTTCATTTTTTACTGCTGTGTAGTATTCCATAGTGTACATATCCCATAATTTCTTTATTCAGTCTTCAGTTGATGGGCATTTAGTTTGATTCCATATCTTAGCTTTTGTGAATTGAGCTGCAATAGACATGGATGTGTAGATAACTCTTTTAATTACTGATTTCATTTCCCTTGGGTAAATTTCCAGCAGTGGGATGGCTGGGTCATATTGTAGATCTATATTCAGATTTCTGAGGTATTTCCATACTGTCTTCCATAGTGGCTTTACCAGTTTACGTTCCCACCAACAGTGGATTAAGGTGCCTTTTTCCCCACATCCTCATCAGCATTTATTGTTTGTTGAATTCTGTATGAAAGCCATTCTAACTGAGGTGAGGTGAAACATCATTATGTTTTTATTTACATTTCCCTGATGGCTAATGATCCCAAACAAAGCCAGAGGCATCACAATACCAGATTTCAAGACATATTGTAAGGAAGTTACAATCAAAACAACCTGTTACTTGTACAAAAAAAGATGGATAGACCAATGGAACAGCATAGAAATGCCTGAAATCAATCCAAGCATCTACAACCAACTTATATTTGAACAAGGAGCTAAAACCAATCCTTGGAGCAAGGACAGTCTCTTCAACAAGTGGTACTGGGAAAACTGGATTTCCACAGGCAGAAGTATGAATCAGGACCCCTTACCTTACACCTTACACATAAATCCATTCAACTGGATTAGAGACCTAAATCTGTGACCCAATACCATCAAATTATTAGAGAACATTGGGAAAACCTTAAAAGACCTGGCACAGGCAAAGAGTTCTTGGAAAAGACTCCCGAGGCACAGGCAATCAAACCCAAAATTATCAAATGGGATTACATAGAATTGAGAAGTCTGAAAAGGAAATACTCAGCAAAGTGAAGAGGAAACCAACAAAATGGAAGAAGTTATTTGCAATCTATTCAACTGATAAAAGATTAATAACCAGAATATATAAAGAGATCAAGAAACTCTATAACAACAAAACAAACAACCCAGTTAAGAAATGAGCAAAGTACTTAAACAAAAAATTTTCAAAAGAGGAAATCCAAATGGCCAATTGACACATGAAAAAATGTTTATTTTACTTTTTTAAGACTGACTTGAGGGGCTGGTGTTGTGGCATGGCTGGTAAAGCTGCAGCTTGTGACACCAGCATCCCATATGGTTGCTGATTTGTCTTCCTGCTGCTCCACTTTCAATCCAGCTCACTGCTAATGATCTGGGAAAGGTAGTGGAGCATGGTCCAAGTGTTTGGGCCCATGAAAGTAGCTCCTGGCTTCTACCTGGCTCAGCCCTGGTTTTTGCAGCCACCTAGGGAGTGAACCAGCAAATGGGAAGATCTCTCTCTCTCTCTCTATGTCTGTATGTCTATCTATCTATCTATTTATCTAATCTCTTTGTCTCTTCCTCTCTCTCTGTGGTTCTTTCAAATAAATAGGTCTTCTTTTCAAAAAAAAGAAGCTATCATTTTAATGTAAAAAACATGTATTAATAATGGAAACACAATTACAATGTTTATTGTTCATAAAAATACACTTTTATAACTTCTTTAGTAGTACCCTATATTTTAAATTCCATTCATTTTGCTGTACTTGAAAAATGCATTTCTTTCACATTCTTTTTTTTAAAAGATTTATTTATTTATTTGAAAAGTAGAGTTACAGAAAGGCAGAGGCAGAGAGAGTGTTCACTAGTTCACTTCTCAAATGGCTGCAAAGGCTGGAGCTGTGCCAATCCAAAGCCAGGAGACAGAAGCTTCCTCTGGGTCTCCCAAGCAAGTGCAGGGGCCCAAGCATCTAGGCCATCTTCTGCTGCTTTCCTAGGGCATAGTAGAGAGCTGGATAGGAAGTGGAGCAGCCTGGACTGGAACTGGCACCCATAGGGGAAGCCAGCACTGCAGCTGTCCACCTTACCAGCCACGCCACAGCTTTGACCCCTCCCTGTCATTTTTGGAAAGTATCTTTTATTGGCTTCAAAATCCTAAGTAATAGTTATTTTCACTCAATACTGTCAAAATATAGTTCCATTTTGTTTTTGTTCTCCTTTGTCTTTGTTTGCTCATAGTATTACGGTAACATTAAAAACTATACTGCAGATGTTTATGGAATATCGTATGTGCCACCTTTTACTCCAGGCTTCAGTTACTGGCCATTTTAGTCCAGGACCTGAATATTCCTCTAACTTTCAAAAGAGTTCAGCAGTGCCATAAAAGTCATGTTATAACTCATCTCAGAGCTAGTTGCTTTCTAGTAAAAGGACATTATAAGGGCATATAGTTTCCATACGGATAAAGATAAAATTCCCATTAAAACTGACAATATCATAAATATATTTTGAACAACAAATAAGCCTTTAAAAACAAACAATTTAAATACTACCATGATTATTTTAGCCAATATTTGAAATTACTACATCAAAATGTTTAAGTGTAACATGAACTCCTTCCAGATAAAGGCATCCCTATGCTGTGCTAGAATGATCCATTCATGTCTGTAAGTTTGAAATGTACTGCCATTTTTAGGTACTATATGAGAGGAATATTCATGTGATTCAATATAAAACACAGAACTGGTAACTGGAAACATCTACAAATGGTTGACTTGTGTGAGGAAAGAGTCTTCCTTCTAATCAAATCAATATCACATCAGGGTATGAGAAACAAACAAACTAAAAAGTAAAATATAATCCCACTTGATTTAATTTACCCTATTTAACAAAAAATACTTAAAAATACGTGCTTTTTTTAAAACTATGTTATTTCTGAGGGGTAGAGAAGGGATTTTTTGTGAATGTGGGAGGAGGGTGGAGCAGCACAGATAATTTTGGAGAGAAATTCCCATTCTTCTAGAGGAATACAATCCACTAGGATTAAGAAAGTGTTGACAAATAATACCAGGGTTGGAGATGAATGAAGCAGAAAAGGAAGATCTTGAAATAAATCCAATATACAGTACAAAAGTTTGAACATTCCAATCAGATTAGATCTGTAGTGGTGCTATCAGAATTCTTCTTAGACTGCTGGTACATTACAGATTTCTCCCAGTGTGAAGGTTTTCCAGGGCACAGATAAGGTCAAACACAAGAAGAAAAGCTGGGCAAAGAAAACGTTTCTTTATCTGTGCATGACTTGTACTTTAAGCCATGTGTTTTGCTCTTTGAGGTTTTGAAGGTATACATTGTCATGTTTCAGCACGTGGCTGGCCTAAAGTAATTTCCTATTATTGTGCTAATAAGTGATTCTTGTTGAAGTCCTAGGATGTTTTAACATTATATAATATCAGAAATACTTATTGAACATCTGTTCTATCAATGATGTCATTACCAACAAAAGTTCACCAAAGTTTATTAATATTCAGCCATCATTTCAAGTTGGATTTGGATGTTTGGGACAGAGTGAACATCAATTTACGAAATGGCCACATACAATAAGCAAATTTCTTCATAAATTACTAGACTTTTTTTGGGTTGTAAATCTAAAAAGGGAGACAGTGATTGGTAGGAGCTGAAGCAGATCTTAGTCTAAATTAAGATTTCTACATCAGTGGGAGATGATATTCAGTTCCTAGAACTCACATTGATTTGAAAAATACAATGACTTTAGAGTTGTTTTGGTCCTGCTCACAATAGTTATCTGTCTCTGTGTAGGAAGAATGGGAGACTCTAGCCCTGCAAATCTCTGTTGATTGTGCCACCATGTAGGTAGACCTTGCCTGATTGATTTATGTAAATTTGGGTGCAACTGTATTGACAAATTCACAAAGAGAAAACAGCACAAAGCAAAAAACTCTACAGTATTGATGCACATGATATTCCAAGTTGTATATTTAAGTAATAGAAAATGAAAAGTCAACTAATTTTTTTTTGTGTTTCTCCCAAACACTCCATTAGCAAGATGCCAGGTTTGGAAAATGGCAGTTTATTTCTTTGGACGGTCTCTGAGGCAAATTTTATGAGCCTTTATCTCACTAAAATGTATTCTGAATAGTTGGAGATAACTTTCTCTTGCACTTACAAAGTATTTTCTTTCATATTTCTATTTGAAATGTTAAACTAAAGTTATTGTTTACCATAAATAAATCAGAAGAATTGAAATATAATAAAATTATTCTTATAGTCCAGAAAATATTCAGAAAATTCAAATTCCTATTGGATAATTTCATATGAAATATATTTTCTAACTCACATTAATTAACATTCAAGCCAACTACGACTTTAAATAGTTTGTTGTAACCAACATAGAGGAAATCAAAAAGTTTTGTAGCCCTCCATTACCAAGTATCTATATTCTTTCATCACCAGACATTGAGAAATATAAATCAATGAATCTAAATACATCCTAAGCTTTTTATTTGCTTGCATACTTAGCTTTTTCTCATCTTTTTATATACATAAATCACAATATTGTCATAATTGTAAGCCTGAAAAAAGAAGACTGCATAAATCTGTGGAACTCACCAAACCATTGAGAAATTTATTTTATACTTGAAACACTGTATTTTCCAGAAAATGTTGTTAACCTTCAGCCTAGTCTAAATAATTACAGTGCATCAGTCTACTACCTTGACTGCTTATTTCACTTAATTGAACATTCATTGAGAATATACATCTCTAACTTGTTTATTTTTATAATTCTTCACATAAGGGCTAGTGTTTGACTATAACAGATAAAGACATTGCTTTTGATACGAGCATCCCATATGGGTGCAGGTTAAGTCCCAGATGCTCCTCTTCCAGTCCAGCTCCTTCCTAATTTCCTGGGGAAAGCAGCAGAATATAGCTCAAGAACTTGGGCCCCTGCTACCCTTGTCAGAGGCCAGATGAATTTCCTGACTTGTGGCTTTGGCCTGGCCCAATCACCTGGGGAGTGACCCAGTGAAGGGAAGATTTCTCTCTCTCTCTCTTTATTTGTATCTCCATCTTTCTGTAACTCTGACTTTCAAATAAAAAAAAAGCCAATAATAATGTCTAAAAGATAGTGTAATAGTAGATTTATAGAATTCTCCATGTAGACAGCATATACTAAATGTTATAAAATTATATGTTGAAATATTTCCTTCATATTATACTGATTGTTAAAAATAGAAGCTATTTAAATAGGAATGATAAGTTTAAAAATTAGGGCTGGTATACAAATTAGAAACATTGACTTGAACTGGGCTCTTTTTGCATTGGGACATCATCAACTTCTTAGGACATTTAAGTAAGTTTAGAGCAAGGGTGATTGTGGTATCTATAGAGGTTGGACTTTAGGAATGAATCCAGAGTGAACTTCCCCTGATGTTTGTCTACTGCCCAGTGTATCATATGTAGATGTGGATGTGAAAATGGACTGGTTGATCCTTTGATATTTACAATGAATTTTTACTAAGGTAGGAGAAGAAGATTTTATAGTCTGACACAATGTGATTTTAAACAAATGTAACCTGAACCTTTTTGTATATTAGTGTTTACAAAGTTGGTGTCTTAAGTATTGCATTTTAAAGCTAAAGTTTCCTGCTGTTTCTCAGTTCTGAGCATCCTAGTAAAATGCACAGATTAGTTCAATTACATCAGTTTAACTGTCTTCAGGAGTTTTGATTTCTTGTGGCTTTATCACTAAAATTCTAGTTAATTTCAGTAAAATGTCAATTTTTCTCCCTAGGCCTATAGTTTCTTTCTCATTAATTGAAGAATTTAGATAATGAACTCTAGTTCTTTTCACTTGCATCATCCTGTGAGTCCCTGCTTGCTCTGCATGTTCAATTGCTATGTCAGCTCTCTCGACTCAAAAGAGAAACAATTCCATGATTAAAAACATGAAATAGCTCATCAAGAACTTTGGCAAAGAGTACTTTAAGTTTTGAGAAAGCTTCAGAGATATTAATGTTATACTTCATCTATTCCTCCGTTTAAATTTATTCTATTGTTATAAAATATACTTAGCACAAATTTTTATAACTTTAACCACAATAAAATACACAGATCAGTGACATTAAGTACATTCATATTGTTGAACAATCATCACCACCATTCATCTCTAGAATTTTTTTGCCTTCTATAACTGAAACTGATTCAATTAAAGATTAGCTCTTCATTCCACCAAATAAGCAGGTCCTGGAAACCATCATTCTATTTTTTGTCTTTGAATTGAGCCACTCTAGGAACCTCATATAAATGTTGTAATAAAATATTTATTTGGGGGGGACTGAGTAATTTCACATATCTTTCAGATTTATTCATAATGTAACATGTATCATATTTCTTTCTTTTCAGAGGATGAATAATATCCCTCTTTATGGATGCATCCCATTTTATCTATCTATTATTATTTATTTATTTATTTATTTATTTTTATACTAATGGACACTGGTTGATTCTACAATTTGACTACCCAGAATAATGCTTCTGTGAACATGGTTTTCTAATAGTTGCATGTGGATCTCTCACTTTTTTTAGATATTTTAATTTCTAAAGATTTATTTATTTGAAAAGGCAGAGTTTCAGAGAGGCAGAGGCAGAGAGAAGACAGAGAGAGAGAAGGAGAGAGAGAGAATTTTCTGTCTGCTAGTTCATCCCCCATGGCCCCAATGGCCGAAGCTGCACCAATCCGAAGCCAGGAGCCAGGAGCTTCTTTTGGCTTTTTCACGTGGGTTCAGGGGCCCAAGGACTTGAGGTATCTTCTACTACTTTCCCAGGCCACAATAGAGAGCTCGATTTGAAGTGGAGCAGCAGAGACTCAAACTGGTGCCCATATGGGATGCCAGCACCACAGGCAGTGGATTTACACCATAGCACAGTCCCAGTTTCATTTTTAATAAATTAAAGGCTTTCAAAAAATTCATGGGAAATAAAATTAAAAGAAATTTATTTTGGCAAATAAAACATTTGAAATACATTTTTTTCATGAAATGCATTTTCCGTGAACTTCTTCAGGTAACTTTGCATATCCAAATTTTCATGTCTTTTTGTTTTGCTATTCCTGATAATAATTATCTTAATGGGCATGAAATGACATCATTGTGATATTTTTCTCATGACTGTGATGTTGAAAATATTTTCTTGGGGCCGGTGTTGTGGCATAGTGGGTAAAGCCATGACCTGCAGTGCCGCAGCCCATATGGGCACTTGTTCAAGACCCAGCTGCTCCACTTCCGTTCCAGCTCTCTGGGACTCAGGTGTCCCAGTGGAGTAACTCTCTGTATCACAATTACCAGTCCTAGATTCAGTTATTCTGACAAATTCTATATAGTTGATATAGCACTAATATGTTCACCACTGAATTATATCAGGATTAATGTAGTGTTCATTTCTAGTAGTATTTGGTAAAAATGATATATCTACCACATTTTCCTTTTGTTTTTATTTTATTAAAGATGTGCTCACTTATTTGAAAGGCAGAGTTATAAAGAGCCGCGAAGACAGAGAAAGAAACGCCTTGTACCCCTTGTTTGCTACTCACATGCCCCCAACAGCCATGGTTAGGCCAAATGAAAGTAGGAGCCAGAAACTCCATCCATATCTCTCACGTGGATGGCAGGAACCCAATAATTCAAGCCATGATCCTCTGCCTCCCAGACACATCAGCAAGAAGCTGAATTAAACAAAGCAGCTGCCCCCCCCCCAAAAAAAAACTCCAATATGAGATGCAGACATCATAAGTGTCAGATTAACTCACTGTGCCATAATAATTCACAAATAATTGTCAAGATAATAGTTTCAGAATGCAGTTCTGTCACTAATAAACTTTCACCCTATAGTCTTAGTGTATATTGCTGACTTTTTTTTAAAGATTATTTTATTTATTTGAAAGACAGAGCTACAGAGAGAGGTAGATACACACAGAGAGGTCTTCCATCTGCTGGTTCACTCCCCTGAAGGCCACAATGGCCGGAGCTGTGCTGATCCGAAGCCAGGAGCCAGGAGCCAGGAACCAGGAGCCAGGAGTTTCTTCTGGGTCTCCCACATAGGTGCAGAGAAACAAGGATTTGGGCCATTTTCTACCGTTTTCCCAGGCCATAGCAGAGAGCTAGAGCAGGTGCCCATATGGGATGCTGGCGCTTCAGGCCAGGGCATTAACCTGCTGTACCACAGTGCCGGCCCATTGTTGACTTTTATGGGATCAGTCATCACATTAATAGTAGCAAAGCTAATCTGATTTTTTTATTTATTATTTTACAGGTAGAGTTAGATAGTGAGAGAGAGAGAGAGAGAGAGAGAGAGGAAGGTCTTCCTTCCATTGGTTCACCCCCCAAAAGGCCACTATGGCAGGAGCTATGCCGATCTGAAGCCAGGAGCCAGGTACCTCTTCCCGGTCTCCCATGTGGGTGCAGGGGCCCAAGCACTTGGGCCATCCTCCACTGCCTTCCTGGACCACAGCAGAGAGCTGAACTGGAGGAGGAGCAACCGAGACTAGAACCAGAGCCCATATGGGATGTAAGTGCTGCACTCGGAGGATTAACCAAGTGAGCCACAGCACTGGCCCTGCTAATCTGATTTTAATTGTGCTATAATATGAAATTTTCTGTCTGCTTCCAAATTTTTATGTGGAAATCTAATCCAAACATAATGGTTTTAAACAATGGGACCCTGAGGAGGTGGCTAGATCCATATATAAGAATATTGAGGAATTCTGTTTGCTTTTCCTCCATCTGAGGACACAGAGCAGATGCTCTCTATGATGGGCCTGTGAACTGTGCAGTAAGTCTGCTGGCTTCTCAGTCTCTAGAACTGTAAGGAAGAAATTTTTACTGCTTATGTTATCCAAACATATTTTGTTATTGCAGCTTGAACAGATTACTCTTCACTGATAGTTTATAGAATTAACTATATTTTTTAAACTTTTATTTAGTAAATATAAATTTCCAAAGTACAGTTTATGGATTACAATGGTTTCCACCCCCCATAACTTCCCTCCCACCCACAACCCTCCCTCTCCTGCTCCCTCTCCCATTCCATTCACATCAAGATTAATTTTCAATTATATAGAATGAAAATTTAATAAAGTTGAATCTGTAATATGAATTAAGCTACAGTATTAAAAGTAAGTAGAGATATTTAAAATATAAGTTCAAGAAATGCTTAAACTAAGGAGCAATCTGTATCAACAAGAAAAAAGAGATCATTGAATGGTTTTACTTCAAAATCAGTACAATTATTTCTGCCTTGTTGTAAAAGGTCTTTTAGGTACTTTTATTTTAATATCCAAGTATGTTATGAAATTTCATTCTAGGTATGCTTTTTAAAAATCATTTATTTATTCAATAATTGATGAAACCAATTAAATATTTACTATATGGCTATTTATCCTGCAAAGTTGTTGGCATTAGAGAGATGATAAGACATCCTCGGGTAGATTAAAAGCTAATGTAAAAACAGATGATTTTTATTTTTTTATAGCTGCTTTTTTTTTAACTTTTATTTAATGAATATAAATTTCCAGTGTACAGCTTATGGATTACAATGGCTTCCCCCTCCCATAACTTCCCTCCCACCCGCAACCCTCCCCTCTCCCGCTCCCTCTCCCCTTCCATTTGCATCAAGATTCATTTTCAATTCTCTTTATATACAGAGGATCAAATTAGTATGAAGATTTCAACAGTTTGCACCCACATAGAAACACAAAGTGAAACATACTGTTTGAGTGCTAGTTATAGCATTAAATCACAATGTACAGCACATTAAGGACAGAGATCCCACATGAGGAGCAAGTGCACAGTGGCTCCTGTTGTTGACCCAACAAATTGACACTCTAGTTTATGGCGCCAGTAACCATCCTAGGCTGTCGTCATGAGTTGCCAAGGCTATGGAAGCCTTCCAAGTTTGCCGACTCTGATCATATTTAGACAAGGTCATAAAAGACAGAGTGAGGATAGTAACCAATGATCCTAAGAGTGGCATTTACCAGGTTTGAACAATTATACAGCATTAAGTGGGGAAGAAGACCATCAGTACACACAGGTTGGGAGTAGAGCCATTGGTGGTAGAGTAGAGGTTATGATTACACAGGAATGAGGCACAAGTACGTTAGACAGGGTCTAGAACAAAGGACAGAGTCATTATTAGAGGAGCTAAGAAAGGTGCTGTCTAAGCTACAATTAAGTTTTCTGATTGAGAGGCAAATAGAACCTGACAGACGGGGCTTGATAATAATCTGGTGGGCTTTAGGCCTTGTAAGTTAAGAGGCCCAGACCTATCTATCTCTTCACATGGGGTACATCCTAAGGGAGGTGTGAACCTCCTAGGGGAAGGCACTCTGTTGACTTTCATTACTTGGCTGGCCTGGGAGGAGAGCTGGCCAGGTAAAGGCAGGGGGCATCTCTAACGAGAATTTTACAGTTCTGCCTGCAATGTTGCTGACCCTACTTGACCATCCCCTCAGCTGCAGTGGTCACTTTGGAAGTTGGGCTGAGTGAAGGGCTTTTCAGCTTAGAGCCAATAAGATCTGTGTCTCTGACATGGGCATCCTTCAACTCCAGGGCAGGTCCATTTCCAGTGATCCAACTCTTGTCAGAGCTGCCAGGGCTCTTCACAAGCTGACTTCTGCTGAAGCCCAGGCTTACCACATTGAAAGCCACTGCAGTGGACTGGCCTGTTGGGTCTCCTTGAGGGCAGATCACTGTACAGATCAGCCATTAATAGGCCTGCCACCCATTGCTTCTGATGCCTAGCTTTCTTTTCCTCCTGGTTTGTGTTAAAGCAGACCAGAGGATGCAAGTCAAGGGAGTGCCCAAGTCCCATCTCTAATCTTCGATGGCCTGAACTACAAGTCTATAGTCACAGGCATGTTCTGTAGTAGTTTTTCTAAGGTAGACAATGCCCATGAGAAAAATTGTATTCTCACTTTAAAACTTTCTTTCCCTTTGGTCTGAAAGGGAGGTTTTTTCTACTTACTGTATACTTCGCTGATGGCGAAGTGAATCTAGCTATGAGATTATTATTTAAGTTCTTATTTTGGCTATGCTATTACAGAAAAATGTTAGCCATCTCTTTTATAAGGTCTGAAGATTAAATTGTGCGTCCTACAGATTCCTTCATAATAGAATTAGTTTCCTACCTTGAAGAGAATAGAGAAATGAAAGAACAAGTTGGGCTTAGAATAGAGAAATGAGGGAGCAAGTCCTAGATCGCTTGCTGACAATAGCAGTAATACATGAATACTTAGCAAACAATTTCAACCATTAGATAACAACTTAAGAAAACATTTACCAGAGGGTCCAATGCCTTCTATAAATTTTAAGAATCATGTATTTGGAAACACCTCTTAAATATCTAACATGGTGTAGTTTGTTTAACCAGTAAACTTAAGAACAACCATATAAAATGTTTTTAGTTTCTTTCTACCAACACGTTTAAAACATATGATACACAGATTCAGGTCACACAAATTAAAATGTATCTTTGATTGATTTTAGCATCTTAAATTTACGGACAATCTTATCTATAAGCCATTTAAAATAAAACTCTTAATAAAATTTCCCCATGTGGACATACAATATGTACACACATATAACATAGCATAATAGACCAATATAGCAATTTTAATAATAGCTTTTAAAATCTTTAACTCTTTTTGTAGATTGCCAATTGATTTGAATTGCTTTTTGTTTTTAGTAACCTCAGTTAACCATACTTTCTCTCAGTTGGTACTGTTAATACATTATTGGCTTCATCTGTTAACAGAGCCATCCCAAAGTACTGAATACAATAGAAGTGGCTGGAAAAAGTCCATAGGAACCTATAGGAGGACAGCTAAACACAGAACCAACAATGCTTTAGTTTTATGAGCAGCAAATCATATATAACTGTGGATGACAAAATACTTTAAGTCGCCATGTTTAAAATTATAAACTCATCAACCAACAAGAGGCACTTGCTTACTTCACAGTATTTTTAAAAGCCCCTGTAGGATTTTACAAGTATTTAACCCTTTAGGCTTCTGGAGCTTTCTCATTAAGATAACTATCATGTCTAGTAACACAAAATCATTAGAATTTTTAATTCTCAAATATTTGTATTAATAGCATTTTCCATTATAGAAACTTAAAGTCTGGTACCACATCACATCTTGACAGTCCTTCTAATATAATCCAAATAGACTGATTAGTTGGTGTCTCTATAAGATGAGAGACATAGGTCCTTCAGTTTTTTCAGTTGGGCCCAAACTGGAAAAACCAAAGTCCAGGATTTACTGGAAATTTTAGAGACCAGATTGTTTGAAACTTTGATTTTTTGAACGCCTGTCAAGAATGCCAAGAAGGCTCAAAATCCAAAATATCTGGTTGAAATAAGATTCCTTAAAATCATGACATAACATAGACCAAATTTGATCATTACAGATGATTTTTAATCAATAAGTGATAATAGAAGTAATTCACCGAACATGAATTTTGAATTTTTTGATGTAATCAATCCTTTATAGCGCTCATAATATTTAATTACCTTCTTAGAGTAAACCTGATATGAAAGCTTAAAAAATTGCTATCCTGAATGAAATCTCTTTAAAGATTTATTTTATTTAATTGAAAGGTAGAGTTATATATAGAGAGGGAGATAGAGATTTTCCATTTGTTGATTCACTCCTAGAATGGCTGGAACAGCCAGGGCTGGGTCAGGCTGATGTCAGAAAACAGGAGCTTCATCCAGGTGTCCCATGAAGGTTCAGGGGTCCAAGGACTTGGGCCATCTTCATCAGTCCCAGGTGCATTAGCAGGCTACTAGATCAGAAGTTGAGTAGCTGGGATTTGAAAAGGTGCCAAGATGGGGTACCTATGACCCAAGTGGCTTCCACAATAGAATCACTTTACATTTCTATATTTAATAATATATGATATATTATATAAGATAATTCTGTGTGAACACAAGTAGAAATCTGGAGATTTTTGTTTCCAATATAGTGTTATTAGTTTCCTATTTTAAAAGTTCAGTATTTTTAATTTAAATTAAAATTGAATTTTATCACAAGAAAGGAAATGATCAAGAAAGCGAACAGACATCCAACAGAATGGGGGAAAATGTGCAAACCACCTATCTGACAAAGGACTGATAGCCTGAACATATCAGCAACTTTAAAAACTCAACACAATATCCAGTTGAGAAATATCAAAGGACTTCAATAGTCAGTTCTTAAGAAATACAAATGACAAAAAAAAAAATGAAGAAATGCTCAACATCACTAGTCCTCAGAGAAATACAGATCAAAACCACAATGAAGTACCACCTCACCCCTCTCAGAAAGGCTATAATCCAAAACACAAAGAAAGAAATGCTGGTGAGGATGTGAAAAAAAGGGAAACACTTATACACTGTTGGTGGGAATGTAAATCAGTACAGCGCCATGGAAAGCAGTGTGGTGATTTCTTAAAAACCTAGAATCAGATTTGAGGATTATCCAACAGTTCCATTACTGGATATATACACAAAAGACTCAAACACAGTGTATCTAAGAGATATCTGCAGCTCCATTTTTATAGCAGCACTGTTCACAATAGCCATTATTTGTAATCCATTATGGTATCCATCACCAGATGAATGGATAATGCTGTATAGATACACAAAAGAATATTATTCGGCTACAAAAAATGAAATTCTACCATTTGTAGCAAAATAGATGCAGTGGGAGGACATCATGTTAGAGAAATAAGCCGGACCCAGAAAGACAAATATCACATGCTCTCCCTCATATGTGGGAGCAGAAGGAAGGAAGGAAGGAAGGAAGGAAGGAAGGAAGGAAGGAAGGAAGGAAGGAAGGAAGATCTGTTTGTATCAGTATTGCTGAAAATAGTATTGTAAAACACTGTTTTATAACTTTGTCAAATTAATGGCTAAGAATTTTATTCTACTATAGTTTTAATGATCTGTGATTACTTTAAAATGTAATATATATGGGTGAAATGGTCATTTTTCCACTCAATTGTTGGTTATAGCCATTATCTGTATTTCTAGTTACCTAGGGTTATTTTGCTTCTTCCTGATTAAACTGCTTATTTGGTGAGGAACTAAGCCTTTTTACTGTAATATAATGTTAAAATGTTATCTCAAAATAAAAAAGGCAAAAAGAAAGGAAAGAATGAGAGAAGCAAAGAGGTGGGAGGGAGAGAGGGGAATGGTAGGAGGGAGGGAGGAAGGGAATATCTTTATGTTCTTGGATTTGTATGCACAAATCACACTGAATCTGTTAAAAATAATTTAAATTTAAAAAAACTTTTAAAAATTAAAATTGCCTTTTCTCATTGTGGTTATTACCATAAGGAAAACTACTAATCAAGGGCTTTGTTCTTTTCAACATGTAGTTATTGTGATTTTCCCCTGCAAATAGTTTCTATATATTTTCACATATTTATTTAACATCCGTGATTATAATATCTTGTTCCCTAAAAATATACAATAAATAAAATTATCTTTTTACAGACAGAGTTGTGGCATGTAGTTTTACAATGAATAAACTATAGGTAAAAGATTGTATCCCCCAAGCTATAAATGCTGAGCCTACTATTTAGCCATCTGCTAGGAAAGCTTTCATTCCTAATTGTATCTGGGATTGATCTCTTTTTCATAGATACTGTAGCTCTTTTAAGGCTGAGTAAAGATACACTGAAAATATAATGAGAGTCTTTTGTGACTTGAAGGCTATGACTTTGTAATATCTTAATTTCTTTCTGGGATTTTCTCAACAAAAATGATGCTATGGTTATGTAAAGAAGGTAATTATCAAAATTTCTAACCCTTCCCTGTATATCTATATCCCCTAGCTTCTGTACATTTTCCTCATTTGACACTGAAAATTCCTGTAGGGTGTGCATGCACACATATATGGATGCATGCATATCTATATACATTGTAGATGTGCCTACAAGTATATGTAAATGCATGCATTTTCAGGAGACTTTTAAGCAATCCACTGCCATTCACTGATTCTAAAGAGAAACTTTTAATTAGCTGGTCACAAGTTAATTACTTAAGGGCACATAGATAGGATGACCAGTTTAACAATGATTACAGCTTAAAAATCCCTTCAATCTTTCTGTGTCCCCTGCATTACAAGGGCAATGATAGTCTGCTATGAGATGGAGCTTAAGGCTTTGATGAATTTTTGGCCTTGTACAAGCCCCTTAATGTCTCTAGGTCTTAGTTTCTATAAAACAATAATTATATCTACAGGATTGGGGTGACAAGTAAATGTGACAGTGCACTAACAATGCTTGTTACAGTCTTAGTATTAGGTGATCAGTAAGTTCCAGTACGCTTTATAGGAAAGCAAATTCTTCAGCATGATATTCTAATTCTCCAACCTTCTCAATGTTTCTCATTCTCCATCCTCAGTGGAATTCTTGCTGTTATCTGTCTACCATAGCACATTATTGCCTCAAATATACAAACATTTGTATTGAAATATCTTCTCCTCTCAATTACCTGAAAAATATCTGCTCCTCTTTAGACTTTGAATCTGGCATGACTTTTGGGAAGTGTTCCCAGAATGATCCTAGATTGAGCTGAATATTCTCTGCTCTGTGTCTCAAAATTCTACTATATACCCTTAATACAGCTCCCAAATCTCTCTATAGGCAAAGAATCTCAGTGACTTTTATTTCAATTCTCATGAGTTACTTTCCTGAAAGATCAGAAATAATATTTGTATAGCTTTGCATCTCTGATGTTCTGCCTAGAGGCATCTGAATAGCTGCTATTCATACAATGTTTGATAAGTTATTACCGAAAATTTCAAGATATGAGATCATGCACATGGATGGAAGACAAAAGAAGTGCTACCATGATGAGGGATGCTTTGAGAATAGGGATTACAGACAAACCTTGATGTAGGCAGTCTGATAAAGAGAAATTTAGGATTCTATATTAATTTTTGCTACTTCAGAAATGATATTTAGACTTGCCTTGTTTCCATTTTGTTAAGGGCAATATAATAAATATTCACTTTAGATCTGGTAGAGTTCTAGTCTTCAGATTTCTGATTTCTCAGGGAAATACTGGATGCAGGTATGTCTCCAGTTATCTAAATACTCTGGATCTTGGCCAGCGCCACAGCTCACTAGGCTAATTCTCCGCCTTGTGGCGCCGGCACACCGGGTTCTAGTCCCGGTCGGGGCACCGATCCTGTCCCGGTTGCCCCTCTTCCAGGCCAGCTCTCTGCTGTGGCCAGGGAGTGCAGTGGAGGATGGCCCAAGTCCTTGGGTCCTGCACCCCATGGGAGACCAGGATAAGCACCTGGCTCCTGCCATCGGATCAACGCGGTGCGCCGGCCGTAGTGTGCCTACCGTGGCGGCCATTGGAGGGTGAACCAACGGCAAAAAGGAAGACCTTTCTCTCTGTCTCTCTCTCACTGTCCACTCTGCCTGTCAGGAAATAAAAAAAAAATAAAAAATAAAAAAAAATAAAAATAAAAAAAAAATAAACACTCTGGATCTCAAGGGGTTGGATGAGTTTATTTTTTAAAAGAATGTAGATGTGTCATGAGTTCATCTAATTGTACCAAAAGGAATTTCAAATGTGAATGTCTCTTTTTCCTCTTCTATAAAATATAATGAAATATTAACATTTTATATTTAAGAACTTCATGAAAAATGAAAGATTTTGATAACTTAGGCAGTGTATAATTAATCAGTAAACAATCTATCTTTTGAAAATTCTGGTCTATTTGATGGCATAGAAAACAATTCTGATTCTCACATTTGAATTTGCAGCACAGCTTGAATCTCAAATCCTCTTGCAGCCCATGATATACTCCTGCTGAGTGATCTGTCTGATTGCCTCTTTAAAGACACTTTACTGTTGATCATAATTTAAGTCAGTGTATTATTAGTTTTGTTGGTAACTTGATTTGGTTAGTCGTTTCTCTGCAGCATTTACATGAAGGGAGCTAAATGGGAGATGACAAGTCCATATCAAGCATTAACTCTACAGGCGGTCTTGCTGAATGGCTTTCTTCAGTTTTATCCAGAAAATTATGTCATTTTCAAGGATTGAAAGTTATTTGTAAAAATTAAGTTATCATCTCCACTAACTATGACTGCTATGTGTTGCCAAAAAAAGGCTGCATCAGTAAGCGATCTAATTCATTTTTTTTTATTCAAACAATATCAAGTGCTATTAGTTTTCATTGTCTGATGATCACCTAAAAAAACCCTGCATATTTGTGTTTGGATTCTTGGTAGGAATATTATATGATTTTTATTACTATTGGTATGAGACTTTTATATTGTGTGTCAGTGGTAACTGCAATTTTAACTCTATAATTGCCATGAATTCTTAGTTCAATATCTGTAAGGTGTTTCTTCTATCATGAAATCCTGTAACAATATGTAATTCAAGTATTATATTTTCAGTCATAATTTTTAGAGTAGCTACTTATAAAGAATTGAGTAATATTGAAAAGCAGAGAGAAGTTGTAGTCAAGGTCATTTTCTACTTGCCACTTCCTGCTTATCTGTTATTTACCCCAAGCTATTTTTAGGAAAAGAAAATGATCATTAATTACATTTTTTGCTCTGCATCAGCCAGGTCAGTTGTGTAACACTGAAAATTGAGGAATAATGAAATATAGTCATGTTTCATGCCAATAAGTAAAGTACAGATAAATTTCTGACATAGACACTTACAAGCACATAAATAAGGAAGGAGAGTATCAGTAGCATGCTGATGACTTTTTAGTATTAATCTATGCTTAACAATTCCTTGACCTTAGAGAATTTCTTCTAGTCTGAGTCATGGTTTTCTCATCTTTAAATGGTGTGTTGTATTGTCAGTAGTATTGAATAACAAGATTCCCTGACAGTGCCTTATAATTTAAAAATCACGATATAAATGTGAGTTGCTTTTTCTCAAAAATCTCTGTTTTGAAAGACAGCAGTAAGGCTGAATTTATGCAAGCACTGTTCATTTGTGTGACATCTCCTAAACATAAACATAAACATAAATAGCTAAGGTGCTATACTAGCAATAGCTGAACTAACAGCAATTAAGGGAATTTTCACAAACCCTGCAACTAGACCAAGTGAATATACACATATTTTTATTTGATTAACATAATTGTTGATGAGTGAGGTATTGTATTTTAAAATTTTTAGTTAAAATTTATAGGACATGTAAAAAATATTTTTCTGGTTTTAAATGGTGGCTATGGAATATCTATTCTTGGAATTAGAATTTATTGATTCTATCAAAATATTGATTTGATGAATTGAATTAATATGTATCATTTCTATGATGATGAACATTTCGTTCTAATTTCTGTAGTGATAAGTTGTAGGAGACGGTACTAAATTATTGATGATATTAGTGTGATTTACAATTTGTTTCTTTAAAGCAAAAGCATAATATCATTTATGTACATAATTGGGTAACTTAGTTTCATAGGTCAAAGCATATCGACTGACTACCATTTGGGTTTTTTTAGGGAATTTTTCCCAGTTAGTATTTTCAAGAAATCCAGTTATTGTTTGTGCATAAAATTTATTTCATACTTATAAGAAAACAAAATTTATTTCATATAAGAAAACAAAATCCCTCCTGTTTGGGATGGCATTGAATAATTCTTATTCATTGAAAAATTATTCTAAACTATTTAGTGGACCTGGTAAATTGACATTGTATGTCCTATTGTGAGATTTCTATATGATTTATTGTACTGAAGTTAAGAAAATACTATAGATATGGGCATTTGACACAAGGATTAATGCACTGGTTGGGAATTCCTGAATCCCATGCTAGAGTCACCTCTTTGCGTCCCACTCTCCAAATCTTTTTCCTACTAATGCTCACCCTGTGAAGTAGAGTTGATGACTCTTGTTGGTGAGTTTCTTCCACACTATTCCTCCCATGAAAGACCTAGACTGAGTTCTCAACCCTTGGTTTTGGCCAAGGTTCAGGTAGAGATTTGGAAAATAAAACATCACATATATGACATCTGTCTTTGTCCCTCTACCTTTCAAATAAATTGAATAAATAAATAAAAATTTAAAGAATAAAACATTTGTTATTATTTATCTATATAAAAAGCATCTACATAACTCTTAATCAGAAAACACATACAAAACAAATAGTGATCAAAGTTAACCAGTGTTTTTAGCAGAATAATGTACCACTTCTCCCTCCCCTAACACCTATTCTCTTCCTAATCCCAGGATACTCAGTATGCTCAATTACAATGTCAAAAATTAATGGAGGTTGCAGCCTGAGACAAGGATACTAATCTTAAGACCTGAGTCTTCTAGCATACAGCGGGTAATGCTGCCACCTGCATTGCCAGCATGCTATATGGGTGCCAGTTGGAGTCCCAGATGCTCCACTTCTGATCCAGCTCTGCTATGGCCTGGGGAAGCAGTGGAAGATGGTCCAAGTCCCCGCACCCATGTGGGAGACCCAGAAGAAGTTCCTGGCTCCTGGCTTCAGATGGACCCAGCTCTGGGCGTTGTGATCATTTTGGGATTGACCCAATGGACAGAAGATCTCTCTTTCTGTCTCTCTCTCTCTCTCTATGTGTAACTCTGCTTCTTAAATAGATAAATCTTTTTTTAACAACAAGAATGGTATGATAATAAGTCTGTGCGGTTTTAAGCTATTAACTTTGAGGTAATTTATGATGGCAATTATTAACTAGTTATAACAATTATATTAACATTTATTAATGTTAATTATATTTATATTAATTTTATGTTAATTATATTATTAACATTAGTTCAACTAGATGCATCACAACTGTATATAAGAAATTTTAATAGTAACCCTCTCCAATAGTCAAAGATAAAACTTAGATTTGATTTCATAATATAATGAATTTAAATAATTAAAATAATAATATTTCATACAGTGGCTAAAATTAATTTTTGTGAGGATTTTTGAAAAGTGACTTCACAAGCACAACTATATATTATGATATATCAGATGAATGGTGAAAGGGCGTGTCCCTACCCCAGGTATGGTGAAGAGAAATGATTTTTGGGATAAGCCATAATCAAAGGATGATTAAATATTAGTCTATCATATGTGTAGGGAAGAGCTATTTAAAGAGAAAACCATATATAAAAAACAAGGGAAATTTAAATAATGTATGACAGTCTAGAAATAAAAGAAGTTCAATCTAATTGTATGTAAAGTAACAAGATAGGTTACCAATATAAAGTGATTTTTTTTACAGATTTATTTATTTATTTGAAAGGCAGAATTGCAGAGAGAGAGAGAGCTAGACAGAGAGATAAAAAGAGAGAGAGACAAAGGCAGAGAGATCTTCCATCTACTGGTTCACTCCCCACATGAGTGCCAAAGGCTTGGGCTGGGAGAGGAACCTGGAACCTGGAACTCCATCTGGGTCTCCCACATGGGTAGCAGAGGCCCAAGGATTTGAGTCGTCTTCCACTGTTTTCTCAGGTGCATTAGCAGGGAGCTGGATTGGAATTGCAACAGCTGAGTCTTGATCAGCATTTATTTGTATAATGGCATTGAAAGCAGAGGCTGAATTGTGCAGCATTGCTGCACAATGCTGCCCCCTAAAGGCTGATACTTTTAGGGTCTTAAATTATCCATGCCACAAATTTTGGTTTTGAGATTAATTACATAATAGAATACTTCAAAAATTTTGTGGAAAATGGAATTAGAGGTTAAGTTCATTTCAATGTGATAAAATATGAAATGTAAATGAGATAGCTTCAAAAAATTCATGTAAATGCATATTCTGACAACAGTATGAATGGATAATGATTGTTTTACATCAAACTAAAATCTTTTAACTCCATTTTTCCACAAGCTTTTTGAAGTCCTCTAGTATACATAAGATGAACATGCAGTTAACTAACTGCTGTAACAGATCATGAAATTACTCAGTTTTTATGACTATGAACAACTAATTCTAACCCCTACTCTCTCTGTCTCCTAATGAGTATCACTCACTAGAGTGCTGTGACACTTTATCTATTTAAGAAACTGATTTCTCAAGATTAATGTCTTTACAAACAAAATCTAGTCACATAATTACATTTTCAGAGACTTCCATCCCATTAGATTTCTGAACACTTACACATCATTCTGGAAACACCACTTGCAATGGAAAAATAATAACCTGTTACATTTGTAATCCCAAGATATCTGAAGCATCTGCCATTTAAGATTAATGAAGATGAGAAATTGGAAGATAGTCTTGAATGAACATCAATCATCAACCCTAACCCAACACATTCAGTGTTTTTATGTATACTTTTTTAAGTGTCAGTAAAGATGGCAAGTCCCTAGGCGTAATATAGAAGATGAGCCAGGGGAGACGGCTTTGCATTATTTGTCTCTTTCATGGTTCACTTTTCACTGTCCAGTTGTTGTTGCACAGGCAGATAGTACAAGAAATCATTTAGAGAGTGTCCCTGAATACTTTAAAAAACATTGATTTCATGGAGAATGCTTTTCAATTTTATGCATGTCCTTCAATTTCTAAACCTTACATCAGTCTAATCCATATGTCCACTGATGATAGCCATCTGATAGTCAAATTTGTGAGCCTGTGCCAAAATTGATATTGCAAATACAAGCTGGAAGGGAACAACACTATGAAGTTTGCTTTTAGGATCATTGATCAAATTTCAGGCTGGTATAAGTTTGGGGACAAATATAAGTAGCAAAAATCAGTAGCGAAAAATCTAAAGACCTTGAGGTGTCAAAAATTGTATAAGTTTGCTAAGGGACGTGTATTTTCCTTTAACAACTTTCATTTTATCTACAATAATCTCTTTCTGTATCATTTTTTCATGATCCTTCCAGGGTCAGTGAATTAGAAAATTGTGAAGATGTTTTTTATGAAATGCAGTGTATCCTTTCTCATATTTTCCAATAGTCCCTTCTTCCTGGCCCTCATCTCTGAAAACAGGAGTTGTGTAACTTGCTCTCTTTCTTCCTTTAGAAAAATGCAAAAAAATTTTCCTCAATAAGACATTTCTTATTTTATTTGAGTATTTTGTTCAGCAACACTTATTAATCAAGTTTATTTTGCTACTAAGCAATTTCATTCTGATAAACAGTTGTGCCAAGTGTGATATTTTGGCAACATCACATGATTTGCAATGATGGAAATGATGAGAATATGGATTTTTTATTAAAAGATAAGGTTGGTGTGTCATCTCAATAATGCCAGCAGGATTCCCTGTCTCTTTCTATACATCTGCATCTTCATCCTCATAAGTGCTTTTAATTATAAGCTTGTCATCTGATCGCAAAACAGCTCCTACACCCGTAGAAATCATGACATACAAAATAGCAACTGAACAGGAAGGGAAGAGGACAAAGGACATCTATTTTTTTCAAGATGAAAAATATTTTCGATAAGAAATCCTTTACCTCATGTTCATACTCTCTGTACAGCAGAAACTTCATACATCTTATTAGCAAGAATCACCACATATTCACCCTCCCCTTTGCTATGGCTAAGGGAAAATAATTTCTGTTATTAGTTAATGATCATGAACCAATCCCAAGGGCTAGGTATGGGTGACCCACATAATAAAATGGACCCAATATAGTCTGTAGTTTGCAAAAAAGTGCTTCAATGTGGACAAAGATGGCTGTGCATGTTTTTATGTATGGGTATGCATAATGAAAAAGCAAGGAAGGAAGGGAGAGGGTGGGGAATGGGAGAGATAAACACAACACAAAGAGAGACTTGATCTACAGTCAGGAAATATTCAAAATAATTTTAAATGAGAATTCATTTCAGGAAGGTTCAAGTTATGAAAGACGATAATAAGAAAGGAAGAAGTAAATACTTTAAATGTGCTTTACTTCTGTTAACAACAGAGAATTTCAATTTGAGGACAATATTAAAAATTATTTTTCATTATTAAATGAGAGGTGTTTAAGGAATTTGAATTGGCTAAAATTATAGAAGCAGCCTTCCCCGTGTATATAATTTTATTTTCTTTTTACTTGAAATTTTTAAAATTATTAATTTATACTTGTATCTGTTTATGGAATAAAATTGATATAGTTTATGAGTAAATATGCAATAATGAAATCAAGCTAGTTAACATATATATCACTTTAAGTATTTATTATTTTTATTATAATAGCTTTTAAAATTTACTGTCTCAGGGGCCAGCGCTGTGGCACAGCAGACAAAGCCACTGCCTTGCAGCACCAGAATCCTATATGGAAACTGGTTCAAGTCCTGGTTTCTCCACTTCTGGTCCAGCTCTCAGCTATGGCCTGGGAAAGCAGTAGAAGATGGCCCAATTCCTTGGGCCCCTGCACCCATGTGAGAGACCTGGAGGAAGCTCCAAGCTCCTGTCTTCAGATGGGCCCAGCTCCTGCAGTGGAGGCCACTTGGGGACTGAACCAGCAGATGAAAGACCTCTTGCTTTCTCTGTCTCTGCCTCTCTGTAACTCTGTCTTTCAAATAAATAAAACTTTTAAAAAAATTAGTGTATCAGTAATTTTGAAAAGTACATTTCTTATTGTCATCATCATGCTGTGTATGTATATTAGAATATAAATAAGAACCAAAATGATTTTTGCTATTTAAAGCTTTGTTCTTTTGAAAAACATCTCCCCATTCCACCTACTCACCCTCTGGTAACTACCATTCTATTACAGAATGGTAAGTTGAGTTGCATTGGTTTGAGTGCATTACTTTACTTGAATTTTTTTAAAGAGTTATTTATTTGAAAGAGTTACACAGAGAGAGGAGAGGCAGAGAGAGACAAAGCAAGTCAGAGAGAGAGAGAGAGAGGTCTTCCATCCAATGGTTCACTCCCCATATGGCCGCAATGGCCAGAGCTGCACAGAACCGAAACCAGGAACCAGGAGCTTCTTCTGGGTCTCCCACATGGGTGCAGGGGCCCAAGGACTTGGGCCATCTTCTACTGCTTTCCCAGGCCATAGCAGAGAGCTGGATTGGAAGTGGAGCAGCCAGGTCTTGAACCAGCGCCTGTATGGGATGCCAGCGCTTCAGGCCAGGGCGTTAACCCGCTGTGACACTGAGCTGGACCCTTTTCTTGAATTCTTAAACCTTGCATTAGTATGTTTTCCCAAGCCTCCTTAGTTTATAATCAATGTGCCTAAGGATAACAAATATGGGTATTTAATTTACTTAAAATATTTTGAGTATATCTTAACATTCTAGGAATGTATGATATTTTACTATTATTTATTAACATTATTTATTTAATGTGTTTCCTAATAGCATTTGTCCTTGTAAAAATGTCCTTTGGAAAAACATCATTTTGTTGACATTTTATTTTTTCCAATGTTTTAATTTATATAAGGTGAACAAATGTCATGTATTTCACACATACAGATTCATGAGCACAGTGATATCCTACCCTCCCTCCCGCCCACACTCCCATCCTCCCTTCTTCTTCCTTTCTTATTCTGTCTTTTAATTTTTACCATGACATAATTTTAATTTATTTCATGATCATAAGCTTAACCCTCAACTAAGTAAATGATTCAACAAATAGTAAGATGGAAAAACCAAAACAGAAACGCTTCTTCCTCAACAGTTGAAACAAGAGCTGTAAATAATGATTAATCTCAAAATGTCCATTTTGCTCATATACATTACATTTTTTTTACTCTACTAATTACCAATATTTGTCTTTTTGGGACTAGCATTTCACTAAGTATAGTAGTTTCCAGTTGCTTGACATTTTTCAAAGAGCAGATAATCCTTGGCCTACACAACCTTTAATAAAATGATGAAGTCAGCATTTCTGATGTCCTTTTGACTAGAGCAATCATTTCAGCAATGGCCCTTTCTGTTTAGTGTATTCATCTTTATTCTGAACAAAAGTAATATGTCCCTTGTATTTTCATAGAAAATTATTTTTTCTTATTTTTTACAGATGTATTCATTGTGTCCTTTACCTGGACCTGTCACTAACATATTTTAAGGTAGAAACAATTTCTACCAAAAAGCCTAACACATTGAATGTGTTAGAACATAACACACTGAAAGTGCTAGAACACTATATGTCCCAGGATGCTTATTTGTGATAAGACTTTATGTGAATTATGCAAAGTCAACAGTTTTTGTCTTTAATATAAAATGATAATTCTTACCGTGGTGATCTGATGATGGTGGGTATAACCCATTTAAACTTTATTTCCTTAGTAAATGTAGATAAAGAATTTTCCTAAAAATCACTTGATAACATATTCCTTTCTTTCAAATGCATATTTCAAATTAAATATCCTGAACCAAAATGCTTCACATAATCCCTTTCACTAGACTTTTGTATAAACTTTGAATTTTCCATTCAAATGTCAGGCAATAGTAGACAAAAATAGGCTGGTAAGAATTGAAACTTCAGACGTAGGTAACAGTAATAGTAATAAAAATGGAAAAGAGATAGAAATTCAGTGTGAAATATTTTAATATTTTTCAGGAGTATTATATTCAAATATTTATTAAACTAGAAACTAAAAGAGAATATGGGGCTAATGGCACATTACTGAAGTGACCACAGCTCTACACAAGTTCACAAATTATCCTGTAGAACCTTTTCACCCTCTATCAAGCAGTAGCTATTTCCCCTCCTCTTCAAAATGGCTGAGCAATTATGACTCTTCCAGTGAATAAAATGTTCCAGAGTGGGGAGTCTTGTGGGACTTCCAAGGCAAGGTCAAAAGACATTACTAATATCTTTTCTTATCTGCTAGTGCTGGGAATTTGCACAACATGTTCTACGGAAACATGCTTCACAGTGAGAGGCTGTGTACAATTCTTCCACTTAGAATTCCTCAAGAAGTTTCAGTTGACAGCAAGCCTCAAACTTCAAACACACAAATGAATGACAACTTAGATGGTTTAACTCCTACCTCAAACTTCAAACACATAAATGAATGACAACTTAGATGGTTTAACTCCTAAACTTTGTTCCACCTCACTCCTACACTGATGACAGAATGTTGTTTTAAACTACTTAGCTTTGAGATAAGTGAGATAAGCAATCATACTAACTAGAGCTTAGGGCAACAGGAATTCTTAGTTCTTTTCTGCTCCTAGAGACTATAAATAAATTTCATTAAGCTTAGAACTTAAGCTTATTAGTCTTGTAGGTAAGCTTCTCGAATACTTGGTGCATATTATATATTAAATAATCTTCTCCAATATTTGTCACATACTATATGTTAAATAAAATTACACTTCAACTTTGATGAATAATTATTATAAATAATTGTTATATTAGTATGTTTTATAAAGTTAATGACACTATAATAAAAAGTGTTATAATTATGGAGAAAAAAAGTGAAATAATAAACACAGTTTTGGCTAACCTGTTCTATACTGAAACATGCAAAGCCATTGTGTTGGCTCTGTGTCTTCCTCTAAGAAAAATACCTAAAATACTTATGTTAGAAAAAAATTTTGGCTAATTCTCCGCCTGCAACGCTGGCACCCCGGGTTCTGGTCCCGGTTGGGGTGCTGGATTCTGTCCCAGTTGCTCCTCTTACAGTCCAGCTCTCTGCTATGGCCCGGGAAGGCAGTGGAGGAGGGCCCAAGTCCTTGGGTCCCTGCACCCACATGGGAGACCAAGAGGAAGCAGCTGGCTCCTGGCTTCGGATCAGCGCAGTGCACTGGCCTTAGCGGCCATTTGGGGGGTGAACCGACGGAAGAAAGACCTTTCTCGCTCTCTCTCTCACGGTCTAACTCTGCCTGTCCAAAAAAAATTAATTTACTGTTATATTTTGGATATTTCTTAGAATCTAAACAACTGGCACCATGGCTCAACAGGCTAATCCTCCACCTGCAGCGTCGGCACACCAGGTTCTGGTCCCAGTCGGGGCGCCGGATTCTTTCCCGGTTGCTCCTCTTCCAGTCCAGCTCTATGCTGTGGCCCAGAAAGGCAGTGGAGGATGGCCCAGGTCCTTGGGCCCTGCACCCACATGGGAGACGAGGAGGAAGCACCTGGCTCCTGGCTTCTGATCAGTGCGGTACGCCGGTCACAGCACGCTGGCCATAGTGGCCATTTGGGGGGGGGGGGTGAACCAACGGAAAAGGAAGAGCTTTCTTTCTGTCTCTCTCTCTCTCTCACTGTCCACTCTACCTGTCAAAAAAAAAATCTAAACAAATTGTTAGGAACCAAAGATTATTATACAAAAAGGCTCAAAAACTATCTCATCTCATGTCCTCATAGGCATTGGAACATGTTGCTCAAAACTGGGAAGCAACTTCTAAGTCTTTTACCTCTTGAAGCCCTCCAAAACTTTACTCCTCTTCTTAACAGGTGCTTAACCCTTTTCATTAACCTTTTGACATTACTACTGTTTTATTATTATAGTCAAAGTCTTATTTTGACTTGCTTATGGTTTGAACTGTTGCATATGATTTGCAATGCTGTTTAACTAGCTAAATGGTCACGACAAATCCATCTCCCTCTTCTGCTGTCTCAGGCAAGTATCAGGCTTCTTTGGAAATGAGGTAAATTGGGCATCATTAGGGTTTCCTACCGTTGTTTCTAGCATTCCAATTTCTTTTGTCCAATATTAGCTCATATTCAATTATATGTAGGGCAAGTGGTTTATTTTGCTTTCATTGATAAGTCTGCTTATTCAGCTGCACTTTTTGCTCTTTATCTTTCTCAAATAATGTTATCCTCTACTAGATTTCATCTCTGTTCCCTTGTTTCCCAAAACTTACCCTGCCACCAGGTTATTTTAGGTGGAAACTCTTCTAAACATTGGGGAGGAGCAGGATGCATGTCACATGCACTAGAAACAACCATAAGTACAATAATACATGTTAGTATTTCTAATTTTTATGAATTTCCAAAGGGAGGCAATATCTTATTGCCTCCTTGCTTGCTGGAATAATGAAGCACCTGATCATGTTGCTGTGGCCCTCACTTTTCCTCTCCTAAGCCCTATCCCACATCCTAGTTATCTCATAGAGCAGAGCTTTTCTATTTCTATTCTTCCATAAATGAGTCCAAGCTCTACATCTTCATCTGAAAATCCCCAAAATGATATTTTTATTAGTTTATAAATAAGAGTAACATTCATTTCCTGGATGTTTGGATGTTTTATCAAAACAAAGCTTTATAATACCTTTGAAAATTAAATGATGTGTTTTGTAGGAAAGAGACAAATGCAGTTCTCTTTCTTTCGGTAAAACTAACAGCAATGCTGTCACTAGTGGGGTAAAGATGTGAGTAGTCTACTTCTTTTGTCATCCTTGTCATGGGTTGCCTAGGATGTGAATATAGTAAACATCTGAAAAATAATAAATTACTAAAGGAGAATAAATTCAGAAATGCCTTGGAAGTTTACTTAGTGTTTCCAGATAAGATTTGTATTGTTGAAGAATTTCTGTGAGTAGAAAATGAAAAAAAGTATTGTTAATACTTAATTACTGGCCGGCGTCGTGGCTCACTAGGCTAATCCTCCACCTTGCGGCGCCGGCACACCAGGTTCTAGTCCCGGTTGGGGCACCGGATTCTGTCCTGGTTGCCCCTCTTCCAGGACAGCTCTCTGATATGGCCCGGGAGTGCAGTGGAAGATAGCCCAAGTGCCTGGGCCGTGCACCCCATGGGAGACCAGGAGAAGCACCTGGCTCCTGGCTTCAGATCAGCGTGGTGCGCAGGCCACAGCACACCGGCCGCAGCAGCCATTGGAGGGTGAACCAACAGTAAAGGAAGACCTTTCTCTCTGTCTCTCTATCTCTCACTGTCCACTCTGCCTGTCAAAAATTACTTATCACCTACAATTTTAAAAAGGTTATTACTTAGGAATTTCTCTAAAATATAGGTATAGGTATAGATAAAGGTATATTATGAGGAAACTAAGCATAAATTTAATGTAAAATGAGATGATTCTATAGTTTAAAATAGAATTCTATGCCTTCATTTAAGTTAGTGTAAAATTATTCTGGATAACTAGTGTCAAGTTTTATATTCTTACATTATTTTATTCATATTTGCATAAAGGAAATGAGGGAAGAACTGTATCACTTGCAACTGCATAACTATTTTCCCTTCTTCAAATTAGTGGCTGGTGCTAAGGTACAGCTGGTTAAGCCGCCAAGTGCAGCACCAGCATCACATATGGGAGCTGGTTTGAGATCCAATCCAGCTCCTTGCCAATACACCTAGTAAAGCAGTGGAGGATGGCCCAAGTTCTTTGGCCCCTGCAGCCATGCAGGAAACCTGAAAGAAGCTCTTGGCTCCTGGATTTAGCCATTCTGGCTTTTGGGGAGTGAACCAGTGAATGGAAGGCCTCTCTCTCTCTCTCTCTGCTCTCCTTTTCTCCCTCTCTCTCTCTCTGTGTGTGTGTGTGTGTAACTCTGCCTTAAAGGAGAGAAAAGGAGAGGCAAAGAGAGATAGAGAGGTCTTGCATCCACTGGTTCACTTCCCAAATGGCTGCAATGTCCAGAGCTGCACCATCCGAAGCCAAGAGCCAGGATCCACGAGCTTCCTCTGGGTCTTCCCTCGCGGGTACATATGCCCAAGGGCTTGGGCCATCATCTACTGCTTTCCCAGGCCACAACAGAAAGCTGAATCAAAAGTCAAGCAGCCGGCCGGCGCCGCGGCGCACTAGGCTAATCCTCCGCCTTGCGGCGCCAGCACACCGGGTTCTAGTCCCGGTCGGGGCACCGATCCTGTCCCGGTTGCCCCTCTTCCAGGCCAGCTCTCTGCTGTGGCCAGGGAGTGCAGTGGAGGATGGCCCAAGTGCTTGGGCCCTGCACCCCATGGGAGACCAGGAGAAACACCTGGCTGCTGCCATCGGATCAGCGCGGTGCGCCGGCCACAGCGCACCTACCGCGGCGGCCATTGGAGGGTGAACCAACGGCAAAAGGAAGACCTTTCTCTCTGTCTCTCTCTCACTGTCCACTCTGCCTGTCAAAAAAAAAAAAAAAAAAGTCAAGCAGCCACGACTTGAACCAGAGCCCATATGGGATTCCGGCACCGCAGGCGGCGACTTTACCCACTATGACACAGCACCGGCCCCCTTAATCTTTAAAAAAAAAAAAAAAAAACATAAAGACACCAAATTAGAGCTCTTTTTTCAAACATGGACACAGTCTGGTAGCCATCAGAGAAAGCTAGTGAAAAAATGAACAGGGAGAGTAACCTGTGTAAGTCATGGAAAGATTGCGCTAGTGCTGAGTGCCAAATGCATCACATCACAGCTATAGAGATGGATCTGGATTGACAAACTTCAAAATACTATTTATAACAGGTTTTAATAGGATAATTGAATTGGATATGACTACTTGTAAAATAAAACACAAACGATATATTAGTTTTCAGAGACTATTTTCTGGTTAGAGGTTTACACTGCATGCATTTGTATAATAGAAACTAATATCTTCACTAATCTCCATCAGATGGAGCATGCTATTAAATGTGCATTTATCAGCATCACTGTATATTGATGAGGAAGAGGAATCAAGGCACAGCTTTTTTTTTTTTAAACTTTTATTTAATGAATATAAATTTCCAGTGTACAGCTTATGGATTACAATGGCTTCCCCCTCCCATAACTTCCCTCCCACCCGCAACCCTCCCCTCTCCCGCTCCCTCTCCCCTTCCATTCACATCAAGATTCATTTTCAATTCTCTTTATATACAGAAGATCAATTTAGTATAAAGATTTCAACAGTTTGCACCCACATAGAAACACAAAGTGAAACATACTGTTTGAGTACTAGTTATAGCATTAAATCAAAATGTACAGTACATTAAGGACAGAGATCCCACATGAGGAGCAAGTGCACAGTGGCTCCTGTTGTTGACCCAACAAATTGACACTCTAGTTTATGGCGCCAGTAACCACCCTAGGCTGTCGTCATGAGTTGCCAAGGCTATGGGAGCCTTCCAAGTTTGCCGACTCTGCTCATATTTAGACAAGGTCATAAAAGAGAGAGTGAGGATAGTAACCAATGATCCTAAGAGTGGCATTTACCAGGTTTGAACAATTATACAGCATTAAGTGGGGAAGAGGACCATCAGTACACACAGGTTGGGAGTAGAGCCATTGGTGGTAGAGTAGAGGTTATGATTACAAAGAAATGAGGCCCAAGTGTGCTAGACAGGGTCTAGAACAAAGGATAGAGTCATTATTAGAGGAGCTAAGAAAGGTGCTGTCTAAGCTACAATTAAGTTTTCTGATTGAGAGGCAAATAGGACCTGATAGAAGGGGCTTGATAATAATCTGTTGGGCTTTAGGCCTTGTAAGTTAACAGGCCCAGACTTATCTATCTCTTCACATGGGGTACATCCTAAGGGAGGTGTGACCCTCCTAGGGGAAGGCACTCTGTTGACTTTTTTACTTGGCTGGCCTGGGAGGAGAGCTGGCCAGGTAAAGGCAGGTGGCATCTCGAACAAGAAATTTACAGTTCTGCCTGCAATGTTGCTGACCCTACTTGGCCATCCCCTCAGCTGCAGTGGTCACTTTGGAAGTTGGGCTGAGTGAAGGGCTTTTCAGCTTAGAGCCAATAAGCTCTGTGGCTCTGACCTGGGCATCCTTCGACTCCAGGGCAGGTCCATTTCCAGTGATCCAACTCTTGGCAGAGCTGCCAGGGCTCTTCACAAGCTGACTTCTGCTGAAGCCCAGGCTTACCACATTGAAAGCCACTGCAGTGGACTGGCCTGTTGGGTCTCCTTGAGGGCAGATCACTGTACAGATCAGCCATTAATAGGCCTGCCACCCATTGCTTCTGATGCCTAGCTTTATTTTCCTCCTGGTTTGTGTTAAAGCAGACCAGAGGATGCACAATTTAATCTTCAGACCTTATAAAAGAGATGGCTAACATTTTTCTGTAATTGCATAGCCAAAATAAGAACTTAAATAATAATCTCATAGCTAGATTTACTTCGCCATCAGCGAAGTATACAGTAAATAGAAAAAACCTCCCTTTCAGACCAAAGGGAAAGAAAGTTTTTAAGTGAGAATATAATTTTCTTAATGAGCATTGTCTACCTTAGAAAAACTACTACAGAACATGCCTGTGACTATAGACTTGTAGTTCAGGCCACCGAAGATTAGAGATGGGACTTGGGCACTCCCTTGACTTGCATCCTCTGGTCTTCTTTAAGGCACAGCTTTATGACTTGAATTTTAACTTATTACATTAACATAAGATGTGCATAGTCATTAAATATAGGGTGAATTTATACCTTGAAAAACACTTTTATGTCACTATATGAAGAGAATTCACTAAGAGGTAAGTGTTTCAGCTTCCTCTTCCCATCTGCACTTACTATTTTTCCTATAAACATAGTTGCACTTACTTTCTTTGGCCCATATTCATAATTAATTCCTCCTGTAGAGTTCTAGTTTTCTAACCCATGTACCATCTGTTTCATATGTATCTTTAACCTCTCTCTATTGACCCTGTCTCTTGATCACTAAATCTATTTACAAATCTGTCATCACACTACATCCTTCTAAAATAAGCCACACAAAATGGTATCTTTTCATTATTTCTCAGTTACCATTACTTGTATATTCTAACACAGATACTCTTTGGAGAGTGTTCTAGATTTTTTAATTGACTTTTTCATACTCACATTCATTCTTTTTCATACTCACATTCCCCTCTCAAATGCCACTTCCATCTTGAAACATTTCTGTACTAATCAGAATAAAGACACAAATGCTATTTCACGATGAAATTTTCCATCTAGTATCTAAAAATTTCATTAATCAATAATGCTAAGTACTATATTTTGCTTCATCATGATGTTCCTCTCAATTTTACACAACAGTATATAGACATGTTTACAAAGTTGTGAGAAACAAGACAATAGAATAGTCTGTAATAATGCAAAATATTGGAAGTGTATAGCTTGTTATAATGTGCATGCCTACTCTATTCTCAGAAAGAAAGGGGGGAAAATACATCCCAAGTCTGTAGGTAATAAAGTGTGTTGGGAAATAGTAAAATAAATCACCACAGGAAGATGAATTGCTGAAAGAAAGGTGAGAGAACTTTTTCTTGTACAACAATAAGGAATTCACTGAACAAAACCAATTATATCCTGTCAGCCATTTGAATGGTGGCCTCCGAGAAATAAAAGGGTTTTAAACATAAAAGATGACTGTAAAATGTATAGGCACATTACACTTCAGCTAGTGTGATAATGCATTTTTATATTTCTTAGACTTCCTTCAATTAACATTTTGTTACCTTACCAATTTTATTAAAATAAAAAAACATGATTTTTTGGTGAGACTATGTAAATTTGATTTATTCTTGAATAAATAAATAAACATTTATTTTGAATAAAGAATTCATTATATTGAAGATGCTTGTAAGACAAGATAGCTAGGAGTTCCAATGAACAAAAAGAAGCATAACTTTCACCAATATGTGTTTCTTACACTTAAACTAGATCAGATCATCTAAATTGCAGAATGTGAATTTCTTAACTGATGTTCCAAAAATGTACAGACTAATTACATTTTATTATTGTGATAAATTTGGTGTTTTCACACAGGGTAAAACATACAGCTGAAGAAACCTTTGAATTAAAAGAACATTGTCTCTGGTCTGTTTGCATTTTTGAATAGTTACTGATGAAGACTTTCATTTTTAGTCTCTTAAACCACATTTTGTTACTTTGGGGGATACTAAAAATAATGTTTGTACTACATTAAAGGACAGTTGCAAGTCATGGTTGATTAATAAACTGAATGTACTGATCTAACAGGTTCCCTCGTATGAATGAGGATATGCCTGTGCTGTGGCAAGCATTCAGTCACTGCAGCATTGATCTGGGTTTTCCGCATCAGTCTCAGACCGACCTTGAGTTTTGTAGGGCTTTTGAATTGACGAATCAATTATAGTGCTCCAAAATCACCTTGGCTCCCTCTCACACCACTCTGCTCTCCCTCTTGTTTATGCCCAAATATACACAGGCAGCCAGACAGTGAGCCTTGAGAAGCAGACAGGATGTCAGACAGGCATGGTTTTTGTGAACTAAACATTCTAAACTTAAAAGAGGGGAGATACATCTCATGAATACTGTATTGTCTTGCCGACCACCTCCCCCATCTTCTTCCTTCCCTGAATCCACAGATTTCCTACAAATGTGTTTTCCGGGAAATACTTAACTACCACTTAAAATATCATAACATAGATAGTAGTATGTATGTGGCACAAAGAGGTAAATGAATGGCCTCTGGTTTCCTGGAGGACTGAGTACCTCGTGAAGCCTTCATTCAGAAAAACAATTGAGCACAATGCTGCTTCTCTTTTAATTATTTCACTTATAATAATATGTCTTCCAAAATCAATTTTTGAATTGTCTCCACATATTTGTAGTTTCTTTTATTCAGTTCTATTGTAATAATATTTTTTTAAAAAATGATTTTTTATTAACTTTCTGCTTGATAGGCAACCTACAGAAATTCAGTACTTCTCATAGTCAGCACCTTTCCTTCCTCCCTCCTTCCTTTCTTCCTTCCTTCCTTCCTCCCTTCTTTCCTTCCTACCTTCCCTCCCTCCCTCCTTTCTTCCTTCACTGCTTCCTTTCTCCCTTTTATTTGATAAATAGAGCAAAAGAGAGAAAAAGAGATAAAGAGGGTTCCCATCAATTATTTCACTATTAGATGCCCATGATGACTGCATCTGTGCCAGGCTGAAGCTAGGAGCTCGGAACACAATCTGAGTCTCTCACAACAGGGACTCAACAAGCAGAGACATCGCTGCTGTTTCCCTGGTTCGCACTAGCAGAAAGCAGGAATTGGAAGTGGAGATGCTTCTTGATTGAGTCAAAACACTGCAATACGGTGTGTGGGCGTCCCAAGCAGTAGCTTACCCTGTGCCAAAGTTAACTTTGGTAAACACATTTGTGTTTGTTTTAACATAACTGGAAAACATAATTTTAATGAACTTGAATGCATTAAATAAATAATTTTATGAATTTTAATAACTTTCATTTTTGCTTTTTATGTATTTAAAATTAGTATCATTACTCTAAAATAAAGGATTAAGTGCATAATCTATACTAAAAAAGATTATAGATCAATATTAAACTGGACTGAAACAGTTTTACTATGTAAATTATTATCCCTCCACCCCTCTCCAATCCCCTGTATAGTTTCAGATAAGTACCTTCAATAAATGGTCATGAAATTCACACCTTTGATCTTTCTATCAAAACTAGTTATGTAGTATGTAACTCTAAAAACAATGTCCAGCCAGCGCCGCGGCTCAATAGGCTAATTCTCCGCCTTGCAGCGCCGGCACACCGGGTTCTAGTCCCGGCCGGGGTGCCAGATTCTGTCCCGGTTGCCTCTCTTCCAGGCCAGCTCTCTGCTGTGGCCCGGGAGTACAGTGGCGGATGGTCCAAGTGCTTGGGCCTTGCACCCCATGGGAGACCAGGAGAAGCACCTGGCTCCTGCCTTAGGATCAGCGTGGTGCACCAGCCGCAGCACGCCGGCTGCAGTGGCCAATGGAGAGTGAACCAATGGCAAAGGAAGACCTTTCTCTCTCTGTCTCTCTCTCTCACTGTCCACTCTGCCTGTCATAAAAAAAAAAACAAAAAAAAAAAAAACCAAAAAAAAAAAACACAAAAAAACAATGTCCATTTGATTATTACACTGACATTTATCAGAATAATATTTATCAGAATAATGTCCCTTGACATTTATCACAAAGTGTTCTGTTAAATTATGTTCCTTGGATTTGTTTTTCTTTTCATCATCCCATAATATTTGCTGTCATAGTAAATTGTATATACTGTAACTGTATTTTGGTTAGTTTTACAGTTTCATAATTTGGAGTTTGATAACTTTTTACATAAATCTCTGGTCCCAGATTAAGTAGTATTTTTATTGTAACTGATATTTTTTCTGATAAGCTTCTCCATTGCTTCAACTTTCTTATATACTTTAATTGTAAGATATGGTTGAATCTATCTTGCTGCTGTGAAACACAGACAAGTTGAAATATTAGATTCCTCCCTCAAAATCTGTCTAAGAGGAATAATGAGAGTCATCTAATAGTCCATACACTCTATGACATTACTGGAGATTTTGTTGGTTGTCATTGTGCTACTGCTTTTTAAAAATGGCAATAAAGCTCTGCTTGGTGTTTTTATTATAGTAGATAAACAGTATGGTGGCATTTTGAACAACTTGTTATTATATCTGTTGACAATAGTTGAGTTTCTCAAAGAGATCTTTAAAGTTAAAAAATTTTCTGTGCCTAGCAAATAATACAATACATGGACAAATGAAAGTCAGTGGGGTATGTCCCTATCTTATTAAGTTGCAAATTCTGTATCATGGAGTATGCAAGGGCAAAGTTATGATTTCCAAACCAATGAAGTACAAAAGTTTTAAGTAATCAAAAATATAATCTTATATTTACAAAGTTCCCAAGCTAACATTCTGCTCAATAGTGCCACGGAAGTCTGTGATTCTAATTGGTTGAGTTTGTGTCTTTTGACCATAAAGAATTAGAAACATGGACTCAAGAGAGCGTATAAAGTAGAAGTTGTTATTGATAGAGCAGAGAAAGCTCCCTTCAGACAGGAAGGGTCCCTAAAGAGGAAACCATTGAGAGCTGATTGTATAGGGTGTCTCATGAGCTATAAAAGGGGAAGTTGTCATATTTGACCCAGTAGAGGCATTGAGAGGTGATGGTTTTTATTTGGGTGAAAGTTAATTATCAAATCCAGACTCAATAAAGACAACAGAAATCTCATGAAACTTTGCCCAAGGGTGCATAAAATTCTAATTTCTTAGATCAGTTACAAGAGAATAGATAAACATTGATTAAAAGGCTTAAGACCTTCTCAGCTTTTTATAATCCCATTTTTCAATTTGGGCTTTGATTGCCTGTGCTTCTGGGATTTTTGCATCATTTTCTTCTAGATGTGAGAAGCATGTTATTGGTATTTTGATTGGGGTTGCATTGAATCTTTAAATTTCTTTTAATAATATGGATATTTTATAATATTGATTATTCTAATCCATGAACATGGAAGATTTTTCCACTTTTTAATGTCTTCTTTTATTTTTTAATGTTTGGTAATTTTAATCAGAGATCTTTGGCATCCTTAGTTAAATTTATTTCAAAGTATTTAAATCATTTTGTAGCTACTATGAATGAGATTGACCTTAAATGTTCTTTCTCAGTCATGGCATTTTCTGTAAATATAAAGGCTATTGATTTTTCTGTGTTGATTTTATATCCTGCCACTTTACCAAACTCTTTTGTTAGTTCAAGTCTTTCAGTGGAAGTTTCTGCACTGAAAAAGAAATACTCAGCAATGTGAGGAGGCAGCTAGCAGAATGGGAGAAAATATTTGCAAACTACACAACTCATAAAGGATTAATATTCAGAATCTATAAAGAGCTCAGGAAATTCAACAACAACAAAACAAACAATACAGTTGAGAAATGGGCAAAATACTTGAACAGGTATTTTTTAAGAGAGGAAATTCAAATGATAAACGGACACTTGAAGAAATGCTCAGGATTACTAGCCATCAGGGAAATGCACATCAAAACCACAATAAGGTTTCACTTCACTCTGGGTAGAATGGGTCACATATAGAAATTAGCAAAAAAGAAATGCTGGGGAAGATGTGGGGAAAAGGTACCCCAATCCACTGTTGGTGGGAATATAAACTGGTATAGCCACTTTGTAAGAGAGTATGGAGATATCTCAGATATCTGAAAATAGACCTACTTGGGAATTTACCCAAACCAAATGAAATCAGCATCTGAAAGAGTTATCTGTACCCTTATGTTCATTGCAACACAATTCGCAATAGCTAAGCTATGGAATCAACCCAGATGCCCATCCACTGATGATTGGATGAAGAAATTATGGTATGTATATATATATATATATATATATATATATATATATATATATATACACTAAGGAGTACTACTCAGGTGTTAAAAACAACGAAATCTTGTCTTTTGCAACAAAATGGATGCACCTGGAAACCATTATAGTTAGTGAAATAAGCCAGTCCCAAAAGACAGATACTTGACCTGGGATAACTAACAGACTTCCTAAAATTAACATATTGGAGTGAAATGGATATTTTGAGATTTAATGACTGTTACAGCCCTTGTCTATTCTGTTGAGGAACAATGTTGTTTTTCTTCATACTATTTGTTGAAGTCGTTTATTTAGTGTAGGGTTAACAATATGTTTGTTAAGTAAAATGAAAACGTATATTTCTAAAAATTAATGGGAATGGGGGTCTGGTGCTGTGGTGTAGCAGAAAAAACCATCGCCTGCAGTGCTGGCACCTCATATGGCCACCAGTTCAAGTCCAGGCTGCTACACATCCACGTTCCTGGCTTCTGCTTGGCACAGCACCAGCTGCTGTGGCCATCTAGGGAGTGAACAAGTGGATGAAAAAAATCTCTCTCTCTCTCTCTCTCTCTGTCTGCAACACTTTCAGATAAATGAATAAATTTTTATAAAAAAAGGAAATAGGCAATCCAATTTTATTTTTTTCACTATTGTTTTGACTACTTCATGTCCATTGTTTTACCAAAAAAAATTTAGAGTTAACAAATTAAGTTTTTACATTAGCATTTTAAAGCAATAGCTCAACGTTTTTGAATATTTTATTTATTTATTTATTTATTTATTTATTTATTTATTTATTTTGGGGGCAGGAAGAGTTAGACAGTGAGAGAGAGAGAGACAGAGAGAAAGGTCTTCCTTTTTTCTGTTGCTTCACCCCCTAAATGGCCGCTACAGCCAGTGCACTGCACAGATCCGAAGCCAGGAGCCAGGTGCTTCCTCCTGGTCTCCCGTGCAGGTGCAGGGCCCAAGGACCTGGGCCATCCTCCACTGCCTTCCTGGACCACAGCAGAGAGCTGGACTGGAAGAGGAGCAACCAGGACAGAATCCGGTGCCCCAACCGGGACTAGAACCTGGGGTGCTGGTGCAGCAGGTGGAGGATTAGCCAAGTGAGCCGCGTTTCCTTTGTTTTACAAGTAAATGTGGCAGTTAGAATTAGACTGTTAGAATTCAAGAAAACCTGTTAAGATATTTATAAGCATTACTTTAAGTCTATGAAGAAATTTGTCCATAATTTACATCTCAACAATACCACATTTTCTGAGCACAAACATGGAATACCTCTCAAATTATTTAAGTTCTTTGTAATTCTGCTCAGCAGCATTGTGATGTTTTCAGAGTACAGTCTTGAATACACACATTCGCATAAATTCCTCACCAGGATTTTTTAGGTTGATTTTTTAGATTTTTATGTGTATGTGTGTTTCTATATGGTTGTTAAGAAATAGTCTTCAAAACAAGAAAAGGTCCCATCCATATTTGTATGACTCCTGTTATCTCCATTAATCCTCAGAATAATATATCAACTATGAATTACCAAAAGGTTACTGAAGAGGAAGCTAGAATTCAAAAAGAGTAAGTACATTAATTTTGAATAGCTGTTAAGTAGAAGTACTGCATTGGTGACACAAGGGCTGTCAGACTCCACATTTAATTTTCCTTGTACCTTACATTGTTATATGCAAAAGAATGTTCTCTTACACAGATATCCAAACTGTATTCTCCTTTTCAATTATTCGACTATATAACTAGTTCAGTTTTTCATAATTGCTAAATAATGAAAGATTTTCACTAACTACATTTAAGGAACTAATATCAGAGAAAAGGCATGTTATCTTTATAATGTGACCAATTCTGCCTCCAAGCAAATAAACATTGCTATCTCCAGTTTCATACCTCTTATTTTCTTATTTTTTCTTATTTTTTTGGGGGAACATAGTTTAGTTATGTATATAAAGTAGTTAAGATAAAGTTATAAAGATTCAAATAGCAGCCAGTGGTTGAAATGCTTGTTTCTTTTCCAAGTCAATGAACTGTTGAACTATAACTTTGAAAAGAAGGGAAACGCAGATAAATAAAAGCTGAGAATTTATCACCACAAGACCTAACCTCCAAAAAATAAACTAACATGAGCTCACTCAGAATGTGGGATCTAAAAGCAGATGATCTCATAGGAGTTAAAAATAAAATGGTGGTTGCCAGTGGCAGGGGAAGGAAGCAGGGAGAGTGGGATGAGGAAAGGTAGATTGACAGATGCTGGATTATAGGCGTCAGAAATCAGGTGGTTCTACAATCCCGTAGAGTGACTTTAGACCATGTGAATGTACTATACATTCTTATAAAAGAACAAATAGATGCGAGTTTTGGTGTATTCACTATAAAGAAATATTAAATGCTTGAATGGATAAATGTGTTTACAGTAATTGGATATTATACCATGCATGCATATAGTGAAGCATCACATAGTACTGTATAAAGATGTATAATTTTTTGAAAAGATTTATTTATTTATTTGAAAGATCCACATGGGATGCCAGCATTGTAGGTGCAGCTTAACACACTAGACCAGAATGCTGCTCCAAGATGTATAATTTTTATATGTCTGTTAAAACTAAAAAGATATGAATATATTATAAAAATAGCTAGAAGATGGGATTTTAGATTTACTAAATGTTTGATAAAGAGATACACATAACCTAATCAGACATTATAAAATGTATGTATATCTATTATCTATCTATAGCCATCTATCTCACATAGTAACCCATAATTAATAAAAACTTCATGTTCAAAAAATTTAAATATGACAGGCCTTTGGCTTTGCACACTCATATTTCATATCAGAGTGCCTGGGTTTGAATTGCAGTGCAACTGCAAAATCCAGTTTCTTTCTAATGCACACGGTGGAAGGCAGAAGGTAATTGCTCTGATTTAGTTCCTTGAACTGCGCTTATACCTAGCCCAGTCCTGGCTATTACAGAGAATTAGGGAGTGAACCAACAGATGGGAGATATTCTCTCTCTCTCTCTCTCTCTCTCTCTCTCTCTCTCTCTTCTTTTGTTTCTCTGTCTCTCTGTCTTCCCCTCTCTCTTTCTTTTCTGCCTCAAATTAAATAACTCCTTTAAAACAATTAAATAGAAGCTTAAATAATGAAGGAATTGTTTTTGTTAAAATTAATGTATGTATTTGAAAGTCAGAGTTACAGAGACAGGGAAAGATACAGAGAGATCTTCCATCCACTGGTTTATTTCCCAAATGGCAGAACCAGCCAGGGCTGGCCCAGGCAAAAGCCAGGAACCAGGAACTTCATCCAGGTCTCCCACATGGGTGGCAGGGGCCCAAACACTTGGGCATTACTGGGATGCTTTTCCCAGGCCATTAGCAGGGAGTTAGATTGGAAGTGAAGAAGCTGGCCTTAACTAGTGTCCAAATGGATACCGGCATATTAGTTGGCAGCTTTATCCACTCTACCATGATGCCAATCCCTAAACAGAATCCTTTAAGATGAAGGAAGAGACATTCATGGCTAAGCAGGCAGTCAGAAGGCACAGAACTCACTAATAACCACACGAAATCACTGTGTGCCAATTCTTCTATTGCAATTATGCACAAGCTGTTTGTTTCTTTACTGTGAATAGTAAGAAACAAAGCAATGAAAAATAGCATCTACTATAATATATTGAAATAGGTACCATAATAATACATAAGTGGAATATCAAATATTCAAAATATAGGGAGAGATGGAGTCCAAGTATGGAGTAGTTATTATTATTTTCTCTTTTTTGTTTGTCTATTTTACAATAAATGTTCAGTTGCTATCGCTTCAAAATGTTGCATTATATTCAAAAGCTATTTTTTTTTTCTGAGCCACAGGATAACCACAAACACAGACACACCAAAAATGAGCAACAAATCAAAAGACAGTATTAGAAAAAAACATTTAACCTCAGAAGTAGATCAAAGGAACTATATAAACAAACAAAAATTCTATATATTAAGAAAGTAGATGAGAGTGCTAACATATTATCTGTTGATAATTACCTTAAACGTAAATGGATTAAATTCTCCAATTTGAGAATATCAAGTGACTTAATATATAATATAACAAGAGACAATAGTGAACTGCTTAACTAAATCACTTCATCTTGAAGAACACATATATACTGAAAGTAAAGGAATAGAAAAAATTATATTCTCTGCAAATAGAATACAAAAGTAAGCAGGAATGCCAGGTTTGTATCAGATAACATTGGCCTTACATCATAAGCAGTAATTAGAGAAAAGTAAGGTCATTATATAATGATAAAGGTGCCTATTCAGCAAGAAGAAATAACAGTTGTAATTATACATGCATTAAATATGAGAACATGTAATTGCAAGGGGGGGGGGTGAACCATATGTATTTAAATTAGGATAAAACCATGAGGATTTAAATTACGATAACGGTTGTCTGGATTTATCAACTTACCATGTACACTAGACCAGATTGTTTTTCTTTCTTTTTTTTTCTTTTTCTTTTTTTGACAGGCAGAGTGGAGTGTGAGAGAGAGAGACAGAGAGAAAGGTCTTACTTTTTGCCATTGATTCACCCTCCAATGGCCGCTGCAGCCGGCGCATCTGGCTGATCCGAAGCCAGGAGCCAGGTGTTTCTCCTGGTCTCCCATGCAGGTGCAGGGCCCAAGGACTTGGGTCATCCTCCACTACCTTCCCGGGCCATAGCAGAGAGCTGGCCTGGAAGAGGGGCAACCGGGATAGAATCCAGCGCCCCAACCAGGACTAGAACCCGGTGTGCCAGCGCCGCAAGGCGGAGGATTAGCCTGTTAAGCCACGGCGCCGGCCCCACATTGATTGTTTTTCTACAGTTCCAAGTAGATCTGTTATTTTGGGAAATCAGGATAAGTTCATATTTTTAAATAATCATGTTTGTGATTTATTGTAGATAGCCTTAACCATTTTGTATCTATCAGAATGACAAATTTGTGTAATAAATACAATGTATGTAAATTAGTTATTTTAAAACTAGATTTTGATCTTATTATTTTTCCACAGTTCGACATAAACCACTGACTAAACTGTTAAATGATTCAACAATATACAATGTTAGTCAAATATATATGCACTCTGGTTTTGCTATTTAATAAATGAATTCTAATTTGCAGTAACATTATGACAAAAATCTTGGTAAGTAAGTTCAATTTAAAATATACCATTTTATTTTAAGAAACTATGAACATACCATCTTAATTTTTGTAGTAAGTTACCAAATAGCTGATTTTTTTGGCACCAGGAGTTATTTTTATGAAAATTAATTTTGAATTGAGAAATTTAATATATGTTAAAATATTTTCCTCTACAAAATGCAAGAATTACTGGAATTTACTTAGCTAATTATTAATATTTTATTAATAATTGCAACCTTGTTATTTTAAAAGATATTTTGAAAATTTTTCTAAGGCTTAAATAGGTTTGGCAAAATAGGTAGGTATTCTAACTCTAAGCAGGTACAATGAGCAGAAAAGTTATTCATTTTTTGCATTTGAGAAAATAAGAAAGTTCTCCAGTGGAAGATAAACACAAATAATTCAAAGACAAACATTAAAATATTTTACTTATTTCTGCAAAATATAAAAACTATATCTTATTTTTTAACATTTCACATTATTACAATTTAGGTTTGTCTAGTAGTCACTTTGGAAAGAGAGAAAAGCAAGAATTTTCTTTAGCAATTTCATTGGATAAGTAAAAATTTCCTTAAATATTGAATACAATCGTTGGTGTACACTGGTACATTTCCTTAGTTACCTAGTTTCAGTATGGTATGAGTTACTGAATGATGCATTTGAACAGAAAGTAGGCAGCTGTTATATAAACATTTAAATAACACCTTCCCCAGTTATCTGACTTATCCTGAGATTTTTATATATTAAATAAGCAATGATAAAGAGCAAGATAAGCCATATTTTTACACTTGCCCAAAGCCTCTGACTTATCAAAGCATCAATAATGCTTTTTTTTTTATGGAAACAGTGATTATATAAGAAAGATTGACATTGGAACCTGGTATGGCTGAATCTTGCCAGGTGGGAGGCAAATTAGAGTAAAAGAAAAAGAAAATATAATTTAAAATTTTACTACATTACCTAGTGTATATTTGACTCTCAAAAAATCTGATTCATAAAAATACAGAATATCATAACCATGATTATTTAAATATATGAACCTATCCTGATTTCCCAAAATAACAGATCTACTTGGAACTGTAGAAAAACAATCTGGTCTATTGTACATGGTAAATTGATAAATCCAGACAACTGTTTTCCTAATTTAAATCCTCATACTTTTATCCTAATTTAAATACACCTGGTTCATTCAATTCCCCCCCGCCTTCTCTCTTGCAATTGCATGATTTGTGAACAGGTTTTAGGAGATTCTTTGAGGATTAACCTTGGCTAAGATCCAAGAGAAAATTGAAAAGTTTTTTTTTTTTTTTTAATTTGACAGGTAGAGTTACTAACAGTGAGAGAGAATCAGAAAGAAAGGTCTTCCTTCTGTTGGTTCAATCCCCTAATGGCCGCCATGGCTGGCGCTGCGCTGATGGAAGCCAGGAGCCGGGTGCTTCCTCCTGGTCTCCCATGCAGGTGCAGGATCCCAAGCACTTGGGCCATCCTCCACTGCCTTCCTGGGCCACAGCAGAGAGCTGGACTGGAAGAGGAGCAACTGGGACTAGTACCCGGCACCCCAAATGGGAGTAGAACACAGTGTGCCGGCGCTGCAGGTGGAGAATTAGCCAAGTAAGCCACAGTGCCAGCCTGAAAAGGTTTTATTGGATTTTTCTTTGTGGCTACTGTTTGAATTATTAATCAGAAATGAACTTCCCTTTTATTCATCAGGAGGGAGAAAAAACATAAACTAGATTATGTGAGTTTGATTTTGATGCCTACAAACCAGTTTCTATTTTGTGATTTGTACCTTGTATTCCAGTTTCTTAAAAAAAGACTAAAAATAAGCCAATGGCATTTATTTAAAATATTCAGTAAATAAAATAGGGCATTAGATAATAGAAATAGCTTAATCATTGGATATTTAAGCAGTCAATATAGTCAAGGTATACAAAATGGACAATAATTAATTGTAATTCATAATTATATTTTTGCTCTTATTCCCACTGGCATGAGTGTTGATGTCCATAACTTGAAGAATTTATTTGCTTAAGATCTAAATTGATGTCTATGACTAGTTTCAATTATCAATTCCCATTTTCATTATGTTTGAATTTTAGATAAATTTGATTCAAAATCATTAGCCTATGGCAATTTCAGTGAGATGAAGAAAGATAAAAATAAAAAGATGAAAAATGGAACTGACAAGGCTGTGTGGAAAGTCAGTGATGTGCAGTTGTTAAATTCAAAGACTGAAGCTCATAAACAGCTCATAGGATCAGTGTAAAACAGAAGACAAGCACCACTGATGAACCAGATGGTTATTTAATATGTATTTTATAATTAATATATAAATGTCTACATTGAATGATTTCATATCAGTATATTTTAGTATATGTCAAACAAATTTGTGTTGAGGAAGCCATTTAATTCAAATGTACTCCATTCCTAAAGCTTAATGTCATAAGTGGAAAGTTATGTGTGGAAAGGCCAATGATTAGAATTTATAGAATAACAATTCCAGCATAACAATTAGGAAATGTGTGTGTGTGTGTGTATGTGTGAACTTAAAGTTTTGCTTCAAGTAACAATATATGAGTAATTCAGAAAAGAATGAATACTTATTTAATTATTCATTCACTCAACTGCTGTATAAAGAATGGTTAGGGCATGACAAGAATTGGAAATTAGTTGAATTACCATATTAACTTACAATCTCATGAGAGTTTAAAAAACCAACACTGATGACCAAGAAGGTTAAGTAAAGAAGAAATTACAGGGTACTAGAAAAGCAGAGCTGTGTCAACTACCTATGATTCTATGGTTTTGGAAAGATCTTGGATTTTCCCTTATGTATGTGATTTACAAACTGAGACTATGTAATAAAATTATATTGCTACCTCAGTTGATAGTCATTCCCTTTTAGGAATAACAATACTTTTTGGAGCTGGTAGATTAATTCAATGAAAGAGGGAAATACAAGCTTGATCCATGTTAACATTTTTGCCTAATTGAATAATATGTTAAGCCATATATTTTAATTTGACATACTTGAACCTTAATGCTGACTTTTCTTTAAGTCTTTTTCTAAAGACAATCTTAGAAGTACTTAGTGGTAAATTATATATTCTAATAAATATCAACTACGTTTGTGTCACTAGATAAAAACCACTATATACATACATATGCGGGCATGTTCCTAGGCAGAAACCAAAAATGATAAAATTCTAATGATTAAAACCAAAACCAAACCAAAGCAAACATTGAAACACAATAGGCGTGAATATTGACATAATATTTTCTGAAACAACCTTCCAGTTCTTTGTCAAAAACAACACAAGTAGGTGTTTGGTGGTACTTTGGGCAGGTGTTTGGCTCAGTGGTTCTGATGTCACTTTGGATGCCTACATCCTATATCAGGGTGACTGTTTTTATTACCTGCTCCTCTTCTGCTCCAGGTATCTGAAAAATGTGTCCCTTGGAGGTAACAGATGATTGGGCAAGTAGTTGAGTCCCTACAATCAATTTGGGAGACCTAGATTTAATTTCTGATGTCTGACTTTGGTCTAACCAGCCCAGGGTCTTATGGACTTTTGAGGAGAGAACCATCTACAGAAAAATCTGCTTTCTCTTCTCTCTCTCACTCTCAAATAAAATGGCAATAAATTTAAAATTAAAAGTTGGTCTGATTACTAGAAAACTGAGTTGTGCATGATTATTAAAAGTTGGTTCATTTCATCAAATCTCAACTTCCTTGTCTATGGAAAAGGATTATACTGTATGACACCATAATTTAGGTATTGCATATATATTATATATATATATATATATATATGAAGCTAATTATAGCAGACTATAGCACAGCACCTAATAGTAAATTATTTGCAATATATATGATCTTCATATACATATATATGCATATGTATAGTCTAATAACTAAACACCAACAACAGTGAAGAGAGTTTTAGTTTCAGGTAGCCATTTTAAAAAAGTATTCATTTTGTTACTTATATTCTTCAATGCTTAGAGTCTTATTAAACAGTCTTTGACTAATTAAACAAGATAAAGTAACCTGACTTGTTATCAGTAAGCAGTTTTTGAAAAAAATATTGCCCTCCTTAGACCTATGCATTTTTATTTCTTGAGACAAATTTTCTCTGTTGAATAAGAAAATTGATAATATTATTCCTATACTTTATTTTACAAAGTATTAAGTCAATTTCTTTTATTTCAATATCTGAAATCTTCAAAAACAAAAGATGAACTTTTGTGCTTCTAATGTTTTGAGAAATTTTGTCTTGTTTAATGCTAGTTTTATTTGTCTCTACATTTGAATAATCAGTTCTAGGCCAATTTTCTGCTAAATTGGTTTTAGTCTATCTCTTGGTATAACACAATATTGTTGATCCTGCAGTTTTCTCAATTAGACATGCTGTGTCTCTCTATCCCAGTGTTTTTTACCTCACTTGTTATACATACTTAAAATTTTAGAGATAATTATTAATCAAAACATAGTCCTTTTGCCTTCTGTAACAAACAAGTAAAATAATATTAACTGACTATGATTTCACTCCCTAAAAGAAAAAAAATAATCAAGAAATTTTTCTCTATTAACTCTAAAGTATAAACCAAAACTGTAACATGTTCTATACTTTGTGAACACAGCTGTATCCTTATGGATAGATAAAAGTTATTACTCATTCATACACCATGTATTTGTTAACTATTTCGTATACCTGTGCTTTTGATATGCGAGAGTAAACCCATGTATATTTTAAACATATTTTACCCAATACATTGAATGACCAATTTGAAGTTGTTTCAAGAAGTTCATGGAGAATGGAGCTAAAAAGCAATGTGTACTTTCCATGGAGTTTTTGAAGCTCTTTCGTTTGGTATGTTTCTAATCTGTAGCTGTTAAATCAAAAGATTATAATCTTAACAATCATGGTGATTCCATATATATGTGATGTGTTTTAATTTTTCTTTTCATCAATAGTAAAATTTTCCTCCTAAGTAGTCTAAAAATGTTGATTTTATGTTTTTATCCATCCATTGTTAACAATCCACTTGTTAGTCTTTAAAAAACGGTCCAGTTCAAAACCTCAGATACCATAATTTTCCTTACTCCAGACTGTCAGTCACAAATATAATTGCAGTATTGCATCAAAAACCTTCCTGTTACCTAAGCCCAGATCTCTTTACTCCTCAGTACCTGAATCAAATCTGTGTCCAAATTTATTTGATCAGACTTCATTAATATTTCTTGAATCTGTTCATTCTTTTCCAGTTCTTCATACATTCTAGACTTAAACACATTGTTTTCATTGATTTCCTCTAACTGCCCCTACCCTATCTCCAATTTATCGCACTGAAGTTAAAATTATCTTTTTTTTAAAGATTTAAGTATTTATTTGAACGGTGGAGTTACAGAGAGGTAGAGGCTGAGAGAGAGAGAGGTAGGTCTTCCATCCAATGGTTCACTCCCCAAATGGCCTCGTCAGAGCTGGGCCAAATCGAAGCCAGGAGCCTGGAGCTTTGTTTGGGTCTCCCATATGCATGAAGGAGCCCAAGAACTTGGGTCATCATATACTGCTTTCCCAGGCCATAGCAGGGAGCTGGATTGCAAATGGAGCAGCTGGATCTCAAACCAGCGCCCATATGGGATGACAGAACTGCAGACAGTGGCTTTACCCACTATGCCACAGCACTGGCCCCAAATTATCTTTTCTAAATTCAGATATTATCATGCTATTCCCAAACTTTTTTTACCTATAAAGACCCATATCTTTCTTGAATTACATGAGCTGAATGGTTGGGCTCCTTACTTCAGTTCCTCTAATTCTCCTATTCCTGTCTATTGTTAATCCTTTACCCTCTGCAATAACACTTTTCCTGTTCTATTCACACTTCTGCAACCACCCTAGACACATTGCACAGTCATCGTTCTCTCTCTTCCCTCCTTCCTGTCTTCCCTTCCTCCTCTCTCTCTCTCTCTCCTGCTTTCCCATGTTCCCTTTATTTTTTTCAACAAAAAGCTTGACATGACTGCCCTGATTCAAAGCCACTTAACAAACATTATACACATATGTATAGTATGTAAAATATGTATAATTCATATGTATTTGAATCTTCATAATGTTTTATGTGATCATTCTTTTTGAAATGTAGTCTATACTGCCACATGGATCATATGTATGAAAGGACTTCAGAAAGTTCATGGACAAGTGTAATTAAAAATATGTTTGCTTGGTGCAATAAATCTGAAATGCATGCATAGTTCTTTCATTTTATGAATTTACATGAACATCCTAAGACTCATATGTTGCCTGGTATTACATCTTCAAAACATGCCATTTTGAATCAAAACAGAAATTTTGTGATGTATTAGAATATTGTTAAAAATGATGGTCATATAAAAGTGGAACCAAAGCACCAATGAAAGAGGGATTCATTGATTTGTTTCTATTCAATTTGGAATAGTCAGATTATTGAATGAATTTAAGATGTTCCTGATAATATTATTTCTGCCATCGCTTCCTTGCAATAAACATTTCCTTTGGGCTCCTTGCAAAGAATATCTATAAATTCCTAAAGAAAATATTTATTCACTTCAGCGAGAAAATCATGTATAATTTGATCACTCAAAAATGTTCTGTAGTTTACTCAGCTACATTTTCAAAAATGACATTAGTTTCATTATAGAATGAATATGCTCTCTTTTATAACTTCAATAAAATTGCCTTGCAAAAGATAATGTTAGATTTACTGAAGTTTCTATTGAAGTTTTCCCTCCTTTCTGTTGGAAGCAAAATATTTTGGTAGTTAATATTCAAGCAAAACACACACTACCATGGTTTTTGATCAAGACTTCTTTGTTTTCCTTTATCAGTGCAAAATTATTTTGTATTTACTAGCTTGAATTTTTTATGAACAGAATGATGACATATATTATTAAAACAATTTTTATCAATAATTGTTATAATCAATGTAAAGTCATAGAGAACACATAAGTATAAACAAGATACAAGTAATTTATGAGCCAATAATCTATAAATAGTCTCCCCTAAAATTTTTGTTAATGTCTTTCCAGATTTTGTTTTACTTTTGCCATGCTTTTACTATTTTGTTCAAAATCATTTGCTCTCCTGGGTCTCCAAGTTGCTGACTCACCCTAATGATCTTTGGACTTGCTTGCTTCTGCAAAACAAATTTATCTATCTATCTACCTATCTATCATATAACATTTACCTGATTCTATAATTCTATTCTATGGGTTCTGTTTTCTAGAGTATGTTGACTTAAACACACAAATATTAAAATCATCCTAAAGAATTAAAATAAGCTATTACAAGTGTTTACTTAGGTATTTAAAATGATCATTATTCCAATTTTTTTTTCTAGATCTAGGACTGTTTTTCTTCTTTTTGGAAGATCAATATATTTTTGCATTGATGAAATCCAGTTTGTTTGCATGTTTATGTTTTTCAAAATATATCCATCATGAATTTGATTTTCCTGACCCATTTGACAGAAGTCAACCAGCAACATATGTCTATCTATGGATCCTCTATTCTATTCCTTTTGATCACACTTCAAGTTGATCCATATTAGAACAATTTGTCTATGTTTCAGAGATATTTCCCTGACTAGATTACTGTGACTTTATAATTAGTCTTAGATTTAGACTTAGATATATGACAGAAGATAATATACAATAATGCCTACAATCATATATTAACAACAGTAAAATGTGAAGAGAATTTATAAATACAAATTTATGTTTATTGTAAGGTTTTGTATACTTGCAAAATGTTACTGTGCAATTATTGCTTATCTTATATGCAAAAATAAAAAAGCATTAAGAAAAAAAGAAAGCATTAAGGAAAGAATCATTTCAAATTCTTCAAAAAACAGAAATAATCTAGGATCTAAGTAGTCAATTTTGAAATGTTGAATATAATTAATTTAACTTTAGCTCATCATTCTTGTATAAGTGTGTTTCAGTCAGAGAAACAAACCAATAAATGTGACAGATGTATATTATTATAGGAATTCAACCTTATGGGATTATGGGTGGCAATGAAAAAGTCTTACAAGTGGGTTGACAATGAATTTGCTGTTGTCTTTAAAATTCTGCAGCATCAACATTGAGAAAGTAAATGGACAAGACATATGGGTGGGAAAGCAATTGAAATTCACATTTGCAAGAATGAGCTGAAATGAATGAAAAAAAATACTGTAAACCATGCATATAATGTAGATTACTTAAGTGAGCTTCAAAATATGCTAATGCATATGACCATGAAACGACATGCAAACCATGCACAAGATTTGGAGAAAGAGGTGGAATTAATGCCTAATTATATGTGAACATAACCTTAACAAAGCATGTCATTGCAAAAGCTCTAGCCTTACTTTATATGTGTTAAGATGACTGTTGCTTTACTTTTCCTCCCAATATTCTGGAAATTTCTGTGATTTAGCCCAACCTTATCCCAGATCTACGCATGGAAGGGAATTTGGAATGGAAACAGAGTTCTAGCCAAGTTATAATTGACGTATAGCTATGATCTCACAATCCACTTCTTGTCATCTTAGCATACCTATGTATTATTTTAAAATATGCCAAATTTCTAAGTAAAGGAAATAGTGGAGATTCTTCACCTAGATATCGCAACTATCCCTCTACAACCAAACCATGTAAACCTTATTCTCTAAAGAGGACAAAAATTAATTTAACCATCTCAGTTTGGTATTTGTTCCTCTTCTAGCTGAAGTCCACTCTTCATGATATCTTTTAATTCAAATATTGAAATATATGGTTATCTTCTATGAGTACTTTTTATTTCTGATATTAGGGAATTGGGTATAGGATAATAAGGGCAACGGTGCCCTGGATATGGGTATAGTTTTTGAGCAGTTCTGCTAAACTTGTGTTTTGTAGTTTCATTTTGATTTGATTTACAGGATATGGGATTAGGCAAGAGCACTCCAATTGGTCAGCTGCGTTCCACACATAATCTTTCTTACAGCATTGTATAGTGTGAAAACTAATTTCCTAGCTAGTATATTAATAGATACCTTGGTCATATTACCTAGTAGAGAATCTGTTATTTTGCTGTTGATCACTGGCATTATAGCCCAAATTGGCCATTTTTGGCAAACTCCAGTTTCAATTTCTTGTAACCTTTGTTTTGCCCTATTTGGAATTATTCTCATTGGACACTAAGGACTGGATTCAGAGCCCCAGGTTCTAGGAAACTGAGAAAAGAAAGTAAAACTTTCACTAGTGTAACTGAGAAAAGAAAGTAAAACTTTCACTAGTGTATGACTAGGGGTAATGGTTTCTAGGCCAATGAATCTTACATTTGAGAGAAATACCACTGTAAATTGATTATTGATATAAAGCATATACTGTGCCCTTAAGGAATTTATAAACCTGAGTTGCAAAACAGTAAATCTGTTGTCCTTCCAGGTCAGTTGATTCATTGTCACCAGGGAAATGGTGAGATGAATTAAGTCCAGAAATCTAAGCCCATTGCCTAACTTTGCTATAAAATAAGTTTCTTGTCTATTGTCTACAAGTTTCTTGCTATTAGTCTACTCCAAGGATTATTAAGGTATTTTGTAAGCTCATGGATGTGGGTGTGAACAAAATGTGTAAACATTTTGGGTAGGGGAGAAAATTCATATTCAGAGCAAGTGTCTCTTTCAGAAAGAATAAAACACTGTCCGATGCATGGTGGAGGTGTTCAATGTATTTAATATTTCAACAGGGGAATGATTCCTCTGGAGAATGCCATGTTATTAAAGCTCAGTGTTGACCTCTGGTATAGGCAGGTGAGTTACTCAACCATGGTTAGTCAAATCAAGCTTGGCTATCAAAAAACCATATTATTGAGGTCAGCTTAACATCCATCCCTGCTGTAGTAATCAGTAAGTTGGTATGTTCACTGGGATAAAACAGGGGGATCTTAGGGAGAAAGGCTGATTTGAATCCACAGAACATATCATAGTTGGGCCGGCGCCGTGGCTCAATAGGCTAATCCTCCACCTTGTGGCGCCGGCACAACAGGTTCTAGTCCCAGAAGGGGCGCCGGATTCTGTCCAGGTTACCCCTCTTCCAGGCCAGCTCTCTGCTGTGGCCCGGGAGTGCAGTGGAGGATGGCCCAAGTTCTTGGGCCCTGCACCCCATGGGAGACCAGGATAAGCACCTGGCTCCTGCCTTCAGATCAGCGTGGTGCGCCAGCCGCGGTGGCCATTGGAGGGTGAACCAGCGGCAAAAGAAGACCTTTCTCTCTGTCTCTCTCTCTCACTATCCACTCTGCCTGTCAAAAATAAAAAAATAATAAAAATAAATTAAAAAAGAACATATCATAGTTATCATATGTTATTAAGATTATCATTAGGCCGGTGTCATGGCTTACTAGGCTAATTCTCCACCTGTGGCGCTGACTCTCCAGGTTCTAGTCCCAGTTGCTCCTCTTCCTGTCCAGCTCTCTTCTGAGGCCTGGGAATGCGGTGGAGGATGGCCCAAGTGCTTGCGCCCTGCACCCGCATGGGAGACCAGGAGGAAGCACCTGGCTCCTGGCTTCGGAACTGCGCAGTGTGCCAGGCGCAGAGCACCGGCCCTTTGGAGGTGAACCAATGGAAGGAAGACCTTTCTCTCTGTCTCTCTCTCTCTCACTGTCTAACTATGCCTGTCAAAAAAAAAAAAGAGATTATCATTAGTGATATGTTCTTTGGTTTACCTTCAAATGGAACACGGTTATCTTCATATTTTGTGCCCAGTTAGAGGGAAAGTCTATCTGCAGAATTCTTTTCCAGTATGCTTGATCTCCAATTTTCCAATTGTGATCCTTCCATATCACTGATCATTGAACTGAATAATTTGTCACTTGTTAAAAGTCAGTTTAGATTGTTATATCTGGTACTTTCTCTTTCTTGGTAAAATCAACAACTGTGTACTCTGATCAAAAACCAGTACACTAGAAGGACTTTTTCCTTCATTTCCCTTATGTCATTTTCCAGTAAGAGTCAAAATTCTATTTTCCACTTTCAGGTATGGTCAGAGTATTATGCAGAAACATTTATAAATGAGCTAGAACATGTTTGCAGTCTAACACACTTAAGAAGTCCACTGGAGGCTTTAAGGGAGGAGCAATGTAATAGGCATATGAGCAATGGGCATCTGGATCTTTTGTTAATACGCTTGAGCCTCTAGCACTTGCTTAAACTCAGTCTGATATACAACACTTCTACTTGATGATGAAATGCTGCTCTGATCATCTAAACATTTTTGGTTTGGTGAGTCAGAAAACATCCTGTCTGTGATGTTCACATGATAAATTTATTGCCAGTGGTCAAGCATTCAGCCTCCCTGAAGTTCAAGTAAAAATATAATATTTTTCTCTGAAGGGCAGTGTAATTTCAAGCAAAATTTTATAGAGTTGCAGTATGGTTATCTACAAGGGTCTGTCAAATGCTCTTTATAGCCTCCTCATTTGCCAGAGACATTTCAACCAAAATTGAATCTTCTGAGTCATATAATCCAAGTGGCAGAACAGTTTGTAAGTTACATAAAACTGTTGAAGGACCTTCTCTTGATTTGAACCACACTCAAAACTGGTGGCTTCTGAAGTTATATAGTCAAAGAGTTGGATTGGTAAGCCCAAGTGAGGCATATGTCGCTTATAAATTCAAACATCTCTGTAAATATCATGCCTCACTACACTTAAGGAGAGGCTAGATGTAGAAACGTGTCTTTATTTTGGAAATGTGTCTTGAGTTTTCCCAGAACACTGAAGGACCAGAAAACAAGAACAAATGAGAATCCATATAGTTACCCTGCAATCAATAAGGATAAATGGAACTAACTTGATTCTACCTGGAAATTGCATTGGTCCTTTGCCACTTGGAGCCTTCATCTTTGATGAGAATGAGCTGCAAGGGGGCTGGTGCATGTCGCCATGGAACTTCAAAAGTACCTGCCCAAGTACTTAGAGAAGATAAAGTCAGTGAACCAGCTGCAACTGCAGGAGCTGACAACACATCTTCTGCTTCATGCGAACAACATTATCTGGTAAATTTATAACAGTGAATTTGCACCTGAATTTACATCAGATTTCTGAAGTTAAACATGTATTATTCCTTAACTTCCACCTTCTAAATCCTGGTCACAGTTCTTCCATTGTGTCTAGCATCAATCCAGAGTTGTACACAGAAGAGAATTCTAGGAGGCAAAGTTGCAATTCAGCTAAATGAATGCAGCACAGAGCATGATAGTAATCTTTATCTTAATTTCAACCTTGGCCTTTCACAGCCAAGATCTAGGTAATCATTTTGAATTCATTCTGATGACTCAAATTTTAGCAGGATGTGCCATGTCTTTCACAGGTTAAACTCAATTTTTGACACAAAACTCTTAAGTCAATTTAGTGATTGCTCATGTGGTCATGTGCAATTTAAGTGCACCCACAATAACTTAATAATTCTTGCTCATAAAACTGCGTGATGTAATTATCAAATATTCTGAAATGGTAAAAATTCATAACACATATTTATAATTATTCAAAATTAATTTCCCTAAAGTGTTTACAGTGTGTAGCCTTCTTAATAAATAAATACAGTTTGTATTTGTTAGTTTATCAGGTCATTTAATATACATCTTCCTTCATTCTTTCAACACATTTATTGATTGACTATCAGGTAGGTGGCAGACAGAGCTTATAATAACTATGATAAACAAGGACTCAATTGTAAAATAAATTTTACTGTTGAAGTTATGAGGGAATATGGGAAAACAGGAAACGAACAAGTAAAAGTACTTGAGAAAATATGAAATATAATACTATGAAGTAAAGAAATAAGACAATGAGTAAGAGTGATTTTCTCTAAAGAAAGGTACTTTAAATAGAATTATCAGGAGATTTCCTTGAAGATGTGAAATTTGAACCAGAAAATAATTGACAAGAAGATAACCTGAGGAAAATTCTTATTTATTTATTGATTTATTTATTGTTGACAGGCAGAGTGGACAATGAGAGAGAGAGACAGAGAGGAAGGTCTTCCTTCCTTCCTCCAATGGCTGCTGTGGCCAGCACGCTGCGACCGGCACACTGCGCTGATCCGAAGCCAGGAGCCGGGTGCTATCTCCTGGTCTCCCATGCGGGGGCAGGGCCCAAGCACTTGGGCCATCCTCCACTGCACTCCCTGGCCACAGCAGAGAGCTGGATAGGAAGAGGAGCGACCGGGACAGAATCCGGCGCCCTGACCGGGAATAGAACCTGGGGTGCCGGCGCTGCAGGTGGAGGATTAGCCTATTGAGCCATGGCACCGGCCCCTGAGGAAAATGCTAAGATCAGAAATCCCTGATAAGACCTGAAAATAAGGGCAAGCTTTGCATATTGAAGGAAAAAGGAGTGGGTGTGACTGGAGCTCAAAACCAGAGGGAAGAGTGTTTCTGGATAAGGATGAGGTATAAGCTTGAGTTTAGATCATGATAGGTAACCACATTTACTGTCTAAATCTCTTAAAGATTTATTGATTTATTTATTTGGAAGCCAGAGGGAGGAAGCTTTCATCTGCCTGTGCTTTCCCCAAATGGCCACAACAGCCAGAGTTGGGTTAGGTGGAAGCGAGGAAGCCTGTTGCCAGGAACTTCAGCCAGGTCTGCCACATGGATGTCAGGGGCCCAAGTTCACAGGCCATCCTCCAGTGCTTTCCCAGGTACTTAAGCTGGGAGTAGGATCAGGAGTGGACTGGACAGAACTTGAATGGTACTCTGACCTGGAATGTAGGTGTTACAAGCAATGGCTTAACCTGCTGTACTGTGTGCCCCTATTGTCTAAGTTTTATATTAATATAATAATTTCTATATTTATATATAACATTTATAAATTATAAAATTAGGAAAGTAGGAAAATGTTAATTTTTATGGAAGTAATTTAAATTATATTTTTATAAAACTCATCTCACTACCAAGAAATGGGGACCTCACTCCTATAACTAAATGAAAGAAAAATAGATACCCTTCTTCCATGAATAGATTAGTTTCTCTAAAAATGACCCTGTGTAAATTAATAAAAGGATGTATAGAGAGATTAATCAGAAGACCACCATAATAACCAATACACGATGTGATGGTAGCTTAATGGGATTTTGTTCTTAGAAGTGAAAAGAAGTAGTGATAGGATATGTTGGAAGTAAAAACAATAGTGCTTAGAATACTGAATTTAGAAATATGCTAGGGAGAAAAACAAATCGGGAATTCTTTGGTTTTGATCATGAGCAACCATGTGAAATCTTTTGTTACTTAGTGAGATGAAAAGCCTATATTATGAGTAATTTTCACAAGGAGGTAGATGTTTGGAAAATCATGACTTGTGCTCTAGGAATATAGACTATGAGATTACCATGTAATACTAAAGTGAAGATTTGGATTAATTTGAACCATATCAAATCCTCTGTATTTTTTTGTACATCAAAAACAGTCAAATGCCATCAATTTTGTGTGGTTCTGTCTCCTAGTACTATGTAGTTTTACCCGTCAGAGTTCACAAAAAAGTTCAGATTTAGAGATATATTTCTGAAAATATTGACACATTATGGTTATTTAAAGCCACGAAGCTAGATGAAATCATTTAAGAACAATGTATAAATAAAAAATAAGCCCACAGGCAAACCAGGAGCATAACAAAATTTGTAGGTTAAGAATGGATAAGAAATACAGAAAAAAAAAAAAAAACCCTTAGGAAAAGCATCTGAAGTAAGTCAAACAATTTGTATTTCCCTGAACAAAATAGCAAACATTTTTTTTTCAGGTTTCATCTTGTAACTCTGCTGTGTTCCACTTCCTGTCACACTAATAAGGTAAATGCAATTTCCTGAATCACTGTGAATCTGAGAATTGCCTCTTGATTAAATAATTTTTGGGAAGTGTTTTCAAATTTCCAAACCTCTAGGATTAATCTGTTTTATATGCCCCTACAACTTACATCAACTATTTCATAAAGTACTAGCAGTTTAGCATTAAATTAAGAAGAAATATATAATCATAATATTTTTATATCCTGTCATGCAAAGAATCCGAAATAGAAGTTCCAAACCAACATTTACTTGACAAAGGATGAAATATAAACTGAGTATTTCAACCCAACAGATTGCTGACTTTTTCATGTTTATATTTAAGATTTCCATCTAGGAAATGCTTATTATTTTCTAATTCCTTGCATTTTGTTTCAAAGAAGTAAATGTAATATGAGGATGTACATATTTTATTAAGATCATGAAATATGTATGTCAGGATCTCGCCTTCCGGGAACTGGTCAGGTTGCAGTGAAGAAAGAGTGGAGGAGACTGATGAAAGTCAAGCTAAACACACTTTATTGGTACTCTAGGTGACTAGGAGGAGAGATTGCTCAAGCCAACTCCTGTGGGCACTAGGCGTTATGGACCAGGAGCCTCTCCTCACCGGCACAAGGTGCTACAGACCAGGGAGAGAGGCTGAGCAACCTCTGGTTTACAGTGCCTGAGGGTCCCCTTATATACAGTTTCTAGAGGCTAGCCCCGCCCACTCTCCCACCTCCCAGGGTCCCGTAGTCATGGTGACGACGGTTATGACAGTTGGTTTGTGGTTTGCGGTTAGGCCATCCGATCACGCAGTCCCTTTTCAAACTTAGGCTCTAGAGGGGTTAGTTTTCTATTGCACAGTTACTTTCTTTCAAACTGCTCTACAGTTACTTTCTCCGAGAATGGTTTCCTAACAATGTACTTCTAGGATGAATCTTCATAACCACATCCATAAATTGGTCTATAGTCTAAAAGAAAATAATACATCTCATAGAGTGGCTAAAAGTGAAAAAGCCATTTAGTTTTCTTAAGACAACAATGAAGACTGTACTCTTCAGGGAAGGAATATAAGTAAACTAAACAAACATTTCAAAAGCTAAAATAACAGATAAATCAATTGAGCATCTCCTAGGATAAGGCAAAGCAGAAGTTGCATGACTTTGAATATAGAAAGTAAAATATAGTGGACTTCTTATTGTTCTTGGAAGTTTTGTTTTGAGGGAAGGAGGGGTAGGTATTAAATAACTACAGTTCCTCAAGTTGAACTATCATTAGTGCTGAACTATCATTCTTGTTGCTTTGGACAGCCTGTAGAATGGAGGCTCTAGAAACAACAGAGGGGTGACCAAAAGGAAGGATTATAACATAAAATTTGCTATGCTATTTTTTAACAAAAGGTTTATTTCCATTTGCTTGTTCATTCACCAAATAATTGCAACAGCTGGGGCTGGGCCAATCTGAAGGCGACTAGTACTAGAGACATCTTCTGTTGATTTCCAAGGTGCATTCGTAGGGAGATACATTGGAAGCAGGGTAGCCAGTACTTGAACCACACCAGCATCTCAGGAGTAGCTTAATCTACTGTACCACAATGCCCGACCCTGCTATGTTTATTTTTTTTTATTTTATTTTATTTTATTTTTTTTTAGTGGGAGGTAAAATAGCAAGGTTTATTAAGAAGGAACATCTGTAAGGACGGATGAGCACCTCTCCAGACAGGACCTGAGAGAGAGTGCCCAGTCCCTCAGACTGGGGGAGGGGGGGGCTGCATGGGTGAGTGGAGAGTACACCTGGCCAGGCCAGGCCAGGCCAGGCGGGCAACTCAGCAAAGATGCAGAGAGCTGAGCGCACAGTCCAGTTGAGGCTGGGGGTTTTTAAGGAGATGGATCTTGCTTCCCCACCTCTGCTCCTCTTGGAACAAAGGGCTTTTTGGATGTAAATAGAAAAACTTCTCTTGAAGGTCTGAAACAAAGGACTTTATGGATGCAAATGTTATCAGACCTGAGGAAGGGAGCAGGGTGTTTGAGATGCAGATGCTGGGCTGCACCTGGGAGATTGTGGAAGATTTATCAGGCAGGAAGCAGGAGGGGTGAGGGCCTCCACCTGGCAGGTTATCAGGTAGAAGGGGGCAGGGCAGGCAGGATGCGAAATCTGGGCTTCCCCTGAAACATTGTTAGGATGACTTTGAGATGCAGATGCATATAGATGTCTTCTGTTTAGGCCTGTCACACACACATAAGCTCATAACTGACTTCCTACCTAACATTCCCCCCTCAAGAGGTAATACCCAAAATTCTTTTTGGGATTATGGATGAAGTTCCGTCTTCTGTAACTTCTTCAAAGCTGACATGTAGGCGTCGAGGGAGATTTGGGTATTTCCTCTTGCTATCTGTCTTATGGTGTGTGACAGTGTTACCGGAGAAATTGCAGGGTTCTTGTCTTCGCGCAAGAAAGAATTCAGGCGTGAGACAGAGAGTAGTGGGAGGTAAAATAGCAAGGTTTATTAGGAAGGAACATCTGTAAGGACGGATGGGCACCTCTCCAGACAGGACCTGAGAGAGAGTGCCCAGTCCCTCAGACTGGGGGGGGGGGGGGCTGCATGGGTGAGTGGAGAGTACACCTGGCCTGTCCAGGCCAGGCCAGGCCAGGCGGGCAACTCAGCAAAGATGCAGAGAGCTGAGCGCACAGTCCAGTTGAGGCTGGGGGTTTTAAGGAGATGGGTCTTGCTTCCCCACCTCTGCTCCTCTTGGAACAAAAGGGCTTTTTGGATGTAAATAGAAAAACTTCTCTTGAAGGTCTGAAACAAAGGACTTTATGGATGCAAATGTTATCAGACCTGAGGAAGGGAGCAGGGTGTTTGACATGCAGATGCTGGGCTGCACCTGGGAGATTGTGGAAGATTTATCAGGCAGGAAGCAGGAGGGGTGAGGGCCTCCACCTGGCAGGTTATCAGGTAGAAGGGGGCAGGGCAGGCAGGATGCGAAATCTGGGCTTCCCCTGAAACATTGTTAGGATGACTTTGAGATGCAGATGCATATAGATGTCTTCTGTTTAGGCCTGTCACACACACATAAGCTCATAACTGACTTCCTACCTAACACATTGACCAAAAAATTAGAATATATATGTTGACAATTTTAATATGCCACAAAAAATATAAAGCATATATAATAACTGTTAGTATAAAAGTAACAATAAAAGCATAATAAAATAATTTCTTAAATAGAGCAAATTGATTGAAAATCTGTTTCTCACAATTATTCACCTAAATACTTCAGTAGTACCTTCAGTAGCCTACTTAAATACTAAATTATTCAGAAAAAGTGATGTAACCCACTGATTACGTAGTTCTAGTAAACTTTTAAAAATTTGTATGTCCTATTTTAAATCAATTTTAACCTTTGCAATGTATAATTATAGAAATTATAATATATATATAAATATAATTTCTATAGTGACTACAAAGATAGGCACCTCTATTGATGCATGACCATCATGTGTTGGGCAGTATTTTTCCTGGGGATTTACCAGCTGCCATAGTTTTGCAATTACATGAATTTAGTTTAGTGTTTTGCTCTAATTAAGGGCTGTAATTACTTTCTGAATGGAAGTTAATTGTGTTGCTAACCTTTGATCATCATAAGATTATTTTGATAGTTGCCATTGACTCTTCTTAATTCTTTTGGGGAAAATGTATTTCCTCAGAGTACATGGAAGATAAATCACCTGGAAGATAGAATTAATTCAAACATGCCGACTCTTAGAGTTTCCATTTTATTGATATATTTATTTATTTGAAAGAGTGAAAAAGTGGGAGACAGAGATGAAGAGGGAGAACAGGGGGAGAGAGAGAGAGAAAGAGAGAGAGAGAGAGGGAGGGAGAGAGAGAAAGAAAAGATCTTTAATCCACTGGTTTGCTACCCAAATGGCAGCAAATACTGGGGTTAGGCCAGGCCAAAGCTAGGGGCCTAGAAGTCCATCTGGGTCTCCCCTATGTGTGGCAGTTGCCCAAGTAGTTGGACCATCTTCCAGCGCTTTCCCTGGTGCATTAGCAGGGAAATGGATCAGAAATGGAATAACTGGGGCTCAAAATGTTGCTCCTATAAGACTTGCCTGGACTGCAAGACAATACACAGCACCACAATGCTGGCCCCTTAAATTCATTTTAATTTTGATAAGGATCCATTAAGAAAAACACAAATCCAATGCTGTTTTCCTCCAAATCTACTACGCAAATTCGTTCTAAAATACATGAAGATACCTAGCTAAATTGTGCCATGTAGTTATGTCACTTACAGTTGTGTGTGTGTGTGTGTTCGTGTGCATTTACATATATATGTAATGTTAATGATGTAAAAGCTGAAAAACTGTTAAGTGTTTTGAGGGGGAATTTGTTTTTTGCATATTATGGCAGCTGTTTTAAAAATCAGACAGTATAAAATATCTGTATATATCAGTAAGTCTTGGAATCCTTGAAAATTTGAAAATGAGTCCTGAGAAGAATGCATAATGACACAGGTATGTTGCCACTGACTGAGAAAACATCATAATTTTTTAAAGTTTATTTATTATTTATTTTAAAGAGTTACAGAGAGAGAAAGAAAGATAGAGAGAATGGTCTTCCATGCACTGGTCTGTTCTCCACATGCTGCAATAGCCAGGGTTGGGCCAGGCTGAAGCCAGGAGCCAGCAATTTTATCTGGGTCTCTGATGTGGTGATAGAGCCCCAAATACTTGTACCATCTTCCACTGCTTTTCCCAGGCAATTAGCAGGGTCCTGGATTAGAAGTGGAGCAGCTGGGACACAAATTGGCATCCACGGGGCTGGTGCTGTGGTGCAACAGGTTAACGCCCTGGCTTGAAGAGTCGGCATCCCACATGGGTGCCGGTTCTAGACCCAGCTGCTCCACTTCTTATCTAGGTCTATGCTATGGCCTGGAAAAGCAATGGAAGATGGACCAAGTCTTTTGGCCCCTGCACCTTTCTGGGAGACCTGGAGGAAGCCCCTGGCTCCTGGCTTCGGATCGATGCAGCTCCGACCATTGCAGCCAACTGGGGAGTGAACCATCGGATGAAGGACCTCTCTCTCTCTCTCTCTCTCTCTCTCTCTCTCTGCCTCTCCTCTCTCTGTGTAACTCTGACTTTCAAATAAATAAATAAATCTTTAAAAAAAATTGGTACACACCTGTTTTCTGGCTGTCCTGGCGGAGGCTTTACCCATCACGCTACAACACTGGCTTGGAGAAATAACATCAATATTAATTTACACAACAGGCACAATTAAAATAATTACAATGTTCCTTGTAATTTATTACAAACAGTAGGTTAAAACAGAGTAGATTCCAGATATTTGTGTTCTAACCTAGTCCTTGGCTAGATGTGGAGACTTGATTGTAATTGGATGATTGGGCTAGGACACATGTTTGGAAATGAGGAAAATGCCAATAAAACCAGTATCCATTGTATTATAACAATTCCATTTGCTTTCAAGTATAACATAGGGAAACTCCTCTAAAAAATCATTAGAACCATACAGCAATAGCAGTAACTATCATTTGCCACTCAGAAGCAATGACCTTTTTTTTTGTTTTCTTTTTTGACAGATAGAGTTAGTGAGAGAGAAAGGTCTTCCTTCCATTGGTTCACCCCCGAAGTGGCCGCTGCAGCTGGCACTGCGCTGATCCAAAGCCAGGAGCCAGGTGCTTCTTCCTGGTCTCCCACGCAGATGCAGGCACCTAAGCACTTGGGCCATCCTCCACTGCCTTCCTGGGCCATAGCAGAGAGCTGGACTGGAAGAGGGGCAACTGGGACTAGAACCTGGCACCCGAAGCAATGACATTATGCACCTACCTCTTACAGAGCTAATTATGTATTCTTATTAATGGAAATGTATGCCTTGAAAGAAAATGCTAGATATCAGAATTGAAAGTATTCTGTAATCCAACAGCACAAGGTCATTTCAGTTTCTATTTACTTGTATGTCAGGGTTTTACTTTAACTGTAACACCTGCAACTAAAATCATATATAGTGTTTGTTATGCTGAATATACTTAAGCTTTTTTTGGTTTCTACACATACCATCAGGACCTGGCTGCTCCACTTCTGATCCAGCTCAATGCTATGGCCTGGGAAAGCAATAGAAGATGGCCCAAGTCTTTGCGCCCCTGCACCCGCATGGGAGACTCAGAAGAAACTCCTCGCTCCTGGCTTCGTATCAGCTCAGCTCTGGCTGTTGTGGCCTTCTGGGGAGTGAATCAGAGGATGGAAGTCCTATTTCTCTCTCTGCCTCTCCTTCTCTCTCTGTGTAACTCTGACTTTCAATTAAATAAATCTTTTTTAAAAAAATAGGAGTACTGTGTGCTTTGAAAGTTTTAATGATTTATTTATTTGAGATGCAGAGATGCAAAGAGAAGGAGGGACAGAAAGAGAGGTCTTTCTTCTTCTGGTTCACTTCCCAAATGGCCTAAACAACCAGGGCTATGTAAGGCCAGACCCAGGAGCCAGCAGCTTCTTCTGGGTCTATCATGTGGGTGCAGGGGCCCCAGCATTTGGTCCATCCTCCACTGTTTTCCTAAGTGCATTAGTAGTGAGCTGGATCAGAACTGGAGCAGCCTGGACTTGAACCAGTGCCCACATGGACTGCAGGCTGCTGAAGGTCACAGATTTAACCCATGGAGCCACACTGCTGGCTCCTTGCCCTGAATCTTGATTGAATGATTAGTCATTGTTAAAATACACACACACACACGAAAACTCTTTCTCTATCACTGTCTTCCTCTCTTTCCCGTGCTCTCCCTTTTTCTCTCTTCTTTTATGTCTCTCGATCTCTCTTTCTCTTTGATATAATGTATAGAAAATATAGATATATAGGCAATACATATGAGAGGACTTCAGAACAGTTCGTGAAAAAATTAAAATGTTTTGACAAAAACATTTTGAAATTCATGCATAGTATATTCAAGATATATTTTGAAGACCACACAAATGCTTGATATCCTATCTATCCATCTATGTGTGTGTGTGTATGTATATATATATATATATATATATATATATATATATTTGTAGATTTAAAAAGGAAACAGAGGGTATGAAGAAGTACATTTAATAGTGAACAAATTTGAAAATTGAGAAAAACAAGAAGGGAGATTATCTTTAAAGTTGAGGGTAAAAATGAGCCTTTATACTTGTTTTTCAATCTCTGGATAACAGAAAAGAAAAACATTAAGAAAGCAGGTGTTGTATTAGACAAAAAAGTGGGAAAAATCTGGAAGCTTGAGACTTTCACTGATTTCAGCCATACATGAAAGCCTAGATAAATTGGGATCCTAGCCAAATGGAATGGAACAAGGCGGCAGCAACGAATCATGCTGTGCTTCACTGAAGATATTAGAGGCTTGATAATTGTGCCTGAAACGCTTTCCTTTGTTTCTGTCTAATTGCCATTAAATTCATCATTTCACACAGAAGTTAAGGCCAAAACTCAAGGAACATTTTGAGTCATGTCAGTTCATTTTAGGGCTCATTTGATCTGCTTAAAATTAAGCCAATTTTCCATCTTAAAAGTTATTCATCTGAAGGAAATGATTATAAATAACCTGAAAAAGTACAGGGGTGTGTTTTAAGAGATCAGCACGCTGTCTCTTTTCTACTAGCTTTTCATTCCAGTTGTAAATTTTAAGAAACACACTTTTCCATTTTAAAAACAGGAATATAGAGGGAGAATTTGCAGTAATTTAAGGATCGTGTACAATAAAATGCCATTGGAATTCACAATTTCTGAATGGTGGGTTCTTTCAATCATTGACTGCTATAGAATAAATTTCCCACAGATAGAAGTCTTTTTTAAAATTTTTATTTTATTTTATTTGCAAGACATAGTTACAGAGACAAAGGGAGAGACAGAGAGATCCTTCATCTGCTGATTTTCTCTCTAAATGTCCACAATGGCTGGGGGATGGAGCAGACTGAAGCCAGGAGCCAGGAGCCAGGAGCTTCATCCAGGTCTCCCACATGGGTGCAGGGGCCCAAGCACTTGGGCCATCTTCTACTGCTTCCCCAAGTGCATTAGCAGTAAGATGGATTAAAGTGGATCAGCAGGGACTCGAACTGGCACCTATATGGGATGCAGTGACTTAACCTGCTATACCACAAAGTCAACCCTAGAATTTTTTTTAAATTGTTAGTTCAGTGTTATCTACAAGGCTTGGATAGGAATGAAGCTGCACTCTCATCAGTGATGCTGGTACCAAAAGATACTTCTGTACTCACAGTGTGCATAATTATACATATCCCTGAAATTGTTCCCTGGAAAAAAAGTAATGAAAACAAGAAATAAAAGAAAAATAAAACAAAACAAAGCAGATATTTACAGTCTTAGGTTTAACCACGTTTTCCTTAAGAACCATAGCGGGAAATGTTCTTTTAGCTTTCCTAAGAGAACTGAATTTAGGCAGTTAGGTTTACCTACTGCCCCAGTACAGGATAACAATTGTCTTCTTTGCTAAGCAACAAATTGAACAAATAAGTTTCCACATTCCTTTAATTTTCTACATTTTCCCTGCCAACCCTACCACCTGGCACCATAGCACAAAACCAACCAACCCTAAAGCGTCCTTTGCCTGTGGCAATCTGAGTCCCATACGTATTGCCTATCTAAATTAAGTATTTTGCAATTATTTATGAAAAAAGAAAATGCTTTATGCAACTGATTTATTAGATTAATTCTTCCAACATTCTTCTTCTATTTAAGAACAGATTGTCAGCTTTTTTTAGTCCAAATAAATCATATTGGTGTTCTACCATTGCATATTATACAAGATGTAGCATTTTTCATCATATTATAATCTAGTTTATAAATAAAATCATAAAATTGGAGCATTGACTGTATCAGTTTCCTGTAAAATAGAAATCAATATTTTCACAGCCTCAAATAATCTCTGGGATTCATTGCCCTAGTTTGACGTTTTAGACTCCTAAATTCTACTTGAGGACAATAATATTTATAAGGGGGCAAAATTGGCCCATACTGGGGCCTTTTCCAAATGTGACAATGTGTGTGAAAAATGGTATCTGAAATGCTTGTGGGTATATTTCATTTTCGGAGGGGTTCCTATTTATTTCAGAATAGTAATAAATATTGGACTATGCAAAATCATTTATATTCAGTCTTATTTAATCCCTGCAAAGGCATCCCTGGAGGGGGATGCAAGAAAACCCTTTTGTCCTTTGTTGGCCTCTTTTCCTCCCTTCCTCTATCCTCCATTCCTTCTCTCCTTCCTTCTTCCTTTCTTTTCTTCCCTTAAATTTCCCTTTGGGAGAAATTTAACTTTCTAGCTATTGAAAACCAAAGCTCACTTTGACCAGAAAGAGTTAAGAACATGTGAGTGGGAGCGCCTGAAAAAGAAACCTCTTTTTATCATAATCTCATTTCAGCATTTAACAAAGTGATTTTTCCCTATAGACATGAGTTATAAAGGAACAAAGGATATGAAGGGAGTAGAAAGGTACTGCCCAGCTATACAAATTACAACTGCCTGAGTTTATGTCCATAGGTTCCTCCACTCTGTAGAAAAAGAGCTTATTATTACTAATGGGAGAATTTGTATCTGTCTTTCAAATGTCTTACAAATTAAATAACATAGAAGAACTTTCTAAAAAATGTTATGGTCTCATACTCAGTTAAGGAGAAAATCAATATCCTTGCTCTTAGTCAACATTTTGTAAGTTTTTAGATAAGAATTTGAGAGATAAAGGGGAAAACATTGTACAGACTACTGTCTTATTTATCCCTAATCCATTTTCTATATTTCCAACTGAAGAAGGGATAAACTAATCATTTCAGTAGCGATTGTAGTTCCAGAGTTTAGCTGGAATTTTGGAAATATTAAAAGGGCTGGGTTCTTACCATTTTGTGGGATCCAAATCCTTTTGATCTATTGATGAAAATTATAAAACTTGAGGCCAGCACCATGGCTCACTAGGTTAATCCTCTGCCTGCGGCACCGGCATCTCATATGGGCGTCGGGTTCTGGTCCCAGTTGCTCCTCTTCCGGTCCAGCTCTCTGCTGTGGCCCGGGAAGGCAGTGGAAGATGGCCCAAGTGCTTGGGCGCCTGCACCTGCATGGGAGACCAGGAAGAAGCACCTGGCTCCTGGTTTCAGATCAGGGTAGCTCCGGCCGTGGCAGCCATTTGGAGAGAGAACCAACGGAAGGAAGACTTTTCTCTCTCTCTTTCTCTCACTAACTCTATCTTTCAAATAATTTTAAAAAAGAAAATTATACTTCTTTCCCATAGAAAATAACTATGTGCCTTCAACATGTTTATATGTATCCAGTTTCAATGGACTTGCAATCTTATGGAACAGATTCATAAATGTACATTGTTTTATGATTTTTTAGAAAACCTTATCAGCCTCTGAGGAAGTATCATTAAGCCTAAGAATTATATATATGAACTACATTATATCTGTTTTTTTCATATTAAAAGTAAATAAATAAGTAAAAAATTCAGTACCATAGTATACATTGTCTGAATAGGAGATAACAGCAGATATTCAGTCACTGCAAAGAAGCTGTTTCAAATCTGGAAGAATTTATTCTTGCCATAACTAACAGAGCTGTGCAAGTCCACTGCTGTATCTCAGCCCTCTTCAGAGTGGCTATAGAGAAGCCGAGCAGCTGAATCAGGGCAGACCTCTGTTGTGAAGTATCCCATTCCCAGGGAGGTTTGGTTGGTGAGAAGAAGGCATGTGCCTAACCACCCTGCATGAACTCAAGATTCCCTAATTCTGGGCCCACCTCAACTGCAGAACTCCCCATGCCGTCTTGTAACTTTGTTATCCAGCTTCTACTTGACACTATTCATGGCATCTCTCCATAGTGATGATCTGAGCCATTACCCTTGGTAATGCAACAGATTTCTGAGAGAAAGTAAGCTTTGGAACAAAACATGGGCTGATGTTTGTTGGTTGTCTTCCCTGTCTGAACCTTGAATCCTTACTTTCAGAGGATAATTGGGGTTTAATGAAAATATTAGGAGATCTATAATGAAGAACCTGGAAAGAAATGTGGTCCTGGAGCATCATGTTCTAATCCTTCTAATTCAGTTCTTCTATTCAAGAGCTGACAAAAGTAGAGATGCCGCATGTAATATTCCATGCCGGAAACGGAAGGACTGGGATTTGTTCTAAAATTATGATTATATTGTAAACCCTAAGCAGAGTGTTTCCTTTAATCCAATGGCAGTTCTTAGTCAATCTTACTTTGTTTATTTATACATGGAGTGACCACAAAATTTAACACTGAAAACAAAACATTTTTGAAAGTGAATGGGACACCATTATTATCCATTTCAATACTATTGGAATAGTCCGAAACTATCTCAGGCAAGCCAGAACACATTACCCATTCCTGTTTATAGTTTCCCCATGCTAAAATTTCCCATTTGTGTATTATATGCCATACTATAGGCCTTAATAAAGAGAAATTGGCTCGGGGCCAGTGCTGTGGGTTAAAGCCCCAGCCTCTGGTGCTGGCATCGTATATGGGCCCCAGTTCGAGTCTCGGCTGCTCCTCTTCTGATCCAGCTCTCTGCTGTGGCCTGGGCAAGCAGTAGAAGATGGCCCAACTCCTTGGGCTCCTGCGCCCACATGGGAGACCCAGAAGAAGCTCCTGGCTCCTGGCTTCAGATCAGTTCATCTCTGGCCCATGAAGTCATTTGGGGAGTGAACCAGTGGAATTGATAGATTTCTCTCTCTGGCTCTACCTCTCTCTGTATCTCTGTCTTTCAAATAAATAAAATAATTCTTTCAAAAAATTTATTGGCTCTCCAATTTCAGAGGCTGGTAATGTTTGGACTCATCATTGGAGACACACAAATGTATTTCAGGAAATTTATTTTTGAGTTATCAATAATAGATCAACTAGGGGGTACATAGATACATAAACATTCTAGTGAATATAGTGAATATTGAATTAATTACACAGAGGTATAGCTGTTTCACTTATGTGATTTTATCTTACTGTGTATGACTTTTATCAGCCTTACAAAATATTCCTAAGGATACTATCAACTGAGGATTGTGATTTTAAAAAAAGTATATCCTGAGTTAGTAGATTGGGATGAGATAATGAGTTTCTGCACTTAAACAAGCTCCTGTTAATAGTGCTGCTGATGGGCCGGTGCCGCAGCTCAATAGGCTAATCTTCCACCTGTGGCGCTGGCACACCAGGTTCTAGTCCCGGTCGGGGCGTCAGATTCTGTCCCGGTTGCCCCTCTTCCAGGCCAGCTCTCTGCTATGGCCCGGGAGTGCAGTGGAGGATGGCCCAAGTGCTTGGGCCCTGCACCCCATGGGAGACCAGGAGGTAGCACCTGGCTCCTGGCCTTTGGATCAGCGCGATGCACTGGCCGCAGTGCGCTAGCCACAGCAGCCATTGGAGGGTGAACCAAAGGAAAAAGGAACACCTTTCTCTCTGTCTCTCTCTCTCACTGTCCACTCTGCCTGTCAAAAAAAATAAAATAAAATAAAATAAAATAGTGCTGCTGATGGCCTACTATGTACACTGGAGGAGCAAGAAACCATAATAAACTCTGGTGACATCTAGTGTTGAGAAGTATTTATAGCCATTCATCCCAGCAGTTATCATATGGTTATCTTATGGGAGGGAAATGGGATTATCTAAAGGGGGACTTTTGCAGGCCATCCTTATATTTTCAGAACCTATATATAGACAGATAATGATAGAAGATGGGTGAGTTATAGGTTTAACGTATGGGTTTAACTATAAATTGGCTTTTCAAAATTATACTGAAAAATAGAAATTATGATAACTCTCACTTAAAGAGATTGGGAGATCACAATGAAATAATAAATGCACAGTGTCCTGCTCAATGTAATGATTTAAAAATTATTGTGGGAACTGATCCTCCTCTCCTTTTCTACCTTCCTTCTATGCTTCCTTCTTTTATAAAGCATTTTCACAACTTCATTTAATTGGTGTTAGGAAATGCATCTACAGATTCTCCCCTCAGGTGATTTATGGTCTAGGAGAAGAAACAGACTTTAATCAAAAATAAATAAATAAATAAATAAATAAATAGAAACTCTCAGCTGGGTTAAGCACTATGGAAGACATGCTTTCATAATACAATTTAGGAATTTGTGAAGAAATATTTTCTTGAGGATATGATGGAATTTGGCCTAAAGGAAGCACATAACTTAACTAGCTAAGGAGGCATACATGGCAAGGCTATTCCAGGACAGAACAGGCAAGAGTACCAAGAACAATTAGAGCCAGGAAAATAAAGACCAAAATAACTTTAATCAAACATGTGTAATGAATTAAAAAAATAAGTAAAAAAGAACATGAGACTATTTTGCCTACTTGGAATTGGAAAATATTATCAATTACTAAATGAGCTTATTTGTTATATTTTATTATTGCTTTTCACTAGAACGATATGGCAAATACTTTGATAATAAAATGTATATTTGGTAACTTCTTTCAAAATATATATACTACCAATTAATTCACTAATACCTCTGTAAATAATACAGTAAATGAAGAATATAACTAGTATAAGCAATTTCTAACAGAGGCTTCAGGGAGCCAACTTATTTGGAAGAATGAACAATTAAAATGCATTGCATAGGGACTAACACACAGTCCCCAAATTTCATTAGAGACACAATGCATATTTTGCATTTTCTGAGTGTATTCATTATCTGATGACTTGTGCTACATTCTTGGCTACATTAAAATGTGCAGAAAGTTGAGACCTTCACAAAAATTAATTAATAACCTGCAGAACTCATGAAGTGCCAAGAAAGTACATTATTTGGGAAAATGAAGTAGAATCTGAATAGTTATTAAGAAATAGAATGGCTTCTCATCAGCTTGTTTCACATCAACTGTTATAAAGTGTTCTGTCAAGGGATGGTTCTCTTACCAGGTGGAAGTTATGGAACAGTCATCTCACATAGTGAGAAGTCATGAATCAGTACTTTAGAATACTGCACTTGATTGAATGGAACATTTTATTTAAGCACATCACCAAAAATGACACAAACCTAATTTTATCACTTATTTCTCTCCTTCATGTCCTCGCTTCTTCCTTCATCCTAGTACTCAGAGTGCTCTGTGACAATTATGCTTAGTTAATATTACTTCTTCACTGAGTGATAGAAAAATAAGATTTTCTACTAAGAAAGGGAATATATGATTCTAATTTATTTTACTGATTTAGAGAAGTCAGTCAAAAATTTTAAAAGAGAAGTGATTAACATTGTCAGTTTAGTATGATATAATACTGAAAATGTAGTTGTACATGAAACCCTAATAATGTTAGAAGTAGCAATACTTTAGATTTGAAGAATAATTTTAGTCAGTTTTATACAGATTCCCCAAAATTTGTGAAACAATCCTTGTTGTTATTTTTTTAACATTTATTTAATAAATATAAATTTCCAAAGTACAACTTTTTAATTATAGCGGCTTTTTCCCCCCATAACCTCCCTCCCACCGCAACCATCCCATCTCCCACTCTCTCTCCCAACCCATTCCCTGTTGTGATTTTAAAATGTAATTTATTCATTGATAATTACACCTCCAGCCACCATATTCAGAAAGCTTGAAATATCAGCCCTAATTCTTTCTCTCCCCTAGTTTATCAAATCACTAATAAATGCCAGGAATATTTTAGAACATGTCTTGAATTAGTTGACTTTTCTCCATCACCCTCTAATTACTATTCCTCTAGCAGTCATTATATTCCCCCTTGATCACAACTAGTTCTTCATCTCTTTCTGTCTTCATTTCATCTCATTTATTCATTAACTTTGTAAGACATCTAACATAAACTACATAATTTCCTTCACTACTACTCTAAATGTTTCAAAAACTTTTCATTATGCATAACTAAGATCCTTACATCTTACTAACTCAATCCCTTCACTCTGCTGGCTTCATTTTAAGCCATTGTGCCCCTAATCATTATGATCACACTATACTGGCTTTCTTCTCACACCGCCAACATATCACATTCCTTGCTCTCAGTTTTCATAACCAAAGTGATCTCAACTTCTGCCTTCCTGAATCATTCTCAATGCTAGCTCATTCTCATTCTACAGATCCCAATTTCAAGTCTCATCTCCTGGGAGAAGTTTTACACAAGAATGCTACTGAATAAATAGATCCTGCTTTTAAATATAAAAAATGCTACTGAAAGTGAATCTAATCCAGCACTCTATTTCTTTCATTCAGTTGTTTTCTGGATAAGACTTTAACACACATTCACAGAAACACCCATTCAGACACACATACATGCACCATCAAAAGCTAACAAAACACTACTCTAGTGATAACATTTTTCATTTGGAATAAGAAAATGGAAAATAATCATTAAGCATTTATAGTCCTGTGTTTTATATTTATTCTATAAAAAAGTGAAACTCAATAAAAGCTATTTTTATCATGTAAACAGAAAAAAAGAAAAGCTAATGTTAAGTAAAATTAATTTGGCCATACACACTGCTCTATTACTTCTTTCAGTTTTGTGAGGCTATATGAATAGTAAAATATTTAGTTCCAGATCACTTAAAGAATATATCTTACAGAGAAGTACTCTACAATATTGATTTTTTAAAAATTTACCTATTTATCTGAAAGTCAGAGTTACAGAAAGGCGGAGGCAAAGAGAAAGAGAGAGATCTTCCATCCACTGATTCACTCCCCAAATGGCCACAATGGCAGGAGCTGGGCCAAACTGAATCCAGGAGTGAGGAGCTTCTTCCAGGTCTCCCATGTGGGTGTAGTGGCCCAAGCATTTGGATCATCTTCTGCTGCTTTCCCGGGAGCATTTGTAGGGAGCTGGATTGGAAGTGGAGCAGCCGGGACATGAACCAATACCCATATGGGCTGCTGGTGCAGTAAGTGGCAGCTCTACCTACTATGCCACAATGCTAGCCCTGAATATTAAATTTTATAAACTGATATTGTCCTGTCATTGTGAGTATCTAGACATAATAATACTTAGAGATATCATTGTGTTTAAGACTGAATTTAATAAATGATAATAACTGCTAATTTGTAAAATATCTGGATTGGAATATGGTTTTTATAATAAAATACTTCCAGGAATGAATCACTATTTATGAACAAGGATGAGTAAATGTAGACAAAATGATGTTATTATGTATGCATCACCAGAGAGTAGAACAAATGACCCCAGACTCTTCAATGAGCACACATGCCAAGGAAAGTATAAGCAAATGACAAAATAATTTACACAAAGGGAAGCTTTCCGGAGTTAACCTCTTAGAGACACATGGATAAATAGAACCAAAAGATCACTTTCAGTTTATATGGATGTATTTGTTGGCTCATTCAATATCCATGGAGAAGTGAGATACCTCTGTGAAATGGAAAAATTCTGTCAGTTCCTGGGCTGTATTAACAAAATACCATAGATAAGGAGTTTATGGATATTTATATTCATAAATATATTTCATATTTACTCTATAAAGTTTTTATGTCTCCTTTTCATAAAGCTATTTAATATGAATATTAGGTATTTTATGTTCCAAATAAATTTAAAAGTACCTGTCAATGAACGGTGTTATCAATCTGGCTGTTTTAATTTTTCAAATATTTATCACAAATTCCAGCTTTCAAATGTATTGCTATGGTAAAGTCTACTAGCTCTTTCCCTTTGCCTACTCATCATCTTGCTCATGGTTCCCTAGCTGAGTGCCATGATACAGTTCTCTTATTTCTAGGAGTGGCTGTGTGAGCAATTTCTGCTCAGTGGTACATAGAGCACGTGGAAGAGTCCTTGGGGAATATTAACAGGTGGAGGGCATGTGCTCTTTTGTCTTCTATATTATTTAGTTTTTATTGCTGGTTGGAAAAGGTAATGGCAGCTATGATGACTGGAGCTGGACTAGCTGTCTTGGACTATGAGGTAAAAAACTGTATATTATGAAAGAAGGAGAAACAAAGCCTGAATCCTAAAAGAAACTAGAGTGTTCATAACACAGATCTGGTTACCTCAAATCTTACTTGTAATGAATGAGGAAGAGGCACCTCTCTTATCAAATAAATATTATTTGGTTTTATTGATAACTTTAGCTTCTTTCATACTACTAACATAGTTGCTTCCAAAATTACACAAGTATTCTAGGTATTCTTGTCTTTTGAAACATAAATTACACTCTTTGGTTAGAAAAATCGGTAGAAGCAGTGACTTAGCTCATTGGATATAGGGTAGGCCACTTGAATAATTTTTAAAATTCCAAAATGAGTGCCCTAGTCAGGGCAATTATATCAAAGGGCAGATAGGCTTTTTATATTACCCAAAATAGAAATATCATTTTTACATATTCTTATTTTTTTAGATTTTTTTGGAAGATGGAGTTACAGAGATGCAGAAGCAGAGAGAGAGAGAGAGAGACAAATCTTCCATCTGCTGGTTCACTCCCCAAATGGCTGCAACAGGCGGAGCTGCACCAATCTGAAGCTAGGAGCCAGGATCTTCTTCCAGGTCTTCCATGTGGGTGCAGGTGCCCAAGAACTTGGGCCATCTTCCACTGCTTTCCCAGACCATAGCAGAGAGCTGGATCAGAAATGGAGCAGCCGGATCTGGAACTAGCACCCATATGTGATGCTGGCAGTGCAGGTGAGGCTTTACACAGCACACCACAATGCTGGCCCCAAATTTATATATATTATTTAGAAATACTTGTTACATGATTAAATCTTGGACATGAAAAATATACATTCTTTCTACTCTACAACTCCAGTCTGTTATCTACCACAGAGGCAAAATAACTAAAGGAATAATGATACTGAGATTAATTCAGGATATTTAAGTTAGTTAATCAATTAAATTGAGAAATGAAGAGGAACCTAGTTAGCACTTAAATCAAGACACTTTCACTGGGGCCAGCCTTGTGGCACAGTGGGTAAAACTGTTGTCTGCAATTCTGGCATCCATATGGGTACCGGTTCATGTCCCAGACACTCCACTTCTGATCCAGCTCCGTGCTAATGGCCTGGGGAAGCAGTGGAAGATGGTCCAAGTGCTTGGGTCTCTGCCATTGATTTGGGAGACCAGGAAGAACCTCCTGACCCTGGCTTTGGCCTGGCCCAACTTTGGCTCTTGTGGCCATCTGGGGAGTGAAACAGCAGGTGGAAGATCTCTCTCTCTCTCTCTCTCTCTCTCTCTCTCTCTCTCTCATTCTCTCTTTCCCTCTCTTTTTGTCTCTATCTCTTTCTCTATAATGTTGACTTTCAAATAAATAAATAAGTTGTTTTGTTTGTTTGTTTGTTTGTTTTAACATGACATTCATTGTACCTTAGGACATCCAGTGAAATCAGTTAAATACAGTATTGTGCAGTGTTGTGGGAGGAGCATATTAGTAAACCAAAAATGGACTTTCCCTTGCCCTCATGGAGCCTTTTGAGACAGGGAAGACAGTAAGTAAATTCCAAGGATTTTGAACATAGCAACCAAAGTATATACTGCACTATATTAGTATGAATGAAATGGAAGAGGCAAACTATCTGAAGTTCATAATATGGAATGATGATCTTTGAAATGGATTTCCAATACATGCATGTTACTTTGGTAATTTGTGATAGTTAGGAATTTGCAGACTAGGGACTACTACAGAAATTGAACTATAGCATAATCTATTTATAAACTATAAAGAATCCAACATGACTGAAGACTAGGGAATAATGAAACCGTGAAGCTGAAGATAGGTCAAGTTCCCATACAAACATTTTGCTTTGCTAAAGAGCAATAAGTATCATTAAAAGTCTTTAAGAAGAAAGATCCCTAGAACCTAGGACTTCATAGAACTAAGGACCATGTCATCTACAACTTAGCTAGAACAGTATTTTTTAGCTAGGTTGCCACTGCTTCACCCAACTTCAACTAATTTCATTTCATAGCAGAATGCGAAACATGTGTCTCTTCTTGCCATAGTTACAGTAACTCTGTGTTTGACAAATGGAAAAGATAGTATATGGGAGACAATGATTTATTTTTTTAAATATTCTGTTCTCATCCACAACAATCTTTTTGGAAACTAACTAAATTGTAGACTAGGTTATTTCTATCCTTAACTTCTTGATTACAGTTTGATTTGTATTTTAAACCTTGTGTAAAGAAAATTTAAGCCTCAGTAAATTTCCATGTCAAAACCTTTTATTATATACCAGCAAGTAGGTAGTTGCAGGCCCAATACTTTCCCTCAACAGCAGGTCTTTTCATTCTGTCTCAAAAATGAATATCAACTGCTTTTTGAGAATAGCTATACTATGTAGTTCCGATCCATTAGAGATGCATCATCACACATGATTTTCTGAAATATTTTCCTGGGGTCAAAACTTTTCTGAATGGAAAACAAAATTATATCCAGCTGTTTTTTGCATCTTCTTCGATCTTATTTGTTGACTTTTCTTTTTCATCTTTTCTCCCCTGAAGTCATGTATGTTTACACAATGTGAAAGATTGAAGTCCATGGCTCTGTTAATGCAGACAATAATTTAAATAAGACCAGCACACTGCAGTTGGCAATCTTCTATCGTGGTGTTCTATTAAGTAACTTCCCACTGGTACTTTACTCCTGAAATTGTCTCTCAGTGAGACTCTGAATAGCAATGAGCTATGTCATTAACCTTAATCATGAAAATATGTCTATAGCATCTAAAAATAAATCATATTTTGTGATGAGATATGTGAATCATCAACTTGGTAAAGAATTTCTCTTTAACTCACTTAGTGGTTTTTATGTTTAGGGATCCTAAGAATGAAATAATTCTTTTGGAAAATAATTGCTGCACTAGGATTAATTGAATTATAATTTATATTTGAAATGTAATGCTGATCTATAGTATTTGTGCACCAATATATATCAATAAGGAATAATGTGATAGGATCCTTAGACTTTACAAAGCATGTTCTTATTCTCTTCCAAATAATGATATTTAAGATACCATTTGGGATGCCTGCATGCTCTATCAGAATGATTTAATTGGGTCCTAGCTCCACTTTCTATTCCAGTTCCTTGTTAACGTGCACCTGGGGCATGGCGGGGGTAGCAGGTAATGGTTCGAATAGTTAATTACCTATCACCTATGTGAGAGATCAATGATGGGTTCCCTTTCCCAGCTTTGGGTTTTTTTGTGAAAGCAGTGTTTGAGAGATCTCTGTCTCTTTGTTTCTCTCTCTCTGCCTATCTATTTTTCAAATACAAATAAAATAAATAAATAGATATAGGGAAATCCAAGATGGAAGAATAGGGAGGGAACTTACTGCTCTAGTCTAAGGGAAGAATTAAAAAGTGGAGAGAGTACAGTCTCAGGGAATTTAGGGAGAAAATGGCAGAGGCAACTTCATGCAGATTAGAGGGACACTGTGGAATTATGTGGAGGGTGTGGATGCAGACAACTTGGGACCCCAGCAGCCCAGAGCCTCAGCACCAGCTTTGGAAAGTGAGCTGAAACCACTCCATAGCATCCCAAGACACTGGTGATAAAGCTATGGGAAGAGCCTGGCATGGACCAGGCTAAAAGCCCTGTGGGGGACATTGTAACTATCAAACTAGAGGGGAAAAAAGGAGGTACATATGTCTCTCCCTGACCACCTTGCTCCAGAATCCTATAAAAAGCAGAGAGCAGGCGGGTAACATTTTGGACATACATAATGCTTTACCAGCTCATGTCTGCTCACCCAACAACCAGCCAAACAGAAACTTGTGAGTCTGACTGGAAGAACAGACAGGGGGCGAGGTGCTTATGATTGTCAGAGGCTTGTGTGTTGGGATTGTGAAAACTGTGTCTGTGGAAGGGTGAAGGGAATGGTTGGAACTTAGAGCAGTCACTGTTGATAGCTCCACACTCTCAGGGCTCCCTGATTCCCAGGTGAGGATCATTGCTGTGGGATCCATGCTAATACCAAGGACTGCAGATTTCCTTTGTATGTTCTTGGGGCAGCATGGACAAATATTGTACCCACTGGCGCTAGTGCCAAGGCACATGTAAACTTTGCAGAGAGGAGGTAAGTGTGAGACTGTGCCAATACTGCAGAACAAACATCCCTTCATAATTATAAAAAAAAAAGACAGAGTTCCCACACCCAACCTGGGTGTCACGTTCAACACTCCCATCACACTCGAGCACAGAACAGAGATCCCTGGGCACTGAACAGAGATCCCTGGCCACATCCACCATATGCCTCTGTGTATTCATTGAAAAAGCAGACATTCTGCTAAGCTACAGAAGGATAGCCCAAGGATAAAAACCATCACAGGGAAAAAACAAAACAAAAGAAAAGAGAAACCAACAAGTATCTCTACAAATGCTAAATTACAAATGCAGCAATTCAAGATACAAGAATAATGAAGAAAACATATCACCCCCAAAGGAACACAACACTTCATTACTACACAGTGAAGATGAAGATATTGAAGAAATGCAAGAAATGGAATTGAGAAAAATTGATCATAGGATTACTTAGAAGTAATCAGAAGCAAATCCATGAACTAATGAAATCTGTACATGATACGAAATAAAATCTCTCCCATGAAATTGAGATCTTAGAGAAATCAAAATGAAACACTAGAAATGAAGAATTCAATAGAATAAATAAAGAATTCAGTGGAAAGCCTTAAAAACAGACTCAGAAAGGCTGGCGCTGCGGCTCACTAGGCTAATCCTCCGCCTTGTGGCGCCGGCACACCGGGTTCTTGTCCCGGTCGGGGCACCGATCCTGTCCCGGTTGCCCCTCTTCCAGGCCAGCTCTCTGCTGTGGCCAGGGAGTACAGTGGAGGATGGCCCAAGTGCTTGGGCCCTGCACCCCATGGGAGACCAGCAGAAGCACCTGGCTCCTGCCATTGGATCAGCGTGGTGCGCTGGCTGCAGCGCGCCTACTGCGGCGGCCATTGGAGGGTGAACCAATGGCAAAAGGAAGATCTTTCTCTCTGTCTCTCTCTCACTGTCCACTCTGCCTGTCAAAAATTAAAAAAAAAACAGACTCAGTGAAGCAGAAGAAAGAATATCTAAGTTAGAAGCCAAATCTCTGAAAATTTTAGAGTCAAAACAAAAACAAGAATAAATTGGAAAACTGAAAAAACACTGCTGGAAATCTAAAGGATACTATCAAAGGACCTAACACACAGGTCTTAGGAGTTACTGAATGTGTGGAAAGAGAAAATGGATTAGAAGGACTTTTTAGTGAAATGATTACAGAAAACATTCGTAACTTAGAGAAAGAAGGGGACATTCAAGTACAGGAAGCACATAGAACTCTTACTAGACATGACCAAGAAAGATCTTCACTATGACACATTGAGTGAAATGCTTCACAGTAAAAAAATAAAGAAGATTATACAAGATATATAAAAAGTGCACAATAGAAATGCCAGATTACTTTCAGAGGATTTCTAAATAGAATCACAGTGGACTTATCATAATAAACTCTATAGGCTAGGAGAGAATGATGGGATATATTCCAAGTCTTAAGAGAAACAAACTGTCATCCCAGAATATTATACCCCACAAAGGTCTCATTTATGAATGAAGGTGAAATAATGAAATAAAATTTCCCTGAAGGCTAATGATCCTGAACAAAGACAGATTTCAAAATATACTATAGTGCAGTTATAATCATGCTAGCCTGGTACTGGTATAAAAACAGATGATAGACTAATGGAAGAGAATAGAAACATCAGAAATCAGTCTATGCATCTAAAACCAACTTATCTTTGACAAAGGCGCTAACATCAACCCCTGGAGCAAAGACAGACTGTTCAACAAATGATGCTGGGAAAACTGGATCTCCACATGGAGAAGCATGAAGCAATACCGCTACCTTAAACCTTACAAAAATCCATTCAAAATGGGTTAAAGACCTAAATCTATAATCCTATACCATTAAATTATTAGAGAACACTGGGAAAACCCTGAAAGACATTGGCACAAGCAAAGAGTTCTTAGAAAAGACTGCAGAGGCATAGGAAATCAAAGGCAAAATTGACAAATAAGATTACATCAAATTGAGAAGCTTCTGTACCGCAAAATAAACACTCATCAAAGTGAAGAGGTGACTGACAGAATGGGAGAAATCATTTGTGAACTGTGCCATTGATAAAGGTTTAATAACCAGAATATATAAAGAGATCAAGAATCTCAACAACAACAAAACATACAAACCAGTTAAGAAATGGGCAAAGGTCTTGGGGCCAGCGCTGTGGCACAGTGAGTTAAAGCCCTGGCCTGAGGCACCAGCATCCCATATGAGCACCGGTTCTAGTTCTGGCTGCTCCTCTTCTGATCCAGCTCTCTGTTATGGCCTGGGAAAGCAGTGAAATATGGCTCAAGTCCTTGGGCCCCTGCACCCACGTGGGAGATCTGGAGGAAGCTCCTGGCTCCTGGCTTTGGATTGGTGCTACTCCGGCCATTACTGCCATCTGGGGAGTAAACCAGTTGATGGAAGATCTCTCTCTGTCTCTACCTCTGTCTGTAACTCTGTCTTTCAAAAAAAATAAAATAAATCTTTAAAAAAAAGAAATGGGCAAAGGTCTCAAACAAACAGATAGAGACTAATTGAACTCCCATCTACTTGTTTATTTTATATCAAACTCAAGCACTTCAATATGAAATATGGGTTTCCTAACTGAAGTGTTACCTAGTAGGACAAAGACCTGCCCAGAGAAATATGTATTTCTTAAATTTAGTACTCACTATTGTCTCCAATGGTGTATTTTCTCATGGTGGGATTATTGAAATATAACATACATGTATGAAAAAAGAAAGAGGGAGGGAAGAGACAGAGCTCTTTTACATATTATTCAAATTCCTCATTTAATTATTATTTGCTCTTTTAAAGCATAAAATTATATGGATGTCAGTACTTTTACAGAGCTGCACAACTATGACTATAATAAATTTTTAACATGAAATATTTATTTATTATTTTATTTGGAAGGCAGAGAGATAAACAGCTAGAGACACAATGAGAGAGACATGGGAGAGAGAGAGAGAGAGAGAAAACTTTCATCTGATTGTTCACTCTGCAAGTGCCCACAACAGCCAGGGTTGGGCTAATCCAAAGTTGGGAGCCAATGCAGTTCTCTCATGTTGATGATTTGAACAAAAGTACTTTGGCCATCACCTGTGTACACATTAGTAGAAAGCTATGTTGAAGCAGATAAAATTCAAAAACTCTAATATGAGAAATGAGCTTCCCTGTCAAAGACTTAACTGCTATGCTAAATGTCTGCCCTACTGTTTCAACATTTTTGTCACCCTCAGAAGAAATTCTGTCACCATTAGCAGTCACTCCAAATGGTCACTTCTTTTTGACTTAGAAATGCTCTATTTAGAGTTAATGTCCCAAGCACAACTAGAAAATTGTTTTTAATTTAATATTCATTATTATTTCTATGTAGTAAATGGTAAAAATGCTAGGAGCATCTTTAACCCACTTTTCATTGGCACAGTTAGCTAAGTAGTTTTTACCTACAACCAAAATAGTTTATAAATGATGTAATTCTTTTGGTAGCACTAAAAATGGCATGTGGAATATCATAACTTTCCATTTAAATGACCTCCAGATATCTCTAGAGTAATGAAATGAATATCAAATCATGAAGGTGAGTTTATTTAATTGAAATAAAACAAGTAGTGCCTGTTAAATGTTATTTACCACAGAGTGTGAATTATCTGCATGATAAGCAACATGCCTAATAACAGCTTTTCCTTCAACAACCATAAAAGATAACTGAAATATACCTATTATTAGACAAAGAAATCAAGACAGTTCATACAATTTGTCAGGCCAAAGGAAACAAAGAAATTGTAAAAGAATTACTTTCCACGCTAGAAAGATGTCATCCTTGTGAAATATTCATATCTCCAAGTCTACAATTTCTTTATCATGGTGATATAAAACCATCTACAGGTCAATATGCATTGTGATCCAGGAAAGCAAGGTTGTCTTCTGAATAGATTTTGCTGTTAGAGAAGCTTAATTTCCTTCTCTCATCATCCCTTCCATAAAGCTGTCTCCAGGGTAAAATTCTAAGCTCCATGTTAAATAGCTCTGCCTCCTGTAAATAGAAACTTCTAAACAATCTCCGTATGATGCAGAAAATAGAGAGAAATTCAGTTTCCAGAGGAGAATCAGTATGCTTTGTGTATATGGATGCTTCTTACTAAACTATTGTACTTAACAGGGACAGGTTCAGTACTGTGAATCCCAGTCATCCTGCATAGCTGTGTTTGCAGAACAGAACTCCCAGCACTACAATTAGAGTTTTACTAAGCACATGATACACATGAGGTGTGGATGACTGATTACACATCTTGTTAATGGCCTAACTCAATTATTACCTAGGTTGTTCTAGAGACTAAATCACCAATTTAAAGTTTATTGGGAGCTGCAAATCACATCTTAAAAAGACAAATACCTGCACAAACAACATTTCAGTATGGATTGTTTTCCAGGCATTTACCCACAAGACTTTATGATGAGATTATAAACACTTACTTAGTGTGCATTACAATGATGTTTCTCGATACAGGAGTCTCAAAATTACTTTGATTTAATGCTTTATTTAACATTAAACTTGAAGCTTTGCACCAAGCATCTGAAACAGATACTGACTCAAGGGAATAATTCCTGCAAGGCATCCAAATAATGCCACCTGCAGTATAAGGCACTGCTATCACTATAATCACTGTGGATTGTAGACTGCCAGTAGTCCAAGAACTAACTTGGAAATGGTGCTGACTTATTTTTCCTAATTGAGAGCTTTCAGATTGTAAGACATTAATACATATTTTGCTTTCAAGATACATAAAGAATAGACACCTTATTTGTGTTTTACAGTAAATTAGCAATTCAAAACTTAGATTTTACTATAATTTATAATTGAAAAACATGTCATATATAACATAGTTTGCTTTTTCTCATACTACCAGTATATTTTAAAGATTTATTTATTTATTTGAAAGAGTTAAAGAGAGAGGGGAGATTGAGAGAGAGAGAGGGATCTTCCATCCTCTGGTTAACTCCCCAAATGGTCGCAACAGCCAGGGCAAAGCCAGGCCTTAGGCAAGAGCCAGGAGCTTCTATGCGGGTGCCTGGGGCCCCAATGTTTGGCCATTTTCCTCTTCTTTTCCAATGTGCATTAGCAGAGAGCTGGAATAGAAGTGGAGCAGCCAGGACTCGAACCCACAGCATTTCAGGTGACAGCTAACATATTTAAAATATCATTATTATAAAAATATTTGAAAAATGCTATGTGTTTTTTCTGCAAAATCTCACTATACTATCCAAATATTTTTATTGTATGCTTGAAAAAAATAATTTCATAATAGTTTTAAATGTGTGGAAAACCTACAAAAATGAGTAATTGACATCAACAGGCATTTCACAGAAGAAGAAATACAAATGGATAATAACCCTATGAAGATATATTGTACTTCATTAAAAATCAGGAAAATTAAAATTAAACTAACATGACATGACATTTCACAATCACTAGATAGATCAAAATTAAAATGTAGGCAAAGAAGTGGAAAAACAGAAGCCTCAAGCATGACTAAGAAAAAATGTAATTGATATAAACCACTTTGGGAAATAATTTGAACTTATCTGGCAAAATTGAACATGTGTACAACATATGACTCAGGAATTTCAATCTTTGATATATAATGTAGATAAATATATTTGAATATGTTAGGCAGAAGGCTATTCATAGAAGTATTATTTATAATGAAAAATTGAAAACATTTCAAGCACAAATTAAAGGGAAAAATTAATGTTTAGGGTACATACACTTAAATGTAACACAAATGGATGTAACAAGACTATGCTTATCAACAAAATTAACCATAAGTATATGGTGTTGAGGTGAAAATAATACCATTTGAAGAAATTTCAAAAGCAAATAAATATATTTTTATGAATTCATTCATGTAAAACAATGCTCATAAAAAGATAGAAAAGATAAACATTAAATTCAAAATAGCTTTTTTAGAAGAAGATAGCTTTCTCTGAAGGGAGAAGAGAACTTCCACTTTGCTTATGGTCCTGTCTACATAATGATGGAGTTTGTGGACTCAAGAGGCTTCCATAGCCTTGACAGCTCATTACAAGTGCCTTGGGTGATCATTGACATCATAAATAAGAGTGTCAATTGTTAAATCAACAACAGCAGTCACTGTGCACTTGTTCCCCATGTAAGACCTCTGTCCTTAATGTGTTGTACTATGAGGATTTATGGTAAAACTAGTCTTCAAACAGTACTTTATACTTTGTGTGTCTCTGTGGGTACAAACTGTTGAAATCTTTACTTACTATAGGGTTGATCTTCTATATATAAAGATAATTAAAAATTATCTTAAAGAATAATGGAATGGGGGAGGGAGTAGGAGGTGGGATGGTTTGAGTGTGGGAGGGCAGGTATGGGGGGAAGAACTGCTATAATCCAAAAGTTGTACTTATGAAATTTATATTAAATAAGAGCTTTCTATAAAAAGTAGTTTTTTAACCTCTGGGGTAGTCAGAAAGATGAGTTGGCAAGAATTCATAGCTAGTTTTGATCAGAGATGACAAGGTCAGAGGAATCAAATACCTGATGTACATATTTCAATAGTTTGCATTTTAATGTAAAGAAATTCTGGCATTTTAAAATTGAATTAATTCATTCTGACATTAGAAATATTTTCTGAAATTTATATCATCTGCTTTTCTTTAGAAAAATTTTGTAGACAATTAAAATGCATGTGTATTTTTGAAACAATTATAATCCATAAGGTTATCCTCTTGTCATTATACTTGTTGATTTTTTTCTCATAGGATACCAAATAAATTTAAATTTTAGAATAAAAAAAAGAATTCATAGCTATTTTATTTTTCTCTTTCTTAAATTATAAATCAATGTATTTAGCTGTATTGATTATTGCATAAACCTATTCAAAATTCTTTAACAATGCTAAATAGAAATAAATAAATCTTGGTTCTCTATTATATCCTCAAAATTATATAAATATACCATTGTCCAATTTCTAACACTAAATACAACTTATCATTGAAGTATATCAATGTATTTGAAATTAGTATCAATTACTTGCATATTAAAAACATTGATTTTATTTAAGAAAACAGAATTTATAGCCTGGTTTTTTATGTTCTATATGAGAAAAATTTAAAAGGAATTTTTAAAATAAGATTTAAAGATGTATTTATTTATTTGGCAGGCAGAGTAACAGAGATGGATCTCCCATCTGCTGATTCACTCCCAAATGACTGCATTGTTGCTGGGTGGTCTAGGTGAAAATATGCAATATTTTAAATATTAAGTAAATATGGTATCTTATCATCATAGGATTTGTAAATGAGAGGTCCATAAAATTCAGTTAAAATTGCCATGAAACCTTCTGATTGAAAAGTGGTGACAATTTGCTAAGATAGTGAGAGTGGAAATTTCTAAACAATATTAAATAATCATAGCCATAACTACACAGTGCAAATAAATAGGAAATACAATGAAGATATGATTCTGCCAAACAGCGTTTATGTTCTGCTTTCATTTATAAAATAATAAGTGAGAGTCAGTCCGCATTCTAAAATTGTGAGCAGTATACAAGAAGCTTTGCTCCATTAAACATATGAGGGAATTTCATAAAATTTGTAGGGAAAAATGAAAATAAAATATAGTGCAAAAAGGTTTGAAATCCTTGCATGGCTGTTTTCTAACACATATTTTCCAGGAACTCATTGAAGAGTGGTATGCTCTGAGAAAGAGAAGGGGAAGATTTTGTGGTCATTGCAGTGACTAATATTCAAGTGTCTGTCCAGCTCAAGGATGCTGCTTCCTTTCTATCTGTTAAGACCATTTATAATTACATGAACTCACATTAATCTAGGATAATCTCTCTATCACAACTACTTAATCACATGTGCAAAGCCCATTTTCCTATGTTAAATGACACTTTCAGAGATTCCAGGGATTAGAACCAGATTTGTATTTTGAGGGTGGTATATTCCAGCTGCCACTTACTGAGATTTAAGCTGACATTTATTTTTCATAGGTATGCATATCTTAGGTATCATAGGTATGCAGATCTTACTAGTATTTATGCCTTAACAAGGAATAACAAAGAGATTTCATGCTTTTGCTTTCTGGTTGCAAGCACCACAATTATCTCATGTTTGTGTCATCTAATATTCTTTTTAATTTTACAAATAGATATTAATTCATTGTGGCAATCATTATTTACTAACACAAATATAAAAAACAATATTTTGAGACTGATTTTATCAATTGACATGAGTTCATTTCTATCTGTGCTATAATTTCTTCATAAGATTATTTTTAACCAAGTGGTAAATCTTCTGAGACATCATATAGTTAATTAAGTATTTAGTTTGTTATTGTATTTAAATTATACCTTAACTGGAAATAAAATCATAGGCTCCAAATTATTTCCTGACAGCAGTTTGAACATTGCATCCCATTCTCTGTTTTGAATCTAGTATATCTCGAAAATTCTCATTAAGTTAAATGGGTTTTTAGCTTGAAAGCTTATAAAAATTCATCCCTTTTTATGTTTCTAAATGTATTCATAGTGTCACTTGGTTTTAAATTTTTCTTACATATCTTACACAGCATTCTATGAATCCAGTCACTTTTTTGTCTTCCTTTGAAATTCAATTGGATTTTGACACTTATACGTAGATGGTCCATAGTTCTAAATGGCCTCAGAGAAAAGATGTCAGTTAGGACTCTGCCTTTAAAACATGGTACCAGATGGCCAGCACCGTGGCTCACTAGGCTAATCTTCCACCTGCGGCGCCAGAACCTCAGGTTCTAGTCCAGGTTGGGGTGCCGGTTCTGTCCCAGTTGCTCCTCTTCTAGTCCAGCTCCCTGCTGTGGCCAGGGAGTGCAGTGGAGGATGGCCCAAGTGCATCCCATGGGAGACCAGGAGAAGCACCTGGCTCCTGCCTTCGGATCAACGCGGTGCGCCAGCCACAATGCGCCGGCTGCAGCTACCATTGTGGGGTGAACCAACGGTAAAGGAAGACCTTTCTCTCTGTCTCTCTCTCTCACTGTCTAACTCTGCCTGTCAAAAAAAAAAATTAAAAACAAAAAAATGATACCAGAGTCAAGTTAATATCTCAGTTGTGATTCTAATTGTGTGCATTAAGTCCCCAGAAAGGAAGTGAGTACATTGTAAAATAAACACAAACAAACAAGCAAAAAATTTCTGAGGTTCCTAAGAGTATATGCCCCATGGCCAGCACCACAGCTCACTAGGCTAATCCTCCGCCTGCGGCGCCAGCACCCCGGGTTCTAGTCCCAGTTGAAGCACCAGATTCTGTCCCAGTTACTCCTCTTCCAGTCTAGCTCTCTGTTGTGGCCGGGTAGGGCAGTGGAGGAGGGCCCAAGTCCTTGGGTCCCTGCACCCTCATGGGAGACCAGGAGGAAGCACCTGGCTTTGGATCGGCGCAGTGCACCGGCCGCAGCACGCCGGCCATAGTGGCCACTTTGGGGGGTGAACCTGCAGAAAAAGGAAGACCTTTCTCTCTGTCTCTCTCTCTCACTGTCTAACTCTGCCTGTCAAAAAAAAAAAAAAAAAAAAAAAAGAAAGAAAGAAAGAAAGAAAAAAGAAAAGAGTATTGCCCCATGTCTTTTTGTCCCAACTGGAAGATCCCCTGAGAATCCTGAGGGCATTTTTCCACATAGTGCTGATTGTCAGCAAGAGGAGACTTACTTGAAGTTGTTTGTGTACGCACTTTTTGTCTAATAGAAAGAGATCCAGTAAACCGTATACACTTCCACAATGCTTTTAAGAGAATTATCTAGTGAAAGTGACATCCGACTGACATGAAGAAAACAGCTTTACATTTTAAAAAACCTCAGAACTCTGAAACTTTTTTTTTTAGAACTCTGAAACTTTTACGAACCAGAAGCAGCTGAGAACACGCATATTTACTTACTCAGAGCATGCCTGGGCTAGAATAGGAGTGGTGTCATGGGCCAGGTGGATTTCAGCATTTATTCTGTGGTTGCCATAGTCTTAGGTTGTCATTACCTCTTGAAGGTCTATGAGGAAGGTGATGATAGGATTGAAAACACACACACACACACATGCACACACAGTATTAGCTCATGTAAGTAGAGGGCCTAAGATTGGCTCTCTGCAAGTCGCAGATTATGCCACTAGAGTGAAGATCTGAGAGCTAGCAAATCAGTTGCAAAGATTCCCAGCCTGAGGGTCCTGAGACTCAGAAGCTCTGAGTGAACAATTAATCTACTACCACGAGCAGTCAGGCAGAGGGCAAATTCAACCTTTTTCTTTCTTTTCTGTCTATTTGGGCCCTTAGCAGATTGGATGATGTTCACCCACATTTAGGAGCGCCATCTGCTTTACTCAGTTCACCAATTCAGAGGCTCATCTTTTCCAGGGACACCTGCACACACACACAGAAATAATTTATAATCAAATGTGTAGGCTTTACTTTGGCCCAGTTGAGTTGCACATGAATGTAATAATCACACAATCTGTAAAGTTGGACTCCAATTTACTTCACCTGGGATATATGATGGCAACTGTAACTTGTTTGACCAAAGATAGGCAGAAGAACATTCTGCAGTGTCTGAAGCAAAGTCATCATAAGCCTTAAACTTCTCTCAAAAGTCTTTTTTTTTTATTTAGTAAATATAAATTTCCAAAGTACAATTTATGGATTATGATGTCTCCCCCCCATAATTTCCCTCCCACCTGCAACCCTCCCATCTCCTGCTCCCTCTCCCACTCCATTCACATCAAGATTCATTTTCAATTATCTTTATATACAGAAAATCAATTTAGTATAAATTAAGTAAAGATTTCATCAGTTTGCTCCCACACAGAAAGACAAAGTGTAAAATGCTGTTTCAGTACTAGTTATAGCATTACTTCACATTGGACAACACATTAAGGACAGATCCCATATGAGAAGTAAATACATAGTGACTCCTGTTGTCGACTTAACAATTTGACACTCTTGTATATGGCATCAGTAATCTCCCTAGGATCTAGTCATGAGTTGCCAAGGCTATGGAAGCCTTTAAGGTTCGCTGACTTCGATCTTATTCCAAGAGGGTCATAGTCAAAGTGGAAGTTCTCTCCTCCCTTCAGAGAAAGGTACCTCCTTCTTTGATGGCCCCATTCTTTCCACTGGGATGTCACTCACAGAGATCTTTCATTTAGGTCTTTAATTTTTTTCCAGAGTGTCTTGGCTTTCCATGCCTTACAATACTCTCATGGGCTCTTGAGCCAGATCCGAATGCCTTAAGGGCTGATTCTGAGGCCAGATTGCTATTTAGGACATCTGCCATTCTATGAGTCTGCTGTGTATCCTGCTTCCCATGATGGATCATTCTCTCCCTTTTTGATTCTATCAGTTAGTATTTGCAGACACTAGTCTTCTTTGTGTGATCCCTTTGACTCTTAGTCCTATCATTATGATCAATTGTGAGCTGAAATTGATGACTTGGACTAGTGAGATGACATTGGTACATGCCACCTTGATGGGATTGTATTGGAATCCCCTGGCACATTTCTAACTCCACCATTTGGGGCAAGTCCAATTGAGCATGTCCCAAATTGTATATCTCCTCCCTCTCTTATTCCCACTCTTACATGTAACAGGGATCACTTTTCAGTTAAAATTTAAACACCTAAGAATAATTGTGTGTTAATCACAGAGTTCAACCACTAGTACTAGAACAAAAAAAATACTAAAATGGATAAAGTATTACATTGTACATCAATAGGACAAGAGCTGATCAAGTCACTGTTTCTCATAGTGTCCATTTCACTTCAACAGGTTTCCCCTCGAAAGTCTTTTTTAACTGCCCGTTTTGGAACTCACTCTGTGATGTGAGAATTCCAAGGTACACGGAGGTGCTCTATGTGATAAAATACCAATTGCATAGAAGGAGACCAGGAGTATGAAGGCATCAAATATGAGTAGTTAAGCCAAATTAGAAGTGCATCCTCAAAGCAAATGATTTCAGTTACCATTAGTCTGATTTGAGAAAAACTTCCTAGTGAAACCTTCCTGAAATTGTGATCCATAAAGTTAAATGCACTATGTAATTTCACACCATTACTCTCTTTTTTTTATTTGACAGATAGAGTTAGTGAGAGAGAGAGAGATAGAGAGAAAGGTCTTCCTTCTGTTGGTTCACTGCCCAAATGGCTGCCATGGAGCTTCTTCCTGGTCTCCTATGTGGGTGCAGGCGCCCAAGCACTTGGGCCATCCTCCACTGCCTTCCAGGACCACAGCAGAGAGCTGGACTGGAAGAGGAGCAACCAGGACTAGAACCCAGTGCCCATATGGGATGCTGGCACCACAGGTGGAGGATTAACCAAGTGAGCCGCAGCACCAGCTATTTATTTTATTTATTTTATTTATTTATTTATTTATTTATTTTATTTATTTGAAAGACAGTTACCGAGAGAGGTAAAGGCAGAGATCTTCCATAGGGCTGGTTCACTCCCCAGATGGTCGCAATGACTAGAGCTGTGCCAATCTGAAGCCAGGAGCCAGGAGCTTCTTCTGGATCTCCCACGCAGGTGCAGGGGCCCAAGGACTTGGGCCATCTTCTGCTGCTTTCCCAGGCCATAGCAGATAGTTGCATCGGAAGTGGAGAAGCTGGGTCTCAAACTGGTGCCCATGTGAGATGCCAGTGCTTCAGGCCAGGGCTTTAACCTGCAGCGTCACAGTGCCAGCCCCACACCTTTCCTCTTATTTTTAAAATTTTCCAGCATTCTGAGTCACAGAACTCAAGCATTATCTCTTTATGCAGTATTTTCTTAAGTATTCCTCTAGGCTACTTGCCCTCTTTGCTAACAGAATTAATTGTTCAATCACTCATGTTAATAATGCTGGATGCTAAACTCTTTTTATTTCACCAATCATGCTGTATTACATTATTTAAGGTACTTTACCTTGTTAGTCTGAGATTTCTTAAAGGCAGAGATAAAAATCACCATGCTTGTAACCACAGAAGTTGGCATATTGTCAATTATAAAGTAGATATTTCATCCTGCTTATTGAATATTGAATAAAGTTTAAATATCTGTGGAAATTTCTATCAGACTATTTTAAATAAAATATGAGACATAAGTTTATTATACTGTAAGAATTAGATGTGATTATTCCCTAATATGGCATAATTGATTCTCTCTTATCATTTTAGACATATTACTCTGGCTTGGAAACAATGCTATTTAATCAATTTGTTAAGGTATAATACACATGCAATAAAATCCACCAAAATTGTATGCATTTTGATAGGTTTGATAAATGTCTATGTCACCCTCAACAAGATATGGAACATCTCTATAAGCCCAAAGCAAAACTCTGTTCCTTCCATCTGCAATCATGAAAACCACTGATGTCGTTATTATCACTGCAGTTTTGCATTTTCTAGATCATCATATAAGCAGAATCAAAGAATAGGTCATATATAAAGTTTGATGTTTTTCTGGTAGCTTAATCTTTTTGGGATTTTCCCAACTGTGCACACATCCTAGTTTATACAACTTTATTACTGAGTGGCACTCCTTTCCATGAATTTATTTCATGTTTTATACACTAATTACTGGACATTTAGTTTTCAGTTGGGGATATTAAAAGTTTGGAGATATTGGGGTCAGTGCTGTGGCATCCCATATGAGTGCTGGTCCGTATCATGTCAGCTCCTCTTCCAATCCAGCTCTCTACTAATGGCCTGGGAAAACAGGGGCAGATGGCTGAAGATGCACCCAGATGAGAGACTGAAATACTCTCATGGGCTTTTTAACCACATTCGAATGCCTTAAGGGCTGATTCTGAGGTCAGAGTGCTGTTTAGGATATCTGCCATTCTATGAGTCTGCTGTGTATCCTGCTTCCCATGTAAGAGAGTTCTCTCCTTTTTAATTCTATCAGTTAGTATTAGCAGACACTAGTCTTGTTTATGTGATCCCTTTGACTCTTAATCCTATCATTATGATTAATTATAAACTGAAATTGAACTCTTTTATATGCAGATCTCATTTCGTTTGACTATATTCCCAGGAGTGGAACTGCTGAGTCATATAATAGGTTTATTCTCAGATTTCTGAGGAATTTCCAGATTCTCTTTCACAATGGCTATATTAGTTTACATTCCCATCAGCTGTGTATTAGTGTACTTTTTTCTCCATATCCTCGGTAGAATTTATTACTTTTATTTTCCCCAAAGAAACCTTTTATTAAAGGAATACAAACTGGAGCCAGCACTGTGGCATAGCAAGTAAAGCCACCGCCAGCAGAGCCAGCATCCCATATGGGTGCTGGTTTTGCCTCAGCTGCTCCACTTCCTATCCAGCTCTCTGCTATGACCTTGGATAGCAGTGGAGGATCGCCCAAGCCCTTGGGTCCCTGCACCCACATGGGAGAACTGGAGGAAGATCCTGGCTCCTGGCTTTGGACCAGTGGAGCTCTGGCCATTGCAGCCATATGGGGAATGAATCAGTGGATGGAAGACTCTCTCTTCCTCTGTCTCTGCCTTTCAAATAAATAAATAAATCTTAGAAAAGAGGAATGCAAACTTTATGCATTTTGTAAGTACAACTTTAGGAATATAGTGATTATTCCCACCATACCTGTCCTCCCACACCTCCTCCTGTCCTCAAAGAGTTGTGTTATAATTACTACTTTTTTATTTTTGGATTACAGCAATTCTAATTGGAGTGAGGTAAAACCTCCCTGTGGTTTTTATTTGTGTTTTCATATGGCTATGATCCTGAGGAGCTTTTCATTTATCTGTTGGCCTTTTGAGTTTCATCCTGGAAAAAACATCTGTTTATGTCCTTTTTTCATTTCTTAATTGGGTTCTTTGTTTTCTTGTTGGTGAGATTCTTGAGTTCCTAATATATGCTGGCTATTAATCCTTTATCAGATGCACAGCTTACACATATTTTCTTGCATTCTGTTGGATGCTTTTTCACTTTGAGTGTTTTTTTCTGTTGTGCAAAAGCTTCTTAGCTATATGCAATTCCATTTGTCTATTTCTTTAAATGGCTGTGCTTCTGAAGTCTTAGCTAATAAGTCTTTACCTTTGCCTTTGCCAATGTCTTGTAGAGTTTCCCGAATTTTCCTCCAGTAATTTGATGATTTCAATTCTTAGGCTTACGTCCTTGATCCATTGTGAGTTGATTTTTGTATAGGGTGTAAGATAGGGATCTTGTTTTGTATTTCTACAAGTAGAGATTCAATTTTCCTAAAATCAGCTATTGAAGACTGTCCTTTTTTTTCCAAGGAGTAATTTAAAGTAATTTGTCAAAGATTAGTTGGCAGTAAATGTATGGATTAATTTTTGGGGTTTCTATTCAATTCCATTGGTCTAATATCTTTTTTTTGTCAGTACAATATTGTTTTGATTATAACCACCTTGATTATGTCTTGAAATCTGTTATTGTGATGCCTCTAGCTTTGCTTTTATTAAGATTGCTTCAGCTACTTGGACTCTCTTGTGTTTCCATATCAGTGTTTGGTAGGATTTTCTTAATTGGTATTCTATCTAATAATGTTTATATATCTTGAGCTCACAAATATTACTTCCTATGTTTCCTTATGAAATTTTATTGTTCAGGGCCAACACTGTGGCATGGTGGGTGAAGCCAATGACTGCAGTGCTGGTACCCTATATGGGCACCAGTTCAAGTCCTGGCTACTCCACTTCCAATTCAGCTCTCTGCTGTGGCCTGGGAGAGCAGTGGAAGATGGCTCAAGTCCTTGAACTCCTGAATCCGCATGGAAGACCCAGAAGAAGTTACTGGCTCCTGGCTTTGGATAGGCATAGCTCTGGCCATTAAAGCCAATTGGAGAATAAACCAGTAATCGGAAGACCTCTCTTTCTCTCTGCCTCTCTGTAAATCTGCCTTTCAAATAAATGAATAAAATCTTTTTAATTTTTATTGTTCTTTTTTTTAATTTTATCATTCAACAACGAATGTGTTTTGTGTTTGGTAAGAGATAAGGCTGTAGGTTTGTCATTTCCTACCTTATGGTTATATACACTTGATCCAGCATGATTTGTTGTAAAGATTATCCATTCGTTCTTTAAATTGACTGTTTGAAAAAATCTAAATAGTCTGCATATGTATGAGTCTACAATTGAAATTTCCATTTCATTCCATTGATCTTTATGCTTAATCCAATACCAATATTACCTTGATTAATTAACATACATTATAATATGTCTTACAGTCACATAGCTTAAGTTCTCCAATTTGTTCTCTAAATTGTTTTGGACAACTCAGGTCTTATGTATTCACACACACATTTTAGAGTATACTTCTTTTTTTAAAAAAGATTTATTTTACTTATTTGAAAGAGTAACAGAGAGGTAGAGACAAAGAGAGGTCTTCTATCTGGTGTTTCACTCTCCAGATGGCCTCAACAGCCAGAGCTACACCAATCTGAAGCATGGAAACAGGAGCTTCTTCCAAGTCTTCCACGTGGGTGTAGGGGCCCAAGGACTGGGGCCATCTTCTACTGATGTCCCAGACCATAGCAGAGAGCAGGATCAGAAGAGGAGCAGTCAGAACTCAAATTGGAGCCCATATGGGATGCCAGCACTTCAGGCCAGAGCTTTAACCCACTGTGCCACAGCGCCAGCCCCAAGAGTATACTTCTAAAAGTACTTCTGAGATATTCATTTGAATTAAATTAAAGCTTTATGTGAATTTACTGTCAAATTACATCTTAGATGTATATAGTATTTTTTGATTTTTTTAAAAAAATTAAGGTCCACAAATTTCATGTATTTCATATATATAGATTCAAAGACATAGTGATACTTTCCATCCAACCCTCCCTCCCACCCTCACTCCCACCTTTCTTCCCTCTGCCTCTCCTATTCCCAGAGTATACAAATGGCCAAATTTATTTAGGACAACCTTTGAGTACATTTATTTCCCTATTCTTATGAAACATTGTATTTCACTAGGAGAATTTTTTTCAAATTCACATTGAAGATTAATTTGTCTCTACATTAATATAACAATATTTAAATTTTTATGATTTAGTTTGAGAGAGAGAGTTCTCATATGCTGCTTTTCTCCACAAATGATTGAATCCAGAGAGCAGGAACTCAATCCTGGTATTCCCAAGTGGGTGGCAGAAACCCAACTATTTGCATCATCACAGCTGCCTCTGAGGGTCTTCGTGAGCAGCTAACTGGAATCAGGAGCCCCAGCTGGAGGCATTTTAACTCCTAGGCCTAACACTCTACCCAAGCCACCTATTTTAATGCGGGCTTTTACTGAATTGACTGAATATTGGTCTGTGTCCTTGTGTGACATCCACAGTTTTGCAATTAAAAAGTGACAGCATCTATGTAATTTCCATAATAATTTAGATTGTCTCTTCTGTGAAGAACCATGGTGCAAGTAAGTTCCCAGGATTATTCTATAAGCTTGCTCAAAATTATTATTTCACTAAATTTGTCCCTACCATTGTGGCAATGTTCAAGAAATCCCTTAGTTTAAACAAATCCTCCACAATTGGAGCTAAAGAGGACTTGTCACATAACAGAAAGTCTCAGTTTAAAAATATCACACTCACATGTCCTGTCATCAGCACTGAAAGTACTGAGACTGATCCTGAATCTTTAAAATTTGTCCATCTGTTGATGTTAACAAAGATGTTTAACCCTGCTACAATCAATCGTCACAGCTTCTTAACTCTAAAGTCTGTATAAAACATAGAAAGCATCAACCCAAGTTCTGTAAAGAATTTGATTTAAAAGTTGGAATTTGGAGTAGAATTAAAATCTGGAGAAGCAACACATAAAATGAAAAATTAATTTTCCAATTTTTTCCTTCCATTTTGAAGATTTCACCCAAGTGTAGGTTATGGTCAGAAAGTTTTGCCATGATTGTGGTGACACAGACAACTAAAAATAAAGACCCAATTTAAGGCTAAATAAGCAGGGAAAATCTTTAGCCAGCGATGATAGAAGAAATCCCAGAGAGAATCATTCTGGAAGAAGAAATCTCCCAACTGTCTATAAGTATACAAAACTGCACAAGTCTCAGCTTAATTGTGTGCTACAATAATAGCACAACAAATTTGTACAGAATTGAACCACAATTTAAATTGCCACTAAAATTTCTATCTTTTGTGTGTGTGTTGGTAATTAATTTTTATCAAAGAAATAATGAAATCTTAGACAACAAAATAAAGCCATGAATAAATATTAAAATGGTATAAGTAATTCTATCAGTAATCATGTTACATATGCTTGGGGTGAAAAACACTGTATACTCTCAATGGGAAACCTATTATGGAATAGAGTAACAAATTAGTAAAGTATGAGGCATCAATATCCATTTCCTGAAATATAAAAAAAATTAAAAAACAAAGTTACTCACAAATGAAAATAATTATGGGAGAGATCCAAGTTATAATAAAGGAACCATAGAAACATAAAGGAGCATAAAACACAATGATGACCTGATAGAAAAAAATGTAGGAAGTATATAACCTGTGGACTCCCATTTACCAGTCTGGTACAGCTTGGCAGCAAAAGAAATTCCCTAACTTCCAACTTCTGTCTATGGGGGAAAAAGAGAACAAGGAAACCCTTCAGCACTGCAGACACATACAACTTTCTTTGCTCAGAACCTTTATTATCTCCATCACTGATTTAAATTGATGGATCAACCTAGAAGCTGTACTTCTACATGTATAGAAGAAATAGAGAAGAAAATCTGCTGTCCCCCAGCCATACTCTCAAACGCAGGTCTGCATAGTTTAGTCCTGTGGATCTTGAATTAGCGATGTGACTTAGATCAAATCCCTGTTTGTCATAGAAGTCAGTCCTGTCCTTTCGGGACTCACACAGGAACATAATGGGAGCTGCATATTTCCATATACCTAGTGACAAGACCATCAAAGGTAAAATCAACTTCAAACCATGAAGCAGGCCTTTGTCAGAATTCTAAGCTTGCAAACCAAGATTATAGCGGCAAATCCATATGCCAATGTGCCAGACAAGATTACTCCTATACAAATTTCCTGGCAATAGTCTCATCAACTTGCACCACCTTGTAGACCTGGCAACGGCCATATCACTCACCCCCAATTTCACTTAACCAGAGGCAAGCCTGTAAATCTAAGTCTCCAAAAAAAGACTTTAGCTGTTGAAACATTCTTAAGAGACTGGGAGAGGTATTTCCTCTTTCAAACAAGAGAAGCTAACACAAAACTACACAGATTAAAAAAGAATTAAGACACAATGACACTTTTTTTTTTTTTTTTTTTTTGGCCAGGCAGAGTTAGACAGTGAGAGAGAGAGAGACAGAGAGAGAGTTATACAGTTAGACAGTGAGAGAGAGAGAGAGAGAGTGAGAGAAAGACAGAGAGAAAGGTCCTCCTTCCATTGGTTCATTCCCCTAATAGCTGCTAAGGCCAGCACTGCGCCGTTTGAAGCCAAGAGCGGGTACATCCTCCCGGTCTCCCATGCGGGTGCAGGAACCCAAGCACCTCAGCCATCCTCCGCTGCCCTTCTGGGTCACAGCAGAGAGCTGGACCAGAAGAGGAGCAACTGGGACCAGTACCCGGTGTCCCAACTGGGACTAGAACCTGGGGTGCCGGCGCCACAGGTGGAGGATCAGCCAAGTGAGCCACGGCGCCCGCTGACACAATGACACTTTTAAAGAAATTAATAAAACTCCAATACACAGCCCCAAAGAACATGGATATCTATACAGTTCCTGACAAGTAATTTAAAGTTTTCATTTCAAAGAAACTACAAGAGAGGTAAGAGAATATAGAAAGCTAAGCAAAAGGGACCAGTGTTGTAGCATAGAGGATAAAACTGCCACCTGTGATGCTGGCATCCTTTATGGGTGATGGTTCATGTCCCAGCTGCTCCACTTCCAATCAAGTTCCTTGCTTATGGTCTGCGAAAAGCAGTGGAATATTGTGGAGTACTTGGACCCCTGTACTCCACGGGAGACCTCAAAGAAACTCTTGGTATCCTGGCTTTGGCCTGGTCTAGCACTGGCCGTTAAGGCCTTCTGATGAGTGAACCAGTGGATGGAAGATTGCTATCTTTCTCACCCCCTCTCTCTTTCTCTGTATCTCTGACTTTCAAATAAATCTTTAAGAAAAAAAGAAAGCTAAGAAAAAATTGGAGAAAAGTGAATGAATAAAACATAACTTTGATAAAGATAAAAATCATAAGAAATGGGCAAAACAAAAATTCTGGAGAAGAGAACAATGAATGTATTGAAAATGCAATAGCAGGGACCGACTGGTGCTGTGGCTCAATGGGTTAACGCCCTGGCCTGAAGCGCCGGCATCCCATATGGGTACCAGTTTGAGACCCAGCTGCTCCACTTTCGATCCAGCTCTCTGCTGTGGCCTGGGAAAGCAGTAGAAGATGGCCCAAGTCCTTGAGCCCATGCACCCACGTGGGAGACCCGGAAGAAGCTCCTGGCTCCTGGCTTCAGATCGGCGCAGCTCTGGCCGCTGCAGCTAATTGGGGAGTGAACCTTCGGATGGAAGACCTCTCTCTCTCTCTATCTCTGCCTCTCCTCTCTCCGTGTAACTCTGACTTTCAAATAAATAAATAAATCTTTTTTTTAAAAAAAAGAAAGAAAATGCAATGGCATCAACAATGTAATAAAAATCCAATGGAGGGCTGGCGCTGTGGTGCAGTGATGCACAGTGGTGCGCTGTGGTGCCGTGCTCCACCTGCAGTGCTGGCATCCCATATGGGTGCTGGTTGCAGTCACAGCTAGCTCTTCCAATCCAGTTCTGTGCTATGGCCTGGGAAAGCAGTAGAAGATGGCCCAAGTGCTTGGGCCCCTGCACCCCATGGGAGACCTGAAGAAACATCTGGCTCCTGGCTGCAGATCAGCACAGTATCAGTCGTTGTGGCCATCTGGGAGTGAACCAGTGGAAGGAAGAAACTTCTGTCTCTCCCTCTCACTGTCCTTAATTCTACCTCTTAAATAAATAAATAAAATCTTTTTTAAAAAAGCTTAATGAAGAAGAAATTTGGTAAAACAAGATAACCTGTGAAACCAAAGTCAAGCATTTAAAATTATTTACTAAAATTTGGTGAGGAAATAGATATCCAGATTCATGAAATTCAAAACTTGAAACTTGATCAACCCAAAGATGACTACATCAAGACATTCATGATCAAAGTGTCAGGTAAAGAATTTTGAAAGAATGACAGTAATTTACTTCATATACTCCATAAGCAGTGCACTTCTGCAGGGAGAAAGTGAGATAGATACAGGATCACTTGAAGGCCAGGGGAGAGAGGGAGATATATGCAGTCTAATCAGTTAGGGACATATGTTATTATGTCATTTATCCTTTATTATCTCTTCAGAGATCTTATCTTCAAATTCAGACAGACTGCCTCAACTTACAATTTCTGGAGGGGATATACATTTTCAGTCCAAAACACACAGAGAAGGAATCTACCTGAAGCCTGGCAGTTAAAGAGACTGAGGAAGCAGAGTTGAGAATTAAATGAGGTCAAGATAACAAGATTTTGCAAGGTGCATTACTGGGGAGAAAATTACTATGCAGAGAAAGAACCCTTGAAATACATAAAAGTCCCCCTGGAAGTATCTGGCACAAAGTCCTAATCATGTATGAAGGAGAAAATTACCCAAGGTTGGAAACAGAATGACCTAAATGGAGTGGATAGAAGTATTTGCTGGTGACATGAGTCTGGACATGGTGCCTCTTTCCACCAGCAGACTGAAAATATCTCCTAATTCAAGAGACACTGAATAAGATAAACATATGGATTTTGATAGTAGAAAAGAAATATATAAAAGCTGCTACAACGAACTCTAAAGGCTTCCATAGCCCTGGCAACTCATGACTTGAGCCTAGGGAGATTACTGACGCCATGAACAGGAGTGTCAAATTGTTAAGTCAGCAACAGGAGTCACTGTGTACTTACATCCCATGTGGGATCTGTCCTTAATGTGTTATCTAATGTGCAGTGATGCTATAACTAGTACTGAAACAGTATTTTTACACTTTGTGTTTCTGTGTGAGTACAAACTGATGTGATCTTTACTAATTATATACTGAATCGATCTTCTGTATATAAAGATAATTGAAAAAAAAAAAAAAACCCTGGTGTTAAATTGGAAATGGCATAGAAAATTAATTAATTTTTTTTAAAAAAAATATTATGTAGGATCTCTGTCTTTAATGTGCTGTACACTCTTATTTATTGCTATAACTAGTACTCCAACAGTATTTTTTTTCACTATGTGTTGCTATATGGCGGCAAATTGTTGAAATCGTTACCTAATATATACTAAAGTGATCTTCTGTATATAAAGAGAATTGAAAATGAATCATGATGTGATTGGAAGGGGAGAGGGAGCGGGAAAGGGGAGGGTTGCAGGTGGGAGGGAAGTTTTGGGAGGGGGAAGCCATTGTAACCCATAAGCTGTACTTTGGAAATTTATATTCATTAAATAAAAGTTTAATTTAAAAAAAAAAGCTGCTACAATCCAGCCTAAAATATCATATATGCATACCCAATAAGATGACTCTTCCAAGTAACTTGAAAACCAATAGCCTTGGTGACATGTCAAGGCTCTCTAACAAGGCATTAACATTGTAATTGGAAGTCAGACATTACATAATGTGTTTTTCTTATGATAATTCTTATTCCACAAAGTATGAATACATAAATCAGTCTTTAAAGAAAATAAAATTTTATTCATATAAATAAAATGTAAGAAATATTTTTTAACCATAAAATAACATTAATCACTAACTTTATTACTTACTGGCCACACAAATAATTGAAAGTTAGAGTTCTTAACTTCTCATTTATTTTAATTAAATATTAAACATTTCAGAACATAATATTATTTCTCATCAATTATATTTAAAATTGTTGTGCTTTATAAAGGAGGAGTTTCTCCAAAATTATATAATTATACGCTAAGAAATTAAATCAATCTATGTCATCTAAGAGATTAATCTGAAATTTTAAAAGAAAACTAAGCACAATAGCCTCTCATCCTTCAATTCAATGTATAAACCTACTAAATATATTCATAACTAAGATGGTGGAAGATTCAAAATGCAACTAATTGCTTCTATATCTTGTGTTTAGTGAGAAGAAATAGATAGTGTCAGCAATTTAATAATTTTTTTTTTTCATCGAGACAAAAAAATGAAAAGAGTAGTCAAGGATTTTTGTTCTAACTTTTTAAATAAATACTTTCTACTAGATAATCTGTTAATATTAGTATGTTAGATCTTATAGATTTGGTGAATACGTACATTTAATATGTGTCTCTAGGGTTATCTTATAAAACCCCTCTTTTTTTTTCCTCATGGATTCAAGAAATACATTTCAGCTTTGCTTATTTTACAAGGGAAAGACTTGGAGAATCTGTTTTGCAGTCTGAAAGCAGTTTAGTCACTTGGGAGGAAATCCGTAGAAGTCCTACGTTTTCTTCTGAATGTGTTAATGAAGAAATTTGTAGTATATGCCCAATCAAATTAGCTTAATCCAGGAGAAATAATAAATTGCAAACATACAAGAATAAGTCCTGAGATCACTTGGATTGAGTGATTCAAATAGAATTTAGATTTGTTTCTTCTGAATTTCCACTTCTCCTCTTTGTGAGTTGCCTTCTTTCCCTTATGAATTATACAGACATAGTCATCCCTATAGACTCATCCACAGAATACTTAATTCAAGGGAAAAGAGTGGATGGTTTTTTCAATTTAGTAATTCTGGTACAAGATGGAATTATTTGGCTTAAATTGGCTTGTGTCAAATCCCTTACTGTCTGCACCAATTACTGGATTAAGAGGGCTAGAACTCTACAATTGCCTTATTTTGCATCATGTACTTACCTCTCGAACAATGGGGGCAGAAAGCTTACATGTGAATGCAGTATTTTTAAAATTAATTTAGGATGCATTTGAGAAATACAGAAAAGTAATTTATTATTAATTTTAAAGTGAATGTACCACTTGAAATTAATTTTAGTAATTACTGTTAATGATTTTATAAATTAGTTAATTGAATTTCTTTAATTAAACTACATGTTTGAAATTGATATTATTTTTCAGCATAAGTTTAAGCAAACATCTGTTATAATAAGCAAGTCTACTAAAGAGTTATCTTTAACAAAAATATCATTTTTCTCTGGCTCCTATGAGAGGTTACTGCAAACAGATTTGAACAATGTGCTCAGGGATGATCATTTCCTTTCCTAGCCTCTGGTAATGTTACAGAAACTCCTTGATTCGCGGCAGCACACTCTGTCTTCACCCGGCCTTCTCCTCTGTGCCCATGAATCTGCCTCAAAATGCCACCCTTTGGGCATGGATTCAGAAGAATCAGGAGTCAAATGAAGCTGCTGAAAATTTTTACCTCCAGCTCGTTGGACTCAGTGTGGTGTCTCTGGGTGGACGCTTTCCTCTCTTTGGAAGTAACCTAACCAGGCAAAACAAGAATACTTGCAGACAGGAAGTGCTGTGGTCTGAATATGATTTGGTTCTAAAATTCCTGAACTGAGGAGAAGCAATCTGGTTATGGTGACTAGAAGTGGGGCTTAAAGGGAGGTCCTTAGGTCACTGAAAGTTGTTACTATGGAAAGGTTGACATAGAAACCAGAGCTGGGACCCAACCATTCTGTCTACTTCTTGACTCACTTTCTCTGCACTCTCTGTCATTGCATTTGCATTCCACCTATTCCTGAATTTGAATTTCCTAAATTGCAAGCTCAATGAGCCAGTAAGTAGTGGGACCATTACTATCATTATACTGAAAAGTGCGGACAAGCCTTTCAAAATGACTTATTGGAAAAGATTGGAAGAATTTGGAAGGCCAATGTAGAGAAAGCCTAGAATGAGACAAGCAGTATATTTTTTTAAAAGATTTATTTTTATTTATCTGAAAGACAGATTTACAGAGAGAGGCAGAGACACAGAGAGAGGTCATCCACCCGCTGGTTCACACCCCCAGATGGCTGCAACGGCTAGAGCTGCGCTGATACGAAGCCTGGAGTTTCTTCCAGGTCTCCCACTTTGGTGCAGGGGCCCAAGGACTTGAGTCATCTCCCACTGCTTTCCCAGGCCAAAGCAGAGAGCTGGATCGGAGGAGGAGCAGCCGGGATTAGAACCGACGCCCATATGGGATGCTGGAGCTTCAGGCCAGGGCTTTAACCCACTGCGCCACAGCGCAGGCCCTGATATAAGCAGTATATCACTGGGAGATTCTGGTGAGAGCTTATCAGAATACTAATAGGCATGTCAGCAGTAGAGTACATGACAATGAGGTCTCAGATGAGGTTCCTTTTGGAAACTGGACAAAAGGCCACCTTTGTTATATCCTACAAAGAACTGCCTTTTAGCATTTCTGTCTCCAGACAGTATGACATCTTTTTAAAAATGTTAATTTTTTAACAAGGCAGAGTAACATAGAGGTAGATTGCCACCCACTGTTTTGCTCCCCAAATGCCCACAAAAGCCAAGGTTGGGCCTGCTCAAAGCCAGGAGCTAGGAACTGAATTAGAGTTTTCCATTTCGGTGGCTGGGAGCCAGCGCTTGACCCAGCATCTGTTGCCTCCCTGATACATTAGCAGGAAGCTAGACTAGACGCAGAGGAAATGGTGGGACTCTACTCCAGGCGCTCTGACATGAGGTGTGGACATCCCAAGAAGTGTCTTAATCCACTGCAACACAGTACCTGTGCCTATAAGCTTATCATTTACTTTCATTTTTCAAAAAGGTACTTGAATTATCTTTATATATGTGTGCGTAAATTCAATATTCAAAAATGTGTTGTTGAATACATACATTTGAAGCATTTAAGTATATACCTATATGTATGCTTATACAATTAAACAATACTTTATTTCTAATGTTCTAGTACCTTTACATTTTCCTATGTTTAAACCTGAAAATAGTTTTCCACTTTAAAAATCATTAAACAAGTATTTTATTCATTGATGGTCACAAATGCAGAAGAAAAAGCAACAGTGATAGACTTAAGAAGCAAAACTTACCTTTATTTTTGAGACAAAGAAAATTGAAAATAAATTATTATTAATTTGAAGAAAAGCAATGAAGATAAAACCATAATAAACTACTATATATATTTAATTATAGGCAATTATTTCAATTATACCATATTTTCAATTTCCACTTGTTTAAATGAGCAATTTAGAGCATAATTCAGAAAAGGAAAAGGTAATAAAAATAACTCCAAGGAAGATATGTTTTTTTAAAAAAAAAAAAAAGGCCAGAGGGGCGGATGTTGTAGTGCAGCTGGTAAAGCCGCTGCTTGCAGTGCCAGCATCCCATATGGGCGCCAGTTTGAGCCCGTCTGCTCTGCTTCCACTCCAGTTCTCTGCCATGGCCTGGGAAAGCAGTAGAAGACTGCCCAAGTTCTTGGGCCCCTGTACCCATGTGGGAGACCCAGAAGAAGCTCTTGGCTTCGGATTGGCTTGGCTCCAGCCATTGTGCCCACTTGGGGAGTGAACCAGCAGATGCAAGACCTCTCTCTCTCTCTGCTTCTGCCTCTCTGTAACTCTGCTTCTCAAATAAAAAAAATTTAAGTAAATCTTAAAAACATGTCGGAGGACAAAATTCAAAAGGTGGAAGGGAAATAAAAAGTAAAAGAAAATTAGTCTTTTAGTGTTTTAAGAATAATTGTGAAATGCTGGCACTGTGGCATAGCAGGTAAAGCCATTGTCTATGATGCTTTTGTCACATATAGGCGCTGGTTAGCCTCCTGGCTACTCAAGTGCTGATCCAACTTCCTCCTAATGGCCTTGGAAAAGCAGTGGAAGATGGCCCAAGAACTTGGGACCCTGTCAACCACATTGGAGACTTGAAAAATGCTCTAGGCTCTTGGCTTCAGCCTAGCTCAGTCCTGGCTGTTGTGGGCTTGGGGAAGGAAGCAGTGGATGGTTGATTTCTCTCTCTCTCTCTTTTCTCACTCTCTCTGTAACTCTGACGTTCAGATAAATAATACATCTTTTTAAAAAGGAATAATCACAAGATGAGCTGTTAATTATATTTATATTTATGACCTTACACCTTCTTAATAATGTAGAAGAAAAGTACTTAACATATTAACTTAGCTGTAACATAAACCATTATTATTTAGTTAACATAACAGATTTGCATTAATGAAAAAGTGATTTAAATTATCATCATAATATGCAAAAGAAGTATTTGATACTAATGGAGAAATCAAAACAGGAGGAAATTAACATTTTGTGTAATGAATTGCATAGGTGGAAATACTTTGTGTGAACATGAAAATCATTATCTTTTATTCTGATTTTTAAAATGAAAAAAAAAAAACAACCTGGTGTTAAAAAGGAAATGGCATAGAAAATTAATTAATTTGAAAAAAAATTATGTAGGATCTCTGTCTTTAATGTGCTGTACATTGCTATTTAATGCTATAATTAGTAATCCAATGGTAGTTTTTTCACTTTATGTTGCTATATGGGCAAAATGTTGAAATCTTTACCTAATATATACTAAACTGATCTTCTGTATACAAAGAGAATTGAAAATGAATCTTTACATGAATGGAAGGGGAAAGGGAGCGGGAAAGGGGAGGGTTGCGGGCGGGAGGGAAGTTATGGGAGGGGGGAAGCCATTGTAACCCATAAGCTATACTTTGGAAATTTATATTCATTAAGTAAAAGTTTAATAAAAAAATGAGAAATGGAGCATTAGGGTAGAAGCATTCATCAAAGTATATTTTTATCAAAAATATGTATCAGGCTTCCTCAGCTTTCTATTTGTGATATAGGGAGGAGTATCCTAAAATATGGATTGAAACCTGAGACTGGATCAATACAAATGAAAAAATACTTTGAGATCTTCTTTTAATTATAACATATATTTTGCATCATAATGAATTAGAAAAAAAATTATATATTTCTCATCTTCCCGCATTCTTCAAAAATAGACATTTAAACATAATTGTTCATATGTATTTTATTAATTTACAGAGAGGAAAATCTATCTCTTGACCCCTATTAATTTTGTTGTATAATTAAAATAATAAATTAATGTGATTAGAAATTTAATGAGAAATTAATGTTCACTAAATCTAGAGATACAGCCTGGTGATAATCGTATAAACTTCACTTGCTAATACTATAGTATTTTTAATTCTGTATATATGAAATACATGAAATGTATTCCCTTTATATAAATAAATAAATAAATAAATAAATGCAAAAATTTGAAATTAGATATAATATGTAACCATACTACATAATCATGAACAGGTAATACACACATTAATATTTAAGGGATATATTCATAATGATTTTCTGATGCTCACTAATTTGATATGAAAGATATAACTAATCAGTACTCCTTCATTTAATATTTAGACCTTCCAAAACGTATCAATTTAAAACATTGGTTCACTTGCATTGAAGAAAACAAAATCATGTGCAAAACAAATGTATTAGAAAATATAATCTCTTCCAATGATTCTTCAAACTATATAGGAGGTCTCTCTACATCTTTCTCTCTCTCCCTCTCTTTCTGCTCAACTAAAATTTTTCTTATAAAATACATTGAAAATATGTATTGGATAACTTGAAAAATGCAATTGTTCTTTGACTATCACATATGTCTAGCTTTGTTTAGAAGATAAAATTATTTTAGTTTTTGCTATGGTTACCTTTGCATATGTAAAGAGCATGTTTATATTGCAGTATTTTTATTAATCTAAAATAGATGGTGTCTGTAGAGATTTAATGCTGAGAGAGTTGTGGATTTCATTTAGTTGGTTCAGTGCAACTCCCACTGGAACTTCCAATAAAACCCTTAAAATTTTATGCTATGACTCCATCAATTATGCACTGTTTCTTTTTTCATCACTTTGTAACTTAGAGTTGCAACAGTATTTCATCTCTCTTTATCAATTTTCTTATGTCCATGTATGGCAGTCTGAATAACACCCCAGAAAGGTCCGACATCTGTTCCTCAGAATCAATATTAGTGTGACACTAACTAATGCAATTTTTAAAAATATTATATAATAAATTGGGTTGGCCCGGGGAAAAGCTGAAGAATTCAGTAACTCATATTTTCCAAATAATCTATCTGTGACACAACAAAATCATACTTTCCATTTGTATATCTATTGGTATATCTTAATTTCTATTGGCATATATTGCAGTTTCATAGTAGTCTTGATTAGAGTCTTTGTTGTCACTTTTGACAAGCGACTGCTGTAGTTCCTCTGATGATTTGTATAACTTCCATAGCTTTTACTCTAGGTATTACATTAATGCATAGGTATGACTTCAGATAATCTACTGATGTTGTGCTTTAGCAATTGGAGGAAAATATGAAAACTCAAATTTCTTTATCTCAATTTACCTTCCCCATGTTTAATATAATTGTATTTAATAGATCCTTTATGTACATTCATACTCACATAATGAAACAATATTTTTGCTTCAACAGTTAAACAAAATTAGACAACTCAAGAAGGGAAGGAAAATCTATTTACCCACAAAATTTTTTACCATATATTTTTCTTCCTTATATTCCAAGTTTTACTTACTACTTATATCTAGATTTTAGTTATCCAGTTTTAGAACAGTGTTTTTTGTGAAAATTCTCTTCATTTAATTTTTTTTTTTTTCTGAGAATGTCTTGATTCCTTCTCATCCTAAGGGACATTTTGCTTGCTGTAGGATTTGGGGTTGATACTTGAACAACATGATGACACTTCCTCTTGCCTTCATGTCTTTTAATGGGAAAAATACTGTCATTTCAGTTACATCCTTCGTATACTTACATTGTCATTTCTTTTTCACTGTTTCCCAGAGTGTGTGTGGGTTTCCAGTTTTCAGAAGTTTGAGTATAAAATATCTGTATATTTCTTTAGGTTTATCCTTATAGAGGTTTGCTCAGCTTCTTGACTCTGCAGGTTTAAATGTTTTGTCAAATTTGGAAAACTTCAAACATTAGTCTTTTAAACACTTTGTTTTCCATATCCTCTTTATTTTCTCCTGGAACTTCAATGATCAAATCTTAGCATTTTTATTAACGTTTCACTAGTTCCTGAGGTCTGTTCATTTTTATATGTCTATTTTCCCTGTTTCATCAGATTGAGTAATTAAAGTTGTTCTATCTTCAAATTCAATATTTTTGCTTCATTTTCTCTGTTCTGGTGTTGGGCTTAGAGATTGAGGTCTCAACTGTTGTTGCTTTTATTAGCTTTTAAAGATAAACACACACACAAACATATTTGAAAGGCAGAGTGGACAGAGAGGAAGAGAGAGTAAGAGAGAGAGAGAGAGAAACACACAGAGATTTTCTGTTTGCTGTTTCCTTCCTCAAATGGCCATAAAAGCCAGGGCTGGGTCAAGCTAGAGCTAGGAGCTTGGCACTCTGTCTGAGTCTGTCACATGTATGACAAGGGCCCAAGTACCTGGTTCAGCAGTCCATCTCTCAGGCACAAAAGCAGGGAGCTAGACAGGAAGTAGAGCAGCCATGACTCAAACTGGTACTCTGATATGAGATGCTGGCATGGCAAGTGGTAACTTAACCCTCTGTGATACAGTGCCAGTCCTTGTTATTATCAATTACTATATTTTGTTGAAACTCTCTGTTTTTATGTTGAGATTTTTTTTCACTCATTTAAGGTATTTTTGTAATTCACATCAAATTTTTCAATGATTATTTCATTAAAGTATCTTTGTCAGATAACTCCAACATCTTTGTCTTCTGTTTTGCCCCTCTATTAATTGACTTATTTTGCTCAGCTTAAGACTTTTGTGGATCTCTGCAAGACAACTGAATTCTTAATGATAGATATTTTGTGTGTTGGATTACAAGACCTTGGGCTTTATTTAACAGATCTTTTTAAAACTGTTTTTCTCAGACTATGAAGGACAAGGAGACTGTTGCCTAACTATTGCTGAGAAGCTTGGAAGTCTAGAGTTTCTACTCAATCTATATCAACACCCAAAAAAGGATGTCCTTGTTATGACAGAGTGAGGGTAGTAGTCTGGTTTTATTGAAACTTCAAGGATACTTCTCTAGCTGGGAGGAATAGAAGTACATTTTTAATAAATCAATCAATACCTTTGGGTATATAAACTCCTGATTGCTGGGTAGAGGTAAAATGTGTGGCTCTTTGCTTGGCCTTATTTAACATTGTCAGTGGTGTCTCGTAACTGACAAGTTGATTTGAGAATCCAGGCTCCTCATGTAATCTCTTACTGGTGCCACAAAGATAAGTTGTTACTGCCTAGCAGCCCTCCAAGGTTTTCTCTCACATCATCCCAGAAGAAAAATTGGGACACTCTATTTCAGCATCTGGTCTTTTCTATCATGGTGAGGGCTAGGATAAATGTTTCTGTGTTCTTTGGCCAGAGTAAAGCTATTTTGTATACAAATTTCCAGTCTTGTTAGGCTGCACTTTTCCTGGAACTTTGGCTATAACTACAAACTTTGGGGAGAACTTTGATTGCATGTGCTGTTTTTTTCAGGTAGTGAGGTTCTTCAGCTTTATGCATGGAAAACATGAGGCATAAAGAAATTTCAGAAATAATAATCACATCATTTTTGTGTCTTAGTGTCACCATCCAATTTATTTCTCTCAACCTTTCAAGTCTTCTTATATTTATTTTACATATGTCTAGTGTTTTAGTTATATCTAATGTGAACAACAGGGAAAATACTTATATTCTATTTATCAAAAGCAAATGCCCTCATGTTTATACATTAATTAATTATTTATTTTGATCTTTCACCTTCATAGTGCAAGTTCCCATCAATGAATGATGTGAACATAATATATACAGTGCTACATGAAGAACAAAGTGCTGGATACATAATAAATGACCCCATATAACAAACAATATATTTTTTATTTTATTTTGTGATGCTAAGTCTTACTTGGTGTGAGATTTCTATACCTAGAAGGATCAATCAGGGAAAGGAGGGAAAGTCTGACAATGCACACATTATCACTGAAGTTCCAGTAGGTATTTCAGCACTTTAGACGTGCATAGCAAACAATACCCCACAGCAATAGGCATTTATTTTTCTTGTTTCTTGATCAGTAGATGGGCTCAAAGAGTTTCTGGACAATGAGTCTGACTGCATTCTGCACCATATAGATCATTCAGGGGCTAGTAACAAGGATTGTTCTTTCAGGCAGATACCAAGAGTACAGGAAAATGACTACACAGATTATTGGAGCTTATCTAAGGTTTCTCTTTGCAACACAATTTCCATCGTTTTACTTGCCACATCAAATTATATGACTAAATGCAACATTAACTGACCAAGGAAATACACTCTATGTACTATGGTAAGAGGCATGCCAACATGAAATTCCAAAGATCTTGGATATATAATTCTATAATGGTGAGGACGTGTAAAGTGGGGAAAAGAAATCATCATAGCAATCACTTTTGTAATTAGAAGTGAGGAAGAATTTTCAGCAAAAAAATCATCACCGTTAGTGTATTCTCCACCAAAACTAGAGGGTGATTTTACATCAGTTCCTGAATATGAAATCTCGTTCTATCTTAAAATATCATTCAAATATAAAAACATAAATGTCTTAAAATGAAAGCAGCATAAGTGAATGGATGGATAAAAGTGTTGGTTTTATATCTATCAGTGTATTTTCATTTAAATATGGCTCTCTAGAAGTAACTGAGGGGTGAAAAATATTTTCAAAAAAGCCTAATGTATGATACTCAAATTGCTAAAGTCAACAGTATTTAATTATAATAAAATCAAATGGAAATCTCAGTTATTCAGCTTGGTTAATTGCACTTATCAAACTTATATTAACAGCCTAATTCTAAAGCTTCACTTCATTTGCTATTGTGAAAACCCAAATGTAGCCCATTCTATTTTAAAAGGCAGAGGAAAGTCACAATATATCAAATAACTCCTTTAGGAAATTGCCCAAGGTTATATTGACGTGCAGAAAATGAAGTGGAAAATCAAGATAATTATTTAGATAAATCAAGTGAAAAATAATACTAACCTTTGGCCCAGTTGCTTGAAATTCTGGACAATTAAAATGAAGTTTATAAAGTTAGAATAGTGTTCAAACTCTCTTAGCCAATTTCTGAATAAGTTTATGCCACTCATATATCAGGATTTAAAAAGAATATATCATGGTCTTAGTTTGTGGGGCCATAGATCTTATTTGTTAAACATGCTTTTCAATTAACTTCCGTACTTTTTTTCTATTGAATTCAGAATATTTTTTCTGACAACAGTTTTATAATTTCAACTTTTAAAATATTTTGTATTTAGAATACCCATATTTGATGGAGGGGTGGGGATAGATTTGCTGTTATCAGAATAGGTTCAAGGTCTGCCTTATTCTCTTAAACTTTTTAAAACATATTTTTTGAGAAAGGGGAAGGAAGGGGAAGAGACAGAGAGAGAGAGAGAGATTTCCCTTCTATTGACTCATTCTGAAAATGCCTATAGTTGGCAAGACTGGGCTGGGGACTGGAATCTGGAGTCAGGGACCCTATCGAAGTAGCTGGGACGCAACTGCTCGAGCCCTCACTGCTGTCTCCCAAGGTACACATTATAAGGAGACTGGAGTCAAGAGCCAAGGCCGGATATTGAGCCCAAATACTGTGATGTGGCATGTAGTCATCCTAACTGCTAGGCTGAATACCTGCTTTAAGTTTTGTTTTTGACTTTTGAATTGTGATAATACATGATATATTACACAGAGAACTCTTTCTCAGCCTGAACTAGTGAAAACAGCCACTGACTTATAGATAGTCCTACCAAGTTAGAATATATATGTATATATGCATATATTTCCTAAATTGTAGAAATAGAATGTAAAACACCACTTCCAAGTCATACTTATCTACAATTAGCTAATACATGTTTCACAATTAATATAATGCAGACAGTGCACTATGCTTTTACAGGTATTATCTCTGAATCCTCCCAGTAATTGATAAAGTAAATCCAATTACCATCACTTTCTAGATAAGAAAAATAAGGTTTAGAGATATTCACATTTGTTCCAAATCCATCTGGTGTATAAAGAGAAGAGCTTTATGTTCAGCTCTGTATTCAATTTGTTGCTGATACATGTATAGGTGTTTGTAAGAAATGAGAGGACACTTGCCAAATTATGCTTTGTTTTTGTTTCATGCCTAGATTTAAAATATTTAAAATAATTCTTGAAATAATAATTTGTAGGGCCGGTGCCTTGGCTCACTTGGTTAATCCTCTGCCTGCGGTGCTGGCATCCCACATGGGCACCATGTTCTAGTCCCGGTTGCTCCTCTTCCAGTCCAGCTCTCTGCTGTGTCCCAGGAAGGCAGTGGAGGATGGCCCAAGTGCTTGGGTCCTGCACCGGCATGGGAGGCCAGGAGGAAGCACCTGGCTCCTGGCTTTGGATTGGTGTAGCTCCGGCCATAGCGACCATTTAGGGGATGAACCAACGGAAGGAAGACCTTTCTCTCTTTCTCTCTCACTGTCTAACTCTATCTGTCAAATAAATAAAAAATAATAATAATTTGTGAGTTTTGGGGAGATTATTTGGATGGTGACTCCAAAAAGTAAAATTGAAGGATCGAAACAAAACTGACTTTTGCTATGGTAACTAGGTCTGAATCCTACCAGACGTTGTCTCAAGAACTTTGTAGAATTTGCCTGCAACATGTGTCAGCAAGGATTTTCAGTATAACCCACTATTATGGGTTTTACTGTTGTCTATTACTATTACTATTCGCTATTGTCTAACCCACTATTTCTTGATTTTTATCTTTACGGGCATTACCCTCCCCTTAAATTCTGATTTGTAACTGCGTATGTTCTAAGTGTTGTTCCATGGCTTAGGAGATAGGCCTGGTGTATAAAAGCAAAGATAAGGAACAAAGGTTGAAATATGAGGTTGGCAACATGCATGGTCATAACAACCTCAGCAAGGCTGAAAGTAATCATTCCAAAGGCAGCATACGCATCTCTTATTGCCACCTTTCCCAAGTTCTCAGGGAATCTTCAGTGAATTCACTGAAGTATTTTCAGACATTTAAATGTTCATGGGAAATATAGTGGCATCTATTAGATAGGAAATTTTTGTGTCTGTTTTCAAATAGCAACTATGCTGTTATGATATAAACATATTTATTGAAGTGCTTAGTAACTCTGATAAATAGAACTATTAGATTAATAGGAGGTGAGGGTGTTGGGGATCTAGTAGTGCCACTGAAAATATCACTGAAAGGGGTCGGTGTTGTGCCATAGCAGGTAAATCCACCTCCACCTGTTGTGCCAGCATCCCATATGATTACCAGTTCATGTCCTAGCTGCTTCATTGCCAATCCAGCTCCCTGTTTTTGGCCTGATAAAAGCAATGGAAGATGGCCCTAGTGCCTGGGTCCTTGTCACACACATGGGAGATCCAGATGAAGATCCTGAATCCTGACTCCTGGCTTTGGCCTGGTACAACCCTGGCCATTGTGGCCATCTGCAGACTGAACCAGTAGATGAAAGATATATATATATATATATATATATATATACATATATATATATATGTATATATATATATATATATATATATATCTGTAACTGTGATTTCTCAAATAAATACATAAATCTTTTAAAAATTACTTCTGAAGCACTAAGGGCACAATAAAGTAAACTCATTGGAGAATCACTGATTAGTGTTTTTTTGTCAGTTGTATACCATCCTGCAAAAGCAGTATGGAATCCCATTAAATTCCTGGTTTGTGGCCCAGACTGATGATACCATACAATGACCAAGGGCCATGAAAACTTGCATTACTCATGTAATACGCTTTCTGGGGAGATGAAGGAAGCTCAATATAAGTTCAAAAATAACTCGAGAGACCAAGAAGAGGATCCTGTCTTGAAATTTTTATAGTGGTTCAGGAATGTTAGCAAGGTAAATATTCCCATACCTAGCTTGAAATTACCACTGCTACTGTAGGAAAGACAATACATTTTTGTTGTCATTTGTTTTTAATCATTTTTCTCAGATATGAGACAGAAAGAGAAAAGGAAGCAATGAGTCTTAAAGGTTGTTGTTATCAGCGGGCCTTTGGCACAGTGGCTAAGCTATTATGGGCGCCTGCATCCAGTGTTGGAGGCAGATTCTTCTGCTTCCAACTCACCTTTCTGCTAATGAGCTCCCTGGGAGACAGCAGATGGTCGCTCCAGTACTTGAGGCACTGCCACTCAGGTGGGAGACTCAGATAGAGTCCCTGGCTCTTGGCTTTAGCTTAGCCCAATACTGGTTGTTACAGACATTTAGAGAGTAAACCAGCAGATGAAAAATCTCTCTGTGTCTCTCCATGGTATTATGGAGGCTGCAGTGAGTGTGCTTTTACTGAGCAGCAGGGGAGATGTATTTTATGCTCTGTGGTCTTTAAGGATTTGCTGGGGAAAGTGATTTATATGCTGAGTAATAAAGGAGGACTGTCACCTGATGGGATGCGGACAATTACTCCAGGTGGGCTGAAGACTATGGACAAGAGGCAGAATTACACGCACACACACACACACACACACGAGAGAGAGAGAGAGAGAGAGAGACAGAGACAGAGACACAGAGAGAGAGAGGTCTTTTCTTCCATCCACTGATTCACTCCCCAAATGGCCATAACATCCAGGGCTGGGCCAGGCTGGATCCAGGAACCAGAACTTCCTCCAGCTTGTCCATGTGGGTGTAGGGGCCGAAGCATTTGCTCCATTCTCTGCTACTTTCCTAGCCACATTAGCAGTTTCTGAATCAGAAATGGAGCAGCTAGGCAAAGAATATGCACCTGTATGTGATGCTGGTGTCTTAGGTGGCAGCTTTACTTGCTAAGGTACAATGCTGGACCCCAGTGGAAGCTTTTTTAGCATGGAAGCTTCCTGAATATTTTTAAACATGAGGCTATAGGGTTTTCTGGTTAGCAGTAATGGGAAAAAAAAAAAAAACTTGCTTAAGAAAGAGAATGCTATATCCTGAGAATGCAGGGGAAAACTGATCAAAATACAGTACTTCTTTCTGAATGAAGTATCAACAATAACAAGTTTCTTAAAGGCTATCTTTCATTTCCTTATTCAAGAATCTTTAACATTTGCTTCAGAAGGGAGAAGGATGGTAAGGGAAAAGATGGTAATTATTTTACCAAACAAATAAACTGAGCAGACATCAAAGATCAATAGAGCCAGAAAATGCCAAACACTAAAATGAATATGTTGGAAAATAATAATAGCATAATTTCTAAGGTAGATTGCTTAAAAGATTAAGAAAATACCCATACCAGGGTTGAAAGAAATGTGATAATTAGATAATTGCTGATTGAAACTTGTTTAAGATGAATCCTAATCTTTAGATTTTTTTTTCAGACCCATATTTCTTTTTTTTTAATCTCAGATACTTGATATTTATTTCTTTTCTTCAACTTTCATTTAACAAATATAAATTTCCAAAGTACAGCATTTGGATTACAATGGCTTCCCCCTCCCATAACCTCCCTCCCACCCGCAACCCTCCATCTCCTGCTCCCTCTCCCATCCCATTCACATCAATATTCATTTTCAATTATCATTATATACAGAAGATCAATTTAGTATATATTAAGTAAAGATTTCAACAGTTTGCACCCCCACAGAAACACAAAGTGTAAAGGACTGTTGGGTACTAGTTATAGTGTTAATTCACATTGTACAACACAGCAAGGACAGAGATCCTACATGAGGAGTAAGTGCACAGTGACTCCTGTTGTTGACTTAACAAATTGACACTCTTGTTTATGGTGTAATCTCCCTAGGCTCTTGTCATGAGTTGCCAAGGCTATGGAAGCCTTTTGAGTTCACCTACTCAGATCTTATTCAGACAAGATCATAGTCAAAGTGGAAGTTCTCTCCTCCCTTCAGAGAAAGGTACCTCACACACATGTTTCTTATCAATTTCTTTTTATCCACCTTACTAGAGAGCTGGAGGCTTTATTGTTGCAGATGGAGAATCAGAGAATCTACACATTGGATGACCACAACCACAATAGAGAGCATGAGTGTAGATACAAGGGACTCAATGAACATAATACTGTATGCTGCACATTGAGGATTCTTGGTCTGTATTGGCATGAATCTATGGACCCTGGAAGCCAGTTCTCTACCTTGCAGGCAGTATTCTGAGAACATCTTCACAGAAATATGAGAAGGTAACAAGGAAGACCCAAAGTTATTGACATCAGGAATTTTCAAAAGATGATCCTACTACACAATCCTTAGCTTAATGAATGACTTTGGTGAAAGTTGAAATCTGAACATCAATGGGAGATTCTTATCCTGCATAGCTAAGCAACAAAATAAATAAATGAATGAGGAAGGAAGGAAGGAAGGAAGGAAGGAAGGAAGGAAGGAAGGAAAGAAAGAAAGAAAGAAAGAAAGAAAGAAAGAAAGAAAGAAAGAAAGAAAGGAAGGAAGGAAGGAAAGAAGAAAGAATTAGATAAAAGGAGAAGGTAATTCAAGGCAGTTGCAAATAAGGCTTCAGCCCAAAAAATATGGCTGGAATGGTTTTTCACAGTTGCTTCCAAAAGACATGGGAATACCCTCCTACATGATACATCAGTTAGTACTTAATATAGCAGATATTCAGTGTCTGGTGTTGTGGTATAGAGGATAAATTGGCATCCCTTATGGGTGCTGGGTTGGATCATGGTTGCCTTGCTTCCAATCCAGCTCCCTGATAATGGCCTGGGAAAATAAATGGAAGATGAACCTAATGCTTGGGCTACTACACTAATGTGGAAGATATGGATGAAGTTCCTGATTTCTGACTTCAGCAGGGCCCAGCCCTGGCTGTTTCCGCCATTTGCACACTATGTATACCATTTGCACACCATATGCACAGATTTGTGCACTCTGATTACAGTGTGCATTACTCTGTCCTTTTGATAACTATGATTTAATGTGATTGATACTGATAATGATTAATATAATGAGAGAAATGTTTGGGTTAACTAATCTTGGTCATCACATGCAATATTAATTTTGGTAAGTCAAGGCTATACTCAAAGGCACTTGCCTATCTGCTAATTCGATTAAAATCCACAGGGTTGTACAGTAGTTCATCCCATATTAAAGAAGGGAGTACCATAGAGAGAAATGGAAAAAAATAGGCAAGTAGGCAATAATGTAGAACTCCTTTGATGACTTATGAAAATGGTTTTTAAATAAAGGGAAAATTTGGTGTATGTAATAAAGAGCTAAATGTGTATGGTCACACTTTTGTGAGGGGGGGGCATGCCAATTTTACTCTGTTAAAGAGGCAAATTCACTATATCCATTTGTGTATTTGTGTGGAGGAAAAGAGAGCTAAAGTTATTCTATCAGATAAAGCTATGGAATCTAAAAATGAAGAGCTGAGAGGTTTCAATCTTCTAACACCCTGGGAAGTTTACTCTCCTTGCAATAATGTTGGCAAATAATATATGAATGATATACAAGATTCTTAAAATGGTGAGGTAGGGGTATTCTAAGTACAGTAATCCTTAAGAAAGATAATAATGGTAATCTGAAAGGCTCCTATCTGAAATTGTTAAGATTGGATTTGTTGTGGATGATAGGAAAAAAGTGGAGGTAAACGTAAGAATTGCAAAATGTGACTAGAGATTTTATTTTATTTTTTTTTACCATTCAGTTATTTTATTGAGTTTTGGTAGTTTGTGTTTTTTAAAAAGCTTGAACATTTATCTGAATTATTTAATATATTGGCATAACAGTGTTGAGAATAGTTTCTTATATTTTCTTTTTTTTATTAAACTTTTATTTAATGAATATAGATTTCCAAAGTATAGCTTATGGGTTACAATGGCTTCCCCCCTCCCATAACTTCCCTCCCGCCCGCAACCCTCCCCTTTCCCGCTCCCTTTCCCCTTCCATTCATGTAAAGATTCATTTTCAATTCTCTTTATATACAGAAGATCAGTTTAGTATATATTAGGTAAAGATTTCAACATTTTGCCCATATAGCAACATAAAGTGAAAAAACTACCATTGGATTACTAATTATAGCATTAAATAGCAATGTACAGCACATTAAAGACAGAGATCCTACATAATTTTTTTCAAATTAATTAATTTTCTATGCCATTTCCATTTTAACACCAGGTTTTTTTTTTTCATTTCCAATTCTCTTTATATACAGAAGATCAATTCAGTATATAATTAGTAAAGACCTCATCAGTTTGTGCCCACACAGAAACGCAAAGTATAAAAATACTGTTTCAGTACTAGTTATAGACTAGAGATTTTATTTAGTGACTGCCTCACTTATACTTGATGTGTAATTGGGAGGGACATTATTTTTCAGTTATTTATTTATTTATTTATTTATTTATTTGAAAGTTCATGTGACAGAGGGAGAGGGAGAGACAGAGATTTTCCATCTACTGGTTCAGTCACAAAATGCAAATAACAGCATAGGCTGGAACAGGACAAAGCCAGAAGCCAGGAACTCCAACCATATTTCTCATCTGGGTGCCAGCATCACAAGTACTTGAACAATTATCTTCCCTCCCAAGTGTGGTACTTACAGGCTGAGTCAGAAGCCTAAGCAGGACTCCAACCCCGGGACTCTGATATGGAATGTAGGCTTCCCAAGCAGTAACATAACACACTGTATGAAAATGCCTGCCCCAGATGTTATTTGTGAATGGGGCCTGTGGTCTTTGCATTTTGTATGGCTATTTTCCAACTCTAAAGTTCACATAGTTTGAATTGGTCACTCTAAAAGAGCCACTGGAATTGTTCTGGCCTTCTTCAGCAGTAAGCATTAATTAATTCAGAATTCCAGGTCATTACATGATCATTCATCTGATCAAGGACATTGTGGAAGTATTGATTCTTAATAATGAGGGGTTCAACAATCCTATCCAGTTACTAAATAAGATGGATGGTTCCTGGAATTTAAAACTAGACTATTTTAAGCAATTTGGTTCCTCTGTTTTTTTTTTTTTTTCAGGTCTTCTTGAAATGGTGAAAAACTATACAGTGCAAAATGCCAAGGGGTCCAATGTACCTGACTAACATTACCTCCTATGATCTGATTTCAGAGTCCTTCCAAGATATTAGAATCTGCTGTCATGCTTTCATAATCCCTATATTGTAGGCTAATAATTTTTATTGTTATCAAAATATTCTATATCTATAATGTCCTGTATGACAGCCAGATACCTATTAAATATTTGAAATGTGGGTAGTGGGGATGTGTAACTCAATTTGTTTTAAGCTATTGTGATTTTAAATGGCTATTTGTGACAGGTGTTTTCGTGTTATACAATGAATATCTGGAGGTGTTAACAATAATCAAAAAGATGATAGTGTGTTATATTTGTGATATTATGACAAACATTTTATCAGAAGAGGGATTTCCTCAAGAATAAAGGACCACAGTGAGGGATTCACAAATAGAGCCTGATTGATAAACCCAGTTAACATTCAAGGCTTAGCTCAATTTCTGATTTCTTGGGGGTTGTATGTAGTGAAGCAAACAAAGCAGTAAACAAATAATGAAAATAAACATCTAAGAGACACTTCCAATAATCAAGAAGTCCAGAAAATAACTAATATTGAATTTTGAAAAATCATATTCCATACTAGGAATTATGATAGACTATATTCACAATATCAGGAAAATCTGCATTTATAGGAAGTCTAAGCAGATAATTGCTCAGAAAAAAAGAAGTAGTAACACAAGCATCTTGCTTGGACTTTATTATTTAACTACTCAGTTAAAATGTTGCGTATGTTCTATAAAAGGATACATAAGAGGAAATTAGCAGCAATATGCCAAGCAAAAAGCAAAATTTCAAAGAAAATGGATTGGTCAATGAACATTCTTCAAAGATGTATATCTGTCAGTAAATATTTAGACATTTACTTTTAGAGAAGAATTTAGAAATTCATGGAATCCTGTTGCCTTGCAATCTGACCAGACATAAAAAGTCTGATTTAAACATACATTGAGTCCAGCATTGTGATCCATCAGGTTAGCTGCCAGTTATGATGCCAACATCCTATATGGAGGAGTGAGTCTATGTCCTAGCTCTAGCTTTCAGATCCAGCTCTCTGCCATTATGCTAATATGTTACCTACATGGGAGACCTGGATGGTTTTCCAGGCTCCTAACTTCAGCTAGCCCAGCTCTGATTGTTCAGTTATTGGGGGAGTGAATCAGAGGATGAAGTCTCTCTCTCTCTCTCTCCCTCTTACATAAATAAACAATTTTAAAAAAATAATCTTACAGGAGCATTGAATTAAGGAAATTCATGGAGAAAATTAAAGAAAGAATTAGATTCATGGCATGTCCAGTAATATAGTGGCATTGATGATCTAGAGTGGAATGGAAATACAATGGAGGTTAGTTGTTATATATATACAGGAAGATTGCCGGCTTTAGGATAATAAACATGCATGACAATTCTGTGAATTGAATGTCTTCTCTAAAATTTGGGTGTTAAAATTTAATGGCCAACATGATGCTATTAAGAAGTAGGATCTTGGCTGGCGCCGTGGCTCAATAGGCTAATCCTCCACCTTGCGGCGCCGGCACACCAGGTTCTAATCCCGGTCGGGGCACCTGATTCTGTCCCGGTTGCCCCTCTTCCAGGCCAGCTCTCTGCTGTGGCCCGGGAGTGCAGTGGAGGATGGCCCAAGTGCTTGGGCCCTGCACCCCATGGGAGACCAGGAGAAGCACCTGGCTCCTGGCTTCGGATCGGCGCGGTGCGCCAGCCGCAGCGTGCCAGCCATGGCGGCCATTGGAGGGTGAACCAACGGCAAAGGAAGACCTTTCTCTCTGTCTCTCTCTCTCTCACTATCCACTCTGCCTGTCAAAAAAAAATAATAATAATAAGTAGGATCTTTAGAGTCCAATAAAACACAAAGTAATTTATTATTCAATGTTTACATGTATTTAAAGAAATCCTGGAGCCAGCTCTGTGGCATAGCAGATAAAGCTGCCACCTGTGGTGCTAGCATCCCATATGGTACCAGTTTGAGTCCTGGCTGCTCCACTTCCGATCCAGCTCTCTGCTATAGCTTGGGAAAGCAGTGGAGGACGGCCCAAGTCTTTGGGCTCCTGTACTGGGGTGGGAGACCCAGAAGAAACTCCTGGCTCCTGGCTTTGGATGGGCTCAGCTCTGACCATGGTGAAGAATTAAGGAGTGAAGCAAAGGGTAGAAGACCTCTGTCACTGCCTCTCCTTCTCTCTCGGTGTAACTCTTTTAAATAAATAAATAAATCTTAAAAAAAGAAAGCCTGTTACTTTAAAGTAACAAATGCATTCTATTTTATTTTCATCACCTCTTTAAAATTTTTTGTATATTCTGATCTTTAATGTGTTTAGATTTTCTTTTTATGAATGATATGCATAGACAGCTAAATTTTTGCTTATATGAATCTTCTATTTACTAAATAGGTGATCCTTTCCCCATTGATTTCAATAACACTATAATCCATACACTCTCCATATCTTCTTGGATTTCTGCATTAATCCTCAGTTGTTGACACATATTCATTTATTTATTTACTCAGTAATCCAGTTTAAATGACAACAGCTTTAAATGAAATATGTGATGATATCCGGTAGAGTATGTCTTCTCTGTTTGCTTTTCTTTGTGGAATAATTCTCAATGATTTGTGGTCCTTTACCTTCTCATATACTATTTTGGATTGATTTGTGTAATTCTTTAAAATATAACTCACTGGTACAAGTACATTAAACTCTAAGAGGAGAAAACTCATGTTTTTAGATACACTGTCAACTCTTTTCAGATATAATTTCAGGTTTTTTTTCCATTTTTAGGTGTTTTATTACTTCTAACATGGTTTGTGCACAAAGAGATTTCTTTCACTGTGTTTCCTACATCATAGTTTGTATGCTCTAATGGGATATAACATAATTTGCCACAAATTGATCAGTACAATGTGATTACTTACATGATAGAATACTATACAGATTTAAATATATTAGAAATTCACATAGAGTTACATGGATTTTTATAAGAAAGCTGAATTAAAAATCAAAATCAAAATGCAGAGTGAAACATGTTACAATATTTACACAATTTAATAAAACAATGCAAAAAAACAGTACTATGTATTATCATTGGTTGCCTTTTTGGATGTGGACAGTTTTGGCAGGCATTGGTTATATTTATCTCCAATATTTTTTCAATAAAAGAATGAAAGTAAATATGATGGTAACAAGAAGAAAACAAGTACATTCTCTAACAGATGATTAAGCTGTGATGACTCCTCCCTTGGGAATGGTACTAAGGCCTTTCTTGATGAAAGAGGTTTCATGCTTGCTTTGCTAACTCCCACTTCATTTTCTACTATCTGGGAACAAAGTATCCTTTCTTTCCTAAGCCTGCCTCTCACAGTAGACTATCAGATCTGCTATCACCCTCATCTGGGACTTTCCAGTCTCCAGAATTATGACAAGTGAATTTCTGAAGTCTATAAATTGCACATTTTGGAGTAAGTATACCAAATAGACTAAGACAAAGACATGCAAGGAAAGACAGGTAGATTTCCAGTAACACTAAAAGATTACACTGAAACTTTGTGGTGGAGGCACAGAATTACAAATAGATGTTACTAATATAACACCAATACCATGTTAGGCTTTGGTTATTTATACCCAAAGCAACTTGGGAAATAATAGGTGAAAGAGAAAGTTATTTTGTTAATTTTGTTTACTTCATCAAATTTCTTCCTATAAAAATATGTTTTTTGTGGTGCTAAACAGTGAAGAAAACATAACACACTTACTTTATTGCTTAAATGTTCTGAATGGTGGCCTCATAGAAAATTAGGATAATTGAAATATTTGTTATTAAAATATGTTTTGAAAAGGGTATAGTGTTGAATTAGTAGGTCAATTTAATGTATTAAAATTGAATGTAAGAAGAAACAAGAGAGGGACTCTCCTGAAAGTGTTTCCGGGATTGAATAGAGGCAATGATGGAGTGGTGGTAGATGCGATTGAACAACTATGCATGTTGTCCACTTCACAATATTTTTCTTCAGTATCTCTTGAACCAAGAGACTCAGGTCTGGGTTAAAACCAATGTATAACAAGAAAGAAGAGATCACTATTAAAAATATATAAGGATATAAAAACATATACATGGAGATATAGATAAATTTATACTTATTTATAAAGGCTCTCTTCACTTTATTATAGCCCTTACATGGTAATATGCCTTTCTTTTTTCATTTTATGGTCTTTGTCATGAACCATAGATTATATGATATTGTTGTATTCACTCATGTTCCAAAAATAATATGTATATGTACATATTATGTTTACATATGAAATGGATATGGAAAAATATTAAAAAATGTTAAATCTCTGTGTGATCATAGAACTCTTGCTTATGCTATTCCATGTTTTTGAGATTAATAGTCCACATTTCTAAAGGCATGACCAAGAAGTTCACTCCATGTAGCTAAATTGAAGTTAACTCTAAATTCAGTTTTACCAAATGAAAGTGTCATATCTCTAAAAGTTACTCTTTTAATCCCAGTAAACCTGTCAGGAGAAAGGTCCAAGGGAAGTATTAGCAGAACTCTGATATACAGTGGTTTTGTGGGTAAATAGCTTACCTATTCATTTGCAAAAGCTACTGTGGACTAGAAGTATTTGTCAAAATAGGTAACACAAGGAAAATCAGTATGGGCATGGTTATTACAGACAGAAGTATTGCTAAAGGCATTTAAATACCAGGAAATTGTGCAATCATGTTATTTTCCACATGGAACTATTATCAGAGAAAAAAACAAAACAAAGCAACACTTTGCTATCTATTAGCCCTGACTAATGACTGATATTTGGAGACACCCATTAAACTTGATTCCTCCAGAAAAAAAAAAAATGTTCTAGTGTTTATTTCTAAAGCTTCCCTAAAGTGTTTACCCAGGTAATTTATAGGGAAAAAAAAAGTGAAATCGTTCCCTTGATGACTCTTGTGTATGAAGTTGCATGCAGCTCTCTCTGATTTATGTTTCCTAGGTTATGATTATCATTCTGGTGATTTTTATAGCAGCCATTATTTCCTCAAGCCTGCTTTCTTTGGGGAACTATACTTCAATTTTACGTAAGATGGCATCACTCATTGTGCCTGACATAATTTTGTTCTCACTTTCCTCCTTTCCTAATATTTCATATCAGGTTGACTACCTGGGTACTCTGGAAATGGCCATGTGCTAGGAATAAATTTAATAATTATAATTACTAGCTGTATGTTTGGATTCAGGTATTCCAGAATTTGGTTTTCTCTACTGTAAGTTATTGACAATGTAATTTCTCACTTGGAGCTTCCATTCTCTTGTTTAAAGTGGTGCTAAAAGTATTTGTCACATAGGCCAGTGCTGTGGCTCAATAGGCTAATCCTCCGCCTGCGGCGCTGGCACACCAGGTTCTAGTCCTGGTCAGGGTGCCAGATTCTGTCCCAGTTGCCCCTCTTCCAGGCCAGCTCTCTGCTGTGGCCCAGGGAGGCAGTGGAGGATGGCCCAAGTGCTTGGGCCCTGCACCCGCATGGGAGACCAGGAGAAGCACCTGGCTCCTGGCTTCGGATCAGCATGGTGCACTGGCTGCAGCCGCCATTGAAGGAAGACCTTTCTGTCTCTCTCTCTGCCTGTCCAAAAAAAAAAAAAAAAGTATTTGTCACGTAAAGTCCTATCTGGGAAGCTTCAAGCCCCTTTATTGATACCTAGCAGAGAGTTTCCTTCCCCTTTCTTTCAATTCACTAAATAGTCTTAAGATTTGAGATCAGCCATATTCTTGAGTAATTTAAACATATTTTCTAGCCTTAGTTTATTCAATAAAATTTATATTTGAACTATTATTGCCCCTCAAGATAAGTAAAATGGGATACTTTTATGAGGACCCAATACAAATATTCAATTTTGGTAGAGATGAAAAATATAACAATAACACTCTAATCAAATATATCATGCACAAGATCTACAAGTGGGCAGTTTAATAATTTGTTTTATGCTGTATTCCAACTTTCTGGATCAGAAGTACTCAAGAGCAGATATTACTCCTTTAAATATATTATTTTTGTCAGGTTATTATTTTAGGCAAATTTAGAGAGGTAGCTAAAAATGATTGCTTAATTTATTGCTGACTGTATGTTTTAAATTAGAAGTAGTATAAAATTCAAAAAATGAATTTGTTTCAAGAATATAACCTCCCACTCTCCATGAATTATATTTTTTTGATATACACAAATCCCAGCTCTTTAAATTTCTACAAATTAAATATTAGTTATCAAAAGAAAGGAAGAAAGGAAGGAGGGAGAGAGAGGGAGAAGGAGTGAAGGAAGAAGGAAGAATAAGGAAATCCTGTGGATCCTCAATAGTATATTGTTGATTAAAATGCTGTTGGGAAGAAAAATTAGCAAGAGTAGATGTTGGAGCTATTTTAGCTTCATTAAATTAACATTTCATTTGTAATAATAGGACATTATAAAAGTAGCCTTTTAGCTAATTTTAATGATGATCCTTTTCTTTTAAAGTAAGTTCCAACTCATTTACTAACTATGATACCTAATATATTTTTGAAACTATGGATACAATTCTAGGATATATATCCTCTAATCCCTAATCACTTAAATCTAATTTAGTTATAAATCCACTAATCTAGAAGTCAACATTTAAGAATTCATATAAAACACACAAGTGAAACCAGAAGCAAATGAAAATTACACTCTTTTTTATTAAATGATTTTATTTATTTGTGAGAGAGAGGGAGAGACAGAGAGAAAGGCCTTCCATCCGCTGGTTCATTCCCCAAATAGCCACATGGTCTGAGCTAAGCCAATCCAAAGCCAGGAGCCAAGAGTTTCTTCCGGGTCTCCCATGCAGGTGCAAGGTTCCAAGCACTTAGGCCATCTTTTACTGCTTTCCCAGGTCAGAAGCTGAGAGCTGGATTAAAAGAGGAGTAGTTGGGATACGAATTTTATAAAGTTCCCATATGGGATGCTAGTGCAACAGGCAGATGCTCAGCCCACTGTGTTATAGCATCAGCCACAAGTTACTGTCTTTTTTTTTTAATATTTCTTTTATTTATTTGAAAGACAGAGTTACAGAGAGAGGTGGAGACAGAGAGAGGTCTTCCATCCGCTGGTTCACTCCCCAGATGGCCACAACGACCAGAGCTATGCAGATCCAAAGCCAGGAGCCAGGAGCCAGGAGCTTCTTCTAGGTCTCCCACGTGGGTGCTTTCCCAAGCCACAGCTGAGAGCTGGATTGGAAGAGAAGCAGCCAGACTAGAACTGGCACCCATATGGGATGCTGGCGCTTCAGGCCAGGGCTTTAATCTGCTGTGCCACAGTGCCAGCTCCCAAGTTACTATCTTAAAACAAGAAATTATATACTTGCATGTGAAATTTTTTAGCGTCCAAAGATTCTTTTAATCTGTATACTTGATTTTCTTTTCCCTTCATTAGAGTTAATTCATAAGACTATACTAGATTTACAAAAAAATTGAAAGGACAATACAAAAGATCTTCAGTATTTCCCGTTCCTAGTTTTCCTTATTACTGGTGTTGTATATCAGTATAATACATTTGATTATATTAACCATTATTAGTACCCTATTAAGATTATGAATTAAAGACACATTCACACTAGATATCCTACGTTTGCACCTAATGTCCTTTTTTAATTTTATTTTCTGGATCCCATTTAGGATAACACATTATGTTTAGTAATTGTACCTCCTTGGATCCCTTCAGGCTGTTATATTTTCTCATACTTCCCATGTTTTTGAATAACAATGACAGTTTTGATGGTTTTGAAGTGCACTGATTAAGTATTTTGTAGAATGTCCTAATATTGGGGTGTATATATCTCATGATAAAGCTAAGATTATATGTTATCGGAAGTTATACAGTGTCACTTTTATTACATCATATCAATTATATATATATTATCAACAGGATTTAAGAATGTAGAAGTTCACTATGATCACCTGAAGTTGTATTTATCAGTTTTTTCAATTGTAAAGTATTTATTTCTTCCTTTTCTACTGTATAGTTTGGAGGGAAGTCACTCCATACAAATTACACAGAATGTGTAAACCTTACTGCCTATAGGATCCTATTAATAAACTCATTATGTAGAGATATTCTATATGGGAAATTTGACTCTCTTATCATTTATTGATTTATTCATTCATTTATTTAAGATTGAACTCACTGATTTTTATTGTGTACTTTGGGTAATAATCCAATACTATACTTTAACTTGTGGTGTTCAAATTTTCTACTTGTGACAATTGTGATGCTACCATCGGTTTCCGTGTTGCTTTGAAATAGCCCCATAAGTATGTTTCTTTTAAGTTTTTAATCACTTTCTTCCTGGCATCAGAGGATGCTCATAACTCATTTTGTATATTTTCTACACCATTCTTAGGCCAAATCATTTCTCCAAGGAGCCCTGTTTCCTCCTTCTCTCCTTCATTCTTACTTTTCTTTCTTTCCTTCTTTCCTTCCTTCCTTCCTTCTTTGGATGTTTCCACTACAAAGAAATGTTAAATGTTCTAAGAGGTAAGTGTTATTTACTCAGATTGAACACTACTCAATATTGCATTTATCAAAACACCACATGGTTCCCATAACCAGGTACCATTTATATTTTTGTTAAATGTTTTACAAAGGATATCGAAAACCCCAAGACCAAAGAAAAGCTAAATGATTAGTTTGGATGTGTTTTCAAAAAATTTAAAGGGTACATATCCTGGATTTAGACATCAATTCATAAATGGACCATTAAGAATTATGGAACAAATTCCATGAGGTCTGTTTAGACTAACAGCACTTCATCAAAATGCATCTATCCTTGAGAATATCTCATGTTGAAACAGAAATATTTTCAAAATAATACCCAATCTAAAAATTTATGGAAAACCAATTTACCACCACACCAATCACAGAGGCTTCTTATATTCATAGTTAGAGGCAGAGTGGGGAATGATCAGTTTCCTTACGTTAGCAGACCTGAGATATCAGACCAGGCACTATTTACACCCAAAACCTGAAGAATTGGCAGCAGGCCACTCAGCACCCTCAGAAGCTGAGATGCTCTCCTTACCATAAAAGAGAAGAAAGACTTCTCTTAGCCTCTGGAGGAGTTCAGAGATCACGCCCCACATAGAGGGATACACTAAGCTTTAAGTTTCTTATTATGTCATTGATTCATAGTTGATAGGGAAGAATCTTTTTGAAGAGCTGGTTAGGATTGGGTTGGTTGTGTGGTTTCCAACAAAGTCACTATGGGGCTTATCCCTGTCAAGATGCAGGGCTTGGAAACAGAGCCGATTACTTTCTGGGAAGCTCGGTATAGTGCACTGTCTAATGTTGTTAGGGAGAAACACTACCTGCAGTTTTCAGGTTCTTGTGATGGGGAAAGAACAACTAAAGTAAGCACAGATAAGCCAAGGGGAGTAGGGCTGCATCCATATTTCTAAATGTATCCCTGACAAGCACACAGCAGTAAGCAAGGCCAGCACCGTAGTCTGATAGATAGAGTTAGCCAATAAAATATAGCCAGCCTTTGGATTCAGAAAGTTTATTATTTATATAGACAGCAAGAGGAAGGGTAGTAAAGGTGATGTCTACCAAAGGGGATGAAAGATTTGCTCTTTTTCCCACACTGAAAGCAGCAAAATGGACCCAAGAAGGGCTAATACAATGCAGTTCAAGTTGTGAGATGCCCTGTTCCTGGGCACTGAATTCTAGAAGATAGTAAAGCGTATTTATGGATTGTAGTTACGTGGAAATGGGGCCTGAAAATCCCACAACACATCCAACTCTGGGAGATGGTGAGAAACTGAGTCATGAAAGCCTCTTGTGGGATGAAGGGTGAGAGCAGGGATGACGTCACAGTAGCAGCTCATAGCCTCTCAGCCTCTCAGCCTCTCCTGTCCCAGGAGGTTCATGAGGTGTGCCTTCAAGGCCCAGAGTCACAGCGATTTGCCTTAGGGGCCTATGTGTGCAAAGCAAAAGTTACAAGATGTCATGGCACAATTGCTCCTTTAAAATATCCACAGAAGATAAGTTTCCACTTGTATACTTTATGCCTAAAATGTGATTTTTGTGGTATTTTATTCTATAGCACTCCTGCTACATGGACACACATATGTACACACACATGCACACACACAAATATATGTGAATAGAAGCTAAAATTATTGGAAGATACTTGCTAAAATTACCATGTGCCATTAAAAATTCTCCTTTACACATTAAATATTTGGCTTTAAGTTCCACAAGCTTATGAATATAGTAAATTGCAAGTATATTAACACAAATTAATTTAAATGTTGAATCTCAGTGTAACATTTTTCCATATCCAATCATTGGGCAGAATGCAAAAAAAAAGGCATAATATTTCTCCTCTACATCCATGTTCATTACAAAACCACTTGTCTGCTCCTTATGTAAAGGAGTGAAGTCTATCTCTTCAACCTTGTAAGTAGGGTTAGACTTCTAACTAGCTTCCACTGATAGAATATGCAGAAGATATAGGTAGGGTACCAGTCTGAGTTGAGGCAACAAGAAGCCTTGTCTGCTTTGCTTTCTCTTCCTTGCAACTTCAGTACCATCACAGGGAACTGGATGCATTGTCATCAAAGACTGCTGTATGGCACTAACAACCAACAAGCAGTCGCATGAATGAGATAGGTAAGGTCAGAAGAACTGATCAGGTGATCCAGCTCCAAATAGTGGGCTAAGTGCATTAGCTGCTGCTTTTTTTTTTTTTTTTCCGACAGGCAGAGTTAGACAGTGAGAGAGAGAGACAGAGAGGAAGGTCTTCCTTCAGTTGGTTCACTCCCAAATGGCTGCTACGGCCGGTACGCTGTGCCAATCCGAAGCCAGGAGCCAGGTGCTTCCTCCTGGTCTCCCATGCAGATGCAGGGCCAAGCACTTGGGCCATCCTCCACTGCCTTCCCAGGCCACAGCAGAGAGCTAGACTGGAAGAGGAGCAACTGGTACAGAACCAGCGCCCCAACCAGGACCAGAACCAGTGTGCCAGCGGCCGCAGGCGGAGGATTAGCCTAGTGAGCTGCGGCGCCGGCCCTTGCATTAGCTGCTTTAAACCAATGAGTTTGGGTGTGATTTATTACATGGCAGAATTAACTTACACAAATATGCACTCACTCACTAGTAAGAAAGATATTCCAAATAGGGATAATGTTGGAACATTGAAGAATTTAAATAATGTTTATATTTACTTATCTGAGTTACTTCATGACTCTTCATGTATGTTCAATTAAAGAAGAAAATGTCAATGAGAACAAGACGTCTTAAAAATGTTATTCTTATTTTCAGTTCATGCTTTTAGTGTTTTCACTTATTCCTTTAATTTCATGCATGCTATTCCTGTACTACAGCAATGATAACAAAATAGAAGAAGTAAGAGTGATAATTTTAATAAGACTCCTGAGATGTGCTTGACCACTGTTAATGACTTTAAGCATCTCAAACTGTGACTTAAATAACAAATGATAAAATTTTATTCATTACATTTTATAGTATAATGAAAGTCTATGCATGACCTGCAAGAAGTAATTTAATGAATTGAGACATGGATTTCTAAGTGGTGGTATAATGGACTTTAATTTTGTCTTCTCATTTTAATAATAGGATTACACTGGATATTGAATGAGAGAATTTTGTTGTGCTTTGAATTCCATTATTTAATCACTACAGATCAAATGCTAAATGAAACACATGCAAGGTTTCAGAATATTTATGGAATGTACATCATGGATAAAAACTATGTGCAGAGTTTAAAATTTTTGAGTTTGGACATTTTTATGTGTCTGTTAAAATTTTTATAATAAAAGTACACACTTATATGCAAATCTAAAACAGTAAAAGAAAATACATTATGTCAATGTTTTACTTAATATTTAAGGATTGTTTAAATCCTAGATAGTGTGACCAGAATAGATGTTAAGATATTTTAGTGCTCTGAGATTTTTTTATTTCTTAAATTTCTTACAAGTTAAAAAGTCTGACTTAGTTTCATTTCACTAGTAGACAACACAAGACTTACATACAGGTTAGTGATAAAGGAAACTGCACTATTCATGTATAACATTAGACAGAGAATCAATATATCTGATTGTTGCCTTATTCCTGCAGTTCCTATAAGATGATACAAAGAAATCAAATGACACCTGCACACACAGCAGTTGCTTTATAGGAGCAACTCCGGATCTAAGGGAACCCCAGTATTTTGCAATGGCCTGGGACATGCCTGTCTTTTGCTTCAGATGAAGACCCTCTGTCCTCTAAGGCTGTCCACTTTATACACATTCCTGAAAAGTGTCCAGAAGGAAGGACATTTAGCTCCTCACTTGAAAGACATGGAGACGGACCTGCATTGCAGTGTAGTGGTTAAGCCACCACTTAGAACGCCAGCATCCTATATCAGAGAACCAGTTTTCAGATGCAGCTACTCCATTTCCATTCCAGCTTCCTGCTAATATGTCTGGGAAGGCCGTGGAAGATGGTCCAAGTAATCGGATCCCTACTACCTGTAAGAGAACAGGATGCAGATCCTGGATCCTAGATTCTGCCTAAACCAACCCTGGCAGGTGTGGCCATTTGGGGACTGAAGCAAGAGATGGAAGATTCTCCCGTCGCTTTCTCTCTCTCTCTCTCTCTCTCTCTCTCTCTCTCTCTCTCTCTCTCTCTTCTCATCTCCTTAAAAGTACACAGATAAAAATCTTAAATAAAATACACAGTGAATAAACTTTATTATGTTTTTCAAAAAGTTAGCACACTCACATATCAACACCCATATATTTTCTCAGACATTAAAGTTCAAATTAGGGGCCAGCACTGTGGTGTAGTAGGCTACTCCTGCAGTGCCAACATCCCATATGGATGCAGCTTCGAGTCCCGGCTGCTCCACTTCTGATCCAGCTCTCTTACTATGGCCTGGAAAAGCAGTGGAAATTGGGCCAAGTCCTTGGGCCCCTGCACCCATGTTGGAGACATGGAAGAAGCTCCTGTCTTCTGACTTTGGCTCAGCACAGCTCCAGCCTTTATGGACATCTGGGGAGTGAACCAGCAGATGGAAGACCCCTCCCACCTTTCTCTGCTTCTGTCTCTCTGTAATTCTGCTTTTCAAATAAATAAATCTTTTTTAAAAAAAGTTCAAATTAAGCAAAAAATAGCATGTAAAATAGTGAAGCCTTATCAACTTATTTTTTCAGAGTTCTACTTGACCTGCACTTCAGCTTTCAGAATTCATAGAAACATACTTACTTTTAGAAAAAAAATAACTCTACAAATCATTTTCGTGGTTTGCATGTCAGTTTCCACATATGTCAATGCATTAATTTTCTTTGAAAGAGAAGTGAAGAAACAGTTCCATGTAATTTATACCCCCAAGCTAATACTTTTTCCTATTGTGTGGTGACATAGGAATACATATGAATTGTTTTGAAAGCCGTATTTACACTCCTGCAGATGTCAAGGTCTTTAGTGCTGGACTGACTCTCCCATTGGGTATTTTCCCTACATGTTTGTGTTATGTGTTTTTTCGAGATTGCATGAGTTGCTTGTTTTTCCTGATGCTTGGTTTGTTTTCCTCCAAGTGGCGGTGAGAGTCACTTCTTGGGAGACATTTATATAGTTGATTATTCAGGCAGAGGTAACAGTCTATAAAGAACCATGAACACGCAGTTTTAGCAAGTGTCATCTTTATTGCTTTTCTAAACAAGATGATAGCCTACAAATCATCCAAAACTCTTCTTTTAAACCTACCTCTGGAATACTGACTTCTCGGATTCAATTGCTTGGAAATATATGATCATCTGCCATCTCTCAGGTTCACATTGATTTTCTAGTTGTTTGTTACCAGAAACTTTTTAATATAAAAAGAAACAGCTCTACTTGAGAGATATAAAATTGCCAGATGATTTCTGTACTCATACCTTTGAGTCCAACTATTAAAACTAAAAAGCTAAAAAATGTAGTAAGTCATTGATTCTAACTTCATGATTTTGGAAATATATTGTGATTTCATATTTGTTTCATTTATACTGGATACATTAAATGAAATTTAAACCTTCAACTTGTTGAACTTATTCATTTACCTATTTATGTTTGAATGAGCCACATGATAATAAAATAATAAAAAGAAGTATAATTTCTTTATTCTAAATAATTAGTGCTATAGTAAGATTCTGCCTTATATAAAAATAGACAATTCTAAAATTGTTTTAAATATGTTTACTGGGACAGGCACTGTGGTGCAGCTGCTTGCAATGCCCACACCCTCTATCAGAGTGCCTGGGATTGAATCCATTCTCTCCTGGTCCAGATTTCTGCTAGTGCACCAGGGAGTCAGTAGAAAATACCTCAACTGCTTAGAAGACCTGCATGGAATTCCTGACCCCTGGCTTAGGCTTGGCTGAACCCCAGGTGTTGCTGGTATTTGAGGAGTAACTCATCTGATGGAAGATTTATTCTTCACTCTATCCCTCCTTGCCACCCTCAAATAAATAAATAAGTATATAGATCTTCAGCACATGTACAAGTGTATACGTATATGTGTATATGTATATGTGTATATATGGCATATATAGTATTTTAGTACAATATTATATTTGTACAATATTATATTTAGTACAATATTATATTGCTACTGTTAGACCAAGCCAGTGCTGGTTTTGACTGTTTCATCTCCAATGATGTCCAAATCTAAACTCATCAACTAAAGCCAGTGATGACAAGCAATCCAAATCATATTTCTCATTCACTTGTAAACAAAGCAGGTGAGCTCTTGGAGAGCTGTTCCTCCTGTATCATGAACTTCTGAACTCTCTACGGGCCTGGAAGAGAAGAGAGTGAGAGATGGTAAAGAGGAGGAGGGAGATGAGGAGGGAATGCATGGCAATGTTTGAGAGACTGATGACATCCACTGTGGTAGGTTTTATTATTTTATTTTTCTATGAGTGACTTCCTGCTTCCAAATTTATTTTCCATGTGTTTCTTTGTGTACACACGATATCCACATACAATACTGATTTTCTTACTTATCTTTTCAGTTTTATTAGCTAAAGACAAAATAAAATATGTGGTAAACTTATATGCTGATGTGTTTCTTTCATAGTAGAAGCTATTTTGAAACATTAATATTTTGCACATGATATGAGTCATCAACAAAATATTAAATTGTTTCAAAATGTTGTTATCCCTGTTAAGTCTTGTGATTTGCATTAGTCAAATTCAAATTACTGTTTGTGGATTATCAGGTATTATTATTTATTGATAGTTTAGTAAATGAATAGAATTCAGAATATTATACATAGTTTAAGGATATAACATTGCCTTAGTGATGTTGGAGAATGACACTAAATATGACCCCGTAAAGTTCCCAGAAGTGCTATCTGGGGTGCACATATGCTACCAGAATTTGGGGTGCCATACGATATCACCATATGCTTATTAATAAATCCCCAATATTAATAAGCCTGAGAGGGTTCTTGCCTAATATCTAGAGAAGAATTCTAAATACCGGCATCCATAAACGAGGCAGCATGGTACACTTTAGGCTTGTATTTTTATGAGAAAGATGCATAGGAGAGTGAGAGCTTTTATTTTTATGCAAAAGATGCATAGGAGAGTGAGAGCTTTATCTAAGACAAAGGTAAATCTGGGTTCATACCGGGCACCAGGAACCAGCCACGCGGAGGAACATCTAGGCCAGGAAGCCTAGGGCAGGTGGCCCGAAGGCCATGCACCTTGGAGGTGCCGGGCTACAGCCAGCCCCCTCCTGGCAAGAGGCCAAGGAAGAAGAGAAGGCCAGGAAACACCCTGTCCCAGGCTTTTAGCCCACTCCCAAAGGGGAGTGGTTAATTAACCTGATTGGCTGGTGGGTACGCAGGTGTGGCCAGGTAGGAGAATGGGGTCACACAGGGGTGTGGTGAAGGCGTGGTCTTCCAGCTCACAAACCTAATCTATTTTAACCTGTATGCCTGCCTACATCGTTAGGAATCAAAATACCTGTATATTTATTCAGACTTTAACCTAAGGTATCTTAAGTTACAGGAATTTTACATGGAAAACGGCATATGAAAATGAAAATATGTAATCTAGTGGGTGTTGATTCCACTTCTGCAAAAAATGTCATAAATATCATTTCTCTCTCTCATTAAGGTACGTTTTGCCCCCAGATGTTGAAATCCACTATCTTATTTTCAGTGTCTATCTAACCTGATGATTGTTATTCTTTTCTGATTTTTGACCTCATTCTTATTTCTTTTTTTTTATTTTATTTTTAAAAGCAAGATGTATTAGAGTCAGAGACCTCCATCCAGAGTGGCATAGAGGGGACCTCCAAGAAAGGTGAAATCCAAAGGGGCTGGTGGCAGGGGCTATTTTAAGCACAATTTTGGGAAAAGAAAACTTCAGCTTGACATTCAGTTACAAGGTAGGGACAAAATCCATCAAAAGATGTGATTTGTAATCTTTATCCTGTCTGGCTTGCTCCTGATGAGACAAAGAGCCATCAGAAGGCTGGGATACCTAATTTACTTTACAATACACTGGGAGCTAAGAAGGAACATCCACTCCCTTGCTATTCTCATGATAAGACTTGAAGCTTTCAAGGAGAGGGCTGGCAGTTACTTTGGACCTTGCTAAAGAAAACTTTTGTGAGGAACATTTTCCACCCTCAATTACCACTGGGACCACCCCCACTACATATTAACCCATCTGATTCCTCACATTCCCTCCCCCAGAAGAATGGGCCCTGACTTCTGCTAGGGGAACTGGGCAATGATAGCTCTGGCTACTTTATGCTGAAAAGGGGTGTCATTGGGCATTGCAATCAAGACAAGATTTCAGCAGGAGATGGCTTCTCTAGGCAGATGGCAGAGCCAGCTTGCAGAAATTGCTTCCATAGAGCTTTCATGTGCATGCCCATCTAAAATGTCACTGTTTCAAGTCTGGAGAAAATGAATATAACAAGCAGTTTAAAGTCACAGGGTCTAAAACAAAGGACAGAGTCATTACTTAGGGGACCCAAGAAAGGTGCTGTCTAAACCATGAACAAGTTTTCCCATTGAGAGGCAAATAGAAACGACAGAAGGGGTCTGATAATAATCAGGCGGGCTTAAAGACCTTGCTAGTTATGAGGCCCAGACCTATCTATCTCTTTACATGGGGTACAACATAAGGGACATGCGAACCTCCTTCAGGAAGGCAATCTGTTGTCTTCCATTACCTAGAAGAGGATATAAGTCAAGGAGGTGCTCAGTGCCATCACTAATCTTTGGTGGCCTAAACTAGAAATCTGTAGTCTCAGGCATGTTCTGATAGTGGTTTTGCTGTGAGGCAGACAATGTCCATGAGGAAAGCTATGTCCTTGCTTTAACATCAAACATTGATGATCACCTTTTCTATAAAATTTGAAGTCATTAATAAAACTCTCTCCCTTTGTTTAGTTGGAAAGGGAAGCTTAGCCTGTTTACTCTGCCCATGGCAAAGTAAATCTAGCTGTGAAATAATAACTTAAGGTCTCATTTCGGCTATACTATTACTACAGAAAAATGTTAGCCATCCCTTTTATAAGCTCTAAAGATAAAACTGAACATCCTGGAGAGGGTTTTAGTATAGAATCAGTTTCCCATCTTGAAGAGGATAAAGAAATGAGAGAAAAAGTCAGCCTTCCCAGATTGCATACTGTCAATACTTTAATATCAAATGAAAATTTAGCAAGTAATTTAACTGTTAAATAACAACTTATGAAAATATTTACCAAAAGGTCCAATGCCTTTTATAAATTTTAAGATAAGAGTACTGATGTCAAGGGATCCGGTTTCTACCAGATATTTTAAGCATTCTTGGCATCATTGACAGGCATTAAAAAATCAAAGTTCCAAATTCGTTGGACTTTGATATTCTGAATTAGGCAGGTGTACTCTAGTAGGCCAGACCTACGAGATGAGCCTCTGGAAAATCCAGATGCTGAATGGTTTACTGATGGCCGCAGCTATATGAAGGAAGGAGTTAGAAAGGCAGACAATAGAAGTCCAAGCACTACCACATGATACTTTAGCCCAAAAGGCGGAGCTTATTGCATTGACTAGGGCTTTACAACTGGGAAAAGGTCAGTGAGTCAATATAGAAAGATAGATAGATGGATTCCAGATATGCTTTCCTTGTGTCATATGCACACACAGCAATCTGGAAAGAGAGGGGCTTACTGACCCTTGTTAAATATGAAAAAGAGATACTGGCTCTACTTCAGGCAGTACTGGAGCCTTTATAAGTGCGCGTCATCCACTGCAAGGGATATCAGAAGGGAGATAATTATATTAACCAGGGAAATGCGTTAGCAGATAGAGCAGCTACACAGGAAATTTTGGAAATGGCCCCTTATACCTCAATCTGTGGAAGTGGTTAAAGAACCTCACTATACAGAGCCTGAGAATGAATGGGCCCAGCCGAGAGGCTATACTAAAAATGCAAATGGATGGTGGATGCTAAATCATAGAATTATGCTACCAATGGCACTCAATGCAAAATTATAAAGGATATACACAACTCCAGCCACTTGGTAAGAGATGCCTTAGTACAACTGGTCTCCTGAGTGTTTGGAGGAAAGGGACTGAATATGGTCATAAAGGAAATGACTCGCTCTTGGCCACTATGTTTACAGAATAACCCTCACCATGTAAGGCCACCTCCCCTGTTGATTCCTGTGCAGAGGAGGGGAACAAACAAGTGTAGATTGGCAAGTTGATTTTACCAATATGCTCCCAATTAGTAATTATAGGTACCTCCTAGTCTTTATTGTTACTTTTACAGGGTGGATAGAGGCCTTTTCGACCCAAATGGAGAAAGCACACGAGGTGCTTAAAGCCTTGTTGAAAGACATCATGCCATGCTTTGGACTCCCACGGTCACTCCAGAGTGACAATGGACTTTCACTTATATCTAAAAGACCCAGCAGAACCCAGCAGCTTCTGAGAATAATGATGACCATGCAGGAGACACTGAGGATGGCAGTGACTGAAAGAGATCCAGCTCGTGGATATCACTAGATGAGATAGGCAGAGACTTCCAGACTGAGAACAGACAGGGTCTGCACCCCTAATCAGCAGGAAGTAGCTACAGAAGATGGAGACTCGACGGCCCATCAACATCCCCTTAAGATTAAGGTCTGGAGTCTCTGAGGGGGGAATGAAGTAGGCAGGCATACAGGTTAAATTGATTAGATTTGTGAACTGGAAGACCACGCCTTCGCCACGCCCCTGTGTGGCCTCATGCCCCTACCTGATGCCTTTGCCATGCCCCTGAGTGGCCTTGTTCCCCTACCTGGCTACACCTGGGTGCCCACCAGCCAATCAGGTTAATTAACCACTCCCCTTTGGAGTGGGCTAAAAGCTGGGACATGCTGTGGCCCAGCCCTGCTCTTTTTCCCTGGCCTCTGCTAGGAAGGGGCTTGCTGTAGCCCCACGCCTCCAGAGCATATGGCCTTCGGGCCGTGTGCTCTAGGCTTCCTGGCCTAGATGCTCATCCACGTGGCTGGTTCCTTATTCCAACGAATAAGGCTATTTGGATCATATAAAAGGTACTGTCAAGATGTGAATTGGTGCTAAATTTTAAGTTATGATAATGTACAATGATACTGATACAAATGTCCAAAAGTTGGCTGGCGCCGTGGCTTAACAGGCTAATCCTCCACCTTGCAGCACCGGCACACCGGATTCTGTCCCGGTTGCCCCTCTTCCAGTCTAGCTCTCTGCTGTGGCCTGGGAAGGCAGTGGAGGGTGGTCCAGGTCCTTGGGCCCTGCACCTGCATAGGAGACCAGGAGAAGCACCTGGCTCCTGGCTTCGGATCAGCGAGATGCACTGGCCGCAGCGGCCATTGGAGGGTGAACCAACGGCAAAAAGAAGATCTTTCTCTCTGTCTCTCTCTCTCTCTCACTATCCACTCTGCCTGTCAAAAAAAAAAAATGTCCAAAAGTTTAAAAGTCTAATGGTCTTGTGTTACCAGACATGATGGTTATTTTAGAAAATAAAATTTAAAAAAAGACCCAGAGGCCTACAAGGGATGTTTTATAAAATCCTACAGGTGTTACCGGAGAAATGCAGGGTTCTTGTCTTCCCAAAAGAAAGAATTCAGGCGTGAGACAGAGAGTAGTGGGAGGTAAAATAGCAAGGTTTATTAGGGAAGGGACATTGGTAAGAATGGATGGGCACCTCTCCAGACAGGACCTGAGACAGTGCCCAGTTGCTCAGACTGTTGGGGTTGGGGGCGAGGTTAAATGGTTGCGTAGAGAGACTATATCTGGCCAGACCAGGTGGGCAGCTCAGTAGAGAGGCAGAGGGCTGAGGAGAGTGCCCTCTGGTTGAGGCCGCAGGGCGGTGGGGGGGGGGAGGTTTAAGGAGATGGGTCTTACTTCTCCACCTCTGCTCCTCTTGGAACAAAGGGTTTTTTTGGATGTAAATAGGAAAACTTCTAAGTTTTCCCTTGAATGTACATTTCCTCCTGAAACAAAGGACTTTATGGATGTAAATATTATCAGACAGGAGGAAGGGTGAGCAGGCCCCCTAGAGAACTGGGATCCTGAGCAGGGTATTTGAAATGCTGATACTGGGCTGCACCTGGGAGATTGTGGAAGATTTGTCAGGCAGAAGAGGTGGGGACACCCCCACCCCCCCCCTGACCTGGCAGGTTATCAGGTAGAAGGGGGTAGGGCAGGATGTTTCAGGGCTGCCCCTGAAACATTATCAGGATGGCTTTGAGATGTAGATGCATATGCTGGCCATTGTTACACACACATAAGCTCATATCTGACTTCCTACCTAACACAGGTGCTTTCTAAAATATTGTGTGGAGTAAACAAGTGTCTCTTCTTGTTGGTTAATGAGTTTATAGTTTTTAAACATGACTGTTTGAAGCCTTTGTCATCCACAGTTTTGTATTCTCCAAAGACTAAAAATCAAATTTACTACTCATGGAAGTTAAAACATTGTTGGTTCTATGTTTAAACATGTCCTTTTTTAGGTTCAAAAGGACTTCTTTTCCCTGACCTCTAATGTATTCAATGTTTTAGGACAGTTTTGTAAACAGATGAAGCAATAATGGACTACAGGTTCCAACTTAGAAAAAGTATGATTAATTCAATCCTTAAATAATTAAGTATTACATGTTTCTCCAGATGCTGTGCCAGAGATACACTCTAAGTACAAGTAGCTTATTTATTTTAATTTTCCAGAATTCCAGGAATTCTGGCAAATTACTAATTTATTAGCGAACGAGGGACCCTTACTCTGGTGTTTGGTGTGCTTTATGGTGAATGTGGCTAAGAGATAATTGCAGATCTCTTGCTTCTGTACACATCAGCTTTGCTTGCTAATGCTTGGGGGTAAAAATGTTGCCAAACTAGAAACAAGGAACTAAGCCTGAGAACAGGGAACTGGGCCCGATCTCAGGCAGGTTTCACAGACGCCCTTCCCAGATGTTCCACCAAGATTAACGGGCAGAACATTCTGCAGGTATTCTGAGAAAATAGCCCCCTTACCCCCGCCCGGGGCAGCCACTCCCCATCTAAAAGGATCCAGTGAGTACCCATGGTAACCTTTAAACTAGCCAATCAAGCCAAACCCCGCGAAATATGTTAATCCTGCATTGCCTTTAAAAGATGCTTGTAACTGCTGCTCAGGGCTTCTCTTTGCCTCTGGTGACAGGGAGCCCATTTGTGCAAACCCTTAATAAAAATCCTCTTGCTTTTGCATCTACCGGTCTGGAGTTTGGGTCTTTGGGCGACCACCCGAGCACATTGGAATCCCAAACTTGGGGTCCATCAAAAGATTCAGATACTGGCCTGAGATCTTAAGATCTGAGTGGTTATAGGGGAGTAATTCAAAGTGCTCAAATTAGTGTATATTAGATAGTAATTTAACCATATATATATTCTATTATCTATTATCTCTATTATCTATTTCTAATATCTATTATTTTCTTCTCACCCTAAAAGGACACATCAGCATTTTATGTATATATAGTCGGGATCAGCATATAAAGTAAGAGTCACAGTAGAATACACAGTTTCTCACTAAAAATAGGAAAGAAAGAAGATTCGTGGTAAATTTGTAGATTTTTGCCCTGACTCTGTGCTAAAACTATGGATTGTACTCTCCAATTTTCAGTGCTACCCTGGACAGACAGTGAATCATCAGGCAGAGATTGAACTGTCTGGCTACAAGTTCAATAGACATCTCAGTTCAATTACTTAAACTGGTAGTGACCACTGTGGTATTCAGTGGCAGAAAATCACTAGCTAAGAGAGAATCCATGACCCAAGAGACATTCCACTAAAGTTTTCATTTATGAATAAGAATAACTTTAGGCCAGTGGGAAGAGAATTGCAAAGAAAGGTAACTTACAGAAATAAATTATGCTAGCTTTCCCCTTTAAAGCTGCATGCTTGACTTTCTAGTGACTTTCAGCCAATCAGCTTGAATAGAGCTTGCAGAAAATCACAAAAAATAACCATTTGTCAATTACTTTGGCTTTATGTATATAAAGACTATGAAAATAATAGATGTGGAAACAGTTAATAACAAAGTGTTCTGTAAGAATATATTGCACAAAAAATGAAGCATATGTTCCAATTCTGAAATCAGTTTTTCCTCTTCTGGCCTCTCTTTAATATGTATTAATATATTCTCATATTTTCCCATTCTATCCAACTATAAGAGCTATTCTCTTAAGATAAAGCATATCTATGAGAAACATAGGAAGAATCAGCTTTAGGCTAAAGAAAATTTAAAACCTAATGTGACATTAAATGTCATTTTACCGCATGTATATAAGCAAACCAATGTCAGACATTAGAGAAACATCAGACATTTTTCAAACAAAAAAAAAAGTAAAAAAAAAAAAAGAAAAGAAAAAGGAGGGCTCACAGTTAGGTGATTTTAACTGAATTATAAATTAGATCACTTTTATGTCCAGTGATATTTTCTTTCTACTTGGTAATTTACATTTTCAGAAAGGCTTCAAGGATTAAAGTAGATTTTCCATCATCAACACGTGACTTAAAAAAATAAAAATAGTTTGAGATTTTTATTATAATAGTACGTGGATATATGATGTTTACTATATCAGCTCACACACCTTTTAGTTTTGTAACAGACTCACCAAACAAAAGAAATTTTATTTACCTTTGAAAATTTCAAAACTTTGTAAATTCCAGCCCTTTCACCACAAAAGTATCCAGCTTCAAGGCAATGGAGTAGGTGAAGATTGAGCGGCCAGTACTGTGGCATAGCGGGTGAAGCCGCCATCGCTTATGCTGGCATCACATATGTCCTGGCTACTCCACTTCTCATCCAGATCCCTGCTAATAGCCTGGTAAAGCAGAAAAGATGGCTTTAATTTTCGGCCCCTGCCACACATGTGGGAGACCTGGATGAAGCTGCTGACTCCTGATTTGGCCTGCTCCAGCCCTGGCCCTTGTGGCCATCTGGAGATAGTAGGTATCTCTCTCCTTCTCTCTCTGTAACTCTTTCAAATAAATGAATCTTTAAATAAATGAATATTTGTAAAAATGAAGGCTGTATTATAGCAAAAATATGAATGGAAATATAAGTTAGATGTGCCATCACCTTAAAATGCTGAAATGCAATGCTAAATGAGACAGATTTACGCACTCTCTCCATTTACCACTGGACAATCAGGGGTCTCAGCGATCCAAGACCTCACCACATAGAGAGTTAATAATTAAGTACTGTTTTCATGCTGGCTCTTAAATCATTCCAATATCTAAGCTGAACTAGATTATTCCCTTCAGTGAATTTGCTAATAATAACTTTCGGAGCTGTTAGGAGCATCACACTTACTCAGCATTTCAAAATGCAGGATAGTATTTAGCATGACAGGCAGGATGATTTCAACAATTGTTCAAGAAGGTCTTGAAGGAGGCTGGAGACTCAGTTTTTTCTAAATGCATTTTTTAGTTTGCTTCTAACAATGCATAGTATTTATCTACATTTGTGAGATATAACTTGATATTTGGTCTCATGTATCCATCAGTGTGTGATCAACTCAGGTTATTATCATCAGAGTAATTAGCAGATAGATATTTGTAGCTTTGGGATCTGCAAGGAGGAAGGCCTATACTTCCGGGGATGGAAGAAGTCCCTACCTGTACTTACTGGAAAGAAAAGTCCTTGTCAAGGTCCCTGCGGGTGCCTAAAGGTCAACCAATGAGGATCAGACCTGCCTCAACCTTTAACCCCCATGCCCTGAATCTATAAAAGGAGCTCTCCCAATCTCTGACGCGCGACTTCCCTGGCCCCTGCTCTGTTGTTCTGTTGCTCTGTTGGGACCGGGAACCTCGCCCGGGTGTGGAATCCCAATGAAAGCCTGTGAATTAATTGATTTGTCTGCCTGGGAAGATTTGTTACGTGCCAGACACCTTGCAGATATTGTAGAGATGTTTTCTTTTTTTTCCTCTTTTTTTAACAACTGTTGGATAAATGTCAGTGGCACTACATCCACTCATTGTGATCTAGCCTCAAAATAAAAATATACAGTAATATTTCAAATAACATCTATGCTAACTGTGGCCTAGTTGAGGTCCATGAAAATCAAATGTGAAGTTAAGAAAATGTGAGTTCCATCTTAATTATTATAATTATACACTTATAAAAATCATATATTAATTCTGTGTAACTTTATTGCCTTATAAATATCAACAATGAAGAGTCATGTCTTCAGTTTCATTTTTACCGATTAAGATATGCTAGTTATATATACATATGAAATACATTTAAATTTATATATTAAGAAATGAGAACACATTGATTCTTTTTTCAAGTGTTAACTGCTTTATGAAAATTGAAGTTTATTCTAACTATAAAGTTGTAATTTTTTTCGAACAAAACCTTTTATTTAAGGAATACAAACATCATGCATTTCATAAGTACAACTTTAGGATTACAGTGATTCGTCCCACTCTGCCAGCCCTCCCACCCACACTCCCACCCTTCTTCTTTGCTCTCCATTCTCAGTCTTATTTTATTTATAAGATCTATTTTCAATTAACTAACTTTATATACCAAAGGTTAAGTCTATAGTAAGTAAAGAGTTCAACAATTTGTATGAAAAATGAAAAAAAAAGAAAATTTTTTTCTCAACAGTAGAGACAAGATCTGTTCAGAGTCATTGCATCTCAAAGTTAATTTCACTTCCTTTTTTTAGAAACTTAATTAACTTTAAAGAAGGACCCAAGAATGATACATCTTTTGCGAGCATAGACATAACTGTAGCTTATGAGACATAAGAATATCCTCCACTTAAAGTTATAGTTTTTTATTTATCCTATGTGTAATGAATACTATGTACTTCTAAAATAAGAAACCAGAAGTTGATCATTTCTGATTACACACACACATACACACACAGATACACTGGCTAATGTACTATTTTATTAAAGACTTATTTATTTATTTATTTGAAAGGTAGAGTCACAGAGAGACAGAGGCAGAGAGAGTAAAGTCTTCTTGTCCACTGGTTCATTCCCCAAATGGCAGCAACAAATGGAGCTAGGCCAATCCAAAGCCAGGAGCTAGGAGCTTCTTCCAGGTCAACCACACTGGTACAGGGGCCCAAGAACTTGGACCATCTTCTACTGCTTTCCCAGGCCATTGCAGAGAGCCAGATTGGAAGAGGAGAAGCCTCAGCCGGGACTAGAACCCATGTACATATGGGATGCCAGCACTGAAGACAGAGCCTTATCCCTCTATGCCATAGTGCCAGCCTCAACTAATGTACTATTAACTGAAAGAAAATGATAGGAGGAAGAGAGTGAAGCAAAGCGAAGAGTGGCCTGATGTGCCCTGGTTTAAGGGTGAAACAGCAATATGTGCTACCTGATTCTAAAGGAACATGTTGGTGAAGCTATAAATCAGCCCTTTGGACTCAAACAACTCTATCTGGTGGTACCTCCTGCCTCTGAAGTCATTCACACCCAACTTTTCAGGTTCAGTACTTCCATTTCCTTCATCAATCACACACAGAACAGCTTTGTCAGCCCCACCTCCAGGTGAAGAGAGGTACAGCTACAACACAAGCAGAACTATTAGAGCAGAGGAGTGAGTATGACCGGAACCTTAGTGATTAATGCCATGATGATGATGATGATACTATTAACGTTGCTAACAATTATGCATCTTTAATTTTTTGTGTGAGCGAGATTTGGTTCAAATTTTACCTGCACTCTCATATTTGTTCAAATCTTAAAGGTGGCTACAAATTGATGGTCAATCAAGATTGTTCAATATGAAGTTTTTTGCTGGAGCATTGTTGGGAATAAAAAACTATTTTATGAACTGATTGTGTGAATTGTACAAATTTTCTTTAGTTGTTAAACACTTTGACAAGAAGAGCAGAAAGACCATTATTCTCTGTTTTCTTTTTTTTTAATTTTTTTTATTTGACAGAGTGGACAGTGAGAGAGAGAGACAGAGAGAAAGGTCTTCCTTTGCCGTTGGTTCACCCTCCAATGGCCACCGCAGCTGGCTTGCTGCGGCCGGCGCGCTGTGGCCAGCGCACCGCGCTGATCCAATGGCAGGAGCCAGGAGCTTATCCTGGTCTCCCATGGGGTGCAGGGCCCAAGCACTTGGGCCATCCTCTACTGCACTCCCTGGCCACAGCAGAGAGCTGGCCTGGAAGAGGGGCAACTGGGACAGGATCCAGTGCCCTGACCGGGACTAGAACCCAGTGTGCCGGCGCCGCAAGGTGGAGGATTAGCCTAGTGAGCCACGGCGCTGGCCTTATTCTCTGTTTTCTCAGGTTACTCTTACTTTCATTCAAAAGAAGAGGAAAATGTCCACAACCATATCATTTCTATCCATATGACTTAAAATATCACCCTTTACATTTACTTAATGGGTATCTACTCCCAGGATTTTCTTAGCTCTAAGAATTCAAATGTAAACCAGATCAATAAATACATCAACATTGTATATTTCTTCCTTGTTGAGAATGTATCATATAGAGTTAAAAATTAAAGTATACTACATATCCTGGACTCCAAGGTTGACTTTTGCAACTACTTTAGAAATGTCATTGATTATGTTTATTTAAGTTTCCTCTTGTTCTTTTCTCCTCTTTTATACCTTCTTAGTTAATACAAATATTATCAATGCAAATCACAAAGTAGTAAACTTGACATATACTCAATCATCTAAAATATAAATTCCTCATTAAAAACTTAGAAATACAAAAATATTTCATGCCAAAAATGAGTGTTCAGAGCCAGCGCTGTGGCTCAACAGGCTAATCCTCCACCTTGTGGCGCCAGCACACCGGGTTCTAGTCCCGGTCAGGGCACCGGATCCTGTCCCGGTCAGGACAGCTCTCTGCTATGGCCCGGGAGTGTAGTGGAGGATGGCCCAAGTGCTTGGGCCCTGCACCCGCATGGGAGACCAGGAGAAGCACCTGGCTCCTGCCTTTGGATCAGCGCAGTGCACCGGCCGTGGCAGCCATTGGAGGGTGAACCAACAGCAAAGGAAGACCTTTCTCTCTGTCTCTCTCTCTCTCACTGTCCACTCTGCCTGTCAAAAAAAAAAAAAAAATGAGTGTTCCTAAATTAAGACACTTCATCCCCAAACCTCTCAAATTACCTTTTTTAATGGCTATAGAAGATTTGCTACCATTTTATCTGTGAATAATTATTATCCTTGCATATTTATCTTTATTTTATAGTTTTTTTGTATGTGTTTCACTGTCTGGATTTTTTATTCAAATTTTTAAAAGATTTATTTATTTGAAAAGGCAGAGTTACAGAGTGAGAGAGAGAGAGAGAGAGAGGATCTTCCACCTGCTGGTTCACTCTCCAAATGGCCAGAATAGCCGAGGCTGGACTGGGCCAGACTGAAGCCAGGAGCCAGGAATTTCTGCTGGTTCTCCCACATGGGTGCAGGGGCCCAAGCACTTGGTAGTATCTTCTGATGCTTTCCCAGGCCATTAACATGAAGCTGGATGGGAAGTAGTGCAGGAAACCCAACCACCTACAATTATCTGATACTTTCGTATTCGTTTCTGTCTACCTTTATGTAATTTTCATTCCTTCAATTGCAATATCTCTTTAATACACCCCCTTGATTTTCTCTCATCCCATATTAGGGTACAAATTAAGTTTTGTTTCTCTGGAAAATTTCCCTGAATTTCTTCACTCATAATGCACACACAGACACACACAATTACAATCAAAGTTATGTGACATTCTATATAATACAGTGATATTTACTTAATGATAGGATCTATCAAAGTTCATAAAAACTGTCTTATTTGTCTTCTTCCTGTAGTGTTCAAATTCATTGAAGACATTGAGAAACTGCCTTGCTTTTGATTATAATTGCAACTAATAAGGACCCAATAAGATAAACATTTGTTTAAATATATTGATAAATGAATGAGAAGGTCACATTAATCTCTGAAATATTCTATTTATGTTTCTTGTGCTTAATTATAATTTCATTGATGTCAGTTGATTTCCAAAGATGTTTAAAAATTTTTGAGATGTCTTCGCTTTGACTTTTGTTTTAAGTTTATATTAAAACAATTCTTTTATTTAAAACAGTGGCAGCTCTAGTGCCCCAGCAAATATCTTCTCAAAGTTATTTACATTAGAAATTATTACTCTTTTGGAGCCCCACAGGGATAGTAATGTGTGCAACAATATGCACTCTTGAAGAGTCATTGTAATTCTAAACATCTGCTAAAAATGGTAAATGGATTCCTTATCATCATACAGGAAATTATACATCATTCAAAGTTTGAAGTTACACAGGGAAAATTGTACATGCTTTAAAGGAACTGAGAATAAGTGAGCTTTGTGGAAAGAGAATGCAATTAAGATTTCAGAGGCTTATGAAATTCTACATTATGTAGAATTATTACAAAATTAGGAAAACCATTAGTGGTTCATGACCTAGTTGTTATTTTTTAATATCTGCCAAATGGTTGTTAGAATATATTATTTCTTTGTACTTTTCCATGCTTAAATTTTAAATTTAAAACTTCTCTACAATATAATGGTAACTATTCAAAATCAATACAGAGAATTCTTACTATGCATAAGGACACAAGTTAACTTAGATAAGAGAGAAAAATGTATAAATAACTTTGGCTTATGTGCTATTTATTATCTTTTTTGCAAGCTTAGTATACACACCATTATTTAAAAAGAATAAAGGTCAAATATTTACTACCACTTCAGATATCTCCTGACTTACAGATGCATACTCAACAGTCAATTAGACATACTCATCAGATGGTTCACTTTTCAAAAATGAAACCATGAGGAACTCATCATCCTCCCAACCCAGTTCCCAAAGTAACAACAAAGAAAAATAAGCAAGACAAAATATAAGCTATTTACTCAAAATGTAAATTTTCTCCTTGAAATAAAAAAGTACATATATACATGCATACATATACTATCTATATATATACACCTAAGTACATATTTGCATATAAACATGCACATGCACTATGTAATATATAAGCTACTATCAAAATCTGAAGTATGTTTTTGTGAGTACATAGATTTCTCAGATCAGTAGAGGTTATACCCAAGAGCACAATTTCTGTATTTCACTAATATGTGTGTTCTTTTGCTCCATATCTTTGCTAATAATTGGTATTTTCGGTTATTTCTTTTTGTTTTTATTTTAGATACTCTAATAGACACCCATTCATCATTTTTTAAATTTGCAGTACAGTAGTAACAAGTTTAATAAACTTTTACATATTAATTATTATCAGTATATCTTCCTTTGTGACTATCTATTCAAATATTTTGCCTGCTTTTTAATTTGGCAGATAGGCTGTTTGTTTTTTTTTTTAATTTATAAGATCTTTTTTATATTTTGGACCATTGCCTTTAACTGATTAGTGTTTTGCAAATATTTTCTTCAAGTTTGTGGATTGTCTTTTCATTCTGTTAACAATGACTTTCACAAAGAAGACTAATTTTAATCATGTCCAATTTATCATGTTTCCTTCAATTGTTGTGCTTTCCAAGTTAGATCTAATGCTACTCACGAAACTAAAGTTTCCATAATATTCTTTCTGCCGTATTCTAGAGGTTTGTAATTTCTCATCCCATAGTTAGGTCTGTCGTTCATTTTGTGATATTTTTTGAAAGTTGTAAGATCTATGTCTAGGTTTTTCTTTGCACTTTAAGACTTACTTGTATTGGGATAGCTCAGAAATCTGAATATAGACCTGCCTTATGGTCCAACCATGCCAGTCCTGGGAATTTACCCAAACCAAAAGAAATTCGCATATGAATGAGTGATTTGTACCCCCTTGTTCATTACAGCACAGTTCACATGAGCTAAGATATGGAATCAACCCAAATATCTACCAACTGTTGACTGGATAAAGAAATTATGGTATGTATACACTATTGAGTACTACTCAGCTGTAAAAAAAAAAAAAATGAAATCCTGTCTTTTGTTAAAAAAAAAAAATGGATGCAATTGGAAACGATTATACTTAGCAAAATAAGCCAGTCCCATAAACACAGATACCATGGTTTTCCATGATCTGAGGTGACTAATAGAGTACCCAACATGTTATGTGTTGGAGTGAAATGGACATTTTGAGATTCATTGTTTGTTTGTTTTTAACTTTTACTTAATGAATATAAATTTCCACACAATCATTATTTTCTTTAATTATTATTATATATTGGATTAACATGAAACTTATTTTACATTTATCATATGCAGTGCAATATTTAACAGGTTGATGTAGCATATGGAAAATTTCTCCCTCCCCCCTTCATCCCTCCTTCCTCTGTTATTCTCTTTTTCAAATAAATAAATCAGTCTTTTTTTAAAGAAAAAAAAAGAGAGAAGATTAATGGCAGTATAGTATCCAGGATCACTTCAGGTCTTAGTGGTTGCAGACTTCAAAAATAATGTTATATCATCTATGTGACAGTTTTAAAGTAATCCAAAATGAACAAAATGATAAAGTTAAATACAAGTCTAAAAGTCAGCACTACTCCATGATGAAGGAACAAACTACTAGTATTTAAAGGATCTTAATCAGAAATGAAGTTTTCAGAACTGATGAATTAGTTAGTGATTATTTTGTATTATTTTGTTACCCACAAGAACAAAATGAATATTACATAGCAGATGATAAGAGATTTTAATCTGTAAATGGATGATAATGATACTGATGGGTGGAGAGAGGGATTGTATGGAGGCAAGCTTCCTTGTATGCATGAGATGTAAAAACTTGGCATACCTGGTAGTATCACATTGTTGTTTAGTGTCTTCCCATTATTTCCTTCTTCAAGTAGGTTGCCCATGTATGGTGTCAGCTTATGTACCAAAGATTTTTACGTTCATCATCAGAGCATACATTTAATAAAATAGCTTCTTACTGTTCAACGAACTTGCTATATTTCACCTTTACTAAGTATAGCATCCACAACAGTTCTCACTATATTTTAAAGATTTATTTATTTATTTGAAAGGCAGAGTTACAAAGAGGCAGACGCAGAGAGAGAGAGAGAGAGAGAGAGAGAGAGAGAGAGAGAGGTCTTTCATCCGTTGGTTCACTCCCCAGATGGCCACACGGCCGGAGCTGCACTGATCTGAAGCCAGGCTCCAGGAGTATCCTCCGGATCTCGCATGTAGGTGCAGGGGCCCAAGGACCTTGGCCATATTCTACAGCTTTCCTAGGCCATAGCAGAGAGCTGGATTGAAAGAGGAGCAGCAGGACTCAAACTGGCACCCATATGGGATGATGGGACTGCAGGAGGCAGCTTAACTTGCTACACCACAGAGCCGGCCCCCAGTTTCACTTTCTATTCCCCTGCTTACCAATTGACAGATATGTAGCAGATATACAATACAAATTATTCATTTAATAAATGCATATTCACCTTTTAGTCATGAATATTATTGTTGTAAGAGCCTAATTTGTAAGGGCTTCTAAACACTCATGAAATAAACTGTCTTTTTTCTATCATAATATTACAGGTGTTTCTTTTTTTGCTTTTAAAACAGTCTAATTAAAATTTTGCTTCAAGCAACTTAAAGTAATTATTTGAATCAATGATTTCAACATTAATTTGTGAGACTTTTATTCAAGAAATCTCATTTCACTGTCATAACAGTAAAAATGAGAAAAAATACAGATTGTCCATTATGTTTTGCAGTAGCATTATTTCTATTTTACATTTTTAGTTGTGTAGATAATATAGCTTTCCATCACTGTCTATGATTTTTTAAAATTATTTTTTGACAGGCAGATTTAGACAGAGAGAGAGAGAGAGAGAGAGAGAGAGAGACCAAGAGAAATGTCTTCCTTTTCCGTTTCTTCATCCCCCAATGGCCACTACTGCCAGCACTGTGCTGATCCCAAGCCAGGAGCCAGGAGCCAGGAGCCGGGTGCTTCTCCTAGTCTCCCATGCAGGTGCAGGGCACAAGCACTTGGGCCATCCTCCACTGCACTCCCGGGCCACAGTTGAGAGCTGGACTGGAAGAGGAGCGACCAGGACAGAATCCGGCACCCCAACCGGGACTAGAACCTGGGGTGCTGGCACCGCAGGCGAAGGATTAGCCAAGTGAGCCGCGGCGCTGGCCAACTGTCTATGATTTTATTAAACCTTGCTTAAATGTCACAAGAATTATAATTATCACTACTTCTCTGCTAACACAATGAAGTTAAAGCAGAGAAAGATGCCAACACAAATAACAGATTAATAATAGAGTATGGAGCAGTAGCTCAATTAGTCCACATGTAGCTAGCAATGCATTCTATTTTCAGAAATGTCCATAGTAAAATTATACTACTGTGAATAATACATACCTAATATTTTAGATGAAAAAATCTAAATGTATTACTCACCAAGTTTCCTTCCTAAACAGAAAAATCTAAGCAAAACTTAACATTTATTCTATTGCACAGTCATTTTTACTAACTAAAGTATGTAAACATTAGCATTTCTTTCTAATACTTTCAACTTTGAATTCTGCTTCTCAGAGAACATACCCCTTTCCAATTTTCTGCTTCTTCTCTGCTAAAATTTGAGCATGAATATAAGATACATAAATTAAAGAGTATCTTCATTTTTACTTACATAAAGGGAATAAATTTCACTTATTTCATATATAGTTTAAAGAGCATAATGATACTTCTTACCCTACCTTCCCTCCTCCTTTCTTTCTTTCTCTTCTTTTAATTTTTACAAGGACATACTTATAATTTACTTTATAAAACAAGCTTAACCCACCACTAAAAATAAACAATTCGACAAGTAGTAAATATAAAAATCAGCATTTCTCAGGAGTATAGACAAGGTCTATAAACAAACCTCAAAATGTCAACTTGGCTCATGTACTTTTTTTTGCAAAATAAAACAACATTAATTATAAAGAAGTCCAAGAAAGGTGCAGTGTAGATGAAGCACCAGAGCCCCCTTTCCATTTCTCATTGGAAAAGTAAAATGAATCCCAAGTAACAAACATGGAGAGTAAAATTTAAACAGGTATTTACATCAAATAGAAATTTCTATAATATCCTCTGGCATCATGAAGCAGGGAAAAAAAGCATGCCTTTACTCTTGATCTTAATATGGGAAGCAAAGAGAAAAATTGTCCTTTGTGTTCTTACCTAAATCTTAGCTTTGAAATTTTTATTGGAACAGAAGAAAGAGACTACAACCCTGACCTCATTTCTAACCTGACACTTAAGGTGGCAAAAGTGATATGAACCATGGGAACTGCTTAAAACAAAGGACACAAGTTTTTTCTAGGAGAAGTCCAACAGAGAAGAGAGAGACAGAGACAGAGATCCTGGTCCAATCTTTGAGTCCTTTAAAGAAGCAACTGGATATTGAACTTCCAACACCCCCACTCCAATGTCTGACTCAGCTGTGGAAATCTAGGGAGTATTTTCAACCAATAAATAAAAATACATCTCAGCCGTGCTGTTAAATACCTTATTTCTAAGAAAATAAAAAGCTATGTAACCCTAATGGGAAAATAGTAAGCCGACTTCAAAAAAAATGTTGTATAATACAGGAAAAAAAATAAGGTAGATATGAGTGTCACTCCAGGATAGATTTAGTTAAGCAATTTAACATCTTAAGGGGAAAAATTCCTCCCATTTTTCAAAGAAAAACCTACAGTCCTAATTTGCTAATGAGCTATTCAGGTCTTATTCAAAACGTGTTGAAATCAAAGAAAGTTGCATTTACAAAATAATTTTAAATTAATAAAAAGTATTCTACCTCTTTTCTGAAGATTATAATTTTTCCAAATAGTCAATGAACATTAATGCTTACCCACTTCAAAACTCTATTCCAAGATCTCTAATAGAAAATTATAACATCTTTTTCAGCCAGCCATTAATAGATGTTTTGCTGTTATTATTGTTACAACCACTGATCTTGTCATTGGTAAAATATTACCTTCCAAGGCTGTATGCATTGTCTGAAATATCACCTATATGGGTATTCAGTATTTCAACACTACCCTTACCTGGTCAAAAATTTGTCTGGACATACATTATTTCATGATGGGTAGATGGGGGTGTGGGAGTGGGAGGGAATGCTGCTAGCTGAGCCAGGTGTGAAGCACAGCCATCTAGGTGCTACAGAATGGATGAGGTTATCTGTCTAGATTCCAACTGCCATGTAGTGGTTAAGAACTCAAACCCTGGGAGCAGAAATACTTAAGTTGATCAGTTTCCCCCTTGCTGGATGCATGACTTTGGGCAAATCGCTCAACTGCTTTTTAATATATAAAAGTTGTATTTATTTATTTTGGAGGAAGAAAATGTGCCCTCCCATCTGCTGCTTTATTCCCCAGATGCTGGCAATGGTCCTGACCCAGGGCAGAAACCAGGAGCAGGGAACTGGCTCCAGGTGTCCCAAGTGGGTAACAGAGATCAATTTACTTTGACAACACTGCTGCCTCCCAGGATCTCATAAACAGGAAACTGGAGTCAGGAACCATAGTCAGGATTTGATCTCAAGCATTGTAATATGAGAATAAGGCATCGTAATTAGTGTCTTAGCCACCAGGTTAAACATCTGCCTCACTTGGCCTCCTCACATATCATTTTCCTCAGCTTTAAAATGTGGACAATGAGGGTCCTCATTGTGTTTCTGTGAGGACTAAATAAGCTTATAATAAATGATTTTAGAACTGTGCTTATTAATGAGTATTAAAAGTAAACACTAGATTTTAATTTATTGTGAATTTTCCTTGGATGATCATTGGTATTTTTCTTGCTCTATTTAAAAAGAAGTTCACTATATCAATAGCTTTCTTCCTGGGAAGATTCCTGTTCACTAGGAAGTTTTTCTCAACCCTCCTGGGCTCTACAAGATATACTTTTGATATCATAACTTCTGTCTAGACAGGAGGATCCAATTTATTTTTTCACAGGTCAATTGGGATGGCTCTGAGAGCTGCCTCTCAATGGTTCTTCTAAAAACAAAGTTCACTGACTCAGAGTTGACAATTTCAAAAGAATAAATGCTCATTCTAACAGAGCACACAACTACATGATCAATTTCATCATATGGACATAAATTCACACATACTTTTAGTGAACTATTGGTGAACTGAAGATGTAACAGTAGTGAAGGTGCAGAGCTGTAAACAAAGCTGGGAGGTTAAATTGTCTTCTTTCCAAAAGTCTATCAGAAATCCCAGGATTTCAGGCGGGCATTGTAGTTCAGAAGGTTTTGTAATGCTGGTACCCCATACAGGAGCATCAGTCATAGCCCTTGAAGCTGATTTTCTGATGCAGCTCTCTGCTAATGCTCCTGAGAGCAGAGGATGGTCTAAATACTTGTGCACCTGCCACCCACTTCAGAGACTCAGATGGAGTTCTAGGCTCCTGGCCTTGGCCTGGACCAACCCTGGCCATTGAGTAAAACAACAGATAGATGATCTCTGTGTGTGTGTGTCTCTGTGTGTGTGTGTCTGTGTGTCTCCCTCTCTCTCAGTCACTCTGTCAATAAATAAATGAAGCTTTAGAAAAATTCTAGAATTTTTATATAAATTCTCTTAACACTGCCCAAGAACTTGAATGATTACACTGTCAAGATAATTTAAAAAGGAAAGAAATTGTGTTGACTCACATTTTAGGGGGCCAGAAAGCTCTAGTGAAGAGCAGAATCCTCTGGCCAGGGCTTTCCTACTGCTTCTATTTATCAATAGAACACAAAAAATATAATGTATATTAGTGAAATTGGAATTTTTAGGAATTGATTACTATGTACAGCCTTTGTTTCGATTGTTTTGGGACAGTTTTTTTTTTCTTCTTACTTTTGTTGAAAGTGTAGGAGTAATCATGATTATAAAATAAACAAAGTATGTCATTGTAAAAATTTAAAAAATAAGAAAAGAAAGGCAGGAAGGTGACAGGATGGGCGGGAGGGAGAGTAGGGTGAGAAGTATTACTATGCTCCTAAATCTGTTTATATGAAAAATGTGAAATTTGTTCATCTTATATAAATTTAAAAACAATTGTTAAAAAAATCCTACTACAGTTTAACACTGTTATGTTGGGGAAAAGTTCAACATGAGACACACCACATTCACACTAGAGCTCTACTCAATTACTATAAACATTATAATTACATGTGTGTCAAGAAAAATAACTGTTTCTACAGCATTCTTTGCAAAACATGCCTTCAATCTGTTCCAAAACAGAAACTCAACTATACATTTCACAGTGTTTGTCCACCTAAGCACAATTGGGGTTCCTTTTGTATAAACATATTACCAATATTCCCTGGTAGTTATACAATAGTCAGAGCTTTAAGAAAATATCATGAGGCCAGTGTAAGATAGTCATAAAACACACCAAACACCAGAGTAAGGGAGAGGGTTTATTGGGGAAAAACCAGCAGACAGGAGGGAAGGGGCGAAGAAGTAAAAAGAGAGAGAGAGAGAGAGAGAGAGAGAGGAGACAAGAGAGGGGGGGAGAGAGAGAAGCCAAGAGAGAGCCCAGAGAAAGCAGAGAGCTCAGAGAGCCACATGTTCAGGAACAGCTCCTTTTAAAACTTTGCCCGAGGGCGGGCAGGGAAGCAGGAGCAAGGAATCCCATTAGGATTAGGAGCTTGACACTGGTGGTTGGGCCATGTGGCCACCTGGCTTCTAGCAATGGCGGCGGGAGCTAGAGCCTAGGATGGTGTCAGAGTGTAGATCGTGCCATAGATAAAACTGCACCATTTTCCTAACAGCCAGCACTGTGGTATAGCACGTAGGGCCTCTGCCTGCAGTGCTGAGATTCCATATGGGCGCCAGTTTGAGACCTGGCTGCTCCACTTTAGATCCAGCTCTCTGCTACAGCCTGGGAAAGCAGTAGAAGATGGCCCAAGTGCTTGGGCTCCTCCACCCATGTGGGAGACCTGGAAGAAGCCCCTGAATCCCAGCTCTGGCCACTGCCGCCATTTGGGGAGTGAACTGGTGGATGGAAGACCTCTCTCTCTCTCTGCCTCTGCCTCTGCATAACTCTGCTTCTCAAATAAACAAACAAATCTTAAAAATAAAAAAAAAATACTGTGTGAAAATAAAGCAGAAACTGTACGATTGGACATCATCCGTCATCATTTGTATGCATTTTATAATCTTTCTTTTTTAAAGGATAACTTTATTCTAAAAAAAGAAACACAGTATTCATGAGCTGATAAAAGTTTAACTGTTTTACTGTATAGATTCTTCAAACAAAAAATGAAACACCCAAGGGCTATAAGAGACTTGAGTTGTAAACATGTTAAGGAGTATGCACAAGATACTACACATAGACCCAGATATAGAATTCATCCAATACTTGTCTGACATAAATATCTGTATCATCTTCTCAGCACTTTACCATTTCCAAAAATGCATTGAAATTATCTGATATATTTAAATGCCAGGATAAATCATGTTGTCTTTCAATTTCTATCTGGATGATTAGTCTTATGGAGGCTCCATCGGAATGCTAGCTTCTCTATTACAACGTAAAGAGGATATATATTTCTATACTTCTATATAATAGAGATTTATTTGATAAATATATTTTTAATGTAGCTAACACAGAGAGTCATATTTACTCTCTCTAAGGGAAGCAGTTAAATATCCATGCCAAATCTGTCTATGCCATCATCATCAACCACCTGTTACTGAGCACCACTGACACTATTCTTGTCACCACAGGGATATTTAATGTTTCTTAAGCTTCGATTAACCCACACATATTTATCCCAATGGCATGCACATTATAGTGGTACTTTAAAAAACCACAATTTACTATCTCTTAGTGCTTATTCCTATGAGGAAAATGTCTTTTTTCAGATCAACTGAATCAGAAACATGAAGAAAGCTAGACACATAATTGCATTCCACAGCTCTTCTTCCCTGATTCTATTGATTGCTAAATGAATTTCTATTTGGCAGTACAAAATAAAATGCTGAAAAAGACTGAAAGTGGAAAATGTTTTATGGAGAAAAATATGTGTTTTCAAATAGTTAACGATTTTCCATATTGAATGTAGTAACTATTTGAGTTTTTATGGCTAAATTGAAAATTCTGTCATCAGACCACAAAGTGTATATACACATTTTTAGAAAATTAATAAAGAAGTATCGAGGCTGGTGCTGTGGAGCAAGTATGTGGCAGCTCCTCTGCCTGCGGAGCCGGCATCCCTTATGGGCACCGGTCTTCTCCCAGCTTCTCCTCTTTTGATCCAACTCTCTGCTATGACCTGTGAAAGCGGTGAAGGATGGCCTAAGTGCTTGGGCCCTTGTGTCCGCATGGGAGACCTGGAAGAAGCTCCTGGCTCCTGGCTTCAGATTGGTGCAGCTCCAGCCATTGTGGCCACTTGGGGAGTGAACCAGTGGATGGAGGACCTTTCTCTCTGTCTCCATCTCTCACTGTCTGTAACTCTACCTCTCAAATAAATAAGTAATCTACTCAAATAAATTAAAAAATCATATTCTTTACTAAAGAATATATGACTATGTGGAATTCAGATAAGTGAACTCACAAATTTATGGTAGTGTATTTTTTGGTTACTGTTACTTTTTTTTTTTTCTATTTATTTATTTGACAGGTAGCGTTATAGAGAGTGAGAAAGAGAGAGAGAGAGAAAGGTCTTCCTTCCGTTGGTTCACTCCCCAAATGGCCACTAAGGCCAGCATTGCACTGATCCGGAGCCAGGAGCCAGGTGCTTCTCCTGGTCTCCCATGCGGGTGCAGGGCCCAAGGACCTGGGCCATCCTCCATTGCACTCCCGGGCCACAGCAGAGAGCTGGCCTGGAAGAGGAGCAACTGGGACTAGAACCCAGCGCCCATATGGGATGTCAGTGCCACAGGCAGAGGATTAACCAAGTGAGCCACGGTGCCTGCCCCAGTTACTGCTACTTTTAATATGTCTCTTTTGTCCTACCAAGTAATTTAATAACAGATCTGAGAAAGCAAATATACTGTTTTTAAGACCTATGTTTAGGCCAGCACCGTGGCTCACTAGGCTAATCCTGAGGCGCCGGCATCCTGGGTTCTAGTCCTGTTTGGGGCACTGATTCTGTCCCGGTTGCCCCTCTTCCAGGCCAGCTCTCTGCTGTGGCCCGGGAGTGCAATGGAGGATGGCCAAGGTCCTTGGGCCCTGCACCCGCATGGGAAACCAGGAGAAGCATCTGGCTCCTGGCTTTGGATCAGTGCAGCACGCTGGCAGCAATGTGTCAGCTGTAGCGGCCACTTGGGGGGTGAACCAACTGAAAAAGGAAGACCCTTCTCTCTGTCTCTTTCTCTCTCTCACTGTCTAACTCTGCCTGCCCAAGGGGGGAAAAAAAAAAGACCTATGTTTAGAGGCCGACTCTGTGGCATAGTAGGATAAGCAACCACCAGCAGCCTGGCATCCCATAAGGGCATCTGTTTGAATCCTGGCTGATCTTCTAATCCAGCTCTCTGCTATGGCCTCAGAAAGTAGTAGATGGAAGCTTTCTCTCTTTCTCTGCTTCCGAAAGAGGTACTCTTCCATTTCAAAGGAGAGATAGGTGACTTATCTCTGTATAGAATTTGTCTCCCCATAGCAGAATCCAATATAGAAACCAGCCTATGACATGCAAAGATAACATTTTCTCCAAGGTTAAAAAGTACCCAATGGGGCCATAGATTTTTTTTTCTCAAATATATCGCCATTCTGGTTTGAATTGTGAAGTATATGCCTGAGGCCCTTGTGACAGAATAATCCCTTTTCCTATTGCTTGGGGATATAGCTCATCTTGCTTTGAAAATAGTTCTGGATGATTTCTACCTTAAGAATTTCAACAGGCACTGAGATCTTGAGCCACAGCTGGCCACTGCCTTAGTTTTTTAAATTTTTTTTTGTGTGTGTTATTTTTTTCTGCAAAGTTTTATTTAATTCTTCCCCACTTTGTAGTCATTTATTTCTTTTATAAAATCTGTTTAATAATATAAACAGATTTCATGCATGTCATAGGTACAGTAAAAAAAAAAAAAAACACATTTCTCACACTCCAATATCCCTCAACCTCCCCCCTCCTTGCCCTCTCATCCTCAGTTTTGCAAAGATGTATTTTTAATCCACCCTATATTCAGAGGCATAATTAGCCATTAACCATAACATTCAACACATAAAATTTATGTAAACCACAGTTCCATAGGCGTATAAACAAGGTCCAAAAGCTACAATCATATCCAAAAATATCCATCTCATTACTATACATTTTTTGTATTCTATATTAACTACCACATATCAGATAAAACATGATGTTTGTCTTTTTAAGACTGGATAATTTCTTAAACATAATGTTTTTAAGTACATCCATTTTGTTAAGAAAACAAACATGATTTCATTTTTTCTTGTAACTCTTTTTGCTATTTATTTTTTTAAACTTTTATTTAGCAAATATAAATTCCCAAAGTACAGCTTATGGATTACAATGGCTTCCCCCCCCCCATAACTTCCCTCCCACCCGCAACCCTCCCCACTCCTGCTCCCTCTCCCCTTCCATTCACATCAAGATTCATTTTCAATTATCTTTATATACAGAAGATCAATTTAGTATACATTAAGTAAAGATTTCAGCAGTTTGCACCCACACAGAAACACAAAGTGAAAAATACTGTTTGAGTACTAGTTATAGCATTAATTCACATTGTACAACACATTAAGGACAGAGATCCCACATGAGGAGCAAGTGCACAGTGATTCCTTTGTTGACTTAACAAATTGACACTCTGTTTAAGGCGTCAGTAATCACTCTAGGCTCTTGTCATAAGTTGCCAAGGCTATGGAAGCCTTTTGAGTTTGCCAACTCCGATCTTATTTGGACAAGGTCATAGTCAAAGTGGAGGTTCACTCCTCCCTTCAGAGAAAGGTACCTTCTTCTTTGATGGCTCGTTATTTCTACTGGGATCTCACTCACAGAGATCTTTCATTTAGTTTTTTGTTTGTTTGTTTGTTTGTTTTTTGCCAGAGTGTCTTGGCTTTCCACTTTCCATGCATCAAATACTCTCATGGGCTCTTCAGCCAGATCCGAATGCCTTAATGGCTGATTCTGAGGCCAGAGTGCTGTTCAGGGCATCTGCCATTCTATGAGTCTGCTGTGTATCCTGCTTCCCATGTTGGATCATTCTCTCCCTTTTTTATTCTATCAATTAGAATTAGCAGATACTAGTCTTGTTTGTGTGATCCCTTTGACTCTTAGATCTACCAGTATGATCAATTGTGAACTGAAATTGATCACTTTGACTAGTGAGATGGCATTGGTACATGCAACCTTGATGGGATTGTATTGGAATCCCCTGGCACATTTCCAACTCCACCATTTGGGGCAAGTCCGATTGAGCATGTCCCAAATTGTACATCTCCTCCCTCTCTTCTTCCCACTCTTATATTTAACAGGGATCACTTTTCAGTTAAATTTCAACACCTAAGAATAAATGTGTATTGATTACAGTGTCCAACCAATAGTATTAACTAGAAAAAAAATATTAAAAGGGATAAAGTATTAAGTTGTTCATCAACAGTCAGGACAAGGGCTGATCAAGTCACTGTTTCTCATAGTGTCCATTTCACTTCAACAGGTTTCCTTTTTGGTGCTTGGTTAGTTGTCACCAATCAGGGAGAACATATGATATTTGTCCCTCTGAGACTGGCTTATTTCACTCAGCATGATGTGTTCCAGATTTCTCCTCTCTTTTTAAGGCTGAATAGTATTCCATAGTGTATAAATAACATATTTTTCTCCAGTAATCAGTTGATAGAAATCTGCATTGAGTCCATATCTTCGATTTTGTGAATTGAGCTGTAATAAACATGGTGGCACAAATAAATCTTTCATATGATGACTTCATTTCCTTTGGGGAATTCCCAGTAGTGGGATGGTTGGGTCATAGGTAAATCTTTTTTGAGATTTCTGAAGAATCTCCATACTGTCTTGCATAACAGTTATACTAGTTTGCATTCTCACCAAGTGTATTAGAGTATGTTTTTCCCCATGTGCTTGCCAGTATTTATTTATTGATTGATTTGATGATGAGAGCCATTCTAACTGGGGTGAGGTGTAACCTCATTGTGGTTTTGACTTGTATTTCTCTGATGCTTAGTGATCTTGACCGTGTTTTCACGTGTCTGTTGCCATTTATATTTCATCCTTTGAAAAATGCTTGTTCATGTCTTTTGCTTATTTCTTAACTACATTGTTTTTTTCTTGCTGAGTTTCTTGAGTTCTTTACTAGAGATATAATATCAGTTGAATAGGTTGCAAATATTTTCTCCCATTCTGTCATTTGCTTTTTCACTTTGTTGAGAGTTTCCTTTGCAGTGCAGAGACTTCTCAGCTTGATGTAATTCTATTTGGCTATTTTGTCTTAATTGCCTGTGCTTCTGGGGACTTTAGCAAGAAGTCTTGGTCTATGTCAATGTCTTGCAGTTTCTCTAAAGTTTTCCTGTAGTAATTTGATGGTATCAAGTCATAGATTCAGATCCATGATCCATTTGAGTTAATTTTTGTATAAGGTGTAAAATAGGGGTCTTCTTTCATACTTCTATGCATAGAGATCCAATTTTACCAGAACCATTTGTTGAAGAGACCATCCTTTCTCCAGGGATTGAATTTTGCTCATTTGTAAAGATTAGTTGGTTGTAGCTTTGTGGATTGCTTTGTGGGGTTTTTATTCTGTTTCATTGATTTACACATCCCTCTAGCTTATTTAATTATAACTGCTTTGGAGTGTTGTCTTCAAATCTGGTTTTGTGATGCCTATGGCTTTGTTTTTGTTGTTTAGGATTGCTTTAGCTATTCAGAATCTCTTGTGTTTCTGTATGAATTTTAGCATTTTTTTTCTAGATCTTAGAATGTCATTGGTATTTTGCATTGCTTTGTGTGGTATGAACATTTGATATTAATTCTTCCAATTTTAACACATAGAAAATTTTTCCATTTTTTGTATCTTTTTCTAGATCTTCTCTTAGTACTTTCCTTAATGGCTTGTAATTTTAATTGTAGAGATCTTTTCACATCCTTGTTCAAATTTATTCCAGGTATTTAAATTTTGGTAGCTATTTTGAATAGGACTGATCTTAGAAGTATTTTCTCAACACAGCATTGTTCATGTATACAGAGACTATTGATTTTTGTGTATTGATTTATAACCTGTAATTTTTCCAAACTCTTGTGAGATCCAAAATATTGTTAGCAGTCTTTTGGTTCTCCCGTATATAGAATTATGTCATCTGCAAATAGGGATAATTTAACATCCTCTTTTCCAATTTGCATCCCTTTGATTTCTTTTGCTTGCCTAATGGCTCTGGTTGAAACTTCCAGAACTATATTAAATAGCAATGGTGAAATTGTTCATTTCCAGATTGTAGTGGAAATGCTTCCAGTTTTTTCCCATCCAATATGATGCTGGCTGTGGATTTGTCATATATTCTCTTGACTATGTGGAGGATTGTTCCTTTTATACCCAAGTTGCTTAAGGTTTTTTATCATGAAATGATGTTTTATTTTATCAAATATTTTCTCTGTAACTATTGAGATCATCATATGGTTCTTAATCTTCAATTTTTTTAAATCTGATGCATCACATTTTCTTGATTTGTGAATGTTGAAACATCCTTGCATACAAGGGATAAATCCTACTTGATCCAGGTGAATGATCTTACTGATGTGTTGTTGGATTCATTGAACTAGTGTTTTGTTGAAGATTTTTGAATTTATGTTCATCAGGGATATTAGTCTATAATTCTCTTTAATTAGTCTATAATTGTATCTTTTTCTGGTTTTGGAATTAAGATGACGCTGGTCTCATAGAAGGAGTTTGAAAGGATTTCCTCCCTTTCTGTTTTTTTTGGATAGTTTAAGCAGAATTAGAATTGGTTCTTCTTTAAAAGTTAGGTAGACTTCAGCGTTGAGGCAATCTATTCTTGGGTTTTTCTTTGTTTGGAGGGTCTTTGTTTCTGATTCGATCTCCATCTTGGTTATTGATCTGTTTAGGTTTTCTATGTTTTCATAACTCAATTTTGGGATATTGTATTTGTCCAGAAATCTATCCATTTCTTCTTCATTTTCCAATTTCTTAGCATATACCTAGTAATTCCTGATAACTCTTTTTATTTCTGTGGTATCCATTGTATTTCTATTTTCATTTCTGATTTTTTGGTTTAGGGTTTTCAACCTTTTTTTTTTTTTGGTTAGTTGGTCCAATTATGTATCAGTTTTGCTTATTTTTCCAATAAACCATTTTTTAAAATTTCACTCATCTTTTCTTTTTTGTTTCAATTTTGTTTTCTTTTTTGTTTCAATTTTGTTTATTCTTCTCAGATTTTAATTGTATTTTTCCTCACACTGATTTTTGGTTTGATTTGTTGTTTTTCTATGCTCTTGATACACATCATAGCTCATTTATTTGATGCTTTTCTAATTTCTTCATGTATGTACTATATGTAATAAACTTCCTTCTTAACACTGGTTTTGCTGTACCTCATAAGTTTTGCTGTGTTGTGACTCATTGTTCATTATCCTTATTTTTCTCTAACCAATGAGTTAAAAGTAGGTGCTCAATGTCAGAATGGATAACTACTTCTACCTTTGTTCTATCTGAGTCATACTTAATTGACTATATTTGGTGTCACCTCCCAAATATGATTGTTTATTCTGAGAATTACCTAAACTGATATGCCCCATAGATCTCCCATATTAGCACCACAATAGACACTTACACCAATGCTTATCAGATAGAAAATAGAGTGGGACTGTAATCTTTAATTGGTAGAAACATGTTCTCCATTTTTCAATTCTTTACATTTCACTAAGTCAATAATCTTTCTGTGCTTCTGCAAGATTTATATATATGGAGTTAAGATTAAGTGAAATTTGATCTAGGTTACTCAATATTTCACCTTTATTGTTCAATGTTAAATAATAATGTTCAATGTTAAATAAAAATAGTTATCTTGAATCTTTCATGTGTGAAAGAAATTAGGTTAATATGAGTATCAAAATTCATGTTTGAGGAATGGAAACTGCTAAATCCATTGTTTTATTTGCTCAGGGAAGGTATCTTCTACATATTTATCTATCTGATTATTGGCCACTTTGCCTTTTTTCAATTTTTGCAGTTTAGTTTGCTGAAATATCTCCTATAGCAGAAGGTTTTTAAAATTTTCCTTTTTATATTAAAAGGTAGAGAACCATCCAGAGGACATAGGTGTGAATCTAATTCTTTTATTTGCCCACTCCCCATGATAGTAAATGGGATGGGGTTTCACTTAATAATAGGTGCATGAATTAATCATGACACACCTTCTTTTCATGTTTCCAAGGTAAGAAATCTGTACACAGAAACTCCAGTGATTTGTGTCCCAAATAAGCTGTGAGAGTGTCAAGGCAGAAGGAAAAACAAACAAACTTAAAAAGACATGATTGTTCTGTCAATTTGAATACAAAATAAAAAAGAAAGTATCTGTAGTAAACAAAAATAACATTGATTAAAATAAAGGAATGAAAGTTAACAAGATTAAAGTCACCATTTCTGTTCAACATCATACACAATTTCATGATGATGAAGGTCTTTATTAAACTCTTTTGCAAAAAATAAAGTTTATTGCAATATTGACTTTTGGTACATTGTCATAAAACATGTTGCCATGTAATGCATATTACACGGCCTAGTTTCTATGTCAATTCCTCCAGGCAGTAATGTTTGGAATGGTAATAGTGAATGACCTGTGCAAGATGAGATTCTCTCAAAGTTTGCAAAGCTTCATATAATAAGCCTAAAAAAGCTCAAATATTTGAATTGTTTTATATCTTTGTCAAACAAATAGTTGGGAAGCAATATAATACTATAGTATTAGTGATCTTTGCTTATTTAAAATTTACCATATGTGAATATACAAGATAGAGATTGCTTATTTAAGATTATATATGTATATAACATAAAGCATAAAATATGAATTAAAATATAAAGAGAAAATATAAGTATTCTGTTAATTGAAGTTAAGATGCAATTTACTAGTGCAAATATATAACGTGTGGGATAGTCATAATGCAATGGGTTAAAACACTGTTTATGATGCCTGTGTCTAGTATGAGTACTAATTTGAGTACTGATTACATTATTTCTGATCCAGCTTGAAACAAATGCATAACCTAGAAGGCTGTGGATGATGAAAGGCTGCAGATGATCGTTCAGCCACCCACAAGGGAGTAAAATGGAGTTTCAGTCTCCTGACTTTGGCTTGGCCCAGCCCCACTGTTGCCAGTATTTGAGGAACCATCGGATGGAAGATTCTCTCTCTCTTTCTTTCTCTGTTTCAAATAAATAAAAACAAATGAATAAACATTTTAAAAATACAGTGCATAGGAAGAATATCTTAACATCATAACAAAGCATGCAGTATTCAAAAAAAAAAAAAAAACCTCCCAAATCAGGAAGACACATACAAAAAAACTCAGTTTAAAGAAGCAAAAGATATAAAAATTTGCAGCCAAAAAAATCAAATGATCAATAAGTTACAAAGTGATTCTCAACCCTGATAATAATCATAAACATACAGATTAAAACACAATGTAATATGTTTTACATTAAAAGGTTTTAAAAACTAATGTGAGAAAAAAGTAATTTTTTCTTCCTATCTTGTATTAAGGTAAATAAAGAAAATAAAAATGAGATCTGAAGCTAATAGAGCAAAATGTTCTGCCTTTAATTTTGATGATAGAACTGTACACAACTTTTTTTTTCTTCTATACTTTTATGTTCAAAATGCTTTATAATGTAAATATGTGTTCTAGCTCAGCTCTATGTGTCTTAAAGCATCTTTCTAAATTGATAGTGCCCTAAAGAACACATGAAGATCATCTTATTCTTGTGTTGGTGAAAGGTTTCATATATTACACATCTCTCAAAACTACTGCACTGGATCTCTAACCACCAGTTGTCAGCCTTCCAAAGTTGGACTTTTGTATGCTGGTCCATGTTAATAATTCTTTTCAAGGTCTAATATTAAAGTACTCATATATTCCATTTCACGTTGTGTGGCTTATCTGGTTTCTGTAATATATTTGGAATTCTAAATATTATATTGTCAATTATAGGCTCATTAACCTTCATGTGTTTGTGTAAGTCTGATCATTGCTTATCTTTCTGTTAAGTCATGAAAAGACTAGTTGTCTTTCAATATGATTTCAGTTATCCATCATGAAAATAACATTTTATTTGCAGAGAGACAAAAATGTCTCTTATAAAATCAGTTTTCCCTGGAGGAATTTAATTAGGAAGGAAGACTATATTAAGACTATTAGAATAGATGATTTTAACAGGCGAGAGACAAAAACACAGTCTGAGATAAACTCCACTGACAAAAGAGGTTGGAGTTTTGAGAGCTGGTGTGGGCTTGGTCTTAGTCCACCTGTGTTTGCTAATTGGCCTCACCCAAAGGAAAAGTAAACGCCCCCTTATTTTCATGACAAGAGATGTTTTTACAACTTTGAGAAAGGCGCTCCCCTACATTGGGTTCCTATCCTCCCATAGTAAGTGGAAGATAGGGATGCTGTCTTCCTCCAAGTTTGTATTGCCAGGTCCTTGAGAAAGATAATTCTTTATTGTAAAACTGTAAAGAAGCTTTTAGAAGGATTTAAATCTCAAAGGAGCAAAGAAAGAATGTATACTTACAAAGATGCTAATATAATGCCCTAAGGTCAAATACTTACCGGCAGGAAGGAGCTTTGTCTAAAGTTTTCTCATTCAGAGAGAAATGTTAATGCAGTCTTGGTCCCTTTCCTTCCAGTGCAAGGGATTCATAAAGTTCTTCTTTGAAAGCTTTCATATATTTCAAACACTGGTGTGCACTGATATCTTGATTTGTATACCAAGAAGCTGTATATGTCCAAAAGCAGATCTCATTTAGTAAGCAGGGGATTTTATCTGCATGGCCTACAACACTCAGCCACTCCAATCCACAGCTCAAAACACACCTAATAAATATATCCTTAAGCCTTGGTGTCTAATGATATGTTTCAACACTGGAAAGTGTTCAAAATTATCTGTTGAATAATATAATAATGAAGGGTGTAGGTCATCTAAACATACCACTAGGATAAAAAGGAATTATCTAGGTATGCTTTTTTTGACTTCTATAGTCTATTCTTTCATAAGCATTGGCACACAGATGGTGAATAAATACATGAGATAATATTGGCCTTAAAATTAGAGAAAAAATAAATTTGTTCAAATTAGTACTACATGCTTTAAATGTATCTCAAGTCTGTACCCTCAGTGATCCTGATTTTATTTTAAACAATTTTTAAATTATCAGTTAGCTAAAATATGAATAGGCTAGCACTATTAAAATAGACAGTCTGAACATTTCTGTGATTTGCAGGATTCTGCATACTCAGAATGGAAAAATTATTCGTTAAACCTTAAGAAAAAAATCCTTATATACCAATTCCTCAGGGCAAGGGTTGCTTCTACTTTTATATTTTCATAATTAGGAGAAGTGTTTTTTTTTTTTTTCAGAATAGAGAATATGTCAAAATGACTTGACATTTCCATTACTAGACAGAACAGACATTCATACAATTGCTTCTAAAGTCCAAAGTAACAGAGGCCCAATCACACTCAAAACTTATAATGACTGTCCTCTTTTTATCCCAAAATATAAAATCATATCTTGTGAAATATTCCTTTAGTATGTATAGTTTTCTGTTCCTTTGACCCGTCAGGATTGAATTGATTATATCACCCATGATTAGTTGATTGGTTAACACAACTCATGGTTGTTTCATTGTTAATGATTATCTTGATACTGTACCTGAGATGTGATCCTTCTGACAACAATATAAAACCCCATGTTGTGGTATCCAAAGCGATGGCAGTGGGCATCAGTGTTTTTTGTTTTGTTTTGTTTTCTTTTGCTTTGTTTTGTTTTTTTTGTTTTTTTTTTGTTTTTGGTTTTGGTCTAGCATACCTTCCCATTCTTTAGGTAAAACAAGATTCCTTTTCTATTGGAGAACTCATTCTCCTCATGCCATACTGCCATACTCAGGTAAAAATATGAATTTGCAGGATAATAGCACTTCTATAGGCCACTCCTGGGACTAGGGGTGAGCACTTGTGATCCAGAGACTAGCTCTTGCATATTGGCATCTTGTTAGAATAATAAACTGATAGAATTCAGTAAGAATCCGTCGATTTGTAGGTTGTATATTATCTAAAGAAATTCTCTACATGAATTCCTGAGATCCTTCCTATTCCTCTACTTTCTATTCTTCCTACCACATGGTTTATATTTTTCTGAAATGTTGCAAGTTCACAACTATCATATCGAACTGTTGACTCCAGTTCTTCACAACTTCCTTCATCTACTTGTGTGCCAGAAATACATCGGGCAGAATTTACTTTACTTTCTTTCAACCTTCTTCTGGGTCATATGAATTGTTTTGATTAAATGAGAATTCTGAGTCTTGAACTCAAGAAGACTGTAGTGATTCCACTTGCCATGTGGTACTTCTGCCAGCACCAGGAGGAAAATGTTCTAGGGGTAACCTGTTACTTCCAAGAGAATGAGACAGAGCTACTGCAGCATAATACAACCTAGGCCAGCCCAGCAAACTGATAAATGAGTAATACTAAGAGAATATTATCTTCAGTCATTACATTCAAGAGGATTTGTTACATGATAATTTCAGTTTATATGCTTACTGTCCTTCATATAAATTTTCTTCAATCCCTAAAAGTATTTTAGTAATCGGGGGTAGTACAAAAATGTAAAATGTTATTAAATGTTTTATCATATTGACAACATTTGAAATAAAAAATGGATACACAGTATTACAAATGCATTACTAAAATTAATTTCAGCAGTTTCTTATTTTTTTCGAAAGTAATTACTTAGAAATGTGGATTGCCTTATGTTTCCTTTGGTTGATGACCCGTGACTTCATCTGGATGTTGAGTATTTCTCGGAAAGCTGTCAGTGTTCCCGCCTTCCTAACTCTCCAGCACTTCATAATAGCTACTTCAAATATGCCTTGCTCTTCCCAAATTTCTTACTTGGATTATCTCCCACAATTGCTGCTAATTATTGTATCTACATCTGTTTGCACAATGAAACAACACACTAGACATTCCATTCTGTCTTGGTATCCTCCTATTGTCTTTTTCTTTATCTCATAATGGGTATTATCTTCTTGTCCATGGCCAAGTCTGAACTTTTTTAAAAAAGAGTTCTCCTATCTAATTACAGATCAATACATTTCCTCTCTCCAGTACTTTCAACATGTAGTTAGTGGTTTGTTACACTTATTATTAGTTTAAGAAATACAGAACATTTTTCATGAACTCAGATTCCCCAGGAATAGATCTTGCTCACTTCTCCCTTTTATAGTCACAAAGTTTCAGACAACTGGAGATATTACCCTCTCAATTCTTTTCTCTAAATTGTGTAAATTGAATGTGTCCTTTTGATATTATAAATTATCTACTTACCATTAAAACCAAATATTCCCATAGAGATACTTTATTTATTATTTTGAATTTTCAGAAGAACTTGGGATCTTTGACTACCACAATCTTCTTGGCTTCCAGAACATCATACTTATTATATTTGCCTCTGACTTTCATCTTCATCAACTTTCACATGAACCCTGTTGTTCCTCTGAGCTTTGCCCTAGTTTCTTTTTGTTTTTGTCAGACAACAAGTAAAAATTGTACATATCTATAGCTTACAACACATTTTGATAAATGTATATATTATAGAATGGCTAAATCAGGCTATTTAATACATGCTTTTCTTGCATACTTATCATTGATTTTTTTTTATTTTGTATCATCTAATTGGTTAATATTCACTCCCATTTATATAGTTCAAATCTATACAAAGCCAATTTTGGAATAAATATCTGCTGTCTAAAGTAAAATCCTATACATGAGTTTCAAAGATACAAGCTATCTCTGATTTATTTGCCACCAACACATCAATCGTAGTGACAAGGAGCAGATGTTTGACTTGGTGCTTAAAATTCCAATTGAGATTCACAAAGTTCATATCAGAGAACCTGAGTTTGAGCCTCAGCTCCATTCCCAATTCCAGTTTCCTGTTAGTTCACGCCCTGTGAAGCAGCAATTGACAGATCAAGTAGTTGGGCACTTCAAATCTATGTGGGGACCTGGACTGAGTTCCTAATGCCCAGTTTCAGCTCGGTCCAGCCTGGCCATTGCGAACATTTGGGGACTGAACTAATGATGGGAGATCTCCATCTCGGTCTATGCCTCTCAAAAAAAAATATTGTGTGGCAGAAAAAATAGCAACCCCCTAAAACATGTCCATCCTTGATCCTTATAACCTGGAAATATGCTACCTTACTAGACAAAAGGGACTTTGCAGGTAGAATTAAGATCCTGGCCCTTGAGACAGGGATAGTAGCCTACATTATCCAGATGGGCCTACTGTAATCACATGAGTCCTTCTCCACAAACAATGTTCTCCAGCTGTGGTCAGAAAGAGATGAGAATGATAGAGGTAGGATCAGAGAAATATTACCTCCTTAGCTATGAAAATAAGGGGAGATTACTAAGATTAGTAATGGTTTCAATGCTGTAATTAAGTAACTTAGTCTACTTAGGGAAAGAAAGAGGTTCAGTTTGCCTGACAGTTTGGAAATCCACAGTGCATTACTCATCAGGTCCCAGTAATTCAGTCATTTATTGAAGCTGAAGGACAGCAATGATGGAGCCTGCTTGGATAAAGGATCACATAGTGAGCCAACAGAGGGAGACAAGCAGTGAAGCCTAACTTGGCTTTTACAATCAACCCTCTCCAAAGAACTACCTCTGAGATTCAAGAGTTAAGGACCATCCAAGGTCTACCTGCTAAACACTTTAATGGTTCAAATTTCCATCCTCTTAGCATTGTTAATTTATGACTTTGGAGATTAAATGTCTGCATGAGTCCAGAGCTATATCCTACTGAAACCAGAACAGAATTTGCAAGTCAAGGAATGCAAGCAAGTCCTTTTTCATGGAAAGATACAGAAGTAGTCTTAGCTCTATAGCCCTTAGAAAGGAATTTAGCTTGCTGACATCTTGGGTTCAGCTCAATGAGAACTGTGTTGAACTTCTCTTTAAAAAATTAATTAATTAGTTAATTTGAGAAGGAAAGGGGAAGAGAGGGAGAGAGAGAGAGTGAGTCAGAGAGAGAGAGAGAGAGAGAGAGAGAGAGAGAATCTGGGTAAAGAAAAATAGCTCTTATCCGTTTGTTCATTCCCCAAATGCCTGCAATGGTTGAGGCTGGGTTGGAGCTGGAGCTGAGAACTCAATCTAGATACATCACAAGTGTGGCAGGGACACAAATAATTTGCTGATGTAGGAAGGACGGAGGTAGCTAGCAAGTAGGAGCTGATCTTTTCCAGTGTTTCTCTGGAGCCCTATCTGTTCTAGCCCTGCCCATGCTGTCCCCACCCTCTTGCATCACCATCCCTTCATCCCCCACTTGTATGTAACAGAAATCCACAATTACTACAGTTTCACTGCTTGGAATGAGCACCAGCAAAAAATATCCAATATAACTAAAAGCTTGGTCCCCAAAATGACCAAATATTGTAATGCCAAATATTAAAATCACCATGGCTGACACTCCCTACTCTCATCATGGGCCTGACACCATGACATTTCTGATGTTTCCAAATAGAAGGGCAAAAAAATAGATGGAATTGAAGATCTATCCCCAAATATACCCTGTTTGCATACTGAATAGCATCTCACCCCAGATATCATTCCTGTGCCTCCAGATCATATAAAGCCATGACAATGAACCTTGTAGAGTACAGTCTTTCTTGAGCTTCTTGCACTCATTTCTGAGTATGTACTTTGGCTTCCATCTAAGTAAGTCTTGCTTCCCTCCTGGCATGTATCTCTATCCTGTCTTTGAATTTCTTCTTGCAACTGGGAAAAGATCTGGACCAAGCTACACAACATCATCACCACTGCTTCCTGGGGTCTGCATTAAAAAGTAATTGAAGTCATGAGCCAGAGGTGGATACTGAACCCAGTCACTCAGATACAATATCGTGGGTTCTTAGCTGTTATTCCAAATATCTACCCCTACATTGACCTTCTAACTGAGAGAACTGAATGATAATTTTTTTTGTTGTTATAAGCCAATAAGTCTATTGTAATTTATTATGGCAGGACTATACAGATGGCATTTTTAAAAGGAAACTAATCAGCTTTACCATCTATGAAATGAATGAAAAACAAAGTATAGAAGGAAATTATAATTCTGCTTCTCTTTTCTTCATGACTTTTATTCTTGGCAATTGACATACCAACTCTCTGATATCCAAGTTAGAAATTGGGTGAAAATTGATCCCCTCAGTCTGCATCATCTCTGACATTCAAAAAATGCCAAGGCTTGTATCTATATGAGGGAGCTTAAAAGAATGCATAGAAGATTAAATTAAAAGGTAATGCAAATTTTCCTTGAACTTTTTGAAGACACCTTGTATTTATGGGCATACTTTTTTTTGTTTGTTTGTTTATACTGCTTCTTTTCAGTTGCTACTGTCACAGTAATCAGTTCTGCCATCTATAATATGGATTAAGGGCACAGCTTTTTAATGGATAAGCCTATTGTTATCACGACTCCCTTTCAGTTTATCTTCTACTATTCTCTACCCACAAACAGTGACTTTCCAAGTTGTTACTTTTGTCTCTATTTTCATCTCTTAATGGCACCCTTCTGTATACTAAACTCCAGTAGATCTGAACTTTCTTGTTTCTTGACACACTGAAGTCACCATCTTGCCGTTAGGACTTTTTGTTTCAACTTTGGTTTACACAGATATTTTTCACACTCACTCCATTTCCTTATATCCATCGAGGTGCTGTTTACACTTCAACACTTTAGATGCTGCTTCTTCCGTGAAGCCTTTCTGGTTTCCCAGGAGTCTCTTCTAAGTTCTCCAATGTGGCCAAATTCTGATTTCATTTGGAAGTACCTTTTCTTTTTTGTATTTGTGTACAGTAGCATTTTAAATATAAACCAATTATTAATTATTTGCTATACAAATAGTTTTATCCTCTCTATGATTTCCTTTTAGGTCTTTTGATGGGCACAGAACACACATTTTAGCATGGTCTGATTCATCAGTTTTCATGATTAGCTCTGTATATTTCCAATTTAAGACATATTTCTCTACTTTAAAGCAATGAAGAAATTTCTGAATGTTTTCTGGAAACATACAACTTCTCTTTGTTGAGAAATATTTATTTTCCCCGGCACAATGTTCCTAACAAAAGGCTCCTGAGATAGTAACTTTGAAATAATTAAATCCTTCTTGGATAGTTATTCTCAAACTTCAGTGCACAGAGAACCACCTATAGTGCTTCTAAAATAGATTGGTGGACTTATCCCTCACAGCTTGTGTTTCATTATGTCATGGGTGCAGCCTGATGCTCTACTTTATTAAGAAGTCTGCAGGTGCTGTTGATTCAGCTTACCTAGGGTCCCCACTTTGAGGAACACTGTTGTATAGAAAAGGCTCCAGTACATTTGGTTTACCTAGCCAAGTTTCACCTCTGTGGTACCTTGACTTTTTTTGATTCTTCCATATCATTTCAATATTTTTAAGCTTTCAAGCAGAGGTGTGTGTGTGTGTGTGTGTGTTAAAGAGAGCGAGAGTTAGAGAGAGAGAAAGATTTCCCAGTTCTCTAGAGACCCTGGTAGTTCTCAATAAGGGAATTATTTGCTCCAAAGGAACCCAGTCTACCAGAGACAGAATGAAGCTTTTCTTTACATTTTTATTTAGGAATAAAAGTAGGGGAAAGAATGAAGAGTTAAATAAATTAATTGATGTGTACCCCACTAGAAATTGCTTTTGAAATTTGGAAAGAGGAGATTCTTTCTTTCTTATTTCACTCTAACTCTGGGGTTGTAAAGTTAATTTTCACCTAGATACTCAACTGTCACCCTTTTGAATCAGTTCAGATTATTATTTTGGGGGAAATTAAGAAAGCTGTAGTCTGAAATATATCAATTCACTCTCAATGTCCATCATATCCTTTTACTTTTTATGATTTTAACTTAGGAGCCAACTTAGGATTTTCTCATAGACTGCACATTATGTCTGTTATCCGAGAATGGATCATGTAACTGAATTCCTGAAATTTTCTTCATGATTTTGCCCTACTTGTCACATTTGTTGATTACTCTATTCCCATAGATTACTCTTTTCTTGTGTTAAGACTTCATTTGAATTCTGCACAAAGGTAAATATCTGCTTTTTATCTTTTTACATTTGTATTGATAGAATTATCAATCTATTTTCTGAGCATATTTTGGAAAGATTTATGTATTCATTTATTTGAAAGGTAGCGTTACAGAGAGAGAGAGAGGGAGAAAGAGAGAGATATCTTACATTTGCTGATTAACTCCCCAAATGAATGCAATGGCTAGGGATAGGCCAGGCTGAAACCAGGAGTCTGAAACTCCATCAGGGTCTCCCACATTGTTGGCAAGGACCCAAGCATATGGACCATCTTCTGGTGTTTTCTCAAGCACATTTGCAGGGAGCTGGATCAGAAGTGGAGTAGCCAGGAATTGAACTAACCCTCATATTGGATACTGCTGTCCCAGGCAACACTTTGACCTACTTGCCGCAACATTGACCCCCAATTAAACATTCTGAATTGTTATATCCCTATCCCCTTATTGTTAGGTAACAAACAATTGTTTGACACTTTGCTCATAATCTGGGTTGGAGCCTTCCTAACTCTCATCGATTGACAGAAGCAGAATATGTATTATGCTAAAGAATTTTACCTTAATTACAGATATAGATCTATTTTTACTTGAACTCTATAATTAAGACTCAAATAACAGCTAAGCTTTTTTGTTCTTTTTCTTTAAGATTATAAAATCTTCTATAAAGTAATTAGTACTTGAACAGCCTTGACATGCCACTATTGTGATTACTGCTGATACTGCAAATTCCATATCCTCTTAATTGGAATGGGAAATTATCAGTAATTTTCCACATAGTTGGATAGATTCGTTTTATAAAAGGACAATAATGCTATGAGTTATTTTATGATGAACACTCTGCTTTTCTTAGAATAGATTTTAAAGATTGTCTCTGAAAGTAAATTTTATTTAATACAAATTGTATACATTTATAATGATTTAAATAAATGAAATATGGAAGAGGAGCAACCAGGACAGAACTGGTACCTCAACCGGGACTAGAACCCTGGGTGCTGGCGCTGCAGGCAGAGGATTAGTCAAACGACCCGCGGCACTGGCCTATTCTTTTTTTTAAAGATTTATTTATTTATTTGAAAGTCAGAGTTACACAGAGAGAGAAGGAGAGGCAGAGAGAGAGAGAGAAGAGGTCTTCCATCTGCTGGTTCACTCCCCAATTGGCTGTAATGGCCAGAGCTGTGCAGATCCAAAGCCAGGAGCCAGGCCCTTCTTCCTGGTCTCCCACATGGGTGCAGGGACCCAACCAAGCTCTTGGTCCGTCTTCTACTGCTTTCCCAGACCATAAAACAAAGCTAGATGGAAGTGGAGCAGCTGGGTCTCCAACCGGTGCCCATATGGGATGCTGGTGCTTCAGGCCAGGGTGTTAATCTGCTGCTCCACAATGCCAGCACAAAACTATCTTAGAAATGGGTAAAATATCTAGTGAAGATTGTAAAGTACATTCTTGATAAGAAATTGTTGTGGGATGATGACAGTGATCTCAATCTTTGTCTCACATTGAAGAAGAATTTCCACACGGACAGGGACAGTGAGCAAAGTGAGATTTGTTTAAGTGGGAAAAAGTCCTGCCACAGCAGTTGAGAAGTAGGGATCAAGGCAAAGACTTGCCTGGGAAACTTGCCACTGCTGGTCCTTTCATACAGAAGTGAGTACCTAGATTTATCCAATCAGGGGAGAAACAAAGTAACAGCTAACAACCAGTTAGAGGTTTTAGAAAAGTAACCATCAGGAGGCTGGATTGACAAGGTATCAGAGGGCAGGGGTAGCAATCAGAGGTAGGAAGGAAACCCATAAGAGGGCTGAAATTGTAATCCTTTCTAGCCTGCTCATGATAAAAGTAAAAAAAAAAAAAATCAGAGAGGTGGGGATTGGTAATCTTGTCTAGTCTATTCTCATAAAAAAATGTTGGTACAGTTTCTGGGAGAAAGCAATCACTTTTTCCAATCTTAAAATAACACGTTCCCCCTTTCTTATGCTGACAGTGACTTGACTTACCTGCCTGTTAGCCCATATGGATCCTCACATTCTCCCCGAAGAATGGCCCCTAAATTCCATTGTGCTATGGGGCAATGGCTGTTCTGGCTGCTTCATGATGAAAAGGGGAGTCATTGAGGGATGGCAGCAAAACATTCTCCTAGGGTTGATCTAAGGGCACCTGAAAGATTGCAAATTTCTTCAGGGACTTCAAGAAGTATATGGACAGGATGATATTGAAAAGACCTTCCTAGGATTCAGAAAGAGAGGGAGAGTGAAAGGGAAGAGTTTTTATTATAACTATGTCTCCAGGATGTATGATCAAAAAAGAGTGAGTAAATATTAGACCATTCCAGACACTGCTCAGAGGTTGGGTGGAATATCTAACCAGAGTGGAGAGGTGGCTCTGAGGGACCTTTTATGGTCACTGTATGAGAGGGCAGGGGGTCAAAGCTAGAGTGAAGGACAGAGAAAGTTGCTCTGGTGTCCAGATGGATATTTATAGACTTTCCTTCCACTATGAGATCTATTGGAAATGCCTTACCCTGGAGTTGTTGGCCATCAGGTGTAGTCAAATTTCCCTTGATTTCCCCTATAAATAAACCATGGCTCTGTGAATCCATTTTGACAATCCTTAGTAAATTGTCCACAGCTTTTACCATGAAAGCACATGAGAGATTCGCAGGTGGTCTCACTGGAGCTGAGACATCACCAGGAGTTACCCCTTCTCTTATCCATTTGCTCTTACTTTTGGGTCCTCTCCTGATCTCTGTTACAAAAGACCATGGTGGTTACCTTTAAAAGGTTGACTAGGGTGCTTTCAGGTCCCATTGCAAGTCTTGGGAGTTTCTCCTAATGTCTGGGGCAGACTGGGTTAGGAATTTGACTTTTTTTTTTTTTTTTTGGACAGGCAGAGTGGAGAGTGAGAGAGAGAAATACAGAGAGAAAGGTCTTCCTTTTTGCCGTTGGTTCACCCTCTAATGGCCACTGCGGCCAGCGCATTGTGCTGATCTGAAGCCAGGAGCCAGGTGTTTCTCCTGGTCTCCCATGCGGGTGCAGGGCCCAAGCACTTGGGCCATCCTCCACTGCCTTCCCGGGCCATAGCAGAGAGCTGGCCTGGAAGAGGGGCAACCGGGACAGAATCCGGTGCCCCAACCAGGACTAGAACCCGGTGAGCCGGCGCCGCAAAGCGGAGGATTAGCCTATTAAGCCATGGCGCAGGCCAGGAATTTGACTTTTAAAATCGCCTGTCCTTCTAAAGAGTCAGAATCTAATGGGCATAATTCTTTGAATTCTCCTTCAAGTGTTCTATGAAGTCAGAGAGATTTTCTTGTGTCCCCTGAACTATGAGGATTAATTTGAAGCAAAGAAACACTGGACATAAGGGACCTCAATCCATTTACCTGTTTACAGCAAGAGATCTAATTGGAGAATGGTATTTTAGTTACTATTTCATTCAAAAGGACAACATTCTCTATCTTCTATCTTGTAGAAAGTGTAGAAATATAACAGGCATTTTTTTTTCTTTAGTTCTTAGGGTCAAAGTAATCCCAGTATATAAGGATACATCCTGAAGGAGTACCTGCTGTTTCTTTTCCTGGTTGTATATTTGTCAGAGCAGCATCCACTGAGAGTGACTGGTTTCCACTATAGGTGATAACATTGGAACTGAGCTCCTGCCTTTTGCATACATACCATTGCTTGCCCCCTTTGCATGAAATAACTTTAAAGTTCTGTGGTCAAAGGAATCCCAAAATCCAATGAGGAGAAACAGTTGCTCTATGCCTTCTAAGCTTGAATCACATCGCATAGAGGGTTTGGACAATGAACCTTCACAACAAGAGCCTTAACCTAGGTGTTCTGAGCTAGAATTTGGAGGGAGGGTACCATTCCTGGTCATCACGTGGGTTGGTGACTAAGTGATGAAGGGATAAAGGAGCATGGTGAGTGAATTGTGAATTTAACTCCTCCGTACTGAGTTAACTCTGAGGTATGGATTATAAAGAAGGGGCCTGAAGGAGGTAGAACAACAACAGGTAGACATCAGAAAAAGAAGGGGGGCAACAGAGAACAGGAGAGAACACCCTATCAGGCTCTTGGAGACTTGTGAAAAACAGAGTGTTTTTCCAGCCTGAGTTTCATAATTACTCCAATACCGTTTCCCAGTCTCACATGATGGGCCAATCCTCATGAAAGCAAACTGTCAGGTTTTAGGGTCTAGCCAACAGACTAAGGAAGCACCAAGGACTAGCCCCAGACAGGGTCAATTGGTTGTCTCAAGGTCTTCTCCCAGTCCCTCACTTTGGGCCAATCCATGTGATGGGTAGGAGGGGTAGCAGAGTTGTAGCTCCAGGGCATGGATCCAGTCCTGGTCTGCAAGCCTGACTTCTGAATCTTAAGACTATGACCCTGTCGGAATAAGATCGAAGTCGGCGAACCCTAAAGGCTTCCATATCCTTGGAAACTCATGACTAGAGCCTAGGGAGATTACTGACTCCATAAAAGAGTGTTAAATTGTTAAATCAACATCAAGAGTCACTGTATACTTACATCCCATGTGAGATCTGTCCTTAATGGGTTGTCCAATGTGAAGTAATGCTATAACTAGTACTGAAACAGCATTTTACACTTTGTGTTTCTGTGTGGGTGCAAACTGCTGAAATCTTTACTTAGTATGTACTGAATTGATCTTTGGTATATAAAGATAATTGAAAATGAAAAAAAAAACTTGGTTTTAAATTGGACATTGCATAGAAAATTAATCAATTTTTAAAAAATATCATGTAGGATCTCTGTCCTTAATGTGCTGTACTTTTTGATTTAATGTTATAACTAGTACTCCAATAGTATTTTTCACTTTGTGTTGCTATGTGGGTGCAAACTGTTGAAATCTTTACTTAATATATACTAAACTGATCTTATGTATATAAAGAGAATTGAAAATGAATCTTGATGTGAATGGAAGGGGAGAGGGAGCGGGAAAGGGGAGGGTTGCGGGTGGGAGGGAAGTTATGGGGGGGAGAAGCCATTGTAATCCATAAGCTGTACTTTGGAAATTTATATTCATTAAATAAAAGTTTAAAAAAAAAAGGAAATATTTCAAAAAAATTTTTAAAAGACTGGCAGCCATGCTGACTGTTTTTAGTTGGCTGACAGGGACCTAGGGTTCTTGAAAAAATGTTATGGAGGAGAGTGAGACTCTCCAAAAAACAGAAATGAAAGCAATACATATACCCATCTAGTGAAGTATGGGATGCTCAATCAAGTTGAATTGGTTGGGATACAAGTCACATTTCATTGGTTTAGAGTCTTTCCTGAGTCACATTTGAGTTGGATCCAGTCCAATGGCCACCCTGACCCCTAATTGTGTTAACAAAAGTCCTAACATTGGAAGCATTCAGACTTAACAAAGAATAAATATTATATTCAAGGCAAGATTTAGATATTTACTAACAATTTCAATGAGGTTAAACATGCTCCCTTTTTGAAAGCAAATATAATTTTAAATGACCATAACAGTACACTGTTAACATATTCCTAGATATTTTATGATATACCCTGGATATCTCAGCAAAGGAAACTTTTAATCTCTTATCATGCAATTTGTCATTGGAATGCTGGTCAACACGTATCATAAAAATTACTCACTATGAAATATGGCACAATGAGAATAGAACTCTCCCAGAATACTGATAATTCTTTCCAAATATGAACATCTAGGCTTTCTCCTGCATGTCATTGTCTCTTTCACATTTCAATTTGTTTTCTCTGCAGTATTGTTAAAATAAGCTGAAGAAATCATCTCTATTTAAATAACTCTGATGCTTTTGAGAATGTATAGACTTCTTGCTTAAAAAATATTGCCCAAAGAACTTTCTTGAAAAAAACCTAAAATCACATTAATAAATGACATTTATGCAAATATTATGCCTAATTTGAAAATATTAACAGAAACTGTAAAGTGTTCTACTCTGCTCCATCTCTAAATTCTGTCACTCTTCACTTGGTGACATTTTTTTTGTTTCTCTTTGGCAAATCTTCAAATAATATATATTAGGATAATTATGTCTTTTAATAAGACCCAAAACCCACCTGTTGGTAATATGTAATTCACTGAAATATCTAAAATGTTATATATAATTATATCTGAGAACTACTTAATATAGGGTTCAAATACACAATTATATTTTAAAAAATCCATTCATTATAGAATATAAACACTGAAAAATAAAAATATACAGATAAAAACATTATGAAGATAATTAGTTTTTCCAATTTAATGTAAAAGTACACTTATTGTGTTTATAAAAATATATACCTGGACCGAGCAATTTCAATGACATAAGTACGAATCATAGAAAGAATATGACTTTGTACCAGTTTTCTTGGCACATATGAGGACTTTTGTTGTAGGGGAAATAATGCCTATATAGAGAGAAAAATTTGAATAAAAAAGGGTGCATTTAAATTTTGAAAAAATTAGGCAGGCATTACAGTGAATTGCAATTATCTCAGTAAATGAACATACCTTTCTGTAAGCTATAATTCAGTGAGCAAAAGAAAAATGCAAAATATGAAGAAATATTTGAAAAACTTGTTTACATAAGAATTTACTCACATTTATGTGGTTATATGGCTATCAGTCTACATTAGCACAGAGAAATATATGGGAGCATGTGATATAGGCAGGCTGATAGGATAAAATTGATTAGATTTGTAAGCTGGAGTCCAAGTCCTCCACCACATCCCCTGTGTGATCTCATGTCCCACCTGCATGCCCATATGCAAATCAGGTTACATAACCACCCCCCTTTGGAAGTGGATAAAACACAGGGAAGGCTGGGTCCGTCCCTTGTTTCCCTTGTTGCCCTGCACCTTTGGACTGCCCCCTGTCTGCCTTCCTGCCTGCCTGCTTGCTACACATGGCTCACTCCTGCTCTCTGCTTGGTATGGACCCAACTTAGCTTCTAGACTTCTCTTTCTCCCCTAAATAATGCCCTCACTCTCCTGTGCTTTTCTCTCACTGAATAAAATCCTTAAAAACCTACCATGTCAGGGCTGGTGCTGTGGCACAGAAGATAAAGCCTCTGCCTGCAGTGCTGCCATCCCATTTGGGCACCCATCGGCTGCTCCATTTCTGATCCAGCTCTCTGCTATGACCTGGGAAAGCAGTAGAAGATGACCCAAGTCCTTGGGCCCCTGCACCTTCGTGGGAAGACCTGGAGGAAGCTCCTGGCTCCTGGTTTCGGGTTGACCCAGCTCCAGCTGTTGCCTCCACTTGGGGAGTGAACCATCGGAGGGAAGACCTCTCTCTCTCTCTCTCTCTCTCTCTCTCTCTCTCTATCTCCTCTCTCTGGGTAACACTGATTTTCAAATAAATACATAAATCTTTTTTTTTAAAAAAAAACTTACCATGTTGCCTGGTCTATTTGAGCCAGTATTCAGAATTCTTCTCTGGATATGTGGTAAGAGCCCCCAGGCTTGTTAATATTAAGAATTATTAATAAGTAGTCTGATATCACATGTACAAGGATTGTTAACCTGAGCAATTTCAAGAGTTCATAAACTGTGAGTGTGAAGGACAAGAAAAAAAATATTAGCCAAACAATAAAGAAAAATTGTAAAAGTTAATGGCATTGTAAATAAACACAAACTACAACAAAATCACTTCCTGAGTTCACAGTGAGGAGAGGGGTGGTCTGACCATTGAGGTACAACTAGACAAAAGAAACACAGTATGGTACCTGGAACTTCAATGGTAAAAGTTTGAAGCCTCTATTTCACTTTTCTTTCTCCATTTAAAATGAAAAGGAGTAATTGAGTTTCTATTGACTTGTGATCATCAGAACTGCTTCCACTACATCTGATTAAAATACTAGGCACCTGGAACATAGTCTTTTTAGGAATTCTTTGGTCCTTGAACCTGGAGGGATAAGGGACAGAGCTGTTTTCTCGAAGGTAGTCACTAGCTTACTGTTACTGCTGACATCTGTGTCCTATCACATTGATAATGACTCTACTAATATTATTAACATTGTTTAAGATGCGTTGTCATTTATGACTTAAAAAATCCTTGAGGGGGAAGTATAGACTTCATTCTATATTTTACAGATGAGAAAAAACTTAGAGGTGCTAAATGACTTGTTCAAGGATGATTTTGTTATTGGCAGAGTGATAATTCAAAACTTGCTTGCTTACTTGGAAGGAAAAAAGACTCTTAAAGATAAAACAATGGAACAAACAAACTGAGAAAACTTTCTCTCCTTCTGCGTTTCTGATTTCTACAGCTGTCACAATTTCTCTGCATCAAGAATCAGGACTTGATTTAAGGGTTTCAGGGAATTAGACCAAATGGTCTTTCCCTCTTGCTCTTGGCTGAGCATTCAGAAGTTACCAACAGAATAATGTGGATTTTCTACACTATCTAATTGAACATTGGATTTACATATTTACAGTTGGCATTATTTGGGTATTTTTATCTTGATATAAAATACTCGGGAAAAATAATCTTCATATACAACTATTTAAATATCACTTTTTTGTTGTCATTGTTGAGGTGACAATTCCATACCAAAATTATTTTGAAGTGAATGGTACGAAGGCATTTAGTACATTCACAATCCAAAAACCACCATTTCTACATAGTTCCAAAACATTCTCATCATTCTGAAAGGAAACCTCATATTTACTCTTCAGTCAGAACCCTTGAGGTAAGGGTTCTCTGAAAACAAAACAGTTTATTGAACCACTGTAGATTCTAACTACAAAAAGGATCAAATCTAGGCACAAAATTCCACAAACTATTAGGAACAAGGAAGGCTTGGTAGAAGTTGGGAAAATGTTCAAAGAACAGAGTCAAGAGTATTTTTAATACTGAAAATTAAAAATTAAGGGAAGGGAGGCATGAATTATTTATGTTAGACATACTGGCTATAGATAGGCGGAAGGGAAGATGTCCTAAGACAAAAAAAGCTATGTTGTAGGATGGCTATGGGTAAGGAGGAGTAAGTGTCCATCAGTATTGATCAAAGTTAACAGTCCAGAACATTCACCCATAAACAGAGCACATTGCTGGGATTTAAGTCAAATTTTCAAGGTTTAAACAATAAAAAAACTTTGTTTGCTCTGTAGTCATAGAAGGTTAATTTCTGTTTTTGCTTCTTTCATCGTTTTCACCCTCCAGTCCTTTTTTTTCAAATTTAGGAGACCTCAGATTTTTTATCATCATTAATTAGTTACTTCCCATCCCTTCCACCCCATGAACTATTTATCCACAATGGTATTTAATCTTTTCCTGCCTGAATTAATAAAACTAATAAAAATACAACTAAATTGGCATTCCTTTATGTAATTGACATTGTATAATTATTTCCAAAATAATAGGAAAGATGAAATGACATAATATAATGCATGGAAACTGGCACAATATCTAGAACAGAATAGACCCAAAGAAACACTATTATACTTCTCGCCAGTGTTTATTATCATTTATGGAACAAAAGAACCTGTTCATTGTCATGATAGGAAGATTTGTCACTCTTCAGCTCTGAATAGCTTACTGCTTATACAAAGATTTTGGTATGGTTTGCAATTTACCTTTGAAGTGTAGTAGGGGAAGGACAAAGAGGATGAGAATGGGAAGCAGGGAAGTGAGAGAAAGCAATGGAGACCATTTCTTTTGTCTAAGACACACAGGGGAATTCACCCCAGGGTGAATATGCAGAGCCAGAGCCAGGGTAGCCTCTTCAATTCCCTGCCTTTCAGCTCAACCCTCTTTCCACTTGGGTACACTGCTGTCAATGAGCTCTCAGACAAAGGGATCTCTACAACATGAAAGAATGCTGAGAAGGGTGACTTCTGGGGGGTGGTTAAATTTCCTAGGGACTGTAACTCAGTCATTAGAAAGTCACTTTCCCAAATCAGCCCTGCATTGCAGGGAGGCTGTTCCAGCTTTCCATTTACTTATAAAGCAAAGCCAGCAAAGCAGAATGAGTAGAAAAGAGCTGGAAGGCTTGAATGCACTGCAAACAATAAGCCATGAAAACCAGGGTCTAAAGAAGGGAAATCATTGAAAAGATGCCAGCGAACCAAATCATACTCAACTGGAAATGATGAAAAATTCCTGTAATTCCAAGTGCAAATCAATTAGAAATAAACTGTGTATGTAAATCTGTCATGAGAGAGAGAGCATTGAATTTACATCCTTCTGGAAAAGACAAACAAACAAAAAAATGACTTGTATTTCCTTTCTCTCTCTTTTTATTGGAAAGACAGACAGAATGAAAGCTTCTGTCCACTGGTTCACTTCCAAAATGCCTGCAACAGCTGGAGCTGGGTCAGGCAGAAGCCAGGAGCTTAAAACTCAATCCCCATCTGACATGTGGGTGGCAGGGGTACAAGTAGTTGAGCCAGCACTTGCTGTTTGTAAGGATGTGCATTAGCAAGAAGAATTAGAATCAGATGAATACCAGGAGTCAAACCCAGGTCCTCTGATATGGGATGCACATGTCCCAGGTGGCATTGTAATTGTGATTCCAAATGCCTGCCCCACACACTCATTTTAGTTTTCGCAATTTTGTCCAATAGATGATACATGTTAGTTGGAAAAAATTAAAGCACAGGAAAAAAACCTCAGTGAAGTGCTTTATCTATTTCCTTGAAAGCCAAAAATAAGGATAAACTCCAAATCAAATTTGTGAATGCAAATATGTAAGTATATCTAGTAGTGATATTTTAATAATGGAAATCAATGTATTATTTATTGCCTTAAATTTTTTGACAAGAAGATAGTAATATAATTTAATGTATTTTAATTGCTATTCAAGCTTTCTCAGATATTACCTAAAACATAATACCTACAAAAAATAATGATTTTTAGTATATAAATAGTTGGGCATCAGAATAATAGTGTACATTTCCAAATAGAGATTTAGCTGTGAATTATATAAAAATATTTTGAAAATTTTAATATACCCTTCTACACTTCCTTCATTTTTACCCCCAGAAATATTTTTCCATCTTCCATAAGTATCAGTTTTCCCTCCAAAGCTTTAACACACATGAAATTCCTAAGACATTTTTCCTCAATGAGCGATTCTCTTACAAACTCTTTAAGGTTCTGCTTGTATTGTTAGACATTAAGTAATGGTTATGGGTAGAATCCCTATTGACCTGAGCCACTTAGTGGCAGCCTTAGGTTTAGAATGAGCAGGGCTGGAAGGTGAGGAGCAGAACTCCATCTCATCCCCTAGATCCCTTGTACTATCTATGGGATGTGTGTACAACAGACAAGACAAATCTTGGGGTACTTTATAGAGCTTTATGATTAAGTCACTGAAGTTAGAGAGACTAGGTATCAAATTGCAGTTAGGCTATTTTCTTTCTTTGTTTTGTTTTGTTTTTAATGTTTTTATAGGGACCAAGCAATGTGGCATAGTAGATTAAGCCTCCACCTGCGGCAACGTCATCCCATAAGTTTGCTGGTTCTTGTCCCTGCTGGTCCTCCTCTGATCTAGCTCTCTGCTAGTGGCTTGGAAGGGCAGAGGAGGATGGTGCAAGAGCTGGGGCATCTGCACCCTTGTGGGAGACATGAAGGAATCTCCTGGTTCCTGGCTTTGGATCAGCCCAGCTCTGCCCTTTGCGACCATTTAGAGAGTCAATCAGGGGAGGAAGACTTCTCCCTCTTTGTCTCACCCTCTTTCTGTCTGTAATTCTCCCTTTAAAATAAATAAAGAGCCGGCGCCAAAGTAGCTCAATAGGCTAATCCTCCCCCAGCGGCTCCGGCACACCAGGTTCTAGTCCCGGTTGGGGTGCCGGATTCTGTCCCAGTTGCTCCTCTTCCAGTCCAGCTCTCTGCTATGGGCCGGGAGTGCAGTGGAGGATGGCCCATGTCCTTGGGCCCTGCACCCGCATGGGAGACCAGGAGAAGCACCTGGCTCACGGCTTCAGATCAGCGTGGTGCACCGGCCATAGCGCACCGGCCATAGCGCACCGGCCACAGCGGCCATTGGAGGGTGAACCTACTGAAAAGGAAGACCTTTCTCTCTAACTGTCTCTCTCACTGTCCACTCTGCCTGTCAAAAAATAAAATAAAATAAATAGATAAATATTTTAAAACTTTTATAATTTTTACTAATATAAATATAACAAATTTGATGTATTTCACAGTTGCTATTTTAAAATAACCATGGTTCCCTCTCTTTCTCCCTCCCCCTCCATCCTTCCTTTCTTTTTTCTTAATTTTTTCAATAACATAATTTAGATTTTCTTTATAATCACAAGCTTAATGCACCACTAATTATAATCTCCAATAAGTAAGAAGTAAAAATACCACTGTTCTATAAGAATATAAATAAAAGCTAACAGGAATAATCAAGTCATAAATGTCAGTTTCATTCTTAAATATTTTTGTATTCCATATGAACTTCTACATATCAGAAAAAAATGTGATTTTTTTTTTTTTGGCTGGTTTATTTTTTTTTACTTACAATAATGACTTTATTTTAACATATGTAATTACAGACATAAAATAGCTAGGGGAGGAGGTGGGCCCCAGGCTAGCCCCACTCTGGAGCTCAGGTGGGGGTGCAAGTGAGGCCTCCCTGATGACCCTGGCAGGGGTTTTCCTATGGTAGGGCCCTATTGCTTTAGCGGGGGAGGAGCCATGCAAACGAGGAGGGCAGGGCAGCCTCTTGGCCCCACCCCACTCCATCCCGCTGTGGTCTCCCTCCAGAATGCCTCAACAGAGCCCTAACCTAGCTTCTCCACCTCCGTCCTCTGTCCAGGGAGCAGACCCTGGCCAGCCCTCGCTCTGCCCCCCACCTCCGCTGCACACCTAAGGAGAATAAATACAAACTTTACAAAGTAAAAGGGGGTCCAATGTTGCCCTGGGGCGGGGCCTGCTCTGCCTGGCCCCGGGGTGCAGGCTGTTGCCGCCCTCACATCACCCCTGACTGCAGCAGCGCAGCGCGTTGGCGTAGGCCATGGGCTTGATGTTTGGGGTGAGGCACTGCTGTGAACTGGTGGAACTGGGGCCATAGGTTGGAGCCCCGCAGGTGCATGTAGGAGGCTTGTTCCCATCTGGTCGCAGTAGTTGGGGGAGGAGAAGACGGTGACGCAGTGGCCGCCATGAGCCACCTCATAGCCCTCGGCCTTGACCTCGTGGCTGCGGATGATGTAGTCCAGGTGGTTCTCCTCCAGGAAGGCCTTGGTGACGTCACGCCCAAACTGGCAGCTCACGCCTTGCTTGCTGACCGAGCTCCCATTCTGTGGCTGGAGATCCGAGCAGAGCAGGTCACACATGGGACCTGAGTCTGGGTGCTGCCGATTCCGCTCGATCTTCCGGATGTCGTCCAGGGTGACGCCGTTCTTACTGAACAGGCCCCCGTGCATGATCAGCACTTTGCAGTTGATGCACTGGGCCAGCGACTGCCACTCAAACACCTTGCTGAAGAGCTCGTACATTTGGGCTGTGTACTTGGCCTTCACCTCGCCATGGAAGCCATAGATCTGGTTCATGTTGTCCGTCTCGTGGTTGCCTCGAAGTAGGTGAAAGTGGTCTGGGTACAGAAGCTTGAAGCCGAAAAGGGTGAGTGAGGATCACGTCTATGGAGAAGGTGCCGCCATTGAATATGTAGGCGTTGGTGTCTGAGGGTAAACCGTTGAGCTCAAATATGTTGAGGAGGTCGTAGAACTGGCCGTGGGTGTCCCCGCACACCGTAGTCTTCTCTGTCTCTCTCAGCGTGGTCTCCACGAGTATGCTCAGCTTGGAGAGGACCTCCTTGACCTACACCAGAATCTGGTAGGCGCACTTCCGATGCAGTTTCTTCTGGTCCTTGGACCACTGCAAGAGCTCCTTCATGAAGGTGGTTGCCACTTTGCCGTCCTCCAGCTTGGGTCCGCTGTACTCATCCTCAATGGTCATGCTCTCGATGTCCAGCGAGTCCACGACGGAGCGCTTGTGCTCGTCGCCCGCGATGGCCCGCTCGAAGGCCTTCTGCTTCACCATCTTGTTGCACTCCTGGTATTTCGACTTGGCGTCCTGGTTGTGGGGCTTCACTTTCACCACCGTCTCAGTCTCGCAGCGCGGCCCGGAACTTGCCCAGGGTGGCTCGGCGGTAGTAGCCCTTGATGTACTTGTGGATCTCAATGGCGTGTGTGGCGTCGCCCAGCGTGTAGCCATAGCACTCGGTGCGCAGATAGGCCAGGCTGTGGTTGCTGTAGTAGATGGTATTGCTGAGGTTCAGCTCGACGGCCTGGCTGTAGAACTTGATGGCGTTCTCGTAGTCCTTGGCTGGCCTCAGCAGCGAGCTCACCGTCCCTGCTCAGCCCCAGGCCTCTGCCTGTTCCTCCTGCCTGGAGCGCCTGCCCTTTGTCCACCCGGCGGTGGTCGCTCCTGGACTCAGCTTCCTCGCCTGCAGCCTGCTGAGCATGCCGGCCCCCACCACCGGCCCCCCACGCCCTCTCCTTCCCGCTCTTGTGCCTGGAGTCCGTGGCAGCTGGCGGGCTTTCCCAATACCAATCAGCCCACATCACTGCGCTCTTGGAACCTTCCGTGGTTCCCGGCAGCCAGCCTCGTCTCCCCGGGGATGAACTTGCCGCCAGCTCGCCCCACCCCACCCTCTCCGGCAGAATCAACTCACACGGGGCCACACTCCAGTCTCCTCCAGCTCTGACACAAGCAGCACCCCGGCCCCTTCAGAACCAAGACACTTGGCCAACGTCTGTCATCTCACTTCCTTGCCCCTCCCGCCCCCCCCCCCCCCAGCTGGCCACTCCACCGGTCCCAGCAACTGCCCTCCTCCTGGCTATCACCAGCCTCATGGAGTCTGAGCCGACTGATGGTCAGCACTCGGGGCCGGCCCAGGCAGTGTCGGGGGCCCCAACCCCTCCTGGAAGAGTCTCTCGGATTTCCTGGCTCCCTCTCCAGGGCGCCAGCCCCTCCTTCTAACTACAGTCCCACCCCAGGGCTTCCCCAGATCCTCCTCCTAGGTGACCTCACCCACCCCTGGGGCATTTAAAACCACAACCACGCCGGTTTTTTTCTTCAGCCCAGATCGGTCTATGGATCCACTCAAGTGTCCCTTCTCAGACTTCTGCATGATCCAGGCCCTGTCCTAACCTCAGCTCCTATCAGTCTCCTCGGCTAACTCCCCTACTCCAGGGCCTTTGCATGTGTCACTCCCCCTCCACACAACACCCTCTCCCCCAGTGCTCCCTCTCTCTCAAACTGCCTGCTTCCCACCCCGTCTAAAGCTGTCTTCAACTCCCTGCTCTGCTGAGTTTTTTCTCCCAAAGCACGGGTCAGCAAAGTAAACACTGGATTTATTTGCGTTCTTAATTCGGTGTCTGGATTCTCCGGGTCAGTTACAAGCTGGGCCACACAGGGCCTAGGCCAGCCCTCGGCACACAACACGTGCTCAGCAAACACTGAATCAATGAATGAATGAATGGACACCTGCCCCCACTTCTCCCCTTTAAGGCAAGCTCTTCTAACGGCTTTTCCAACCCCAACCCCCACCCCCACGTCCCCGACTCTCGGACCACCGCTAATCTCCTCTTTCCTTACCCCTCCCCATCTACCGACCTACTCCCCTCCCCCACAGCCCTTTCCCCACTGGGCTGTCTCGCCCCCACACCCCTCAGTGGCACCCACCCCAGGCCTCCCCACCCCTGGCGGTGCCATCACTGCCCTGCCACTGGCTGGTTAATTTTATTAAGCATGATGGTCTCCAGTCACATTCATTTTGTTGCAAAAGACAAGATTTTGTTCATTTTTGTGGCTGAGTAGTATTCCATTGTGTATATATAACCAGTTTTTCTTTGTATAGTCATCAGTTAATGGACACCTGGGTTCATGACACATCTTAGTATTGTGAATTGAGCTGCTTTGCTGATTTTTTTTTTTTTTTTTTTTTTTGCAGAAATACCCAGGAGAAGGGTGGTTGGTTCATATGGTAGATCTATTTTCAGATTTTGGAGGAATTTCCATACTGTATTCCATAATGGTGTACTAGATTACATTTCAACCAACAGTCTTTTATGGTATTTTTTTCTCCACATCCTTTCCAGGATTTCTCTCTCTCTCTCTCTCTCTCTCTCTCTTTCGAGTTTTGTATGATAGCCACTCTATCTGGGGTGAGATGAGACCTTATTATGGTTTTATTAGCATTTCTCTGATGACTAGTGATCCTGAGTGTTTTTCACGCGTCAGTTGGCCATTTGAATTTCATGCTTTGAAGAATCCCATTCATGTCCTTTGCCCATTTCTTAACTGGATTCTTTGTTTTTTTGTTTGTTTTTGAGTTTCGTGTGATCTTTATAGATCCTGTATATTAATCTTTTATCAAATGCATAGTTTTCAAATATTTTCTTCCATTCTGTCTGTTGCTTCTTCACTTTCTTGAGTATTTCTTTTGCAATGAAGAAGCTTCTTAGCATGATATAATCCCATTTGTCTATCTGCTTTTATTGACTATGCTTCTTGGGTCCTATCCAAGAAGTATTCACATATGCTGTGGTGGAATGAGAAGGCCTGCCAAGATTACTGCTGTCAAGTTAACGTCAGTTGTGGGGCATGAGTGTGGCCAGGCCAGGCCAGGCCTGGCCCAGGGGCTCCGCATGCGCAGCTGCTCCAGGGTGCCCCCGCCCAAGCTGCGCGGAACGAAGCCACGCGGAGCCAAGTAAGATGGCGCCCAGAGGAAGTAAGATGGGCGGAATCCAAAGTTGTTTACCACTAAAACTAACTGGCTGCGCAACATCAGGGGAGGTAACAAAACTAGTAACAAGTGTATAGACATAGGGCTAGTCCTATAGAAATCCCCCCATAAGGTGATTTTTTAAGTGATTGGTTGGTCCTTAGCCCTGCCCCAATGACTCTGCAGTTTTGTGTTATAAAAGGTACTATTATGCAAAAGGTAAATGAGTCCTTGCTAGACTTGGCTCCCCGCTGCGTCTGATTGTCTCCGGGACCAGGAGGCTGGGGAACGGGCGAGCGGCGCGCACTTACCTTTCCTCGGACCCAGTCCATCCTTGTACGGGTGGACTAAGACCCAACATCTGGCGCCCAACGTGCGGCATGAACAGTTACTTTTCGGCCAAGGCTAAGCGGTCTCTCAGGGTAAGTGAAAACCTTAGTATGGTTTATGCAGTTTCGTCCCAAAAGGACCTGGCCTTAAAGGCCTTACGCTATATGTTAAAAAGTGTCTGGGTAGCTGTCATAACCTTGGCCCTTTGGATTCAGACGGCCAATCTCTTTTCTTGGAACACTTGGTTATGGGTGGAAAAACTCACCCTTAAGAGGGAGAGACACTTTGATACTGCCCTTAAAGCATCCTTCCACCCAGATGCTATAACCCTAGCTTCGGAGGGTGAGAGGGAGAAAGAGGAAGTGCAAGACTTGGGAGAGCCTAAATCCTCAGAGGAAGATGGCGGGGAGAGAAAATGGGCTAAGTTTGATCAGGAATGCAGAGAGCCTGTGGAGGCACGAACTGTTGAGGTAAAAACGAAAGTAAAAATCGTCCCGCCTAGCCCATCCACCCTAGAAGGGCCGGGACCACCCCCATACCTCCCCGGGGCAGAGGCGGCCTCCCCCTATGTAGAGCCACGGAGGGAGCTTTGTGATCTGGGCACTTATGATTGCCCAGGAGGGGAGAGGAGAAATGAGGCGACCTTTGCGGAAGCTTATCCGGTGGACATAAAGCAGCATAGGGAAGTGAACTCTGGGCCAGGGAACCTGCTGCCTCAGGCCTACCCTGTTAATTTAGCTCCAGGCGGCAACAGAGCTCTGGAGTGGTATCTCTGGGAAGCAAAGGACTTAAAGGAGCTTCTCAAGGAAGACGGGCCAAATTCCCCCTGGGCTCAAACCCTGCTGCAAGACATAGCTTATCACCCATGCGTCCCCAAGGACTGGTTGGACGTGGCCAAGGCAGTCCTCACAAGTTCACAGTTCATAAAGTGGTGCGCCTTCTTTAAGGAGGATTGCCAGGTGAGAGCCGAAGCTAACGAAACAGCCCAGCCAGCTATCCCTATTACATATGCTATGCTGGCTGGGACGGGGGAAGGGTTCTCTATGGGGATCCAGCAAACTGCGCTACCTGCTCCATACCGTAAACAAGTGAGGCAGGCAGGACTTAATGCTTGGTACAAGCTGGATGAGGGGCCCACCGAATCTCCCATCGCGGGGGTGCGACAAAAGCCAGGAAAGTCACTGCCAAATTTTGTAGTTAGGGTTGAACACAGTCTCCGTTGTAAGTTGCTGGCTGGGGACCTTCGGGATCAGTTTGTTAAAATGCTTGCTTGGGAAGAAATGAATGCTAATCATCTGAAGGCCTGTGCTGGCCTGAGGGAGGCTCATAAATCCCCAGAGGCAGTTAAAACTAAGGTGGGACTTTCAGGTGTGGCGGCAACCCCTAAAAGCCCAACACTGCCTCAACGCACTGCGCCTCCAATTCAGCCCATGTGGCCACCCCTTTATGGTTATTCACCTCCCTTGAATCGCCCGCCGCCATCTTGTAAACAGTGTGCCTACCCAACCCCATGGCCAGTCCTGCTAGGCCCTGGCGTGCACAGTCTTCCCTGTAAATGGGGGACCACGGCCTTTCTCTGCACTCTCTTCCAGTCAGTGTAGCCTGTTGCACCCTTGCAGGCCACAGCCTGATACTCTAGGGAGACTAGTCCTTGGACTGCTTTTTTCCTCTCCATTTACAATTCAATGCTGTCCTCACTAGGAGGGGGAAGAAAAAATGCCTTTGGCTACCACTGGCCTTACCTAAAGGAACAAAAACCTTCATCCATTAACCCTTTCCAACCTAATGAGTCTTTATTTGCAGTTAATAAAACTTTTTCTCCAGCACTACGGAAGTCTCTCATTCCCTGCCGCTTTGTTTCAGATGTGTTTCCCTGTCCTAAGCAATGGGCTCCTATGCTGATGACCAGCTCTTTTCTGTGCTGCTGTAGTTAACTTATCTGAGAGTTTGCACGTGTCTTGAAGGTTTCATGTTTTATTGGATTTGTCTGTCTTTAATGTTTGAGTGATTACCTAACTCTGATCAGATCTACCCCACAGCCTTGGTTAAAATACTCAGGTTATACGTACTAGTTTTTGGCTAAGCGGTTGACTCTTTAACAGTTTAAATTCTCAAATGGAGTCTACCAACTTTGGGACTTCCAGTAGGATCCCTGGAACTCTCAAAGGATGGGACTCTAAATTTGTTAAAGTAACAACTGTTTGAGTCAATTCAAATTATGCAAAGTATATTAACATGTTGTGAATAATGTCAGACCTGTGCTGTATTCATGTTTTTGCTTTCCAGCTAGAGTGGTCTTATAAAAGTGAGAGTAAATTCTGTGTATACAAGCCCATATATTGTTAACTAAAGTAAGCCAATACAGATTGATTCAGAGAATTAAGTTAATGCCAAAGCCCTTCGGTTTGCTTGGTAGCTCACTTGCTTGGTTTTATGCTTTAAACATGTTTCTCTTAACGATGAAGATCTTTTCAAAGTTGTAAACATGTACTAGTGTCCATGTTTGCTGTCCAGGAGGAGTTAATGGTGTGGTATTCATTAATAACTCAGTGTCTTATGTATTGTGTACTTTTCACATCTTAAATTCGATAAGAGAGACTGTTTAAGTTTGTTAGCATGTATTCTCATAGATTGTCCATACATGACAATTCAAGACTATGTAAAAGTAACTACAGGTATAAAGTTTCAGAAGGTGTGAGCAAGTCATGGAAGGTTTTAAAAGGTTTACAACTTTAAAATTGTTTACAGAGTTTTCTTTAAGTTATGTGCTAATGCCAAAATTACATTGACCTAAAGTTGAAGTAAAAAAATGTGTACTAATGTTGGCAAATATCTGGAAATGGTCTCAATCGTAAATCTTGGAATCTGTTTTTGCAAAAACTGTAACGTCTATTTTAACAGTGTCTGCTTAATGGGTTACTCTGCCATTTCTAAAGTTAGGTCCTTTTTAGCTCTGTTAAATAGTTCTGAGTTATGTGCGGATTTTGTGTGCTAACTCTTATGTTCAAGGTGTTTATTTCTGGTTTCCAAGGTAATCTAGTATATACTCTACTGTCTCTGTTAAGTTCAGATTAATAAAAAAATTGTTAAATATCGTTATAATTAGATCTGCTCTAAAAGTGTTAAGATCACCCTGTCTAATGAAGGGTTATCATTACAGGATGTTAAAAAATTCTATTCTAACCAGATACTCTAAGTTCTCTTGGCACCTTTAACAAACTTTCTAAAAATCAAAGTTCTAAATTCTCTAAACTTTTGGTATCTCCAAAAGGGCCCCTGGAGATGTCAAAAGATATGTCTCTCATCTTATAGAGATAATAACCAATAATAACCAATTGGGATGTTTAAATTAAAAGTGCTGCCAAGATGTAAAATGATTCAACACTCTACTAAAATTCCTCACAACCCACAGGAACAGGCTATGGTGGAAAAAAACCATCAATGCCTCAAAAAACAGTTATTAAAACAAAAAGGGGGAGTGGCTACCCCCCATCTACAGTTACATAAGGCCTTGTTCACCATCAATATTTTAAATTTTTTGAAAGGGTCAAGGGAGTCAAGGTTCCAAAAACATTGGGGACATTTAACCCCTAAACCTCAGAGATGGAGAGACCCTCTCACTCGACTCTGGAGAGGGCCTGACCCGCTGATTCAGTTGGGAAGAGGATTTGGCTGTGTGTTCCCCATAGGGGAGTTGACTCCAATTTGAATACCAGCCAGAAATATCAGGCCTATGCCTGATGCAAGTAACAACCCACCCAGGGAGCAGTTTGCCCCTGAGGGAGATCCCTTTGTCTTTCCTCTTCCAGAAATGGATGGAGATCGAAATCGAAAGGCAGGCGATGATGCAGATGCTACTCTTCACTGTGAACCTGACAAGAAGTGCCCAGCCCAATGACAGGGGATTCGATAACCCAAACGAGATCATCAAAACACTTCAGAAGGACCTGAAAAAGACGAAGAGAACTCCAAGAAAGCCTCTTTTGGACGAGCCGTAATGGACTCTTTCCCTACCTCTTCTCTCTTCTTGGACTGCTTCTTGCCCTTCTTTTAATCCTTGCTATTGGCCCATGCATAATGAATAGGCTTATACAGTTTATACAACAGCGCATAGAGGCAACAAGGGTAAGACAGGTTGAGGTTCATTACCAGAGGCTGCTAGCCACAGAGGGCTACGATCCCCTGAACTGGGGAAGCACCCCCGGTGCTCTCCACATTGCCAATGACAGGTAAGATTCCGGATGGACCGGAACAACCTAAGACAGGCGGTGGAGAAAGCTCACCACGCCCCCATAATTACAAGTCACACGACACCCCAAGACGGGTAAAGCACCCAGCGTCCTGCACCAACCTAAGACAGGGCTCATGGCCAAGCTGCCTGGGTTACCAATGACGGGTAAGGGCAAGGACGGCTGGGGGCAACCTAAGACAGGGACCATGTGCTAAAACAAAAAGGGGGAATCTGTGGGGCATGAGTGCGGCCAGGCCAGGCCAGGCCCGGCCCAGGGGCTCCGCATGCGCAGCTGCTCCAGGGTGCCCCCGCCCAAGCTGCGCGGAACGAAGCCACGCGGAGCCAAGTAAGATGGCGCCCAGAGGAAGTAAGATGGGCGGAATCCAAAGTTGTTTACCACTAAAACTAACTGGCTTCGCAACATCAGGGGAGGTAACAAAACTAGTAACAAGTGTATAGACATAGGGCTAGTCCTATAGAAATCCCCCCATAAGGTGATTTTTTAAGTGATTGGTTGGTCCTTAGCCCTGCCCCAATGACTCTGCAGTTTTGTGTTATAAAAGGTACTATTATGCAAAAGGTAAATGAGTCCTTGCTAGACTTGGCTCCCCGCTGCGTCTGATTGTCTCCGGGACCAGGAGGCTGGGGAACGGGCGAGCGGTGCGCTTACCTTTCCTCGGACCCAGTCCATCCTTGTACGGGTGGACTAAGACCCAACAGTCAGTTACTGAGGAATGGCTTTGGAAATCACCTGGCAAAGGAGCCTGCCTGGCAACAGGCAGTGCTTGGTTATGGCAGAAACCACCCCTTGACTGGATTTGCTGCCTCAGCTCTATAAGCTGCTGCAGCAACTGAAATAAACGAGTATGCAAGCTTCTCACCTCTGGCCTGCTTTCACCCAACTCCAGTGTCTGTGTGGTGACTCCATGCCTCTTGCCCCCACCGCGCTTCTCCCTCAGAACGAATCCACAACAACAATATGCTAAATGTTTTTTTTTCTAGTAATTTGAAGTTATCACGTCATTGAATTAAATCTTGGATCAAATGTGAGTTGATTTTTTAATAGGGTATAAGGTAGGGGTCTTGTTTCATATTTCTGCACATGGAGATCCAATTTTAACAACATTATTCGTTGAAGAGGCTGTCATTTCTCCAATGAGTGATTTAATCTTGTTTGTCAAAGATCTGTTAGATTCATTTTGGGGTTTCCATTCTGTTCCAATGGACTACATATGTGTTTTTGTGCCAGTATCAGGATGACAGGATGTTTTGATTATAACTGTTTCATACTATGTCTTGAAATCTGGTAATGCAATGCTTCTGGCTTTGTTTTTGTTATTTAAGTTTGGTTTAGCTATTTGGGGTCTCTTGTGCTTCCATATGAATTTTAGTATTTTTTTTCTAAATCTGAGAAGAATGTCCTTGGTCTTGTGATTAGAATTACACTGAATTCATAAACTGCTTTTTGCAGTATTGACATTTTGATGATATTAATTCTTCCAATCCATGAACATGAAAGATATTTTCCATTATTTTATCTTCTCTTTCTTTCCTTTATGTTTTGTAATTTTCATTGTAGAGAAGCTTCACCTCATTGGTTACATTTATTCCAAGGTGTTGTGAATTGTACTGACTTTTCAAGTTCTTTCTCAGCCATAGCATTGTTTGTGTATACAAAGGTTATTGCTTTTGTGTGTTGATTCTATAAGCTACAACTTTGCCAAACTCTATGAGTTCCAGTAGTCTTTTAGTACAGTAATTTATCTCTCTGGTGTATAGTATCCTGCCACCTGTAAACAGTAATTATTTGACTTCCTCTTTTCCAATTTGTATCTTTTTGATTTATTTTCTTTGCCTAATGGCTCTTACTAAAACTTCCAGAACTATATTGAATAGCAATGGTGAGAGTTAACATTCTGTCTGGTCTTGAATCTTAGTGGAAATGTTTCAAGCATTTCAATAGCATCCTGGCTGTAGGTTTGTCATATATTTCCTTGATTGTGTTTAGATATGTTCTTTCTATACTCAATTTTCTTTCATCATGAAAGGATGCTTTATGTTATCACAGGTTTTCTTTGCATCTATTGAAATAATCATGTGGTTTTTATATGAAAATCTGTTAATGTGATGTATCCTGTTTATTGATTTGCATATGTTGAACCATTCCTGCATCCCAGGGATAAATCCCATTTGGTCCAAGTGGATGATCTTCTTGATGTGTTGTTGAATTCTGTTAGCTAGTATTTAGTTGAGGATCTTTGCAGCAATGTTCATTGGGAATATTAGTCTATAGTTCCATTTTCTTTTGTTACTATTCAATATTTACAAAAATGATTAAGATTTCATTAGTAAGAGAAGGATAGGTTATTTTCTTAATTATTTGAATTTTATTATGAGATAAAGCTGAAGAATTTGTATCATATTATCAAAGACTACATATAAAAATTCCTGTTTCTGACAGTCAGACAAGTCTTATGGACCTCCTTCCTGGACACATGATTAAGTTGCCATGACATACACAAACAGGTATTTAGGCCCTTTAGGACTTAGATTCTTCTTATTCATTCTCTACTTTGTCTAAGTTTAAGTCATATTAGTTAAGTGTATCTTCTATTCAAGATCCTAAGTGTGTGATCTTGGCTAATTAAGAGGAACAAGTATTATTTGTGAATTTAAAAAACAAAGGATTTGATCCTTCCTTTTGCACCTTAATATTACATGATTCTGAATTAACTAAGAAATAATGAATTTAAGATCAGAGAATAATTATTCTTTCTTTTGCATCACAACTTAAGATCACTTGATTTGTGTGTGCATGGTATTAATAGCAGTTTGAAGAAGAGGGGGAGAATTATGGCAATATCTAGGGAATTCTATTTCAAAATAGTGGATGTGGAGAACATATTGTGATGAGAAGATGCACTAGTGACAACTTGGAAATATTTGCTCATAGAATCCTACTCATCACCCAGTATTCATAATCAAAAAGTTTCAAATTCTAGTATTCTATATTTTTAAAGTCAAGAGCAATTATTTAGTCTTATCAACAGAACCTGAGGAAATAATTTTTAAAAATTTATTTCTTTATTTGAACATCAGAGTTATGGAGACAGTGAGAAACACTGAGAGAAATAGATCTACCATCTGCTGGTCCACTCCCCACATGGCTGCAATGACCAGGGCTAGGCCAAGCAAAGCCAGGAGGGAGGGGCTTCAACCAGATTTCTCAAGTGTGTGGCAGTAGTCCAACCACTTGGGCCATTTTCCACTGATTTTCCAAATTCATTAGCAAGGAGCTGGATAGGAAGTAGAGCAGCTGGGCCTGGAAGTAGCTCAAATATAGGATGCTGTCTTCCAAAGCTCAGCCATACCAGCAGTCTGGAAATTATTTTAAATAATGCATATTTTGAAAACAGTGTAGTTAATTGCTATTTATTTGCTTGTAAAACCGTCTGTGAGAGAAATTCCTATAGAGTAACTAAAGAATAATCTTCCAAGACCCTGGAAAGCAGTGGTGATGACTCTAGTAATTGGATTCCTGTCACTCACTTGAGAAACCTGGGTTGAGTTCCTGGCCTATGGCCTTTGAAGGCATTTGGAGAGTGAACCAGTAGGGGAGCTGGCTCACTCTTTCTTGCTCTCTCAATCTCTCTCCCTCTACCCCTGTCTGTGTGTGCTTGCGTGTGTGTGTATCGAACTCTCAAATAAATAAGCAAAATTTTTAAAAAGAAAGGTCCTTGGATGCTTTTAACTATTCACTTATCAAATCCCTGTTTTTAGGGTTTATGCAGTATTTTTTCTGTATTTGTTTTGTTTATTTGATAAAGTGACAGACTATTATGCTCTAAATTAGGCAAAATCGCAAACTAAAATAACATACTAACAAAACAGTCACCCACAGTACAAAACAAACAAAAAATTCTGCTGCTCCAATTCTGATCTAGATTACCTGACAGACAAAGTTAATGATAGGATTTATGCACTGAGACCTGCTAGTATTCCGCAGCAAAGATTCTCCTGCTGCTTGTAAATAAACAGGAAGACAATGAGATAATGTATAACACTGAAACCTATCTCATAAGCATCATTATATTTACTAAATGAGATAACAAATATGCAGTATTGACACCAAAGTTTGGCATATTGTCAGTGTTCACCTGCTGAAAAGTATTCATTTCATCATCATCACATAGTTTTGGGGCTTTTCTATTGCTTATTCAATATAAATCTAAGTGACCACTGATCACCTGCAGATCTTGCTTACGTGCAGATTTTAGGTTTAGGAGGTTCTGAATAAGTTATAAATGTCTGCATTACTAACAAGCTCTATAAACATGAGGAACATGTTTTTTGACTAGATATAACATGATAGAACCTCTTAATTTGGATCTTAGAAAGTCACAAGTGAGTTTGGGTCCTTGCCAACCATGTGGGAGAACTTGATTGATTTCCAGGATTTAGCCTGGCCTGCCTGATGCTGTTGCAAGCATTTTGGTGGAGGAGGTGGGGGGATTCAGTGGCTGGTAGCTCTCTGTGTCTCTGTTTCTTTTTAAACCTCTTAACAAGCAAATAAATATGCAAGAGCTGTAGAGAGCTGTGTAAGTCAGGTGACACTTTACCTGTCTGTGATAATGCTCTATTGTATTATTCCTTGAATGCATATTTGCTTATTTTTCCCTTTTTGTTTTCAGTCATGGATTTACTGTTTTCCTGAAACAGTCTTATTCCTAACCGATTCAGTTGAACTTTATTCTCTATTAAAGATAACGAAATAAACTGAAAGAGTAAAACCGTGTGTTAACTGGTTGAAAAGGAAATGCAAATTCCATTACATGTGTTGGATTCATCAAACTATAAAGTGAGTTTTAAATTAGAACTCTGAGAAGGATTGGTTTTGGATGCATCTAAACTTTTCAAAGAGCATTTTTAAAGCAACTACAAGAAAACTGAATTTTTTAAAAATATAAGAAGCTTGGGTAGTACATATCTGAAATATATTGATGATTCTGGCTGCCTGGTCTTCAAATCCACAGGCCTCTTAAAATAGCAAACCATATTTTTGGAGGGTGGGAGGCAGTTTGGAAGAAGACAGTCATTTTATCATCATCTTTTCCTGAATTTCAGTTTCTGAAAGTCATTTTCTAAGAATTTTGTAGAAATCTTCTTGTTTTGTTTTATTATACTATCACCAGGAGTTACAAAGCAAGATGATGTTTGAGTTAAATGTAAAAACAATCAAGTTTGAAAAGAGTATACGTATATGTGTGTGTTTATATATATATAAACATGTACAGATCTACTCCTCTTTAAGAAACCTTTGCTTTATTTTGCAGGAGGAGTAAACCAAGTTTTTAAAGACAAGTTTATATAGCTCTTATAAATTATAGCATAGATTTATATTTTTATTCTGCATAATTCATTTTAGCAATAAGACTTTATGATTTTGAACAAAATATCAAGAAGAATTTGTATCTCTTTTAATTAAAAATTTAGTTGTCTAAGATAACCAGATAAACCAGGAAAATACATTCAAAACTTAAAGTATCCAGATGAACAGTTCAATTTTTCATTTTTAGGTTAAGGTTGCACATATTTGAATGGCTATATAGTTCATGGTACAGATTATTATTTTATTGTAAAGTTTCAGAAATTAAAAAAAAATGAATACTCAATTTTTTTAGGACTCTCATTGAGGGATGTTTTTAGTGGAATACAAACATGCTATTGGATTTCCCATTTAGATTAATGACATAGAGGCTACTGTGGTTATTTTTATATACTACACATTATTTTTGTCACTACTGCATTTATTGATGTTTGGTTATTGAAAGAAAACCACAAAACTGAGAAAATTCTCTTTGTTCAGTACATTTGGTTCCACATATGATGCAACCATTTACATACATACATACATATATATATATGTACATACATACACACACACACACATATATATATATATATATAAATCTGGGAAAATATAATCTGGGAAATAAAATATAATCTGGGAACTAAAATTCCTTACTAAAACAGCAGGAAATATTAAAACAATTGCTCTGATATGCAGTCTGGAACTTAAGGAAATGGAGCTAATTAACAGATGAGTATTATCTGGATGGAACAAAATGCTACTTTTAAAAATTGTAAAGTCAGATTTGGCTCAAAAGGCAGTTGCTGACCTCTTGGAAATATTCTCCAAACATTGGTTGGTACACATCGTGAAGAATCACTTTATAGTTTTATTTTTGTTTTCATTTTATGTGAACAACAGAAAGACAGACAGATACATTTTCCAATTATACACAACATACAGGACTGAGCTAAGCCAGAGCCAGAAGCTTTGAACTCAGTACGGCTCTCTCATGTGGGTGGCAGGAATCCAAGTGATGAGCCCCCATCTGCTACCTCCCATGGAATGCCTTAGTAGGAAGCTAGAACTGGAGAGGGCACCATAATCCAGACACTCTGATACAGGATTTGTCCAAATCATCCTGTCATTCACCACACCAATTATTTACTTACTTATTATCACTTTTTAGAAAGTAAGCAAATGGGGAGAAATGCAGAGAGAGGAAGAGAAAGAAAGAGAGAAACTAGCACTTCAGATGAGATAGAAGGGCCAGTGCTGCGGTATAGCTGGTAAGGCTAGTGCCCATATGGGCGCCAGTTTGAGACCTGGCTGCTCCAATTCTAATCCAGCTCTCTGATATGGCCTAGGAAAGCTGTAGAATATGATCCAATCCTTGGGCCTCTGCACCTACATGGAAGAGCCAGAAGAAGCTCCTGGCTCCTGGCTCCTGGCTTCAGATCGGCCCAGCTCCAGCCATGGCGACCATTTGGGGAGTGAACCAGCAGATGGAAGACCTCTCTCTGCCTCTGCCTTTGCCTCTATGTAACTCTGGCCTTCAAATAAATAAATTACTCTTAAAAAAGAAGAAATATTGGGCCAGTGCTGAGGCGTAGTAAGTAAAGCCACCACCTGCAGTGCTATGATACCATATGGACGCTGGTTCAAGTCCCAGCTGCTCCACTTCCGATCCAGCTCTCTGCTGTGGCCTGAGAAAGCAGTAGAAGATGGCCGGGGTCATTGGACCCCTGTGCCAATGTGGGAGATCCAGAGGAAGCTCCTGGATCCTGGCTTCAGATCTGCACAGCCCCAGCCGTTGCAGCCAACTGGGGAGTGAAATAGTGGATGGAAGACTTCTCTCTCTGCCTCTCCTTCTCTCTCTGTGTAATTCTGACTTTCATATAAATTAATTTTAAAAAAAGAAAAAAGAAGAAATAGACTGATGATATTTAGAATACAAATTTTGAATTATCTAATTTCAATCTATTTCCAAATTGCAGGGTCTTAGTCCACCTGTACAGGATGGACTGGGTCTGAGGAAAGGTGAGTGCGCCGCTCGCGCGTTCCCCAGCCTCCCGATCCCGGAGACAATCAGACGCAGTGGGGAGCCAAGTCTAGTAGCAAGAACTCCTTTACTTTGTGTGTAACAGTACCTTTTATAGCACAAAACTGCAGAGTCATTGGGGCAGGGCTAAGGACCAACCAACCACTTAAAAAATCACCTTACGGGGGGAATTCTATAGGACCAACCATATGTCTATACACTTGTTACTAGTTTTGTTACCTTCCCTGATGTTGCACAGCCAATTAGTTTTAGTGGTAAACAACTTTGGATTCCACCCATCTTATTTCCTCTGGCCGCCATCTTACTCGGCTCTGTGCGGCTCCGTTCCGCGCAGCTCGGGTGGGGGCACCCGGGGCAGCTGCGCATGTGGAGCCCCCCGGGCAGAGCCTGGCCTGGCCGTGCCATGGCTGCGCTCATGCCCCACCAAATTATAATCCAACTTTTGTGTACTATACATGCACTATGTCTAAGACATGGTCATAAGTGTATTCATATACTTTATTGTTTAATATGTAGAGTTGAGTCATGAAGAAGGTAAAACTACCTATTCTTTATAATGAAATAATTTATCTCTCTAGGTTTTATCTAGTTATGTCATAAACTCTGTTATTCAAAGATCAAATTGTGTGTTTTTCTATTGATGCTTCAATGCCTAATTTTCATTGCTTCTTAGAGAATGAATCATATAGGTTTAGTAAGTTATGTATTTTAGTTACTTTTGAATTCCCCATAATACACTGAAGATAAATAGACAGAGTTGCTTGTTTGTCTTTTCATCTCTAGTCTCAGTTAAATTCATGGATTGAAATGAGACTTGTTTTTTTAATAGAACGAGAACTTTTATCTCCTGCTACCTGAGAATTTGCTTAGGGTTTTAGAGCCCTACTACTCATAACAATGCAATGTAATAATATTTTTCTGGTATTGTCTGTATTCAAGAAAAAATAAGCCTGAATAGTACATGATTCAAATCTAAGTACATTTAACCATAAGTGCTCCACACAGTTAAGTTGAGTCAAGTTGGCCTTTATGGATCAATTATTTTGATAATCAAATCATCACTTCATAAAAAAGGAAAGATTTTTATTTTACAATAAGAAAGATAAAGGAGGAGAATAGAAGATTTTTTTCAAAATTTTTGAAAAATCTTAATCTGAAAAGCAAATTAAAGCAGTAAGAGATCACCATAATTCTGGCAAAGACTGACATATTATCTAAAAACACACAACATCTATAGTAATATCACTCAGTGGTACACAACTATATAATGAGTGTGATTGATACTATTTGTTGTTCTAGACAAAATAACATAATAAATTGCTAAATGAGAAAAAATATATGTGGGATAAAAATTTAGTTTCAATAAAGGAATAACATAATCCTTTTTTTTTTTTTTTTTTTTTACAGACAGAGTGGATAGTGAGAGAGAGAGACAGAGAGAAAGGTCTTCCTTTTTGCCGTTGGTTCACCCTCCAATGGCCGCTGCGGCCGGCGCACCGCGCTGATCCGAAGCCACGAGCCAGGTGCTTCTCCTGGTCTCCCATTCGGGTGCAGGGCCCAAGGCCTTGGGCCATCCTCCACTGCCTTCCCAGGCCATAACAGAGAGCTGGCCTGGAAGAGGGGCAACCGGGATAGAATCTGGCACCCCAACCAGGACTAGAACCCGGTGTGCCGGCGCTGCAAGGCGGAGGATTAGCCTGTTAAGCCACAGCACCGGCCGGAATAACATAATCCTTATACACACACACCCATATTCCTGAGTTAGACACACAGACATGCACACACATATACAAATCAAAGAATTTCAAAACTCAATGAAAATTAAATTAAAAAGTAAGTTTATCTGGGTGTGATTTTTTTTGAAATAATGAAAATTATGTGCTATAAAACTAAGTATGGATTTCAAGTTTCTGTACACATAAAGAAATTTTTAAGTGGAAGATTCAATCTTGTCAACATGGCTTCCTTAAAGCAATCAACATTGAGAAAGAAGGGGTAGGCGAACATTATTATTTTGTTTTTCTTTATAATTTTGTATTGTTTCAATTATTGTAATGATTATTTCTTAGTTTTATAATTTTAGAGCTTAATTTAACAGGAGAAAACAAAACATACATCTAGGAGAGAGAATACTACCTAGGAAAGAATAGTTTCAATTAAGAAAGTAAAAGAACACAGGCGTGCCAGATAAAGAAATAAAGAAATTCTGGAATGATGTGCAAACAAAGAAAAATAAGTAAAATCTCTTGTATTTCAAAATAAGTCTAATCGGTAAGACAGATGTGTTTTCCAGAAAGTGTTTGCTTATTGAGAAATTCAAGAATTTGAACATAATAAAAGTTACTGAAAGGTCGAAACTAAACTGGCAGATGCAAAAATACAAAGTTGAAAGTGTAACTGTCCACCTGCCTGAGAATGCTTTTCTCAGCCTTCAAATAGCTCAGCTTTTTTACAGTTAAAAGTTTTTTTGGGGGTCAGGAGTCTTAAAATATTTTGACTTGTGTGTTTATATGTTTCCTTTGTTAAACTTTTCATATGTCTTAACATTAAAAATAAGTGACCAGTGAAAGGAAATTTCAGTGAGTCATTAAAGTACTCTTCAAGTACCTTTTTTAAAATAAGATTTATTTATTTATTTGAAAGGGAGAATTACAGTTAGAGAAAGACAGACAGAGACAAAGAGAGCTCTTTCATCTGCTAATTCACACCTCAGATGGCAGCAATGGCTGGGGCCAAGCCAGGCTGAAGCCAGGAGCCAGGAGCCCAAGCACTTGGACTATCCTCTGCTGCCCTCCCAACACATTGTCAGGGAGCTGAATCAGAAGAGGAGCATTTGAGCGCTGAACCAGCATGCAAAAGGGGTGCCAGTGCTGCAGGCAACGACCCTACACACTAAGCCACAGAGTTGGAACAGACCCTTCAAGTACCTTAAAGATTTTTTTTCATAAATTCAAGTCTCTGTTCATAAATTCAAGTGTATGTCAACAGGTAGACTTCAAACCAATTTGTAGAAACCACAAAAATTTCATTTAAATTTGAATCATGCTCTTGTTTAGTTTTCTTTTGAACTTATCATCTTATGATGTTTTCAAGCCCGAGATGTGGTGAACATTTATTGGAGGAATAGTATAGTACATTCTAGTATAATAGAAATGTTTGAACCAAAAAAAAAAAGACTTTAATACCTCTTTCAACTATAAAATTATATTTTTCCATGCTTTAAAGATTCAGTGGTGGCTGGAGATCTGTTTTTAGGAGACAAACAACAAATGGGAATGGAAATAAGCCCCACTAATTTAATTTGAAGAAAAAGCACTATCTAATCTGTATCTTTATATTTCACAGCACAGAGAGAAGCTTTAAGTTTTATTAATGTAAATGTTACAATTGAAGCAGAAACAAAAAAATGTAGAAATGGCATTAATTTTCTTTGGAGTTTGTATTATGTTAAAAATGGAATATTTGTTACTTTTGTTTGTTTTAGCTAGCTTGTTTAGTTAGAACAAAAAAGAAAAAGGGGCCATTTGATTTCCTATAATTTTGACTTAAGTGATTGACACCTTTGGTTCTCGCTGGGATGAAGGATGAAGATGAGAAACTTACTCAGAATTTCTTCCCAACAACAAGGACTAGCTGGCTGATTCATGGGAAGTAAGGAGAACATTCCATTAAAAAGTTACTAGGTTCATCTGCAGTTCATAATATTCAAGATAAACAATGTTTCTTGTCTGAAGCAAAGCAAATTTCAAAAGACATTTTTTGTGATACTGTTGCTATGATGATAAGTCCATTATTCTAAAAGAAATTCAGCTCTAAGAGTCAGAACGTAGATGTGTAGCTTTAGATTTACATTCTAAACAAAAGAAAACTAGCATCTTAAAACAAAGAATTATGTGTATAATAAATTTCTTTTTATGTTGAAAATATTATCTAATATTTGAATAAATATATAAATGCTATGAAATTCTTTTATTGTTTTAAATTGATTATTGAATTAAACTTTTCAGAAAACAGGATGCTGGAGTTGGTGTTGTGATGCAGTGGATTAGGCCATTGTTTGCAAAACCAGCAGCATCTTCTATCAGAGCATCAGTTCCAATCCCAAGTGTTCTGCTTCCAATACAGTTCCTAGTAATGTGTCTGAGACAGCAGATAATAGACCAAGTACTTGGCCTTCTGTTACCTATGAGGGAGACCCAAATGAAACTCTAGGCTCCTAGTGTCATCCTGCTCTAACCCCTGCTCTTTTAGGCATTTGGGAAGTGAAACAGGAGATAGAAGATCTCTCTTTCTATGTCTGTAATTCCTCTCTGCCAATCTATCAAATAAATAAATCTTAAAAAAACCTAGTGTACTAGAAAGTAGAGTATAAGAATGGTATGACACAATCTCTGCCAATAAGGGCATCATAGTATTGAAATGGATTCTGATAAATTATTAAAAAGTGTAATATGGTTTGAAAAAGTTTAATGAAATAACCCATGAATTACAAAGAAAAGTTTCAGATTGGCTTTGAAGGGCAACCAGGTATTCATTAGGAGTTGAGATGAAAAGGAGTTTTTTGCAGAAATGAAATGTGGATAGTGTGATACTTCATAAAACTGGCAATAGTTGAATTATATTGGACCAAGGGCTGTAATTCAATGGCATATTAGAAAGTAAAATGATATATGCAGAAGAACCATAAAGAGCCTTGCTTTGGATGCAGTATATTCTATTTTATAACATTCGCAAACAGTTGTCCTAGTCTTTGTAAGTAGTGTAGTAAATTCTGAAGGTAGAAAGAATAAGTAACAATAGACAGGCTTGAAGTAAGATAATGGTAGTAGTTATGGAGAAGAGATATAGGAGAAATACTTTGGAGCAGATGTATATAATAGACTTTTAGTAGTTACTGCCAGAATCAATAGCTTGTTTAGGGACATAAATTCCTAGATTATTTTTTCTCCCAAAAGTGAAAGATGGAAGCATCATTTGTAAATATAGCTTAACAAATGCCCTTTACTTACTTTATTGAAGAAACAAATCTGATTTAAGGAACAATTTAAAGAAACAAATTTCTGATTTGAGGAAATGATATAAAACAATGATTTTTATAAACAACAGGATGCTCTCTGACAAAAATAATGTTAAAATCACCTGAAACAAAATATACATAAAGTACTATACTTAATGTAAATATCCAGGTTTCATTTTTGACCCATTTTTCCTTTTCCATTGAGTGAAATTACATGGTGTTAGACCTAAATCTGTGTTTCACCAAGATATTCTAGTTCTCTGGAGGAAACATGGGAATCAAATTTTAAAATGGGATTCTAGGTATTCGTGGCTATTTTCCTTCTTCAACTAATATTATCTTAAATTTACCTATTATCTAAATGGCACAGTTCTATGTACTGGAAACACAGATGTGTAAAAAGAAAACTTACTCAAAACGTAGACCTTAAGATGCTTTTATCTACTAAGAGGACTCAGAAAAGCATATATTGTTAGAAAACAGCCTATGGTTGATTGCATGGCTTTGAAGAGAAGTTCAAACCATGGACAAAAGTCAAGTACTGGATTGATTTTGAAATTATGAACACAGTGGACATGGAATACTTTCCTGATAAGATGATGTTCAATGGCTGCATTGGCAACTTTATATGATGTGTCTTGTAAGAACAATCAATAAATATTGCCTTGGATCCTTGTGAGTTTTTAGGAACACGAAGTACATTGTGTGACTGAAGCAAAGTAAGAGAGAAATTAGTAGGAGATGAAATAAAAGAGTTTCTGGGGGATTGGATCATGTAAAAGTTTAAGGAAATTAATAGGAATCTGTATTTAATTATGAATGAAATGCAAGTATTAGTAAGGTTGTGTTGACTGACATGGTCAGATTTTGTTAACTGAGAATGAAATGTAATGAGCAGGGTAACAGGTTAGAAGGTCATAGCTATTATTCAGATAAAAGGCAATCTTGTATCCTACTCTGGTCAAATGGAGGTAGAAAACTTATTATTTACTAAGTCAATTTCTTTAAAATGATATATTCTCTGGGTGATAACAAATATGTATTTATTTAACTACCATTGTCCTACAATTGTCTTGAAATGGGGCAAAGATATTTTCATGATCATGTATTCGACTGGGTGAATGCATAATTTAGAGAGGGACATTGATCCTTAGAAAATGAAGTTGCTGTACTGTGTATTTTATATAAACACTATGCACTTAAACACTTTTCAGAGAATATCTTCGATAGAAAGATGTTCAATGTTACAACTACATCTCATGCACATGGCTAAATCTCCTCTGACCTACAGAAATCCTTGAAACCCCCCTTGCCACCAATATGTTCCGTGTTCATATTGTTTTCTTTACCCTAACTCCTTTCCACAAAGCCCTGGAGATGAACACTAATTTAAATTAGACCATATTGTTACTATCAGTTATAGTGGTAATACTTCACAAAGTATATTTCTTCCAGAATTCAAGTATAAGTAATTTAAACCTCATATTACTAAATTATTTTTATTTTAATAACCTAGTATCAGACATTCTCAATCATGATGCAATGCCATGGGTGTTCTATTTTGCTGCATATTTAATTTACTGATGTATATTCTCTACTCTAGCTAAATGGCGTCAAAATTAATTTTAACCTGCAGAGGCACCTAAAGTGTTAGAAAATAAACAACATTTAAATGACATATAACTGATTGTTCCACTTATCTATGCAATTAATCCCACAATGCTTATTCCTCTGCATCATTAGCAGATTACTATACAGCTTCTAAAATAAGTTTTTCTTTGTAAGTGCATATAGGGAAAATTTAAGATATATTTCTAAGTGGTGAAACTTCTATAATGAACTGTCACATACTCATTGCTTGTCTTTAATCATCATCAACATTTAGGGAACTTGGTTTAGTCTATTAATCAACTTACTCCCCTCATTCCTTATCTTTTAGTTTGAATGCATACTTCACACATTGCTTTAGTAATATATATTTCCTTATATAGCTTTTGAAAAAAAAAGATTTTTTTAATTCCAAGAAAAAATAATTACAATAAAACAATTTTTCAATATAATCAAAATCCTGGAGATCCGAGATGGCTGAACAGAGACCACACTGACCTCAGCCTCAGAAAGATACCAGAAAAACAAAGGAAAGATCATGTTCCTAGGGGACACACTGAGAAAATTCAGGTGGAGAATGAACAGAACAGAGCGGAGACTCCATGGGGCAGTGAGGGGAGAGGATATGCACATCACTGCCTGCTATGTTTCCAGCTGTCCCTGCATCTACACTGCCAGCTGCCAGCTTGGAAGTGACATCTTGCTAGGGTAAAGCTGATACAAGGTACTCACAGCCCCTGCCACTCACAGCTTTGACTCATGGAGAATCCCAAGGCCCACACTGTGTTCTAGTTCTGAGATTACTTTGCTTTGTGAAGGGAGGCCATGTTCCCCTCCTCTCCTCCCACCAAAGCATCAGACTCAATTTGCTGTGATGGAGACTGAGAAAAAATCTACCCTGGGTCAGGAAACAGAGGACAGTTTTGCTGCTGCTGGAGGCTACCAGGCTAGGGACAGGGCAGCTTGTGTGTTGGAGGTGGACCTCTTTCATTCCGTGACTGTGGGAGTTCTGGACACAAGCCATAGAGATGAGAGGGGCCACATTGTGGTTGGGTTCCTATGCACAAGCGTGGCCTGACTGTGGTCTCTCAGAGCTCCATACACTCTGGGAACACATCTTATGAAGATTCTGGCTGGCACACTGCAGTACCAGGAAGCACATAGAACCACAAATAGGCATGATCAGAAAGTACCATTATCACAGCACATTATGTCAAGCTTTAAAAAGTAAAACATAAAGACCACATCATAATATGTACGAGAAATACAAGATCACCTTTAAAGAACTCCCATGAAATTAACAGCAGGTTTATCAACAGAAATTCTATAGGCCAGGAGAGAACAGAGAGATATAGTCCAAGTCCTAAAAGAAAAGAAGAGAAAAGAAAAAAAAAAACAACAACTCTGTCAACCCAGAGTAATTTACCCAATGGAGTTCTCATTTATAACTGAAGTAAAGTAAAGAACTTTAAAGAAAAGAAAAAATTGAAATAATTTGTCACAACCCATCTTAAAAATGACACAGATGATACTTAAGGATGTATTACACACAGAAACTAAGGGAAATAATCAGCATCATGAAAAAATGCAAAGTCAGAAAACCTCTTAATAATACAAAGGAGATCAAAATTCATAGGAAAATGTCAGGAGCAAGTCATCATTTAACAATAATAACCTTAAATGTAAATGAAATAATATACCCAATTAAACAATACAGATTGGCTGAATGGATTAAAAAACAAGAGCCATCTATATGTTGCCTACAAGAAACAAACATTGCCAACAAAATACATGAAGATTGAAAAGTGAAAGAATGGAAAAAGTCATCCCATGATATGTAAATAAATAGACTAGCAGGAGTAGCTATCCTAACCTCACACAAAATAGACTTTAAGAAAAAAAAAACTGTTAAAAAATAAGGTCATTATGTAATGACAAAAGGATCAAATCAGCAGGAAAATGTGACTATGGTAAATGTATATGACCCAATACTGGGCCACCGAGCTATTTAAAATAAATGTTATTAGATATAAAGGGAGACTGCACTCCAATGCAATAAAAATTGGGGTCTTCAATACACCACTTACATCAATAGATCAACAAAATCAACAAAGAACAGAGCTAACCTACACAATGAACGAAATGGATCTAATTGACATCTACAAGACATTTCATCCCACAGCTGCAGAAAACAATTTCTTTTCATTAGTGCATGGAACTGGTAATTGCAAAGACTAGTACACATGACACCAACATCTTCACAGATACCCTCTGCTTAACTTTTCTCAGGTCTCCTACACTCATCTTGGATGGTGAGGGAGTGATTCCTATATAACTAGCCATGAGTCTGTCTGTGTATCAGGATTACATCAAAAGAAGCTTCTGCAAAAGCAAAGGAACCAGTTAACAAAGACGCAACTGACAGAATGGGAGAAAATACAGACTTTCATCTAATAAACAATTAATATCAAGAATATAGATAGAGGCTGGTGTCATGGCTCACTTGGTTAATTCTCTGAGCACCGGCATCACATATAGGCACAAGGTTCTAGTCCCAATTGCTCCTCTTCCAGGTCCAGCTCTCTGTTGTGGCCCGGGAAGGCAGTGGAGGATGGCCCAAGTGCTTGGGCCCTGCACCCACATGGGTAACCAGGAGGAAGCACCTGGATCCTGGCTTCAGATGGGCACAGTGCCGGCCACAGCAGTCATTTGAGGGGTGAACCAACGGAAGACTTTTCTCTCTGTCTCTCTTTCTCTCTTACTGTGTAACTCTGCCTGTCAAAAAATTAATAATAATAAAAAATATATATATGGATCTCAAAAAACTCAAAAGCAAAACATGCAATCCAATTAAAAATTATGCAAAGGATGGGGCCAGCATTGTGGCGTAATGGGTAAAGCCACTGCCTGCAGTGCTGGCTTCCCATATGGACACTGGTTCTAGTCTCAGCTACTCCACTTCTGATCCAGATCACTGCTATAGCCTGGGAAAGCAGTGGGGGATGGTTCAAGTCCTTGGGCTCCTGTAAAAGCAAGGGAGACCCAGAAGAAGCCCTTGGCTCCTGGCTTCAGATTGGTGCAGCTCCAGCCATTGCAGCCAACTGGGGAGTGAACCAGTGGATGGAAGACTTTCTTTCTCTGTCTCTCCTTCTCTCTCTGTGTAACTCTGACTCTCAAATAAATGAATAAATATTAAAATTATTCAAAAGATGTGAATATGAAGTTTTCAAGCATTGAAATACAAATGGTCAACAGACATATGAAAAAATTCTCAGAATCACTAGCCATCACAGAAATGCAAATAAAAACTATGATGAGGTATCACTTTACCCCATTTAGAATGTGCATTATCTAAAAAACAAGGTGTGGGAATGGCACTGTGGCTCAGTAGATTAAGCTGCTATCTGCAACTTTGGCATCCCATATGGGTGCTGGTTCAAGACCCAGCTGCTCCACTTCCAGTCCTGATCTCTGTTAATGTGACTGAGAAAGCAGCAGGATAAGGCCAAAGTCCTTGAGCACCTGCACCCAAGTGGGAGGGCCAGATGTAGCTCTGGGCTCCTGGCTTCAGCCTGGCGCAGCCTTGGCTGTTGTGGCCATTTGGAGAGTGAACTAGCAGATGGAAGATTTCTCTGTTTCTCCCTCTCTTTCTGGAATTCTGAATTTTAAATAAGTAAATAAATATTAAAAAAGGAGAAAAGGAAATGCTGGTGAGTATGTGGAGAAATACATATTCCAGTGCACTCTGCGTGGTAGTTATATCTGGAGTCTAAAACAATATGAAGATTCCACAGAAAATCAAAACTACATTTAGCATATGACTTAATTATCCAACTCCTGTGAATATGAAATCAAATCAACCTATGAAAGAATTAGCATTCTTCTCAGTTTATAGCAGTACAATTCAAAAGCAAAAATATCTAATAAACTTAGATGTGCATCAACTGATACATGGATAACAAATATGGTATATATACATTATAAAATGTTAATAATCCATAAACAAGAAAGAGATCCTGACATTTGCAACAAGATAGATGCAACTGGAGGTCTTTACACTAAGTGAAGTAAGCCAGACCAAAAAACAAATATCACATTTTCTCTTATTTGTGATAGTTAATATAAAGAGATATAGTATGCATGTCATATGATTCAATATATAGTTATAAATATTGCTTTACTGAATCATCCTATATAAATGACTATATGTGTTTCTTTCTCACATAAAAACAAACAAACAAAAAAAAACTGGACAGGGTAGCAAGGACTTTGAATACTAGTAATGTCTATAATTTGGATGTTGGCTATGAATGTGATCAGAGGATCCAAAACTCATTTTCCAGTACCCTAATGTGCATTTGTTGGTATGTGTAATATATTTTAGTAAAATGTTAAAATAATCAAAATCCAAATTCAAATTCAAATTTCCCAGTTGTCTTCATTTTTATAAGATTTGACTTGCTACAGTATATTCACAGCTTTTTTTAAAAACTTTTATTTAGTAAATATAATTTTCCAAAGTACAGTTTATAGATTACAATGGCTTCCCCCCCATAACTTCCCTATCACCTGCACCCCTCCCATCTCCCACTCCCTCTCCCATTCCATTCACATCAAGATTCATTTTCAATTATCTTTATATACAGAAGATCAATTTACTATATATTAAGTAAAGATTTCATCAGTTTGTACCCACACAGAACATAAAGTATAAAATACTGTTTGAGTACTAATTATAGCATTAATTCACATTGAACAACACATTAAGGACAGATATCCCACACGAGGAGTAGGTACACAATGACTCCTGTTGTTGACTTAACAATTTGACACTCTTGTTTATGGCGTCAGAAATCTCCCTAGGTTCTAGTCATGAGTTTCCAAGGCTATGGAAGCCTCTTGAGTTTGCTGACTTTGATCTTATTTAGATAAGGCCATAGTCAAAGTGGAAGTTCTCTCCTCCCTTTAGAGAAAGGTACCTCCTTCTTTGATGACCCGTTCTTTCTACTGGGATCTCACTCTTAGAGATCTTTCATTTAGGTTTTTTTTTTCTTTTTTCTTTTTTCTTTTTTGTTTTTGCCAGAGTGTCTTGGCTTTCCATGCCTAAAATGCTCTCATGGGCTTTTCAGCCAGATCCGAGTGCCTTAACGGCTGATTCTGAGGCCAGAGTGCTGTTTAGGACATCTGCCATTCTACGAGTCTGCTGTGTATCCCACTTCCCATGTTGGATAGTTCTCTCCCTTTTTTATTCTATCAGTTAGTATTTGCAGACACTAGTCTTGTTTGTGTGATCCCTTTGACTCTTAGACCTATCAGTGTGATCAATTGTGAATTGAAATTGATCACTTGGACTAGTGAGATGGCATTGGTACATGCAACCTTGATGGAATTGTATTGGAATCCCTGGCACATTTCTAACTCCACCATTTGGGGCAAGTCCGATTGAGCATGTCCCAAATTGTACATCTCCTCCCTCTCTTCTTCCCACTCTTATATTTAACAGGGATCACTTTTCAGTTAAATTTCAACACCTAAGAATAAATGTGTGTTGATTAGAGTTCAACTAATAGTATTAACCAGTATATTCACAGCTTTGATAGATTTTTACCCAAAGTCAATCTTTACTAATAATTCATGTGATGCAAATAAAAAGAGGTACGGGCATAACATTACTTTCTCTTGAAGGGATGTTAGGAGTAATAGATAAATGTAACTCCTTAATCGCTCCCTGACCTTCAGTACACGCGTATTGGTTCAAAATTATGGTCAGTGCTAGCAATGTGTATAGTCAATATAAGCAGATAGAGGCTTTATTAATTTGTGACTTCTTGAATTTTATTTGATTAGATACACAGGAGAAAATAGATTATGAAACTAAATCTCCATCTCTAATCAGCTATGGCCCTCAAATTAAAAAAAAAGAATCTAAATACATTCAGAAAACCAGTTATCTCCTGCTAAAAGCTAGAAGTTATAGTGAAAGACAATATCTTTCAAAGGGAGAATAATGAATTTAGTCAAAGATCTGCTGCTGACTATTTTTGTTTCATTCATATGTGATTTTACACTTTATTTTCAGATATTTCCAAACTAAATCCCAATATTGTAACTAGTTTATTTTAATAAATATTTTCTTAAATTTATTGACATCTATTTTATTTCTCTTGTCTTCTTCCCTAGAAGAAAATAAGTTTTATACTTTGTATGACTCCCTAGCCTGGATACATTTATTCCATTTCTATGTCATCATTTAGCATGTCCCTTGGGGCATTTTTGTTTTTGTTGATTTCTTTGTAGTGTTGGTATATTGTTGTATAATTGTACATTGATGGATTTGTTAAAAATCCTGATTAGCTTTAGCATTTTTGTGCAAGACAATTTTATATTTTTATAACTATTTTCACTCACATGAGATGTACATATTTTCTGTGTTATTAGTAATCATTAATGATCACTGCCTATAAACATTTTAATGTAAGCAATTTTTATTTGTTTTAATGTAAAATTTTCATAATATTATGATTCTTCATTTTGATTCAATTTTGTATTTGCAAAATGAGTTGATATAACAAATATTTTACAAATTAAGCCAACATGAGTATTATTTCTTTCATTTTTTGTTAATTTGTTTAAATTTTTAGTAGGAATTCATGGGTTAAACATAACCAATAGATATTTCTATCAACTGTCTGTACATTGTCTAGTATTTAACAGTTTCACTGTTGTAGTGATAACACACTAATGCAATAACACACTATAGTGATTGAGATTGGTGGAATGTTGCAGTTATCTAAGCACACAGTGAAGGTGTGGGCTTTAGTGATGGCAACAAATTTACTGAGATTTGTTTATATGAGCTAATGTAGCTGGCAGAGTTCCTTGAGAGGAATGTGTGAATCATTCATAAGTGAGGAACAGAAATGAATCAATGAATTGTAAGTGTTTGAGTTGAGTAAACAACCAAAATTGGGCAAACGGTGAGAAGCTGATTTGGTGGTGCTGAAGCTGTGTGTAAGGAGTTTTAGACCAAATGAAAATTCTAGTTGTAATAGTTGTTTGGATAATTGTATGTAGTGGTTATTGTTCTGAGAGTTTACTTAGGCTGGAGATTTAAATTTAAGAGCCGTCAAAATTATGGCCAAGTACTTGATGAGTTTGGCAAGGGAATGAGGACTGATTAAAAGGAAAGGAACTATGCAAGAAATGAGTCATGAACATTCCCATATTAAAAGAAGAAAAATGCAAAATCATTCATGAAAGGATATATAAAAGGAACAGTCAGTGAAGCAGGGGAAACTGAGATGTACATGGTGTCTTGATAAGAAGTATTTTATGGAGGAATTGTTTAATTTTCTCCACTGCCATGGACAGACTTAGTAAAATGAAACCTAAAGATTAATTCTAGGTTAATTAAAATGGAGAGGCAACTGGAGCCCTTGATGTGAAAAGCCATAGCGGGATAACAGAAAGCAAACCTAGAGTTTGATGAATCCTAAACAGCTTGAGAGAAAAATTGTAAAAATAAGCAAAGGCAATTGGTATTGAGTTATCTAATGTGCTTATTCATCCACCTTTTTCCTTTGCATTGCTGATAGGTTCATCCTATATATGTTTAAGACTATTCTCATTCTCTTGGGAAATTAAGCAATCTCAAATTAAACTGTATTCAAAAAAACAAAATTACAGAAGAATGAAGATGAGTTAATGCTGTAGTGAGGGATTCTTATTTCTTTGTCTTTATTCTAAAAATATATCACTAGAGAGTAACTTGAAAGGTCAGAATTTGCACATTTTGTTGCTCCCAAGTGACATGATATGAAAAGGTTTTAAATCATTCTGTGGGAATGCACTTGAAATTTTCTGGAAACAGATCAAGATATGGCATTATAAAGTGATATATAACTATGGCTAAAAGCCAATCCAATAGTGTCTAACACCATAGGAAAAGTGATAAATCAGCAGTACAGTAATGCAAAATATGTTATCATTTTTTGTCATAGCTTTATATGCATTTTAATATAATTATTCATATTGTGGTTGACTTTATTGAAATCTAGCAATTAGATACTATTCCTTAATGAAATATTATAAGTGACTTAGATGAAAATGATGAACATATCATTTTTGAATCTATGGTTATTTATCATCATTTTAATAGATTTAGCTTATTTATTTAAAGTGCAGAGTGTGAGTGAGAGAGGGGGAAAGACAAAGAGAGAAGAGAGGGAGAGGAAGTAAAAGAGAGAAATCTTCTACCTTCTGGTTCACTCCTTAAATTACCTAAAATTTTCTCTCAACAGCCAGGACTGGGTCAGGCTAAAATCAGGAGCCTAACAATCCATCCAGGTCTCCCATATGGATGGCAGAGACCCAAGCACTTTGACCATCTTCTGATGCTTTCTCAGGTGCATTAGCAGGGAGAAGGATCCAAAATGGAGCAGTCAAAGAACTGGTTCTTTTTTTTTTTTTTTTTTTTTTTTTTTTGACAGGCAGAGTGGACCATGAGAGAGAGAGAGAAATGTCTTCCTTTTACCGTTGGTTCACCCTCCAATGGCTGCTTTGGCCAGCCCATGCAGTAAGCACATTGTGCTGATCCGAAGCCAGGAGCCAGGTGCTTCTTCCTGGTCTCCCATGTGGGTACAGGGCCCAAGGACTTGGGCCATCCTCCACTGCACTCCCGGGCCACAGCAGAGAGCTGGACTGAAAGAGGGGCAACCGGGACTAGAACCCGGTGTGCCGGCGCTGCAGGAAGATGATTAGCCTAGTGAGCCACGGCGCCAGCCAGAACTGGTTCCTTAATATGGGATGCTGGCACTGCAAACAGAGTCTTAACTCACTGAGTAACAACACTGGCCCTTTGTGGTTGGGTTTTTAACTTGCCCAAATTATTCAATCTTGCCAATGGAAAATGTATGATAAATTTAGAAATATGTTTACATAGACTATGTATTTTAGAAAATAGTATTTATTTAAAAATAGTGAACTAATGGAAAAAGGAAGACCTTTCTCTCTGTCTCTCTCTCACTGTCTAACTCGCCTGTCAAAAAAAATAGTATTATCAAAATTGTAAGCACTGATTTGACTAGAATTTTTTAAAGTACAAAAATGTATAATGAAGTATCACTGCACTAGTAATACTCCAATATTCTGTTTGCTTATGGTATAATATTTGTATCAAACCAATGTGAGATGGGCTGTTCTAATAACATCTTTTCATTTTCAAAATTGTGAAAAATAAATAAGCAATGAAAGCTTGCAAAAATCAACAAATAGAATATAACTGAGACAAATGTACATCTCTGATTTGTGATCTAGGAATGCTTTAGAAGAGTATACTTTGAGATCTGGCTGTTATAAATAAATCAGCAATTTCTGGGCTAATGCTGAAAGACAATTTTTTAAATACCTAGGTAATGAAAAGATACTTTAAAGTTCATGGAAAGTTTAATAAAAATTTAAGTTAACTTGGGTTGAAACATTTTCAAAATGCATGCATACTAATTGTCTTGAAATAGTTTATAAGGAATACATATTATCAAAAAGTTCCCCTACTCATATGAGAGGATCTGAATATTTGTTTACCTCTTGCTATAACATCATTTGCTAGACATTCATAGGTTTTAGAGATGCAAATTTAGAAGTAACAGAAAAATCATACCAGTGTAAATATGTTACAACCTAAAGGATGATTTATTTTGGTTCATGGATTCTAGGAGGTATAAGATACTCCTTTAAACAACATACAATCTCAGACATAAATATTAAAATCAACATTGTTGGTTACATAGCCATATATTAGGTTCTAATTTCAATCCTTTCAGGCGTAGAAGACTTGTTCCCCACTATATTCCTGGTGTCTAAGAGGACATGTCAGAAAGAATTCTACAAAGAACAGTTGAATGAATAAATGAATATTGGGTAAGATATTCAAAGCTTTTGACAATGTGTGATTTATAGCCATTATCCAAATGCCAAAACCATCATGTAAAATCCCTCTGCTGGGGTAGTGACTGCGAGCTCTGGCATAATGAGTAGAAACAAAACTTAGGATGGTATTTTATTTGAAGTCATTTAGTCTCATCATATATTTTTAACAGAACAAAGTATTGGCCTAAGAGTTTGATGAATATTCTAGAAATTCATCATTTAAATCCAGTTATATAAATTATTATAATTTTCCTTTTGGTTCCAAAAATTAAAAATATGAATACTAATTTCAAAAACCAGCTCCTTAAGAGGTTTTTGAGAACTCTCCTCTATACTTATTTTTGTATTCTCCTGCCGTCATAGATAACAGCAACTATTTATATAGCCTCTACTTTGCATTAGTACTTCTCTCACCAGATCTACTTGAAAAATGATGTCAAACTTTTGAAGGGAAACATATTTCATAACAGCATGGCAAATATTTCCATTAAGTTTTCTTGCTGCCAAATCAGCTATGAGTATGCCCAATGTGGCATATAAAATTCTAGTTCTCCCTATCTTTTATGGAACAGTAGTCTCACCTTGTGGTCATATAACTGACTGACTTTTAAAGAGCATTATGAGTTGACTATCAAAAGACTATACAGCAATGAGTTTTATCTCCATATTTTCCCATTTTATTCCCTGTTTCCTTCATGTATCTGAATAGCATGTGAACTAAAAGTTTTCACTCAAATTACAATCTTGCAGCAGTGCCTTCTACTTGACTTGCTAAAGTTTATGCTTTTATTAACAGCATGGGGCAGAACAATTCTTGTAACAACTGATCACCTAGACCTACAATATGTTGATGATTTGAGTCATTTCCAAATTTGTCAGTGCTCTTTTCACTAGTTTGAGAAACTCCAACAAGTACGAAATTAGTTTGATCATTATTGAGTAATGATGATGGATGAATATTATTAATATTTTTGTTTATAAGCATAATAAACTAGTTTATTTGCTCTACTAAACTTTCACTAATAGTTTAGAAACAAATAATTTTACTGATGTAAAGAAAGTATTTTAACTTTTTCCTCAGCTCACCTTCTCCCCACTCTTGTTTTTCTCTTTGTTCTTTATTGTGGAAAGGAACATAAAGTTCTTAAAACTGAAATGTAAGTTAGAAGTTAGCTAATTTGCCACAGAGATGCAGACATCAATAGCTGTCAACTTATGCAAAATGCTTGTTGAGAAAATATGAAAGTAATTTATCAAATCAATCTACTGCCAATCTATCAACAGATCTATCTAAATGTTATCTAAATTTTACATGTGCCCAAATATTTCCAACTATTGCTCATCTATATCCTGAAACAATTTCAGCCCACAAAATAATGTTGGACTTGAAGCACATGGTTTAAACTATACTTAGAAGACAGTACTTTCTCATTGCAATAGAAAAAAAAATATTGAAAGTATATTTGGTAGCCGGCATCTGGCTCAGCAGTGAAGTCATCACTTCAGATGCTCAAGGTCCCATTTTGGAGTGTCTGGGTTTGACCCTTGACAGAGTGCTCCATTGATGTTTCTTGCTATGTGCATCCTGGAAGGCAGCAGGTGATGGCTCAAGTAGTTGGGTCCCTGACATCTACTTTAGAAACCAGCACTGAGTTATTGATTCCTGGCATTGGCCCCCACAATTGGGAAATTTGGGAGGGAACCAGTGAATGTGATATTTCTCTCTCTCCACTCCCCTCCCTGCCCTTCCCTCCCTGTCTCTCTCCGCCTTTTTAAATAAGTAAATAAAAATATTTTATTGTATATTCTGGAGTGAGGGAGAGGAAAGTCTGGAGGTGATATTTATTATTTTTGTTGTGGTCATTTCAGTTGTTATAATAGCTTTAAAGTCAATATCAAATGAGCAGATCTTCCAATTCATCATAGAATGAATCCAGGTTACTATTCACATCCTTTTAAAATAAATTCACATTAGTCAGTGTAACATAAGTAGGATACATATCTTTCAATTGCTTTATAGGAATCTGAATATATTTATATGAAAATTCATTGCTTACTGAAATTCTTACTAAACTATTCTGCAATTTCTTTGACAATCTTAATTAAAAGGTCAGTTTATAAATCTAATTACCCAATAATTTTCCCCCTCCTCTGTAATTTTAAATGAATACTTTCTTATAAAGATAATGCTCAGTTTTAGCACAAAAATGATAACACATTAGAGTGACAGTATAAATTACATATAATCTACAAACTGTACTACTTGTTAATTTGTTAGCAATTTTAATACATTATGTACAAAGCAAATATGAATATACTTTCAGCACTTGGAGATATTCCATAAATAATTCTCTTGTAACTTTAACTCTTCTGTATAAATTTTTATTCTTATAATTAGTAAATATTTAAATATATAATATAGTTAATGTGATAGTCTACTCATATTCTAAATGTACCATTTAACATTTTTATTTATATTTTATTCACTCATCTTCCTACTTTTAAAAATTTTATAATAAAGATTACCTATGATGGTTTTATTCAATGATTTCCAGTTGTTGAAGTCTAATCTTCAATATACAGATACATATCACAGTACACAAATAGTTTGTATTACATTTCATTTTCCTTTAAGGGAATATTTATAGAAATTTAATTATTTGAACAACAGCTGCAGATGGCTTACATTTTATTTCCTGTGCTTCCACTTTGTTTTTCAGGAAATTTTATCTTTACTTCATTTTTCTGTTCTAAAACAGAACTTCATGATGAATGCTTCCTCATATGAATCCTAGGTACTGGTACCTTGCTCATTTGCATCTATATTTCCAAACTCAGATAATTTATTTCTACTTGTGAAATATGTGTGAATTCTTGTAATAGGTATGGATGAATAGGAAAATGGAGTAGTCACTATGGACTTCCCAAAGCAAGCAGCCATATGTCTGGCTTTGTTGGAGTTTAGATCAAAGTATTTCGACTGCAAGAGACAGAAGATTGTTTGAAAAGTTCACTCTATTAAGAATTATTACTGCTGAAGTACAAACTTTCACTATGAGTTGTTCTTAGGGACTTGAAACTCAGGAGAACCTCCTGGATCCTGGTTTCACATAGGGCTACCTACGGCGGTTGTGCCCATTTGGAGAGTGAACCAGAGGATGGAAGACCTCTCTCTCTCTCTCCTTCTCATGTCTGTATCTCTGCCTCTCAAATAAACAAATAAGTCTTTAAAAAATTTCAATATGGTATTTCAAAATATTGATTTTCTTTAGGAATATGTTGTATAAAATTTTTTGAAGTATAAATTTTATTAGTGTCTTTCAGACACTGAATTAGTCAATTTAGGTTGCAATAGCAAAAATACTATAGATTGGATGGTTTAAACAGTAAATATTTGTTTGTCACAATGTTACAGGCAGATAAGTCCCAGATCAAGACACTCACAATTCTAATGTCTGCTGAAAGTTCATTTCCTAGCTTGTAGGCAGCAATTTGCTCTATGTATCCTCATCTGGCTGAGAAACAAACCAGGGAAGGGAACTCTCATCTATTTTTATGTTACTAATCTGATTCATGAGGGCTCCAAACTCATGACTTAATTGCTTTCTGAGCCCCAAATTTCAAGTTCCGCTATACTGGGTGTTACATATCAATCCTTCCTACCTCTTGGCATATTCTCTTTTATTTTTCTTGATTTATATAAGTGATGTCAGGCAGAACAATTATATATATATATATTTACTACATATATGTGTGTGTGTGTGTGTGTAGCAAGGGACTGGATCACACAAACACAGGTGCTGACAAGCCATCCAAGATACAAAGTCCTGAGAACAAGGAGAGCCAATGTAATCTGAGTACTAAATAAACTAATGACCTAGCTGAGAAGTTAGTCAAGAGTGATCCCTTCTCAGATCTTTGTATTCTATTTGGGGATTCTCTTGATTTCAAGAAACTCATCAAGGAAAGGTAATTAGGAAAGAAAATCTGTTTTTTTTTTTGTTGTTTGTTTTTTTGTTTTTGTTTTTTTGACAGGCAGAGTGGACAGTGAGAGAGAGACAGAGAGAAAGGTCTTCCTTTTTGCCATTGGTTCACCCTCCAATGGCCGCCACGGTAGGCATGCTGCGGCCGGCGCACCGCGCTGATCCGATGGCAGGAGCCAGGTGCTTCTCCTGGTCTCCCATGGGGTGCAGGACCCAAGCACTTGGGCCATCCTCCACTGCACTCCCTGGCCACAGCAGAGAGCTGGCCTGGAAGAGGGGCAACCGGGACAGGATTGGTGCCCCGACCGGAACTAGAACCTGGTGTGCTGGCGCCGCAAGGCGGAGGATTAGCCTAGTGAGCCGCGGCGCCGGCCCAGAAAATCTGTTTTTTTTCAGTCTGGCTTTCTAAATGTTAATGTCATCATGAAACACTCTCACAAAAATACCCAGAATAATGTTGCTCCAAATGCCCAGGCACCCCATGGCCTGCTCAAACTGATACATGAAATTAACCATCACAATATGTATGTCTTCCCAAATCAGCAATAAAGGAAATATCATTAAATATCTTTTTCTACAAGGACTAGAATTATTCATATGTCTATATAAATAATCTATTTTGTAATACTATTCATATTTAATGATGTTAATAATCCATAGTACATTTGAATTTAATACTTATATTCCCTTTAAAAATTAACTGCTGGATAGAAAGTGCTCATTTTAAATCCAGGAGTTTAGTTTCTAAGGAGAGATTGATGCAATAGGATTTGAAGGGAACTCATTTTATTCCCACTTCCCACATCAACAAGTGCCCTAAACCACTCATGGTTTCATGATAATACCTCTAGAAATTCTTCAAGAATTTTCCTTGGTGGATACTTTGGTAATTTCTATATTTCTTAGTAAACCTTGGCCCGATTTTTTCTTATCTCATCTTCTTTGTGTAAATTTATTCTGTTTCTATCTTACACTGTTTTGTCTACCAATATATTGTATGCCTGCCAATTTCAAAAAAGAACAGAAATTAGCTTGCTATAGATTTCCTATTTCCAAGGATATTTCATTATTTTTCAATATCTAACTCTTTTAACTTGCTTTCAAACATGACATAAAAAGTATAGTGCACCAGGGCCGGTGCTGTGGTGTAGTGGGCTAAGCCTGCAACTGTTTTGCCATGGTGAAGCCAATGCAACTTGGGCTGGCTGACAAGGTCACAGTAGGTCTGTCTCAACAAGGCCTGAGAATGACAGACAGCTGTGGTCCTCTTGGTGATTTTAGGTTTGTTGGGAACTACACACTGCATAAGAAAGCTGAAACTTCCTGGTGGTCCTGCTAATGATTGCTGTATTTCTAATATTAAGGAAGAGCGCTTAGTCACATAATTCCCAAAATGCCCATTGCTTTGTAGAATTGTAATCAAGCAGAATGTTAGTGTAGGAGAAGGGATTGAGATGTTTTATGCAAGGTTGAGCTGTTTGTGGGAAAGAATTAAAAGGCAACAGGCTCCCTGGTGTATACTTCCCACTAAAACAAAGATAAATATTATTAAGGCTTTAATTCAATATATGCAACAAATACAACAATGGTTAATTGTCAAAACTGTGAAATAGATCTCAGTGAACATTTAGATTAAGTGCAATAAAGAAATTAAAGAGTTGCAGACAGAACTGCAAAAGAGAGGATGCATTTAAAAGGGGTCTGCTTTGAACACTGGGGCTTCTAGTAAAGATTAGACTAGGAAGGCAACATTCTAGCTTGTGTAGCCAATTTCTGCATAGCTTGGCAGCACTCCAAGCCTTGGCTTGTGTGGGCAGCCCGTTATGTTATCTTGTACCTGTTTGTGATAGTAACCCATGCTCTGAATACGCCCTTAAAAATCAAAGAAATTGTTGCTAGATGAAAATGGACAACAGACTTGTTATTGTAAGAAGAGAGAATCATTATGTGACTTATGATATAAAAATAATATTTGGTGCTCGAGATCCAGCACCATGCCTTCAGCCTTGCTGTGAGTGTGTCTCTCATTTCTTCCTGTCCTGACACCCCTCATAACTTTGGGAACCCCTGGGCTGACTGGAGCTGGACGTCTGCAGTGCTGGTGTCCCATAGGGGCACCGGTTCAATTCCCACCTGCTCCTCTTCCAATCCAGCTCTCTGCAGTGGCCTGAGAAAGCACTGGAGGATGGCCTGAGTACTTGGGTCCCTGCACCCACATGGGAGACCTGGAGGAGGCTGCTGGCTCCTGCCATTGAGATGGCTCAGCTCCGGTCATTGTGGCCATCTGGGAAGTCAACCAGCAGATGGAAAGACCTTTCTCTCTGTCTCTCCCTTTCTCTCTCTGTGACTCTACCTCTCAAATAAATAAATAAATAAAATCTTTCTTTTAAAAAAGTATAGTGTACCAATGACTAAAAAAATACCATAAAATATAAGATTGTTACATTCAAGGACTTTAAATTAGGACTCATGGAATATAAGTGTAACTGAGCATGCAGTTTTTAGCTTTTCTCTCTGTCAAAATTCTGCTACAAATAAACCAAATAGATTAAACAAGTAGACAGAAGGCATATAAAATAAGGAAGATAATTGTAAAAGCAAAAAATCTACAATTTGCTAACAACCCTCTTGGAGACTCAAAAGCACAAATAGAATCATAATTGACTTTAGATTCCTGGAATGCTGTAGATATATTAGAAGTTAGGGGATTCATGTAGCCAGGGGCTTGTACCACAGAGCTTTGAAAGCTCTATGACTGAGACCACAAATAGTTCTTTATGAAGGACTGCTAGATGTGTTGAAAACAGAAAAATTGGCTGAAGGTTTCCATAAAAAAATTAAGTACTCAAATCTATTCTTTTTTCTCACAGCAATGGAAATATTTATCTTTCAAAGTCCAAGCAGTTATCAGTTAGTTCCTCAGCTACACTTTGCAGGGTTCAATTCCTTCCTTATTTCTAAGGCACTATGTTCATGATGGTTAAAAAACATAATGTTACCTTTTACCATAACTATTAATTTAGAGAGCTTAATTTCCCACTAAATTTCAAATTTCTTGGAAGTTTGCAAATATGCTATATAAATTTTCCATTGCAAATTTATTTTAAGAAATATTTAGGGGGCTGGCGCTGTGGTGTGGCGGGTTAAGGCTCTGGCCTGAAGCGCTGGCATCCCATATGGGCACTGGTTCTAGTCCCAGCTGCTCCTCTTCTGATCCAGCTCTCTGCTATGGCCTGCAATAGCAGTAGAAGATGGCCCAGGTGTTTGGGCCTCTGTACCCACGTGGGAGACCCAGAAGAAGCTCCTGGCTCCTGGCTTTGGATCAGTGCAGCTTCGGCCGTTATGGCCATCTGGGGAGTGAACCAGCCAATGGAAGACCTCTCTCTCTCTGTCTCTACCTCTCTCTGTAACTTTGTTGCTCAAATAAAATAAAAATAAATCCTTTAAAAAAAGAAATATTTAGTTAATTGAGCAGCAGAGTTACAGAGAGGAGGAGAGACAGAAAGAGAATTAGAGAGGGATCTTCTATCCACTAGTTCACCCCCCAAAAGGCCACAATGGCAAGGGCTAGCCAGGCCAAGATGGCCAGCCCAAAATCCCAGCCATGTTTCCCAAGTGGATGTCAGGGGCTCAAGCACTGGTCCAACTCCTATTGCTTTGTCAGGTGTGTTAGCAGGTAGCTGCATCAAGAGTGGAGCAGCTGGGACTCTAACCAGTGCCTAAATGTGATGCTGGCATTTCAGGAGGCAGCTTAACCCACTGTGCCACAATATCAGCCCCCATTGCATTGTGTCTTAAATGAACTGATGATAAAAACACCAATAGCAGAATGATACACTAGTAGCTTCTGTGTTTAGTCCTTAAGGGAGATAAGAATCCCAAAGAAATAAATAAACTACATTGAGTGGGAACTCAATTTTATCCTTTCAAATTGTAACCCTATTGAATGAGGACATATTTTAGAGGACAGCAATTAAGGAACAACAGAAAAGTAAGCCTTATGCCAGTGACCACTAATCTTCTTAACCCTTTGATTAATTCTTAATCACATTATAATAAGAATAGAATTAGTATAAGCTACAGAGATTTATGGAAATCCAACCTCATGAAAGATTAACAGAAACAGCAACATATTACTAAACAAGGATGACTCTTGAGAGAAGAGAGAATATGTCTTTATATTTGAAAAATTAAAAGAAAACAATGAAGCCCCAATTTACCATATTATTAGAAAGAATGACAAACATAAACAACAAAATAAAAATAAAGCATACAAAATATTTTCATTACTATGTTTTCTTAGAGACGCTTAAATGAAAAATCCATAAGAAAAACCACTTTTGATAATGGTGGATGAGTAACTGGGCCAAGTCTCCTGTTGAAGGCAACTGAGATGTAGGTTAAAAGAAAATATGGTGGATTAGGGAATGACATACTACACTAGGCTGGGGAAAAACAGTGGAAAAAAAGAAAATTTAGGAAGTGCACACTCAGGGCGAATTGGAGAGAAACTCGCACTGGAAATCCTACAAGAGGAAGAGGAATGCCGTGGACCTGTGTGAAGGGTTCAAACACGCACCATGGATACAAATACAGCTGCAGTAGCTGAGAGCTGGAGTGGGCAGCAGTTTGCAGACAGGTGAGACTGGACCACAGCAACCGGTGGTGATATAGCCAGAAGGAGAATGTGGCGTTGAGTCCGGACTAGAGACCTGGGGGCTAGTGGTTTCTAGTAGTTGCCCGCGGACCTAGTGGAAGTACCAGGAGAATGTTTATCTCACTCCAACTTCCTCACAGCACCCACTGGTGGGTTGAGAAAGGGTGAGCACTGTTTTTGGCTTGGGCGGCAGCTGCAGAAGTCTTTGTGTGCATTCACAGCACCTGGCTGAGACAGGATGCCTTCTTGGCAGTACTGGCAGTAGTGGTGGGCAAGGAGCAACACTGGGCCAGTGGCTCTTGTGTATGCCTGTGATCCAGAGACTCCAGCAGAGGGAACCATTCCCAGTCCCCACTGACTTTTAGCCTAGATGCGAGGTGGCCGGGCAACCACTGGGATGGTGAGGTGCCTGCAACCTCTCCGGATCAAGACGCCTAGGTGGAGCTGTCTTGGGGAAAATCTGCCTCTCTGTAGACTGGGCAGGCTAACAGGGCAGAGAGAAACCTCTGGACCCAGTGCCTGAGGGAGCCTTGTATGCTGAGACCATGGCACTGGTTGGTTACATGAGAAGATGCAGTGTGTAGATGTGTATTAAGATCTACCACACCAAACTTGGGTGTTACCCTGAATACTCACCCTACACTGGACTACTGATCATAGCTCTCTGGCCAAACCCATCACACACCTCTTGATATTCACTGAAAGTGCAGACATTCCACTAAGCCACAGAGAATAGCTGAAAGATAAAAGCCATTGGAGTAAAAAAAAAATCAACTCCTAAAACAAACAGAAATTCAAGAAAAAAGAATAAGGAATACACCATGACCACCCCCGCCCCCAACAAAGGAACACAACATTTCAATGTTAGAAGGCAAATATGAAGATTCAGGAAATACTGGAAATGGATTCAAAAATTAATCATAGGATTACTCAAAAAGCACTCAGAAACAAATCCACAAACTAAAGTAAACCACACGACATGAATAAAAATTTTTCCTATGAAATTAAGATTTTAAAGATACATGAAAATGAAATATTAGAAATGAAGAATGATAGGGCTATATTCATTTTTCTGAGGTATCTCCATACTGTCTTCCACAGTGGGTGCACCAGTTTACATTCCCATCAACAGTGTACCAGGGTACCTTTTTCCTCCCATCACCACCAGTGTTTGCTGCTTGTTGATTTCTGTATGAGAGCCATTCTAACTAAAATGAGCTGAAATCTCATTGTGGTTTTGATTTGCAGTTCTCCATGTTCTCTAATAATTTTATAGTATTGGGTCATAGATTTAGGTCTTTGATCCATTTTGTTATGTAAGATTGCTTTAGTTATTTGGGGTCTTTTGTGTTTTCTGATGAATTTTAGTATTTTTCTAGATCTGCAAAGCATGTCTTTGGTATTTTGATTGGTATTCCATTGAATTTGTAAATTCTTTTTGGTAGTTTGGACATTTCGATGATGTTGATTCTTCTAATCCATGAACATGGAAGATCTTTCCATTTTTATCCTTCTAATAAAAACTTCATTCTTCTTCAAACAGTAATTATGATTAGAAATGTCATTCCTTTACTTGTCTTCATAATTATATTTACAATAAAATAAATGGAAAATCAATTAATAACAAATTATTTCTCAAATAATTGAAATAATGCAGAGCTAAAAATGAAATGAGATTAGGAAAATATTTCATCTGAATAATATAAAAACTTCAATAATAAACTAATGAATTCTTTATATTATTGTTTCAATTTCTAGAAATTTAGTAAAGAAAAAAGAAGTCAGAATAAAAGGGAAAGAACTAAAAAAAATTCAAAAATAAGGAGTTGAGGAGACTTAGCTACTAAGAAACATGAAAAAACAGTCAATCTTTTCAGTTAAAAGGGGATTGTGAAACAACCAAGCCACCACATAATAAAAGAGAAAAATGTGGCAATTTCAAGCACTGGCAAGAACGTGAAGCAAATAGAGTTTCAACAGAGTTTAGTGTTAAAGACAATAATTTCAAAAGATATATCAAAAGAGAACATTTCCATACATAGAAAACCAGATTTGTTTATTCCTTGCTATATGCCCAAGAGTATTAGATGTTTGTGCACACAAGAGAAATATGTAAGAACTTCCATGAAGCGTTATCCGTAATATCCCCAAGCTGAACAGTCAATTTCCATCAAAATGAAAATGAATGAATACATTTATCTATTTTCAAGGAATGGAAAATTATACAGTAATGAAATGAAATAAAATATAGCAAAACTTAATAATGTGAATCACCCTTATACAAATAATACATAGTAAAAATTTATACAGATAAAATCTTTATGTTCGATTTCATTTGTATAACTAAATATAGTAAAATAGCAGGCTTCAAGAGTGTCAACAATCCTTAATGTCACGCTGGTTTTGCACTGCTTCATGTCTTGATGGCTACAAAAATGTTTAATTTAAAAGTAATCATTCATTACTATGTAATTTTAATGACCTTATATATATATATATATATATATATATACACACATATATATATACATATATCTTTTTACAGTTAAAAACTAAAAAAAACATTTGTGAGAATATTTACAAATAGAGTAAAAATCAAAGAAAAATTATTAAATTAATTATAGATACATACATTAAAAACAAATATACAATGTGTTTTAGAAAAAGAGAACATTAGAAAAGAAGGGATTTAGAGATGATTTACTCAGATTGAAGAAAGTTTTAAGTCTTCCAGTAACTTTAAAGGAAGCAGATATATGTTATATCTATATATCAACATAGAGAAAATAGAAATCTACAGGTGAAATCTGTTGTCTTGTTTTAACACACGGCCTTTTGGAAAGAAAAGAGGTCAACCCAAGAAAGTGCAGGTACTACTGGATACTGGGTGGCTGATAAAAGAGTAAATACTGACCATAATTACAAATGTGTTCCGTGCCTCCTTATAGGAACACAGGTTGAAGAATGCTCCATTCTGGAAATGGGGAAGTGTGAAGTAAATCCACAAATGAAGCAAAGATACCGAAAAATGCAAAGTTCTTCTCACAAATTCTTACTCTCCAAACTCCAATTTTGGAGAGAGTAAAAGCTTGAAAGAGGTGTTATGGTAAATGCTTAACATCATTTTCTCAATGTAAAGCTTTGAGCTTTATAATTAATATAATTAATTAAAATTGATTAATCACTAATTAATATAATTATGTTTCTTAATGAGAGGGACATTTCTAAACTATGATATAGAACGACATCCAGAATAGATGATTGAAAAACATGTTTTGTTGAGATTGCTGCATTGATAATTTGGTTAAGAATTGTAAAAATTTATAAATGAATAAAACAAATTCTTAATGTATAATCTACCAGTATGTGATGAACTCTTTATAAGAAATTTTGCAAATAACTCCAGTAGTTTCATTTGTATTTTTCTTTATGAATAACATTGAAAAAATAATTGCACAGAGCATATTTTGCATCATTTTTGCTTTATGGAATAATAGGTTCCCAAATGTAATTTATTTATTTCATCTTGATAATTTCAAATTTGTGTATACCTTACACAAAATAAGAGCTCTAATTATACAGTATCTAAGGAAATTTAATTTATCATACTTAACACTAAACAATTTCTTTAATTATAATTGGGTTAACCATATGTTCAATTCCATAAATGACACACTAATTTAATGATAAGCAACACTATTCTAGAGACATGAGAATTAAACACCAGAGGGAGCTTTGAAAGAAGAAAGCTCTTTAGTTTAACAAATGCCAGTAAATATTTCAGCAATGTGGCACATATTCACTTGCAGGTATTAATGCTTTAATATAATTTCAGACAATTCTTTCAAATCACAATTACCCTACATCTGTTCTAAACTCCAAAATGCTCTTTATCTATTTAACTTCTTCCTCTACTCTATTTTCAACCATTCTCTTTAAATTGTAATTAGGGATATAAAATGACTCATTTTAAGATATGGTAATACAATATAGCACTTCTGATAGGCACATTCAGTTAGTTATTAAGCAGTGTACTACATTTCCTATATATATATATATATATATATATAGGAATGTACTACATATATATATGTGTGTATATATATATACATATACACATGTATATATATATATATATATACACACACTGGTTAACTGGTTAGGAAGAATGTTTGACATAGGAAGATGATCAGCAATACCTGTTGTATCTTCTTGGGCAAAAATTTTAACGATCCTAAGCAATATTATTCTTATGTGTAAATAAGCTTTCACCAATTAACAAAGTTTTTGTTTAAAGTTAATTATAATGATCAACCCCCTGAATAAACAAATACATTAGGTTGAATGATTTAAGTTCTTACCTATTTATTCAAACATTCGCAGATATTTACATAATTGTGTCACATCCACTATTTCTTACTTATAAACATGCTTTGCATTTTGCCTTTCTTTGAAGTTCCAGGTTAGAAGACATTCCCAGTAGAGCTTGGTGAGTATGGTATATCTACTGCTTTAATGTGCTTGCAGAAATGCATGTATATGTACATGTACATCTGTACCTATTCTATATATGTGTATACATATTTTTACACCTAAGATGCTCTTTCAGAATTTATTTTTACTTTTTAAATAAAATTTCAAAAATGTGTAAAAAATTTTACATTTTCATAGGGTACTATATGATGTTTCATTACATGTATACATACAATGTCAGGGTATATTTGTTTATTTCTTTAAGTAATTCATACATATAGTAAAAACATTCAAACTCTTATTTTTCTTATTTTGTTTTCTGTGCTTTTTAAAATATTTTCATACAGTTTTGAGTTTTTAATTGTCAAAAAATACACATAGAAAGTTCTATACAGAAAAGTTATTCAAAGCATGTAGGGTAATGCTTTCTTATAATGTAAGTACTTATGCAAACTTCAACCAGGATCAGTATGATATATTGCCAACACCCCTAAAGCCAACTATTTACAACCTCCCATTCGCAATCACCTCCTATCTTCAAGATGTAATTATCACTGTGATTATTCCCTCAAGATGTAATTGTTACTACATGTGGCTTTGTTTTTCTCCATATTTTATATAAATGAAGCCACACTGAGTGAAAATACTAGATGGACAAATTTCTTGTCTATGAATGCACAATTGGTAACCACACTGTCTGAGGAAGCCAGATGAATGGTTGTTAGCAACAGAGGATCTCTATCAGTGAGGCATTGCCCTTGGCATTTGGAGGTAATTTTTGTGAATTGTAATTATTCAATCATCTAATTTGTGTTTATTTATTTAACTTCTTGTGTACTTATTTATTTTGCCACATCTTATTTCCATTAAAAATTCAATGAAGCAAGGTGATCTCCTTTTCCAACCTTACTGTAACAGAAAAATCAGTTTGAATTGTTGCTTGCCTATTACCACATATGCTACATTCTTTTTTTTTTTTTTTTTGACAGGCAGAGTGGACAGTGAGAGAGAGACAGAGAGAAAGGTCTTCCTTTTGCCATTGGTTCACCCTCCAATGGCCGCCACGGTAGGCGCGCTGCAGCCGGCGCATCGCGCTGATCCGATGGCAGGAGTCAGGTGCTTCTCCTGGTCTCCCATGGGGTGCAGGGCCCAAGGACTTGGGCCATCCTCCACTGCACTCCCTGGCCACAGCAGAGAGCTGGCCTGGAAGAGGGGCAACCGGGACAGGATCGGTGCCCCGACTGGGACTAGAACCCGGTGTGCTGGTGCCGCAAGGCGGAGGATTAGCCTGTTGAGCCACGGCGCCGGCCTTACATATGCTACATTCTTAAGTTACTATCACTTTTGATTGATTTCCAACAAGTTAAACATTATCTAATGAAAAAACAAGTTAAAAACTATCTAGTGCATATACTACTTTTGAAATCAAAATGAACTATACATAGTGAGATCTCACTAAACTACTTTGCCCAAAAAGGACACAAAATATGAAGTAATATCTCATTTTCTATATTCCAGTGCAACTTAAAGTAAAATATAATTAGAGCTGAAGTATATATAAAAAAATCTAAAAGATCTATAATAGTTTTTCTAGAATAAACAATTATCCTTCCAAGTATATGGTTTGATTTTACTTCAGTGTCAATTTTGTATATGTCATTTTAGCTGTACGTGATCATTTCATTCTTGTCAAGCGAAGATACACAAACAGAGGTGATTTTTGAAGCAAAGCATGTTAGAGACAATGTGGTTAGCCAATTTCCTATCACTTTGAACATGACAATATATAGTTCACCTAGATCCCAGAAGTTTCATCAGACTATGTCCCATGATAGAATTGCAAGAGTAACAAACATGAGGATGTCTCCAAAACTTTTAGGGAAATTGTTATTATGGAAAAAACAAACAAACAAAAAAAAACTGGGCATGGATTTCAAAATTCTTTGTATAAGTCTATTTTATCTTTATTCTTATTTTCCATAAACTTTTAATGTCTCATCATGTATATTTATTGCTTTAAGCCAATAAAATGTTGGGAGTTGTTTGTATTTTGGGCATAGCCTAGCATGACAGGATTGACTGTGTATATGTGTAAGTGCATGTTTGTGTGTTGAATTGTGTCGACCTTAAGAAAGATGTTCAAATCCTAATCTCGAGTACTTGTTGACATGATATTGTTTAGTAATATGGTCTGCAAATGTATGAAGCACAGATGAGATCATACTGGATTAGGCTTGACCTTAATCAGGTGACTGTTGACTTTAGAGCAAGAGGAAAATATGGACACAAAGAGATACAAGAAGATATGTGAGAATGAATGCAGAAATTGGGGTTTTGTGGTTGTAGGCAAAGGAATGACAGGATTTCTGGCAACTAGCAGAAGTTAGAAGAACAGATTCTCCTTCAGGATTTCAGAACCTAAAGAAACTAACATTGCCAACACCTTGATTTCAGACCTCTATCCTGTAAGATAATGAATATCTGTTATTTTAGTCACTTGGTTTGCAGTACTTTATAGCAGCAGCATTACGATACTTCTCAATATGTGCATGTTCTATCATCTATGCTCAATTGTTGTGAAGTGTTGATGAGCACAGGATCTCTTTGGTTTGCTCAGTTTAATCATACCTCCTTATCCAAATATTCTGACTCATAAAAGGTCATGACTGGGGTTCGGAAATTTGCAGTTAAACTAAATTCTAAAGTTAGTTTTTTTTAAAAAGATTTATTTTAGTTGAAAGGCAGAGTTACAGAGAAGCAGAGAGAGAGAGAGAGGGAGAGAGAGAGTCTTCCATCTCTCTTTGGGGAGTGATGGTTCATTCCCCAAATGGCCACAATAGAAAGAGCTGTGCCTTGCCAATCCATAGCCAGGAGCCAGGAGATTTTTTTCAGGTCTCCCACATGGGTTCAGGGCTCAAGTACTTGGGCCATCTTCCAATGCTTTCCCAGGCCATAGCAGAGAGCTGGATTGGAAATGGAGTGGCCGGGACACAAGGACACAAACCTGAGCCCATAAGAGATGCCAGTACTACAGGCAGTGGCTTTACCCTCTAAGCCACAGCACTGGTCCCTGAAGTTAGTTTTGACACCAATGATCCATAGATTAAATATTGAGAAAGACAGATATAATTAATACCTCAATTTGTAGTAGATTAACTTGGTTTGGTTTTGTTGATGAATCATGGGTAAATAAAAAATTCTATAGGCAAAAATTGCCATAAGTAAAGTAATTATAGGAAACTGCTTAAGGTACATACCTGGAAAGATAGTGATAGACATTTAGCTGATATATGTGATTTAGATGATATGTGTTATTGGTACTGCAAACATAGGTTGAGACTGAACTTTGGAATTGATTAGGTGCTCCATCCACATGCAATCTTGATCCAAAAAAGCGCTATAAAGGCATTATTTGAAGGGGTGTGGCTTCATACAGGTGGTAACTCTTAATTGCTTTAAAACTGAGGATAGTGGCCGGCGCCGTGGCTTAACAGGCTAATCCTCCGCCTTGCGGCACCGGCATACCGGGTTCTAGTCCCGGTCGGGGAACCGATCCTGTCCCGGTTGCCCCTCTTCCAGGCCAGCTCTCTGCTGTGGCCAGGGAGTGCAGTGGAGGATGGCCCAAGTCCTTGGGCCCTGCACCCCATGGGAGACCAGGAGAAGCACCTGACTCCTGCCATCGGATCAGCGCAGTGCGCCGGCCACAGCGCGCCTACCGCGGCGGCTATTGGAGGGTGAACCAATGGCAAAAGGAAGACCTTTCTCTCTGTCTCCCTCTACTGTCCACTCTGCCTGTCAAAAAAAAAACAAAAACAAAAAACTGAGGATAGTGTCTATCAGACATAAATTACCCTTAAAAACTCTGTATAGCATTTTATACTAGAAGTAAGCCTGACAATCTTAATTGTAACACATTCTTCTGGTATTCAAGAGTCACTAAATTTCAAAATTAGATCTCTTCCTTTTATATCTGATAATAAGTACCTTGGTTACTAGTTGATGCTGTAGAATGTAACGATAAATATTTTAATACAATTAAAGAGAAGGGAAAGATGACCATAGCAGTTTGTAGCAATAGATGATAATGTTTATAATTTTAATATTGACTTTATTAGAAACATATATATATACACACATGCAAATGTTAATGGTCAGAACAGTATATTCCAATGCAAAATCATATTCAATTCAGATATAAATTTATTAAGATTTAGAAGTGAGATATTTTGCGTAAGATCACAAAACATGGATTTAAACCTACATTTTCATTACCTTCAAGTGTGTGTTATATATAAAAAGGATTCAAGAAGTAACAGCCAAGGGGAATATAAGAGGAAGGAAGGAAGGAACCAGGGAGGGAGAAAAGAAAGAAGGCAGGCAGTAACTGCAGACATTAATTATTTTAAAACTGGTTTATTAGGAAAGAGAAGGTATGAATTAGACCATTTATTTATTTATTTTATTTTTTTGACAGGCAGAGTGGATAATGAGATTGAGAGAGAGACAGAGAGAAAGGTCTTCCTTTTGCCATTGGTTCACCCTCCTCCAATGGCTGCTGCAGCCTGCGCGCTACGGCTGGCACATCGCGCTGATCCGATGGCAGGAGCCAGGTGTTTATCCTGGTCTCCCATGAGGGTGCAGGGCCCAAGCACTTGGGCCATCCTCCACTGCACTCCCGGGCCATAGCAGAGAGCTGGCCTGGAAGAGGGGCAACTGGGACAGAATCCGGCGCCCAGACTGGGACTAGAACCCTGTGTGCTGGCGCCGCAGGTGGAGGATTAGCCTATTGAGTCACAGTGCCAGCCAAGACCATTTATCAATCTTTTTCTCACTATTATCATCGTCATGAAAAATATAGTCTCAACAAACCCCAAAGTAGAATCATACTTTCCAATAATATATTCTAATTTACTGAATTAGTCAGAGTTACAACTACCTTATTTTTAAATTACCATTGGTATCTGTTGATTTAAGTGTGTTCTCATTTACACAGAGATTTCTGTTCTCTAAGACACATTTTCAAATTTTCATGTCATTTCTTCCTACCCATGTCTATTTTTCCCATACAAAACCACTCAGTGGGCCTATATGACTTATATGTCTCACTGTAAATGTGAGAATATCATGTTCAATTGATTGCTAGGTTTGATTTTTATGAATATTAAAATTAACATTTTCATAAGAGTGTTTAAAAACCATTTCACAAGTGTTAACTTTTGGCTTTTTTAGGAATAACCTATAAAGAAATTGAATTCAGTGGGGATATTTCAATATTTAAACTACCAGATCATTGATTAATATCATTTTAGTAGAGGTTAAAATTTCCATTTATATGCTTAGGGGCCCAAAAACATGCAACACCAATCTATCAGAAATAGCTTGCCACAGGCAAAGATTTTTAAAATTCCCTGTGCTATGGTTTTTTAAACCTGGTTTCATTGTCCCTTTGCCCTTTAAATTTTATATCCCACATTGCTTTGAGCTTTTATAACTGTGCACAATCCTGCTATAGCTGTAGAGTGGTACATTCAATGTATCGCCAGGATGCTATAAAAACTGCCTCAAAAGATGGGTTTTGTTGGGTTCATTTTCAGTAAGATGGGTATAACTTACTGCCTGAAACTGACAATTCTGTGCCTAATTGAGCATGCAGTTACACTTGAACACATTCTAGCATTTTCATCCACAGCATTTTCAAGACAGCATAAAGCCCCAGGGTATTCACAGAATAGTTGCCATGTAAAGGAGTTTGGCAAAATTCTGTGAATCTGCACTGAATTTCCACTCCAGTGATTACTACAGTCTGTTTTTCTTTTTTGCCTACTTCATATCACCTATAATTAACCAGAAGTAATAAAGAGAAATACTGTAAAAAGATATCCTCTAGTGACAGAATAACTGCTGTTCAATATTTATATCTTTCCATAAATGTTCATGGAAAATGCAGTTTTAATTTCATTTTCAAGAAATTTTCAAAGTCATCCTCACATTTTCTCTTTGAATTCACTCTTTGAATCTAAAAAAAAAAAAACAAATTTACATTTAAATGTGTGGGTGTTGGTTAAATTTCAGGGCCCTGAATTTTAGGCAACAGTAACAGAATTATTTCAAGTGACACATTGTGAAACAAAGAAAAGCTGTATTTCAATGTTTACTTCTGGACCAGTGGTGTGAGTCTTTAAGTTTTTTGATGTCGATTCATTTAAGTGTTAAAGCAGTAAAGCACCAAGCCTTCAATTTTTCTGTGAAATTATTTTGTTGATGCTTTAATTCACTTGGAGAAGGTTATATAGTTATTAGTTTTCCCTCTGTATTTAGATCTTTTAACTTTAAAGCAAAGGACTTTCCTAAAAACCTGGAAAATGATTGCCCAAAAACAAACCCAAGTTTTTCATGAAATTTCACTAAAGCATGTGAACCCAGATTTCTTATTAATAATTTTCAATATTCATAACCTTGTGGGTTCTTCCACTTATTCAGAGAAGAATTCTGAATACTGGCTCAAATAGACCAGACAACATGGTAAGTTTTTAAGCTTTTTTTCAGTGAGAGAAATGCACAGGAAAAGTGAGGGCTTTATTTAAGGGAGAAAGGGAAGTCTAAGAAGCTAAGTTGGGTCTATACCAGCGAGCAGGCCACATGGAAAAAGCATGCAGACAGGAAATTAGAGAATGGGTGGCCCGAAAGTCAAATGCCCACAGGGCAACAAGGGCAACAAGGAGTGGCCTCACCATTGTCCAGGCCTTTTATCCACTTCCAAAGTGGGAATGGTTACATACTCTGATTGGCAGGTGGGCATACATGTGGAGTCAAGTAGAGGCATGGGATCACATAGGGTGCATGGTCTTCCAGCTCACAAGCCTAATCAGTTTTGTCCCATCTGCCTGCCTATATCACATGATCAAGAAATAAAAATGTGAAAATTCTCATGGACAGGGAGAGGGGCAAGATGGCGGAATAGGAAGGAAGCACAATGATAGTCCGGCAAGTGACATTTTAATAAAAGTGGAGATACTGCAGGTTCAGGGAAGAGTAGGGGAAGAAACAGCAGAGGAAACCCTTCCGGAACTAGTGATTCACAGTGGACCTGTGTGGAGAGCGTGGGAGCCCAAGTTCGGGACACCAGCGGCAGACTCAACACACCAGCGCTGGAACGCAAGGTGAGCCGAACCTCAATAGCCTGAGACACCAGCGGGAAAGCAGAAAGAGGGGACTAAAGGGAACGAGGCTTGAAACTCCGTGGGAAAAAGTTCACCAGGCTAACTAGAAGAGAGAGGGGGGAAAAAAAAGTGACCGATACGGACACGAGTTTCTCTCTCCGCTCACCCCTCAAAGGCCAGCAAGACAAAGAGCAGGTGCCATTTTGGACATATGTCATAAGCAGGGCGACCTCAGGTCTGCACCGGCCCTGAGCCTAGCAGAAAAACCTGACTCGGGGTGGGGGGGATGTGAAATAACAGGAGATTAGGATCTAACTTGACAACCCTGTGGGAGACTGCAGGAGAATTGGAGCCCACACTGAGGGCAGCAGAGATTCCCTGTGTGGTCCTTGGGAAAGAGCTTCCAATCTCTGGCTCCTGTGGGTATATCATTTGCCTGCTAACTACCTCCAATTACGTTCAGCTGTGCATTCAGCTGTGCGGAATTACTTCTCTTTTGAATCAAAAAAAAAAAAAAAGAATGAAAGAAAGATTTACCACGCCTAACCTGGGAGTGTCACCTTTGACACACCCTCAACCCTGAGGAACCAAACAGAGTTCTCAGGCCACACTCATCCCAAGCCTCTAAGGCTCCACCAAAAGCCGTCAGTCCACTTAATATAGAGCCATAGCATAACAAGAAAAAACACCACAGTGAAGAAACCAAATATCTCCAACATGCCAAACAACAAACGCAAAAACTGAGGTAACAAGAACAAGGAAGACACTATGACAACCCCAAATGAAAAAGACACCCCAACTCAAGATTATGAAGATGATGAGATAGAAGAAATGCAAGAAGCGGATCTCAAAAAATTGATAAGAACATTAAGAAGTTCTCAAAAACAAATTCTTGAACTACAGAAATCCTTAATGGACAAGATAGAAAATCTCTCTCATGAAAATGAAATACTAAGGAGGAATCAAAATGAAATGAAACAACTAGTAGAACAAGAAATTGTGATAGTGACGAGAAATCATAATGAAATGAAGAACTCAATAGATCAGAAGACAAACACATTAGAGAGCCTTAAAAACAGAATGGGTGAAGCAGAAGAGAGAATATTGGACTTAGAAGACAGAGAACAGGAAAGGAAACAGGCAAACCAAAGAAAAGAAGAAGAAATTAGAAATCTAAAAAATATTGTCGGGAATCTACAGGATACTATTAAAAAACCCAACATTTGGGTTCTGGGAGTTCCTGAAGGCATGGAGAGGGAGAAAGGATTAGAAGGCATTTTCAGTGAGATACTAGCAAAAAATTTCCCAGGTTTGGAGAAGGACAGAGGCATCTTAGTACAGGAAGCTTATAGAACCCCTAATAAACATGACCAAAAGAGATCCTCACCATGACATGTTGTAATCAAACTCACCTTAGTGAAACATAAAGAAAAGATTCTAAAATGTGCAAGAGAGAAAGGTCAGATTACTCTCAGAGGATGTCCAATTAGACTCACAGCAGACTTCTCATCAGAAACCCTACAAGCTAGAAGGGAATGGCGAGACATAGCCCAGGTACTAAGAGAGAAAAACTGCCAGTCCAGAATATTATATCCTGCAAAGCTCTCATGTGTGAATGAAGGTGAAATTAAGACCTTTCATAGCAAACAGAAATTGAAAGAATTTGTTGCCACTTGTCCTGCCCTGCAAAAGATGCTTAAAGATGTGTTACATGCAGAAACACAGAAACATGGTCACCAATATGAAAGAAGGTAAAGGAAGGAAACCTCACAGCAACAGATCACAGGAAGCTCAATTTCTCTTTGACATAGAATTAAACTCTGATGCTCTGTTAAAGCAATGTGTTAAAGTAATCTATTATGTTCTCTTGATGTCTTTTAAATTCTAATTGTTCAAAAACAGCTGAATTTTTATTAAGAGCTAAGGGTTATTTAAATATGTTCTCATTTTCAAAGATTTGTGTCCCGACCCGCGGGACAGCAACTGGGGTCGAGTACCTAGAAGGAGAAATGAGAGGGGCAGGAGACACAAGGATGGCAGCAAGACAAGTGCTGATCAAGCTGCAACTTTATTTTTTGAACTGCTCACTATATATCATTGAGGCATGGGAAAGAGGAAGGGCTTGTCTTCGCTACTGCAGTGCTGACGCAATCAAGAAAAACCCGCGGGGCCCTATTACGGGAAGGGGCCCTGTTACGGGAAGCTACAAGATTAGGGAAGGGGGGGTAGGGCGGTTACAGGCGCATGGCTTCTACAAGATTAGGGAGGGGGGCAGGGCGGTTACAGGCGCATGGCTTATAGTACATTTTATCTGACACGCCAGGTTTTTCTATTACCAAGAGGTAAGGCCACCTACTGCATGGTCCCTGACATATCCCCCTTCTTTATCAATTTAAGAAGGATAGCTGTGGTTTAGGCCAAGTTTGACGAACGAGCAGTGCCTGTCTTAGGAATCGACCCGAAACCCTAACACCTCTTACCCGTCGCTGGATATCCTTGCCAGTCCCCAAGGACTCCTGTCTTAGGCGGGTGTGGGTACGGGAAGGTGCCCGTCATTGGCTTACTGCTCATTTTATTGATAGGCCTGGGGCCCTTCCTGGGCTCCCGACTGGACAGCAATGAACGGGGGAAGGTTAGCTGTTGAAAGGACCGTGACCTTATTGGCTATACTTTATTGGCCGGAGAGGGGATGATAAGTTTCCATGGGATCTTGCATGGCTAGACTCTGGTAATGTATTTGAATTGGCCTGGCTGCCAAATTGTCTACTTGTTGTTTGATGAAGGCCACGAGTCTATTGAAGAGACAAGGACCTACAGATAGTATAATAAGTATTCCAGCAAAGGGGCCTAGAAGTGGCAACAAATAGGGAAGCAGTCCATTCCATCCAGTCCAGAAGGGGTTTTCAGCCAGGGCACGTCGACGACGTTCCAGGTCTTCTTGAAGTGTTTTGATTTTATCACGAACAATGCCGGACTTGTTGGCGTAGAAGCAGCATGTTTCCTGTAAAGCCAAACAAATACCTCCCTGTTCGGCAGTAAGCAAGTCTAAGCCTCTACGGTTTTGGAGAACGACTTCCGCTAGGGAGTCAATTTGATCCTGAAGGTCCTGAATGGTGGTGGATAGGGTTTGTACATCATTAATAAGCTGTTGGGACAATTGTCTATATTTGTGGACCGCAATTCCTAGTCCTGTTGAACCTGTAACCATCGCTGAGGAGATTCCCAATGTAGCTATTAAAGGAATAAATTGAACAGCTCGTTTCGGTCGCCCCGCAATATAATCAAAGGAGGGGATGGGAACAGGGGTATCTCCCGAAATGATTTCAATATTGGGGAAAAGCGTAGCATGTGCGCAACTACCGCTCCAATTTGCTGGTAGGACAGTATAGGCTAAATTATCCTTGCATACAAATACGGTGGAATTGGGGGCGTAAAGAGGGAAATCTATTGTTTCATTATCTGTACAAAAGGGAGCGAGGCCTACATCAATATTAAAGGAATTATTAAGGGGAGGTTTATAAAGGCAAGTGATGTTTTCAGCTGGGTAAGGAAGAACAGGAAAGGGATGTGTAGGCTGAGCGTTAGAGGAATCATTAAACATAGAGGTACTATTAAGCGGTAAAAATACGGCAAGAGGAAGGGGGGGTCCCTGGCGCAGACAGAGCCAACAGCTGTTTGCAAGGGAGGGGTTAGAGATATTAAGTAATTTATGGGACTCGGTGAGGATATCGGCGGTGTTGGCATCTAAGCCTTCCATTCCTCGAGATCGGATGTTAGCCAGAGGGTGGTATTGGAGAGAAGGATAAAGGCTTTCGAATGCGGTTTCGAGCATCTTTTGTGTTTTTAACCTGGTAAGTGTGTCCTGAGGGCCACCACCATCAGACACTCCCACAGGGGCTGCAGGGTACCAGCAGGCCACTTGTCCCTTAGGGGGGCAGGGAGGAGAGCTGAGGCGTGAAGACGATAAGTCTCCTCCAAATATTCCCCCATGATCTCCTGTTATAGTGGCAAACAATAAATGTTTACTCCCCTCATTACAGGTTTGATACTGAGTATAACAGGAGGAGTGCACAGAGTAGTGGATAGTACTATTGCATTCTGATGGGCATTGATCCTCAGGGCGGGAAGAGTCTAGTTTAGGTTTGAGAGTACACTGCCATTTGGAATCTGTGGCAGCCCGATATGCAGTTTTATCTCCACAGTCATGTGTAAAATGAGGCTTACGATTGAGGACTCGGGATCCATAGGAGGTTGATGTTTGTGGGAGTAATACTGTTATGCCCCCCGAGCAGGTACAAGGGTTATGCTGTTGAAGGAGTTTTTGAATGGCCTGAGGGTTGTCAAACCCTGCAAAGACTGGTGGAGCCCAATGGATGGTGTAGATTGCCATTATCAGGAGAGCAAGGAAGAGGGACATTTTGTTAGGGCCCTTCAGAGGGGTTAATCAGTGAGCCCTCAGGAAATGTGGTAGGGGAAGAGCGAATAGAGAGAAGATAAGATACACAAATAGCAACAATGGCAACAATACCGACAATAACAAGGAGTCCTGTAATGAGTCCCAGTAGAGTCCAGCCGGGTCTTTTCATTCCTGTAAACACAAGGGGAAAATATCCTCAGGGCCAGATGTAGGCTCTGGTGTAGGGTTAATATTAGAAGAGTTTGACGAATTAACTTGTTTAACTAATCTTTCAGGCAGCCATCTGGGTGCCGATTGCTTTTGATCCAGGATGCAGGCTGAGCCGCGGCCCCAGATAAGTACTGGATCTGGGCCATGCCAGCTGTTGGTGAGGGGGTCTCGCCACATCACCATAGGTGGAGCCGTATTAGGGGAAGGGTGCCAGTGACGGTCAGCAGCGGAATGACCATTATTATCCAAAGTTAAAAAATTTGTCACAAAAAGCGCATGATTTAAGCGATCGCGGGGAGAGGTAAAAGAGAAGGAAGTGGCTTTAAGCCGAGTGAGCCAAGTTTTTAATGTTTGGTGGGCTCTCTCAACTATTCCTTGTCCCTGTGGGTTATAGGGAATGCCTGTAGCATGGCTAACATGGAGCGCTTCACAGAATTGTTTAAACTTAGTGCTGACATAAGCAGGACCATTGTCTGTTTTAATTTTAGCAGGTTTTCCCAGGACAGAAAGGGCAGTGACAAAGTGTGAGATGACATCCCTAGCAGCTTCTCCTGAATGGGGGGAAGCAAAGATAAAACCACTATACGTGTCTATAGACACATGGAGATACTTTAATTTGCCAAATTCTGGGAAATGCGTGACATCCATTTGCCACAACTGATTAGGGAGAAGACCACGCGGATTGACTCCTAAATGCGGTACAGGGAGGCTTGTGATGCATGTGGGACATTGTTTTACTATTTCACGAGCCTGATCTCGTGAAATCTTACAAAGTAAACGGAGGGATTGAGCATTTAGGTGATGTAACTTATGTAATTTTTGAGCTTCTTGTACTGATCCCATAATTATGGGGAAGGCAAGCCTCGTAGCTGCATCTGCCTGGGCGTTACCTTCTGATAGTGGCCCTGGTAGGTTTGTGTGTGCCCTGATATGTCCCAAGTAGAAAGGCTGTTGTCTCTTGTGAATTAACTTTTGAATTTGTGCAAATAAGGGCGTAGCGTTAGAAGTTGTCTTAAGAAAAGGGGAAGTTTCGAGTAACGGGATAGATTGAGCCACATATGCACTATCAGTAAAGATATTTACAGGCTGATCGAAAAATTGTGTAAAGACTTGAAGTACGGCATACAGTTCAACCAACTGAGTTGACTGATAAGATGTTTTAAATACATGAGAACGGTTATTTGCCACGAAGGCGGCCATCCCATTGGAAGATCCATCTGTAAACACCGTGACAGCCTTTGGAATGGGGTTACTTTTTGTAATTTTTGGGAAAATGAAGGAATAGGACTGGGCAAACTGTAGTACCGGGTCATCAGGGAGGTGATTGTCAAGAATCCCCATAAAGCCTGACATGGCTATTCCCCAGTCGTCAGATGTTTGAAGAAGGAACTGGGTCTGTTCTTGAGTATATGGCACTATTATTATATCGGGATCCTTTCCAAAATACTGGCGGGAAAGGGAGCGAGCCTTAATGATTAATGAAGTGGTTTGGGAAGAGTATACAGAAATTACCTTAGACGAGGAGGTGGGGAGATGGACCCAGAAAAGAGGTTGACCCTTTTTACCAGGTGTGAGGGCCTTTTGCCAAAACACTCCAGTGGGCGTGTGTGGCGTGGCTAAGACAATAAAAGTTAAAGGGAGGGTATACGAAATTTGAGAGACAAATTGTTGGCTGATGGCTTGTGTTACTTGGTTTAACGCCTCTCTCGCAGCCGGGGTGAGTTCACGGGGGGAAGAGGGATCTGAGTTTCCTCGAAGGATGTCGTAAAGGGGCAAGAGAGTGTTGTTAGGGACCTTTATATAGGGCCTGAGCCACTGAATATCTCCTAAAAGTTTTTGAAAGTCGTTAAGGGTATGGAGGCAGTCTAAGCGAAACTGGATGCGAGGCACGAAAACCTCGTTTTGTTGTAATTTTAAGCCTAAATAGGTAAAGGGGTCTTGTAACTGAACCTTATCAGGGGCAATTTGTAAACCAAGGGCGAGAAGGGTTTTAGTAAGGTCCGTGAAGCAACGAAGTAGGTTTGATTTATTTTGGGCTGCCAATAGAATATCATCCATATAATGTAAAATATAAAGATGTGGCCAGCGTAAACGAATTGGGTCTACTGCTTGTGCCACAAATTTTTGACAAAGGGTGGGGCTATTGGCCATTCCTTGGGGTAAGACCTTCCATTGAAATCTTTGCATTGGTCCCTGGAAGTTAACACGGGGAAGGCTAAAGGCGAAGAAAGGACGGTCATCAGGGTGTAAAGGAATAGTAAAAAAGCAATCCTTAAGATCTATAATTATTTTAAAATAACCATTTGGAATGGCTACAGGGGTGGGGATGCCAGGTTGGAGGGCACCCATGGGTGCCATGACCTTATTAACGGCACGCAAGTCCTGTAAAAGGCGCCATTTGCCAGATTTTTTCTTTATGACAAAAATGGGTGTATTCCAGGGAGAATTAGAAGGCTCTAAGTGTCCAGCCTCGAGCTGCTCCTGTACAAGCGCTGTAGCGGCATTTAGTTTTTCTTGAGTAAGCGGCCACTGGTCCACCCAAACAGGAGTTTGAGTATTCCATGTGATTTTATCTGCATGGGGTACAGGAAGGCCAGTGGCCGTTGCTAAAAATCCGAATATCCGAGCCCGTGTTTATCTGTTTTAGAGGGAGTTGTAATGGGTTGAGTTATGCCCTGTCTTGCTTTTCCAAGTCCCGTGCCAGGCACATAATCCATGCGCAGCATTTGTTGTGTGACCACGTTACTAGGGCTGCACAGGATAACTTCCATTTTGGAGAGAATGTCACGTCCCCACAGATTAACAGGAAGGCCTGGTAATACAAAAGGAGTTACAGTGCCCTGATTGCCTTCACTATCCTTCCAGTGTAATACCTTTGAGCTGACTTGGGGGTTATTAGATTGGCCTATACCTTGTAAGTCAGTAAAAGATGCGGTCAGCGGCCAGTGGGTGGGCCAATGATCTTGAGATATGACCGTGGCATCCGCCCCCGTATCTAGAATGCCCTTAAAATCCTTTCCTTCAATAGTAAGGGTTAGTGTAGGTCTATTTTTTGTGATTGGCTGGACCCAATAGGCATCCGAGGAGCCCAAAGGGGTAATGCCTCGGGGCCTGGAGGAAATTGAGGATGTATTTTTAGTAATTAAAGGCATAAGAATTAGTTGTGCTAGGCGGGTGCCCTGTGGAACGGCAGCCACTCCGTTAATAGCGGCTGCTAGAATCTTTATTTGTCCGGTAAAATCACCGTCAATAATGCCAGGAAAAACTTGAATGCCCTTAAGGGTGGCTGATGCTCTACCAAGAATAAGAGCACAGGTACCCGAAGGCAGAGGGCCCCACACCCCTGTAGGGATAATTTGTGGGCCCTGGGTGGAATCTAATATTGTATCGGAGGCGGCACAGAGGTCCAGTCCTGCGCTACCTGGGGTTGCTTGTTGGAGGGAAGTAATTGTTGAGGCATTTGAGGAACTTGTTGTTGGGCTTGGGCCTGAGGAGGGACAAACCATATCGCCCCAGGGTTTGTCCTTGGATAATTTGGGGCCAGGGGCTGGCCCCTCTGGGAGTTTCCCGGCAGCCTAGGAGGGAGGGGCTGGCCTGAAGAATTAGTCTTTGACCTACATTCATTTGCCCAGTGATAACCCCTATGGCATCGAGGGCACAGGGTGGAAGGAAGTGGCCTACCTGGAGGGGATGGGGTTATATTTTGTGCCATAGGCCTGGTTGATGAGGCAGTGGGACAATCACGGGCAAAATGTCCAGGCTGTTTACAAGCATAGCAAGTGGAGGTTTTTGCGGAGGGGTTGTGAGCCGATTTAAATGCAGCTCCGATAGCCAGACCCATAGCGTGGGCTGATCCCACGCCAGCGCAGAGCCTCACGAATTCTGAAAGGTCATTTTTATGTTTATGAGGCCGAAGAACGTCCTTACAAACTGGATTGGCGTTTTCAAAGGCAAGGTGTGTAACGAACGCGCTTCCACTCTCTCCCGGGCCGACGAGTCTCTCAGCTGCCATATTAAGGCGCGAAACGAAATCACTATAAGGCTCGTCGGGCCCTTGTTGAACTTTAGCTAAAGAGGCGGTGACCGCTCCTCTCTGAGGGAGTTTTCTCCATGCCCCCATGCCGGCAGTGCTAATTTGTGTTAGTAACCCAGTAGGGAATTGGGCTTGTAAATTATTGGAGTTATACGGGGGATCTCCCAAAAGTTTTTTGAGGGTCCAATGTTTTGATGAGACTTTAGTAAGGTTTTGTTGAGCTAATTCTTTACAAATTTGAACATAATCAGCCCTCCACAGGACGTAATCACCCCCGCTGAGAGTGGCTCGGGCAAGAAAATCCCAATCATTAGGCGTGAACCAGCGGGTTTTTTGGTTTTCTAATAAGGCCTGAGTGTACGGGGCGGTGGGGCCGTATTGGGTGCAAGCTGTTTTAAGTTTTTCAATAAATTTGAGACTAAGCCTTTTGTAAGATGACGGTTGTCCATCTCCCGGTCCCTGATGGGGGGCCTGATCCTCTCCCTCTGACCCCGGATCCTCACTGTCTTCCTCATGTTGGTGGGGTGAATTATCCTCATCCTCATCTTCCCCATCAGTGGTAGGGTCGGACTGGCCTTGGGCTTGTCTCCTGGTTACAGGGAAAGCCAGAAGGGGTTGGGTTTTGGGCTTGGTGTTATTTTGCTTAGATCGTGGAAGGGGTCGTTCCAAGGCGAGATGGCGGAGCTCATCATCGAGGGTTCTTAGTTCTTTAAGGAGCTGGATGTGCTCCCGCCTGGCTTGAAGTGACTGCCGCAGAGCCAACAAGTCAGGTATAGGTGGGTTAAGATCGTGGAAGGAGGGGGCGCAAACGGTAAGGGGTAGGTGAGGATTATATGGCGGGGGTTTAGGGGGATCTGGGGCACTATGGGCAGTCTCCTCTCTCTCTTCAAAGGCTGACCGGTCTCGAATAACAGGATATAATTGGCCCGTCTTGTTGGAGAGGGAAGGGGTGGGCTCCTCGATCACATCTGGGGGGTCATCTGGGGTGCCATTATCAGAAACAGGGGGCATATCTAGAATGACAGAAGGGCATCTAGAGGGGGGTTGGGAGCATCGCCGTAGCGTCTCCTCGCCTTCCCTCACCAGGGCGTCGACAGCTTTATCTGTATGCCGGGTTTTTATAATATCATTAATTAGATTCCAATATGAAAAGATGGTAATAGGCACCTTGGCAGGGCCAAAAGTCTCATGGAAATCTTTTAGACAACTTCCAACTCTATTCCACTTAACCTCGTCGATTGTGCCTTCCTTGGGAAACCAGGGACACAGTCTTTCTATATGATCAAAAAACACTTTTAAATCTTTCTTTTTAACCCGAACTCCTCGTGTCTTGAGAGTATCTTTGAGGCTTTTAATGAACATTTCCCGTGACGATAATGCCTGCCCCATGGCTGTCACTTACCTTGCGCCGTCTTCGCTCCTCAGCGTCGACCGATGCTGATGATCTCGGGTGGGCAGTTCCGAGCTGGTCGCACAATCACTTGGATCCAAGTTTTCCTCCTGGAAGGCGGCGTTTCTCCAATCTTACAGGCACTTCGAGCCCCAAGGGCCACACTCGAGCCCCACGTTGGGCGCCAGATGTCCCGACCCGCGGGACAGCAACTGGGGTCGAGTACCTAGAAGGAGAAATGAGAGGGGCAGGAGACACAAGGATGGCAGCAAGACAAGTGCTGATCAAGCTGCAACTTTATTTTTTGAACTGCTCACTATATATCATTGAGGCATGGGAAAGAGGAAGGGCTTGTCTTCGCTACTGCAGTGCTGACGCAATCAAGAAAAACCCGCGGGGCCCTATTACGGGAAGGGGCCCTGTTACGGGAAGCTACAAGATTAGGGAAGGGGGGTAGGGCGGTTACAGGCGCATGGCTTCTACAAGATTAGGGAGGGGGGCAGGGCGGTTACAGGCGCATGGCTTATAGTACATTTTATCTGACACGCCAGGTTTTTCTATTACCAAGAGGTAAGGCCACCTACTGCATGGTCCCTGACAGATTTGAATAATCACCTTGTAACAATGATCAAATTTGGTCTATGTTATGTCATGATTTTAAGGAATCTTATTTCAACCAGATATTTTGGATTTTGAGCCTTCTTGGCATTCTTGACAGGCATTCAAAAAACCAAAGTTCCAAGCAATCTGGACTCTAAAATTTCTAGTAAATCTCGGACTTTGGTTTTTCCAGTTTGGGCCCAACTGAAAATACTGAAGGACCTATGTCTCTCATCTTATAGAGATACCAACTAATCAGGCTATTTGGATTATATTAGAAGTACTGTCAAGATGTGACATGGTACTAAATTCTAAGTTTCTATAATGGAAAATGCTATTAATACAAATGTTTGAGAATTAAAAAGTCTAATGATCTTGTGTTACTAGACATGATAGTTATCTTAATGAGAAAGCCCCAGAGGCCTAAAGGGTTAAATACTTGTAAAATGCTACAGGTGCTTTCAAAAATACTGTGAAGTAAGCAAGTGCCTCTTCTTGGTTGATGAGTTTATAATTTTAAACATGGCAACTTAAAGTATTTTGTCATCCACAGTTAGATATGATTTGCTGCTCATAAAAATAAAGCATTGTTGGTTCTGTGTTTAGCTGTCCTCCTATAGGTTCCTATGGACTTTTTCCAGGCACTTCTATTGTATTCAGTATTTTGGGATGGCTCTGTAAACAGATGAAGCCAATAATGTATTAACAGTACCAACTGAGAGAAAGTATGGTTAACTGAGGTTACTAAAAACAAAAAGCAATTCAAATCAATTGGCAATCTAAAAAAGAGTTAAAGATTTTAAAAGCTATTATTAAAATTTCTATATTGGTCTATTATGTTATGTTCTATGTGTGTACATATTGTATGTCCACATAGGAAAATTTTATTAAGAGTTTTATTTTAAATGGCTTATAGATAAGATTGTCCATAAATTTAAGCTGCTAAAATTAATCCAAGATACATTTTAATTCGTGTGACCTGAATCTCTGCATCATATGATTTATACTTGTTGGTAGAAAGAAACTAAAAACATTTTATATGGTTGTGCTTAAGTTTACTGGTTAAACAAACTACACCATGTTAGATATTTAAGAGGTGTTTCCAAATACATGATTCTTAAAATTTCTAAAAGGCATTGGACCTTCTGGTAAATGTTTTCTTAAGTTGTTATCTAATGGTTGAAACTGTTTGCTAAGTATTCATGTGATATTGCTATTGTCAGCAAGTGATCTAGGACTTGCTCCCTCATTTTCCTATTCTAAGCCCGACTTGTTCTTTCATTTCTCTATTCTCCTCAAGGTAGGAAACTAATTCTATTATAAAGGAATCTGTAGGATGCACAATTTAATCTTTAGACCTTATAAAAGTGATGGGTAACATTTTTCTGTAATAGCATAGCCAAAATAAGAGCTTAAATAATAATCTCATAACGAGATTTACTTCGCCATCAGCGAAGTAAACAGTAACTAGAAATAACCTCCCTTTCAGACCAAAGGGAAAGAAAGTTTTTAAGTGAGTATATAATTTTCCTCATGGGAATTGTCTACCTTAGAAAAACTACTACAGAACATGCCTGTGACTACAGACTTATAGTTCAGGCCACCGAAGATTAGAGATGGGACTTGGGCGCTCCCTTGACTTGCATCCTCTGGTCTGCTTTAACAAAAACCAGGAGAAAAAGCTAGGCATCAGAAGCAATGAGTGGCAGGCCTATTAATGGCTGATGTGTACAGTGATCTGCCCTCAAGTAGACCCAACATGCCAGTCCACTGCAGTGGCTTTCAATGTGGTAAGTCTGGGCTTCATCAGAAGTCTGCTTGTGAAGAGCCCTGGCAGCTCTGCCAAGAGAGGGATCACTGGAAATGGACCTGCCCTGGAGTCGAAGGATGCCCAGGTCAGAGCCACAGATCCTATTGGCTCTAAGCTGAAAAGCCCTTCACTCAGCCCAACTTCCAAAGTGACCACTGCAGCTGAGGGGATGGCCAAGTAGGGTCAGCAACATTGCAGGCAGAACTGTAAATTTCTTGTTAGAGATGCCCCCTGCCTTTACCTGGCCAGCTCTCCTCTCAGGCCAGCCAAGTAATGAAAGTCAACAGAGTGCCTTCCCCTAGGAGGTTCACACCTCCCTTAGGATGTACCCCATGTGAAGAGATAGATAGGTCTGGCCCTCTTAACTTACAAGGCCTAAAGCCCACCAGATTATTATCAAGCCCCGTCTATCAGGTTCTATTTGCCTCTCAATCAGAAAACTTAATTGTAGCTTAGACAGCACCTTTCTTAGCTCCTCTAATAATGACTCTGTCCTTTGTTCTAGACCCTGTGTAGCACACTTGGGCCTCATTCCTTCTTAATCATAACCTCTACTTTACCTCCAATGGCTCTACTCCCAACCTGTGTGTACTGATGGTCCTCTTCCCCACTTAATGCTGTATAATTGTTCAGACCTGGTTAATGCCACTCTTAGGATCATTGGTTACTATCCTCACTCTGTCTTTTATGACCTTGTCTAAATATGATCAGAGTCGGCGAGCTTGGAAGGCTTCAATAGCCTTGGCAACTCATGACGACAGCCTAGGGTGGTTACTGGCACCATAAACTAGAGTGTCAATTTGTTGGGTCAACAACAGGAGTCACTGTGCACTTGCTCCTCATGTGGGATCTCTGTCCTTAATGTGCTGTACATTGTGATTTAATGCTATAACTAGTACCCAAACAGTATGTTTCACTTTGTGTTTCTATGTGGGTGCAAACTGTTGAAATCTTTACTTAATGTATACTAAATTGATCTTCTGTATATAAAGAGAATTGCAAATGAATCTTGATGTGGAAGGAAGGGGAGAGGGAACGGGAGAGGGGAGGGTTGCAGGTGGGAGGGAAGTTATGGGAGGGGGAAGCCATTGTAATCCATAAGCTGTATATTGGAAATTTATATTCATTAAATAAAAGTTTAAAAAAAATTGTCATGGACAAAGAGAAAGGGAAAAGGATTGATAGTTGATATGAGACAGCACCTTATTTCTTGAAGAAGAGGTCCAGTAAACTTACAACTGGCTTATCGGAGTGAAAAGTACTGAAGTCATAGTGCTCATAGGAAAAAAAAATCAAGATAAAGAAGGGTGATTATTTCTGCAGAATGCCTGAAAAACTCATCAAAGAATGATGCTGAGAACTTTGAAAAGTGAGTATAGAGGTTGGTATTGAATGGATCTGTCTATGAGAGTCTGTAAGAACAAAAGCTAAGGCACTCACAACTTACTACTTTATACCTTTTAGTATTTTTTTTTTGTTCTACTTAAAACCATTGGTTAAACTCTTTAATTAACACACAATTATTCTTAGGCATTTAAATTTAACTGAAAAGTGATCCTTGTTAAATATATGTGTGGGAATAAAAGAGAGAGGAGATGTACAGTTCGGCACATGCTTACTCAGACTTAACCCTAATGTTAGAGCTAGAAATGTGCCAGGGGATTCCAATTCAATTCAATTCCAAATCAATTCATGTACCAATGCAACCTCACTAGTCGAAGTTATCAGTTTTAGTTCAGAATTGCTCATAATTATAGGATTAAGAATCAAAGGGATCACATAAAGAAGACAAATTGTCTGCTAATACTAACTGATAGAATTAAAAAGGAGAGAACTCTCCTATATGGGAAATGGGATACACAGCAGACTCATAGAATGGCAGATATCCTAAACAGCACTCTGGCCTCAGAATCAGCCCTTAATGCATTTGGATACAGCTAAAAAGCCCATGACAGTATTTTAGGGATGGAAAGCCAAGACACTTTAGCAAAATTAAAAAAAAAAGACCTAAATGAAAGATCTCTGCGAGTGAGATCCTAGCAGAAATAATGGGCCATCAAAAAAGGAGGTACCTTTCTCTTAAGGGAGGAGAGAACTTCCACTTTGACTATGACTTTTTCTAAATAAGATTGGAGTTGGCAAACTCAAGAGGCTTCCATAGCCTTGGTAACTCATGACAAGAGCCTAGGGAGATTACTGATGCCATAAATAAGAGTTCCAATTGTTAAATCCACAAAAGGAGACACTATGCACTTACTCCCCATGTAGGATCTTTGTCCTTAATGTGTTGTACTATGTGAATTAACAGTATGACTAGTATTCAAACAGTACTTTATATTTTGTGTTTCTCTGTGGGTTCAAACTGTTGACATCTTTACTTAATATATACTAAATTGATCTTCTGTATATAAAGATAATTGAAAATGAATCTTGATGTGAATGGAATGGGAGAGGGAGCGGGATAAGGGATGGTTGCAGGTGGGAGGGAGGTTATGTGGGGAAAAAGCCGCTATAATCCAAAAGTTGTGCTTTGGAAATTTATATTTATAAAATAAATTTTTTTAAAAAATCATAAATTTAAAAGCTAAGGTGCAAAATCCCCACTACTTTTGCCTAAATTCATTAAGCTCCTTCTTGAATACCTCCCATGCCAACCTTCTCCATAGGTTAGAAAATTATTCTTCAATAAGCATTGATGGAAATTAACAAAATTCAGGGAAATGAGGAACAAAGATGGAAGTGGTTGTGTGAAATACTTCACATGAGAAGGTGAGTCTCTTAGTCTAATTTCATTCCTTGGCTTCTAACACATTAATCATGAAAAACAGATAATTAGATATTTTCGTCTAAGTTTTGATTAGCTTGTAATATCTGTATATTTTATGGTGTACAGTGCACTATTTCAACACATGTATAAACACAAACTAAACCTATCAGAGAATTATCATTTATAATTTGTTATTCTTCTCTTATGATTGGAGTCTACCAGTCCTTATTTTCTAATTCTTCACATAGCATCACCTTTGGAGATCCTTCATGGGGAAACTCCTATAAAGGGTTTGGCACTGCAATGTAGCAGTCCCATATGGGTGCTGGTTCCAGTTCCGGCTGGTCCACTTCCGATCCAGCTCTCTGCTATGGCTTAGGAAAGTAGTAGAAGATGGCCCTAGCCCTTGGGCCCCTGAGCCCTCTTGGGAGAACCAGAAGAATCTCTTGACTCCTGGCTTCAGATTGGCCCAGCTATTGCCGGCTATAACTCTGCCGGCTATTGCAGCCATCTGCGGAGTGAACCAGTGGATAGAAGACTCTCTCTCTCTCACTCTCTCTCTCTTTCTCTCTCTCTCTCTGTCGGCCTCTGTTCTATGTAACTCTGCCTTTCAAATAAAAATAAATATATCTTTTTAATAATAAGAAACTCCTGCAAGAACAAAATGAAACAAAACTGTGAAAGCAATAGTTGAAATTATGTTCTCTTCAACTGTACATTCTAGTCAGGTGGTTGGTAAATGTTATTTTAAAGAATCAAATACGTGTTTCAGTTCATGAGGCATAATAAAAGCTATTATATAGTTACTTACATAACAAGAGTGAAAAAGATTCCACAAAGTTTTAACCAATGAAACTCAAACTATACAATTAATATTAGAGCATATATATAGTTTTTATAACACAAGTCTATTAAGGAGAAGAGTAGAATTTATTTGGGGGTGTAAGCATTTTATTCAACTGGGATTCAAAGTCTCTCTTCTATTATTAAAATTCATTATGAAAATTTATTTCTTAACACTAGTATCTATTAAGATTTTATTTCATTCTTGAAGAATATGACTATTTAAAATGTTTTCTTTTTTAATTTTTTAAAATTTATTTATATGAAGGAAACAGATTTCATTTATACAGTTTTAAGAACAGAATGAAACTTCTTACCCTACCTCTTTGCTTTCTCCCACTATCCCTTCTCCTTGCTTTCTTATTTTGCTCTTAAATTTTGAGATTACATACTTTAATTTTTGATATGACATACTTTAATTTACTTTATAATCACAAGCTTAATCCTCCACTACATAAAGAATTCAACAAATATTTTATATCATTATAGATTCACAAAAAGTCACAAAATTATAGAGTTCCTGTGACTCTTTCACCTGTATTTCTTCAATAATAACACCTTATTAACTACTACAACAAGAAAATGCATCTTGCTGTTCGAAAAGATATGCGTGTCACCAGCTTTATTTGTACTCGTGTGTGTGTATGTTGCTCTGTATAATTTTGTCATTTGAAGCGTTTTGTATAACTATTACCCAGTCAAAAAAAAAGGACTCTTCCATCATATTACAGTCACATTCTCTGCCTCTACATTCCCCATACCCCATACCCCTGTAATATCTAATCTGTTATGTGTCTTTAATTTTATTATATTACAAATGCTGCACAAGTGAAGCAATGAGGAATGCAATCTTTTATTGTTAGTACTTTTCACCAAAAATAATTTTCATGAGACATATCCATCAAATTTTGGGTGCAAATAGTGTGTTCATTTTTATTGCTGAGTTTAGTTATAAGTTAATGTGTCATCCATTGAGAGACAACTGGTTTAATTCTTGTGTTCCATCAAACTTTGGGTTGGATTCAAGAATAGTGTTGTGGGGGCCGGTGCCATGGCTCACTTGGCTAATCCTACGCCTGCAGCGCTGGCATCCCATATGGGCACCAGGTTCTAGTCTTGGTTGCTCCTCTTCCAGTCCAGCTCTCTGCTGAGGCCAAGGAGGGCAGTGGAGGATGGCCCAAGTGCTTGGGCTCCTGCACCTGCATGGGAGAACAGGAAGAAGCACCTGGGGCCTGGCTTCAGATCAGCACAGCACTGGCTGTAGCAGCCATTTGGAGGGTGAATCAATGGAAGGAAGACCTTTCTCTCTGTCTCTCTCTCTTTCACTGTCTATAACTCTACCTGTCAAAAAAAGACTAAAAAAAAAAAAAAAAACAGTGCTGCAAAAAAAGCTATGTATGGTAAAGTAAACTTATCTTTTGTTTTAAAATTTACTTATTTATTTGAAAGAGTGATGGAGAGAGAGGGAGGAAGGGAGAGAGAGAGAGACAGACAGACAGACAAATCTTGCACCCACTGGTTCACACCTCAAATGGTTGCAACAGCTGGGTCTTTGCCAAATAGAAGCCAAAGGAGCCAGAAGCCAGGTGGAAATCAAGAGAGCCAAAAATCCATCCAGCCTCTGACATGGGTGACAAGGACCAAGTATTTGGGCAATCTTCGATTTCCTTCTCAGGCATATTAGTAAGAAGCTGGATGGAAAATGCAGTAGCAGGGACTCAAACTGGCACTCTGATATGAGATGCCATCTTTGCAAGCAGTGGCTTAATCTGCTGTGCCACACTGTGTTCATTCTAAATTTATTCTACAAACTTTCTGAGGTTATTGTGTGTGTGTGTGTGTGTGTGGTATGTGTGTGTGGTTTCTACATGACAGGACTTTTCAAACAAATTTCACTAGGACCTGGGTCAATAAGAAGCCTTATAAATTGCTGATCAGAGACTTAACTTTCCATGAAGGTTGTGGGGCACAGCAGGTTAAACTGCTTCTTGAGATGCCCACATCCCACACCAGAGTGTCTAATTGTGTCCCAGATGCTCCATTTCAAATCCAACTTTCTGCTAATGTGCTTGGGAAGGCAGTGGAAGATGCCCCAAGGACTTGTGTCTGCCCTCCATGTGGGAGACCACGGTTGAGTTCCCTGTTCCTAGCTTCAGTCTGGCCCATCTCTGGCTGTTGCAACCATCTGGGATGTGAACCAGCAGATGGAAGTTCTCTCTGTTTCTGTCTCTCTCTGTCACTATGTCTTTTAATAAATAAATCTTTAAAAATAAAAGGAGATTTAACTTTCCAATGGAAAACATTTGCATTTCAAATCAGGATGACACATTTCATGGAATGTACAGTAGGTAGCTCTTGCTTATCTTCACCCTGGGGACAACCATTTAGAATCTAAAAGCGTTTCTGTGTGGGCGCAGACTGATGAGGTCTTTGCTAATTATATACTGAAGTGATCTTCTGTATATAAAGAGAATTGGAAATGAAAAAAAAAAAAAAACAACCTGGTGTTAAAATGGAAATGGCACAGAAAATTAATTATTTTGAAAAAAAAATTATGTAGGATCTCTGTCTTTAATGTGCTGTACATTGCTATTTAATGCTATAATTAGTAATCCAATGGTAGTTTTTTCACTTGATGTTGCTATATGGGCAAAATGTTGAAATCTTTACCTAATATATACTAAATTGATCTTCTGTATACAAAGAGAATTGAAAATGAATCTTTACATGAATGGAAGGGGAAAGGGAGCGGGAGGGGGGAGGGTTGCGGGCGGGAGGGAAGTTATGGGAGGGGGGAAGCCATTGTAACCCACAAGCTATACTTTGGAAATTTATATTCATTAAATAAAAGTTAAAAAAAAAAAAGAAGCCCTATGATCATTTCCCTTTAATCCCCAGGATATGTTGTTTGTGCTAGAACAAAGTAGGAGTAGAAAGGTGTTCTTTCCCTACATAGACTCAGAGGCATATTTTATAGATCTCTTACTTGCAGAACAGCCACCACAATCTGTTAATATTTATTGTTAAAAACTCTTGGTCCCAGGAGTTCTCTGAAATAAAAGGCTTTTGAGGCATTACAGATGCTAGCCAGAGAAAGGAATAGATTCCACAACAAGTTTTTCTGTACTATGAACATCGAGTCTAGAAAGTAACAGGAAAATGTCCAACAGACCTATAGCTAACAGTGTTTTGGTAATTGCTTCTTAACTCTAAAGTTTTGAGAGTTCTATATATATTCTAGATCTGAATCCTTCAATAGAAATGTGGCTTCCAAATACTTGGCTCTCAGAAGTTAAATTGTATTTTCATCTACAGATGTCTCAGAAATGTATTATATCAAATTTAAAAAATTTTGTTAAAGTCAAATGCATCCACTTATTTTTGTGTGTCATGTCTAGGAATTCTTCACTTAGTCCTGTGTCATGATGAGTATCCCCTGACATTATATTTAAACTTCCACAATTCCTGTTTCTGTTTCTATGTTTACCAGAAAGAAAAAAAAAAAAGAAAGAAAGATAGAGGAAGGGAGGGAGGGAGGGAGAAAGGAAGAGAGGGAGAGAGAGAGAGAGGGACAGAGAGAAAGAGAAAGAAGAAAAGAAAATATTCAAATAGGACAAGATTTACTTGGGACACTATATCCTGTGTCAGAATGCCTGAGTTGTTGGCTGGCGCCGCTGCTCAATAGGCTAATCCTCTGCCTGTGGTGCTGGCACACCGGGTTCTAGTTCCGGTCGGGGCAATGGATTCAGTCCCGGTTGCCCCTCTTCCAGGCCAGCTATCTACTGTGGCCTGGGAGTGCAGTGGAGGATGTCCCAAGTCTTTGGGCCCTGCACCCTCATGGGAGACCAGGAGAAGCACCTGGCTCCTGGCTTCGGATCAGCACGGTGTGCCAGCTGCAGTGCTCCGGCCGGGGCAGCCATTGGAGGAGGGTGAACCAACGGCGAAGGAAGACCTTTCTCTCTGTCTCTCTCTCTCTCTGACTGTCCACTCTGCATGTCCAAAAAAAAAAAGAATGCCTAAGTTCCTGGGTTTGAATTCCAGTTCTTCTTCTGATTCCAGCACACTTTGAGCAGCCAGTGATGACTCAAATAGCTACATCCCTGCCTTCTACAGGGGATACCTGGATTGAGTTTTTGGGGCTTGGCTTTGAGTTGGCCCAGCATTTGCTGCTGAGGTCATCTGTGGAGTGAACCAATGGACAGAAGATTCTCTCTCTCTCTCTCTTTTTCTAATAAATAAAATTTTACAAATTAAAGGTTTAGAGTATCTTATTTACATGTAAACTTGTGACCCATTTTGAACTCATTTTCATATAAAATGCAAGGTGAAAATTCAGAGTTCTTTGGGCCTACAGATTTCCAATTGCTGCACCATAGTTATCAGAGGACTGGCATTCACTCTTTAAATTACTTGGTTAACATTGTCAAAGTCAGTGTACCACACATGAGTAAGTTTACTTCTGGATTATCTTTTGTGCTCCCATTGTCCTTCACAATGCTGTCTTAACTGTTACAGCTATGTTGTATTCAGAAGCTTAAAACAGGCTATAATAATTTGTCCAATTATAAACTTGACCATCAAATGTAACATATCTCCTATGAAAATTAAAATATGAGTTATAGGTTGTCCTTCCAGAAAAAGTCCTGTAGTTGAGAAAAAACTGATAGACATCGAAATTTACTGGGATATGGACAATTGAGTCAATTTTTGTATCGGAGTTGAAAAATGAGGAGAGCTGCAGAACTGGAAAACCTTATGAAGGGCTCTGTATCAGTCGGCTTTGCATTAATAAAACGACATACCTGATTTAGGCTACTTTATAGAGAAAATGTGTTTATTTACCCCTCAACTTTGGAGACCGAAAGTTCAAATTGCATAGCACAGGCTCTTTTGAGTCTCCTCTTGGTTGTATCACTTCCCAGTACATGACATTACTACTAGTAGAGTCTCCAGTGATACATAGAATCACCTAGCAAGAGACAAGGAATGTGCCTGTCTCCCTAATCACTGTCTCTCTTCTTAGAAAGTCAACAGTACTCAAAAATAAGGGTTCAGTCCTAGGCCCTGATGACCTTATCTAAACCTAGTCACCTCTCAAAGGCCTCAAATCTTTCTTCTTTAAGTTAATTAATTTATTATTTGTTCATTAGCAAGAAAATAGATTTCTGGATCACAAACAGAGGCAGGATTTGATCCTGTTTGTTCTCCTATGAGATGTCTGCCTCCCATGTAGTGGTTTAATCTGCAGTACCAAAATGCTGAGCCAAAGACTTTAACCTTAAACAAAACAGTTGGATAGAGTTTCTACCTGCTCAGCACCATTAATATATGATTGGGGAGATTATATTCTTACATGATTTGTGGGGAGAAAACTTAATTCATACTATAGTTAATTGATTGTATTTTTAAAAATTATTTACAAACAATTCAGAAAGTTATAAATTTGGTTTCGGTATCTAAAACATACCTCCCTTTCAAAGCACATAGAAGCTAATTCAAACAGATGAAGTACTCAGCAAGTATCAAAGAAAATTTCTTGCAAAATTAATAGGAAAAAATAGAATTAATGTAATAATATTGTTATAGATAATATAAGTATAGAAATTATTATTTAATTGTACTCTTCTCAAAATTGGTTTATCTTTTTCAAATCTAGATAGGCTTCATTGGTTATTATTGTATGATATCTCTCAGGAACATTTTCTAAGATTATGAAATAAACTTTTCATGCACTGCTTATATTTTAATATTAGTCCACAATTTTTGTTTTTAATTGCATTCTTACTAAATAACCAACATTAATAATTCATGAAATTACTGCTATAAATTTGAGTCAACTTATTTTTTAATAAGATTTATTTATTTGAAAGGCAGGGTTACAGAGAAAGTGGGTAGAGACAGAGAAAGATCTTCCATCCTTTTGGTTCAGTCCTCAAATGGCCACAATGGCCAAAAGTAGGCCAGTCAGATGCCATGACCCAGGAGATTCTTCAGAGTCTCCTATGTGAGAGCTTCAGCACAACAAAGGGAGTAACAGTGAAAAGGCTGGGGCCGGCACCCTGGCACAGTAGATTAATCCTCTGCCTGTGGCGCTAGCATTCCATATGGGCGCCGGTTCTAGTCCCGGTTTCTCCTCTTCCAGTTTAGCTCTCTGCTATGGCCTGGGAAAGAAGTAGAAGATGGCCCAAGTCCTTGGGCCTCTGCACCCACGTGGGAGACCCAGAAAAAGCTCCTGGCCCCTGGCTTTGGATAGGCTCAGCTCCAGCCGTGGCAGCCATTTTGAGAGTGAACCAACAGACAGAAGACCTTTCTCTCTGTCTCTCCCTCTCACTGTCTGTAACTCTACCTCTCAAATAAATAAATAAAATCTTTAAAAAAAAACAGTGAAAGGGCAACATATAATGGGAGAGAACATAATTGCAAATCATTACCTCACAGAGAATAAATACCCAATGCATGTAAGATATTCCTATAATTCAGTAGCAAAAATTTATGAATAAAACTCTTATTAAAAATGGACAAATATTTCCACATAGATATTTCTCAAAAATAAAACATACAAATGGCTACCAGGGATGTGAAAGGCCTCAACATCACTAATTATCAGGGGAATTCATATCAAAATCACAAAGATGTATCATTTTACACTTGTTATGATAGCTAATTCCTTTTTTTCCCCCCAACTTGATGCAGTGGTATAAGATATACATAGACAGAGATGAAAAAGGAGGGAAAGAAGGAGGAGAAGGAGAAAGAGAAAAAAGGAGAAGGAGGAGAAGGAGAAAGGGAAAGGGAGAGAAAGGGAGATTCCAGTTTCTGTATGCAAAACTATAGCAGGGAATAGGATCAGATGCTGCAATGCATCCTTATTGATATTTATCAAGATGTGGAGTAACATATTGAGAAGAGATGAGGTGATATAGAGAATATAAAAATAATAATTGTCTAAATGATTAATTAGCAACATCATTTTTGAAATCTCAAGTTATATTTCCTTTAAAGTAATTAAACCTTAAATACAAAAATTAATTAAATACAGCAAGTAAATCTTCTTTTTTAAAAAGATTTATTTTATTTATTTGAAAGACTGAGTTACAGAGAGCAAAGGAGGGACAGAAAGAGAGAGAGAGAACATCTTCAATCCACTGATTCATTCCACAAATGGCTGCCACAGCCAGGGTTGGGGCAAACAAACAAACAAACAAACAAAAAAAAAAAAAAAAAAAAAAACAGGAGCCAGGAGCTTCTTCTAGGTCTGCCACATAGATGCAGGGGCCCAAGCACTTGGACCATCCTCTGTTGCTTTCTCAGGTGCATTAGCAAGGAACTGGATTGGAAGTGGAATAGTGGGGACTCCAACTGGAGCCCATATTTTTGGGATGCTGGCGTTGGAGGCAGTGGTTTTACACCCATTCTACAATGGTAAGTTATATTTGGTATTCTACAATTGATAAGTTATATTTGAAACAAGTAGGTAAAATCCACAGTTTTATCTCACCACTTTAATTTTTAAATATTGTACTTGTGAAATAAAATCCATTTGGACTTAGTTGTGTAATGATCAGTTCTATCATTTCCTGTTGTCAGTGGATATTAGTTGTACTGCAATTGTTTCTGTAATATTATGAACTTCTTTAATCTCATCTCCCCTGCTTATAAAGAATAAAATGGACTCCTAAATATTGCAAACAAATTTTATTGACCTTATGTAGTGAATATTAATCACTTCTATGCTGTTCTCTGCAGTCACAATTTAAGCTCCAGCGGTGTGATTTTCACTGTCATGGAATTATTAATTAGTCCATTCACTCACTTATCATGGCCCAAGGCAGTTTTGATCCTCAACTGTTCTCTCATAGCTGAACAGTTTGGCTAATTGGAGCATTAGCTAAATTTCTGAAATTGGTTTGCATTTGTTTTTGAAGAAGAACAGAGGATTGACTTTAATATATTTTCCAAGTAGTCTCAAATTGAAGAACAAGGCTACATTTGCCAGATTTGTGCCTTTGTTCCTACTAAGCACTATTTAAAGCTGTTATAAAATTAAGATATACCTTTTTCATTTGTGTATGTTTTTATGTGTCTTTTTAATTTTTAATTTATCAGAAAAGAACACAGAAAGTTTGATATTTAACTTGTTTGTACCTCCAATATTTGATGATTCCAATGATTTCATAACTACTTATATTTATACTACTACATTAACCATTCCATGAGGAAAAAAGAAATGAAGATGACATTTAATATTATACAAATCCCCAGTATCTAGTACCTATGTAATTAACAATAAAATTTTACACTAAATTTATAAACAGACAGCAAAACTATCTCATTTATACCTTTTATAGCTTCCTTAAGTTTATAATAATCTGACAGAAGTACTATTAATAATGAATCAAATGCCCAAAAAACAATAAAGAGAAAAAGTAAAAAACTAAAAATCAGGATAATGTATAGTGGTTAGCCCCAAATACTTGCATTGCATATGAAAGCATTTAGGTTCAATTTCTAGCTCTGGCTCCTGATTGCAGCTTCCAGTCAGAGTAGGCTCTATGAGGCAGTGTGAAGGCTCAAGGGTTTGGATTTCTGGAGATCTAGAGAGTGTTACTGGCTACTGGCTTCATGCTGGCCCAGCCTCAGCTGTTACAGGCATCTGGGGATTGAATCTGAAAATGGGAGGTCTCTAACAGGAAATTTCAGCAACTTGTTGGATTAAATTTCTAGGTAAATTATTAAAAACAAGCAAAATAAACGGAGGGACATTTAGTCTACCATTAATGTGCAGATTAAGATGCTTGCATGCAGGGGCCAGTGTTGTGGTGCAGCAGATAATGCCGCCATTTTCAGTGCCAGCATCTCGTATGGGTGCTGGTTCGAGTTTCCTTCACTCCACTTCCAATCAAGTTCCCTACTAATGCACCTGGGAAGGCAGCAGAAGGTGGCCCAAGTGCTTGGGTCCTGCACCCACGTGAGAGACCTATATAAAGTTCCTCTTTCCTGACTTTGGCCTGGCCCACCCCTGACTTTTGAGGCTGGTTAGGGAGTGCACCAGCGGATGGAAGATCACTCTCTCTCTCCCCTTCTGCCTCTCCTCTGTAACTCTGACTTTCAAATAAATAAATAAAACCTTTGAAAGAAATTCTTGCATGTCATATCTGATTTGATAAGTGGCTCCAGCTCTTGCATCCAGCATTCCTAAATAATTCAGTTCCTATCACCCATTTGAGAGATTTAGATTGAATTCCCAGCACCTGACTTCAGTCTGTCCAACCAAGGCCATTGTGGGCATTTGGAGAGAATCAATGGATATCAACATGTGCTCTCTCTCTCTTTCTTTCTCCCTCTATCTGACTCTAAAATATTACATGCATTTACACAGCATGTATACATAAATTCTAAAAATAAAAATAATCAAGAGAAGCCAAGTTATCCATAGTTATATAATATCATCAGCTTGTTTTTACCTCCTGAATATTGCTATGCTATAGAAAAACATGATAGATTTTGCAACTAGACTTTAATAAATGAGACTAATTTAGTGAATTGAACACTTCACTTTTTTGTCCCCATGAAACAATTGAGAAAATAAAAGGACATCTGAGAATAGTCTATGTAGTTAATTATCATAGGCTCTGTGGGATAAAAATAAAAAAAAAAAAATTGCTGCAAGACAGTTTACAATTATAGCTTCCCTGTGTCCAAGAGCTGACAACATGAAAGCTCTGGAACTCCATAGCAATGACAATGGCAATTACATACATATCTCACATGGGGTAGAAATTATGCAGTTCAAAGATTTATTAAATAATAATGCAACTCCTTTCAGAACCTTCCACTTTTAGAGTTAAAATTTTCCTAATTCCAATCGCTTCTTTAAAAAGTCATTAACCCATAATTTACAGAAGTGAGGAAAGGAAGGAATATTATGACAGGAAATTAGCTCCTGTGTATCTTCATTCTAGCATTTAACTTAAAACAATTCTTCTCAGTTCATCCCCTCAAGCTCCTATTATGTGTTCACATACACCTTATGAGAACTTTCTAATGATATAGACATCACACATAATATTAGTACTTGATTTTTTCTACCTATCCAGAATCAACCAAAGTATGTAAATATTAATAAATTACTGACTTTATATATAACTTCAAACAGGAATTCTCAACATTGGCTGAATCATAAAACTACCTAAATAGGTTAAAAATAAAATATTAATTTGTTATATAATCCAACTAAATTAGGATTTCTAGGAGCAGATGAATCTCAGTACTTCAATACAGCACCTCACTTCAGGACCACTAAGCTAGAATAAATGTGAAGAATATGCTCATGTAGTTTGCATTATTTAATCAGTCTTTGTAATGAGTAAAGACATGCGGTTAGATTGGCAGTAATGCGGATTAATCCCAGAGCTATTTTATTTTATTTTATTTTATTTATTTTATTTTTTTGGACAGAGTTAGACAGTGAGAGAGAGAGACAGAGACAAACAGAAAGGTCTTCCTTCCATTGGTTCACCCCCCAAATGGCTGCTACAGCTGGCGCGCTGTGGCCAGTGTGCTGCGCCGATCCGAAGCCAGGAGCCAGGTGCCTCCTCCTGGTCTCCCATGCGGGTGCAAGGCCCATGTGGAGGATAGGCCATCTTCCACAGCACTCCTGGGCCACAGCAGAGAGCTGGACTGGAAGAGGAGCAACAGGGACAGAATCCGGCGCCCAAACTGGGACTAGAACCTGGGGTGCCAGTGCCACATGCAGAGGACTAGCCAAGTGAGCCATGGCACCGGTCCCAGAGCTACTTTAAGAGTTAAAATGTGTATATAAAAATATATATGTTTACACCTGCTCAATGTATGTCAACCTAAAATGTAGTAACTATAATTAAGCTATTGAAACTTGTTTGATCAAATTAGTTTCTGATTGTTGCATTGGGGGTATTACACACTAAAGGATAACCCTAGAAGTAGACAAATATGAAAACCATGGTATTTTTATTAAGTGTTTCTTTAACATCTATTGGCTTGGAGTCTGCCACATAAGTTTGATCCCTGTCTCCTGTGAGTTTTTACAACTACAAAATACCATCACAGATACAGCTAAGTTAGGTTGTTCTCCTGTTGAAGGTAAGTAAGCTCACAGAGCATTCAGACAAAGGCATTACACAGCCCACACACATAACAACTAAACTCCACTTCTTTCTCTAAATGAGTAACAACTATTTTTAACCAATAGTAGTTTTATCCTTATGCTAATTTGTCTTCCTTAAGAAGGACAGTAATTGAGATGTGCAGGGAGAGAATTTCTCCAGGTTACTCACAATATTTAAATTTGAGCAAAGCTCTGCTTCCAGAGAGCTCCCCCCCCCCCCCGAATTATCCAACAGAAGCTTAAATCCTTAGTAAACCCCTTATAACACAGATTAAGGATCCATTATCCAATAATCTGAATATAACCAAGTTCTGAAAATTTTCGTCACCAACATGATGTCATAATTGGGAAATTCCACATATGATCTTAAGAGGCAGTCACCCTCAAAATGCAGGCAAACTAAAAATACTCCATAAAATTACCTTCAATGTACAAGGTGTATGAGTATATAAAGTATAAAGAATTATGTGGGTGAACATGGATCCCATCCTAACATATCTCATTGACACACATGAATATTTCAAAATCTTAAAAAAAACTTAACTCTAACACAATTATTAAGATACACCATGGTTCCCATGTGTTGTCTCTCTTTTTATTAAGAAATAAACCCTCCTCATTTAATTAAATGTCTATACTTTGTGTTCTGTGGTTGAGTGATATTGCAAAGTTTGATCAAAGTGGATGGCTGCTTAAAGAATAGTTCCAGCTGGTGACATCCATTGTTGAAAACACTTTTCATCTTGTATACTTACAGATAACAAACCTCTTCACTGAAATAATGTATCTTGCATTGGTTTCACTCACAATCAATTTCCAATAACTCACAAAAGCTGATGCTATGGTGATATATGACACCACCAAGATAACTGAAAATTCAGTTTCTCTGAAAGATTTTTTTCTCCAACAAGTGAGACTTTATGGGAAACATTACGTACAAATTGTTTTGATAAAGCATAGGATCAGGATTAATGAAAATGGTTGAATATGAAACATTTAAGAACATTAAAAAAATCTCAACGGAATATAAACAATTTGGAAGGAGGATCTCTTCCTTGGATACTGCCTGAATGAGAGCTTCACCACTTTTTATATTAAAGACACTTTTCTGTGCCCAACTATTCTTTCTTTTCTGATTAGCACATACTTTCCTTGGATAGCTAATAAATTATATTAATTTAAATGTTATTCATGTTTACAGTCATAGAGCCATTCAAATCTAGAAGATTTTCTTCTATCTCCTGAATATCATTATGTATGGTTTATAGATTAAATCCCAAATAAAATAGTATTTCATTGAGAATGACTAATATTAGTCACCTACCCTCTTTACTTCCTATTCTTAGAATTTCTTGCATGTAATAATACAATTTCTCTTTGACCTTTAGTGGTCCTTTACTAGCATATTATTTCACCAGGTACTTACTTAATTTTCCCCTTCCAGTGTCTGTGTCTTACACATACCCAGCCTTAAGGAATAAAATTGGTACTTCCTGATGATTGATTCAGGATAGGTGTTACTAAATAAACCCAAAGACATATGACATTTGACATATTTACTTATTTATCGTTCCTTAAATGCAGCTCTAATAGTAATGATTTTTCTACCTCCCTATAAAAAACTTTTCTTTTTTATGTCCATGTACAATAATCCCCTTTCTTTTTTGATTAAAGAAATTTCTGGTCTCTCAGAGTACTGATGTAGCTTAGTTATCACATTTCACTTATACTGCATATTGTTCTTTGAGGCAGGAGCTATGTTACAGCTTCTTAATAAAGGTCTATCTTGTAGTAAAAGTCTTGTGGAATATAAACATAACCACATTTCTTCATTTCCTAGAGGAGGATTAAAACAGAGTGTGTGTGTATATTATATGTTAATGAGTAACTATGACTTTAAGTCATTATACTTTAGAAAACAAACATTAGATTTAACTTATTTTAGTGACTAGTAGCCACATCCATCATAATAATGAGTTTTTTGGGTCACCTTTCTTCTAAGTCTCAGCCTATTTTAAAGAATGTTTTAAAACTATTCTAAGTATCATAATGCTGATTTTCCCCTAAATCTATTCTTCTTTCCTATCCCATGCTACCAAAGCATGTCATTCCATCTTTTAGGATAAATTATAAATTATCATGATTAATAATTAAAAAGCAAATCTGTAGTGGCATGCCTTTTCTCACTGCAAGAGACTTTACCTTTACACATTTCAAACTTAATCAGAAGAAATTCTTTTTTGTCTTTCTTCATAGATACATTATACTAAAACAAAAAAAAAAGTACCAACTTATTTTTTGATTGCTGTACAAAATATATATTATGTTTTAATACTTTCATTGTTAAAGGAAGAAAAATCTCATTTTTAAATATTTTTTATTTATAAACAGGAACAAATTTTGTGTATTTTATATGTATAATTTTAAGAGCATAATGATAGTTTCCATCCTATTTCCCCTCACTCCCATCCTTTCTCCTTCTTTTTTTATTTTTCATTTTGTAAAAAAAAAAATTTATTATAGAGAGAGAGAGGGAGAAAGACAGATTTTCCATACACTGATTTACTCCCTGGATGGCTGCAACTGAGCTAGGCCAATGCCAAGAACCAAGAGCTTCATGCAGATCTGTAACGAAGTGCAGGTGCCCAGATATTTGTGCCATCTTCCGCTGCTTTTCTCAGGTACATTAGCAGGGAGCTGGTTTGGAAGTGGAACAGCCAAGGTATGAACTTGGTGCCCATATGAGATACTGGTGTTGTGGGCAGCAGCTCTACCTGCTATGCCACAACAAAGGTCTGTTTATTTTTCTTTTAAGTTTTGCGATGACATACTTTCAATTTTCATTATAATCATATACCAATATATCTACAACTTCCTAACAAATATATCTAAAACTTCTTCAAATTAATTCATCCCAGATGAAAAGTAGTCTATCACCATAAGTAAATAATTACACTTTCACCCTTCCAATGTTAACAGAAGTAAATTTCTTGCATCTCAGTGTCAAGTGTTTGGAAATTAAAAAAAAAAATAATTACACTTTCACCTTTCCAATGTTAACAGAAGTAAATTTCTTGCATCTCAGTGTCAAGTGTTTGGAAATATCCAATCTACCCTAATACATAGATAACAAAATAAGTATATGCTGTTTGGTTGATTTACTCGGCAATAATTGAAATCTGCAGAGTACTACCCTTTTGTAGCACTTTTTGAGAAGAATTAATATTGGCAATAGAAATGTTTCATCAAATATCAACCATGCAACCAGGAAAAGAGCTGGTTCACTTTACTGGGAGTCATATTCTATTTTAAACATTTTATTTGAGGTATATAAATTTCATGTATTTTATACCTATAGATTCAGAAAGGTAGTGATACATTCCATCATACCCTCTCTCCTGCCCATGCTCCCACTTTTTTTTCTCCTCCCTCTCCTATTCCCATTCTTATTTTTTACAAAGATAAATTTTCAGTTACCTTTATACTCACTCATAAGATTAACCCTACACTAAGTAAAGAGTTCAACATATGGTATGAAGAAGAAGAAGGAGGAGAAGGAGAGAGAGAAAGAAGAAGAAGGAGAAGGAACACTGTTCCTCAACAGTCAAGACAAAGGCTGTTAAAAATCATGGGTTCTCAAAGAGACAATTTAACTCCTATAGATGGATTACCTTTCAGGTACTCTATTATTTACAACAGATCAGGGAGAACATATGATATTTATCTTTTTGGGACTGGCTTATTTCACTAAGTATAATGATTTCCAGTTTCATCCATTTTTTGTAAAAGACAAGATTTCACTTATTTTTTGATCACAATGTCGTATTCTATAGTGTGTGTGTGTATGTGTGTATAATTTTTTATCCAGTGTTCAGTTGATGGGCATCTGGGTTGAATCCGCAACTTAGCTATTGTGAATTGAGCTTCAATAAACATAGAAGTACAGATCACTTTTTCATATACTGATTTCTTTTCATTTATGTAAATTCCCAGGAATGGGATTGCTAGAAGATTTGCTGGGTTAAATTCGTATTTCTGAGGTCTCTCCATATTGTCTTCCACAGTGGTTGAACCAGTTTATATTCCCACCAAGAGTGGATTAGGGTAAGTCAAACTATCCCTATTTGCAGAAGAAATTATATATAGGCAAACAAAAAGATTCCACTAAGAGATTATTAGAACTCATGAAAGAGTTTGGTAAAGTGGCAAGATATAAAATTAATTCACAAAAATCAAAAGCCTTTGTATACAAAGACAATGCCATGGTCCAGACAGAACTTTTGGGGCTGGTGATGCCACAACAAAGGCCTGTTTATTTTTCTTTTAAGTTTTGCGATGGCATACTTTTGATTTTCATTATAATCATGAACCTGCCCCCTGCAGTGCCAGATTATCATATGGGTGCTGGTTCAGGTTCTGGCTGCTCCACTTCTGATCCAGTTCTTTGCTATGGTCTGGGAAAGCAGTAGAAGTTGGCCCAAGTCCTTGGATCTCTGCACCCATGTGGAAGACCTGGAAGAAGCTCCTGTTCCTGGCTTCAGATCAGCCCAGCTTCAGCTGTTGAGGCCATTGGGGAGTGAAACACCAGACAGAAGACCTCTCTCTCTCTCTCTCTCTCTCTCTCTCTCTCTCTCTCTCTCTCTCGGTGTCTGTGTGTATGTGTGCCCCTGCCTCTCTATAACTCTGTCTCACTGTAACTCTGCTTTTCAAATAAATAAATACATCTTTAAAAATAATAAGATCAATTCCATTCATAATAGGTATAAAAATGTTAAATACTCTGGAAGAAATTTAACTAAGGATGTTAAAGATCTCTGGAGAAAATTATAAAACATTAAAGAAATAGAAGAAGACACAGAAAATTGAAAAATCGTCCATGTTCTTGGGTTGGAAGAATCAATATCATCATAGTGTCCCCATACTATCGAGAGCGATCTTCAATGCCATCCCAATCAAAATACAACCCCAATCAAATTACCAATCAAAAAATCCAATGCAATCCCAATCAAAATACCAATGACAATTTTCTCAGGTCTAGAAAAAGTGATGCTAAACTTCATATGCAAACACGAGAGACCCCAATACTAAAGCAATCTTACACAACAAAAACTAAGCCAGTGGCATCACAATACCAAATTTCAAGACATAATACAAAGCAGTTATAATTAAAACACCCTGATGCTGGTTCAAAAATACACATGTAGATGAATGGAGCAGAAAACTCCAGAAATTAGACCTCGCATCTACAATCAACTCATCTTTGACAAAAGAACTAAAATCGGTCCCTGGAGCAAGGACAGTCTCTTCAACAAATGGTGCTGGGAAAACCAGATCCCTGCATGCAGAAGTATGAAATAAGACCTCTACCTTATACCTTACACAAAAATTTACTCAAAGTTTCTATAAAGAGCTCAAGAAACTCAACAATGACAAAACAAACAATGCAACTCAGAAATGGGCAAAGGATTTTTGTTCAAGAGAGGAAATTCAAATGACCACCAGACACATGAAAAATTCTCAGGATCACTAGTCATCAAGGAAATTCAAATTAAAAGCACAATGAGTTTTCACCTCATCCCAGCTAGAATGGTTCTCATACAGGAATCAACAAACAGTAAATGCTGGAGAAGATATCAGAAAAAAGGTACCCTAATCCACTGTTTGGAGTCATACTCTCTCTCTCTCTTTTTTTTTTTTTTTTTTTATAGGCAGAGTAGATAGTGAGAGAGAGAAAGACAGAGAGAAAGGTCTTCCTTTTTGCCGTTGGTTCACCCTCCAATGGCTGCTGCGGCCTGCGCATCTTGCTGATCTGAAGCCAGGAGCCAGGTGCTTCTCCTGGTCTCCCATGCGGGTGCAGGGCCCAAGGACTTGGGACATCCTCCACTGCCTTCCTGGGCCATAGCAGAGAGCTGGCCTGGAAGAGGGGGAACCGGGACTAGAACCCGGTGTGCTGGCACTGCAAGGCGGAGGATTAGCCCGTTAAGCCACGGCGCCGGATTGGAGTCATACTCTTAACAGTACATTCCAGAACTTGTCGGCTATAACAATTAATGACGGAGCAGATTAGTGTTAGACAAGCGATATGATATGAAATAGGTATTTGTGAATTTTATGCTCCAATATTTAGTGTTCCAAGTGTAATATCTCAAACTCATTCATATGGTAATTGAAGTATACACCTTACCAAAGTGGAGACTTTCTTCAAATAGAGCTAAGAGAATTTCACTCAGATTCTTTTATTTGTCCCTTAAAAAATTCTCTTTGGATGCTTTAAGTGTACAGGCAGTCATGTTTCCAATTTGAGAATCAGAGAAATTAACAACATCAGTAAGAGACTCATGAAGGTACTTTGAATGTGCACTGAAATCTTAGATAATTTGAACAGATCCATGTCATTTGTGCTCTTGTTTCTTATTTTCTAGCAGTCTAAACACTCTTTTTCTTGAATCCTTATTGCAAATTAACACATTACCATAATTATATTATGACAGTTATATTTATTTGTTTTCATTTTTTTTGTTTGAAAGTCAGAGACACACAAAGATCTTCGATCTGCTAGTTCAATCCACAATTGCTTCCAGCAGCTGAGTCAGATGCAGTTCCATGCCAGGCATCTGGAACTCCATGCAGGGATCACATATTTGAGGTATCACCTGCTACTTCCCAGTGTGCACAACAACAAAAAACTGGAATTGGAAGTGGATCCAGGACTCAAACCCAGGCATTGTGGTATGAAAAGCAGGCATCCTAAATGGTATATTACCACTACGTTAAATGCATGTACTATTTAAAAACAGCCTCTTTATAAAAATTATAATTCTATTTCCTAAAACCACATATCTTAACTACTAAAAAGAGAAGTATAATTTTAATTTTTTTAAATTAATGTGCTGGTGACTGTCAAGAATTTTGGAGCAAATATTTTATTACATAAGAATATACATTAAGATTTCATTAAGAAGTCAAAACTTTTTGAGAAAAGACAAATATAAAAGCTAATAATAATTTATATAGGAAATAATTATATATAAGCACATATAAAATCTTTATAATCACTGGTATGGTGAAAAAAACTGACTAAAATGGGATGTCTAGCAATGTCATTGACACAGGACTGTAGATGCACTGTTGCTGGAGACTATATGTAGTAACTTCAACTAACACCCATGCATGTAAGGGATTTTCACAGGTTCCATTACATTTAATCCATCCAAATGCCTTGAACAGTGTTTTTTCATTTTGAAATTAGAATAACTGAGTCCCAGAAAGATTAATCAGTTCAACATCGCAAACTTAATATGAGGCAAAAATTGGATTTTAAGTTAAATGAAATAGTATTAAATCACTAACATTTTCATAATCACAATGATTTTTCTTAATTATGTAAGAGAATAATGGGTCTCAATGTGAAATAGAGGGATGAAAGACAAGAATAAAAAGGAAATTGTATAACATAATAGAATATCCAGATGATAATAATACTAATTAATATTATCTATAATTGGTTCAATATGAACTGCATGCAAAGCACACTGCTATATGTTTTACATTAATTATTTCATTTAAATCTTTTTTTTTAACTTTTATTTAATGAATATAAATTTCCAGTATACAGCTTATGGATTACAATGGCTTCCCCTTCCCATAACTTCCCTCCTACCCGCAACCCTCCCCTCTCCCGCTCCCTCTCCCCTTCCATTCACATCAAGATTCATTTTAAATTCTATTTATATACAGAAGATCAATTTAGTATAAAATACTTCAACAGTTTGCACCCACATAGAAACACAAAGTGAAACATACTGTTTGAGTACTAGTTATAGCATTAAATCAAAATGTACAGTACATCAAGGACAGAGATCCCACATCAGGAGCAAGCGCACAGTGGCTCCTGTTGTTGACCCAACAAATTGACACTCTAGTTTATGGCGCTAGTAACCACCCTAGGCTGTCGTCATGAGTTGCCAAGGCTATGGAAGCCTTCCAAGTTCCCCGACTCTGATCATATTTAGACAAGGTCATAAAAGACAGGGTGAGGATAGTAACCAATGATCCTAAGAGTGGCCTTAACCAGGTCTGAACAATTATACAGCATTAAGTGGGGAAGAGGACCATCAGTACACACAGGTTGGGAGTAGAGCCATTGGTGGTAGAGTAGAGGTTATGATTACACAGGAATGAGGCTCAAGTGCACTAGACAGGGTCTAGAACAAAGGACAGAGTCATTATTAGAGGAGCTAAGAAAGGTGCTGTCTAAGCTACAATTAAGTTTTCTGATTGAGAGGCAAATAGAACCTGACAGAAGGGGCTTGATAATAATCTGTTGGGTTTTAGGCCTTGTAAGTTAAGAGGCCCAGACCTATCTATCTCTTCACATGGGGTATATCCTAAAATAGCAAAAATATATTCTCTCATTTGCTGAAGAAGAAGCAACATTAGAGTTGTTAAGTGATTAACCAAATGTCTGCTTCAAAATAGAGACTTCGACACTTAAACCACATTTCTAATTCACTAACCTGAGAACTAAACTAAAATTACATTTGAAGAAAAGAATCAAAATAAATGTCATCAGTCCCTGGGATTCAGTGTCAGGAGTAATGTTTACAAGTCATAAAAATAGTTGCAAATATATAAACAATTTAAACATAGCTGATTAATAATAATACACATTGCATAAAGAACTTTAAATGCAATATCCCAATTTATTCTCGTAACTCACCTATGCTGTTGTAAACCTAAGCCTTTCTGGGAACACCATTTCACACATGAAGAAATTAGAATATAGAACAGGCCTATAGTTTGCAAACCTCTCCCCACCTCCTAGAGTTGCCTATTAAAAGAATTAAATAATTATTTGTATATTATGCTTCTTCAATACAGAAGGCATGTATATATTTCACAATGTGGCACTACTCTCAGAAATATTAATGTAAACATATATATATATATATATATATATATTGCTTCAGTAAAGAAATCTTATAAACTCTACCTTAATACTGTTAAGTAGCAAAATAACAGATGCTTTTAGAAAATAAAAATGTAAATGATACATTTTGAAGAAAAGGGAAGCTTCAGACCAAAAGAACACTTTCTAAGCATTCCAGACATTCCAGAAGCAATTTGCTGGTATGCTTTACATTCAGTCACAATTGGTAACCAGTAAATTGCTGCAGGAAATAAATTGATCTAACAAAGAGCTATTGAACACTGTAAAAAGATGTTTACTATTATTTATTTATTATGAGATATTAACAGTCACAGCATTCAATATCTTTCATATCATTGTTAAGTGAGTTAGGACATTCATTCAAGATCGTTAGGATAACAGTATGAAATATTTCTCAGTAAACTAAGACTTCTACATTATGCTAGTTTATATGTTCATTATTCCATGACTGAGTCACCTTCTTCCTCAAGCAGTATACTAACAGAACACTGTTAACTACGTAAAGAAACAAACTTCAATTTTTATATATAAAGTGAAAAATCATGGACTGTTTATCGCAATAATTCTACAAAGTGTAATATCTCTTGGTAACGACCCATGTTACAATTACTGTCAGGCAGTCAGTAGACCAGGATTTATCATAGTTTTCATTTTTTTTTATCATTTTTATTTATTTATTTATTTTTATTATTAAACTTTTATTTAATGAATATAAATTTCCAAAGTACGGCTCATGGGTTACAATGGCTTCCCCCTCCCAAAACTTCCCTCCCACCCACAACCCTCCCCTTTCCCGCTCCCTCTCCCCTTCCAATCACATCATGATTCATTTTCGATTCTCTTTATGTACAAAAGATCAGTTTAGTATAAATTAGGTAACGATTTCAACAGTTTGCCCCCATATAGCAACACAAAGTGAAAAAAAAAAATATTGTTGGAGTACTAGTTATAGCATTAAATAAGAGTGTGCAGCACATTAGCACATTAAAGACAGAGATCCTACATAATATTTTTTTTTAAAAATTAATTAATTTTCTATGCCATTTCCAATTTAACACCAGGTTTTTTTTTTTCATTTCCAAATATCTTTATATAGAGAAGATCGATTCAGTATATAATTAGTAAAGATCTCATCAGTTTGTACCCACGCAGAAACACAAAGTGTAAAAATACTGTTTCAGTACTAGTTATAGCATCACTGCTCATTAGACAACACATTAGGGACAGATCCCACATGGGATGTAAGTACACAGTGACTCCTGTTGCCGGCTTAACAATTTGACACTCCTGTTCATGGCGTCAGTAATCTCCCTAGGCTCTAGTCATGAGTTGCCAGGGCTATGGAAGCCTTTAGGGTTCGTTGACTTTGATCTTAGTTTTCATTTTTTACTGTTCATATTTTACTATGCAAATACTTGTTGGCTGCTGCAGCTAAAATAATACTGGCAACAATAGAAGAATCTAGAAAATCTATAAGGTTCTCTTGATAAGTAGAAAATAAGATTTTCCGTGGTAAGAAAGTAAATACATTACATTTGATAGGTAATACCTTAAACATTTTAGTGGTTCATATTATTATATGTTAATGACTGATTGGTCTTAGATATCATGAAATACTGTATTTGATGAAAGAAAGTTATTCCTTCTATCTTGTCTTTTCTCCATCTGGCACAACATTTAACTATATAAATACAGACCCTGGTATTTAAGTTAAAACATTACAAAAAGCTCTGTCAATGTTTACTTTTTGTTTTATTCACTTCTTAATGTCTATTTCATATTTCACATTATTGTGGGAAGAATAATATTTTACTTTTATTCTAAATGTGATGACCAAATACATAATCAGTCTGATCAGTTTTGGAAAGAGTAAAATATAGGGGCCGGCATCATGGTATAGTGGGTTAAACCACCACTGTGCCTTCATCCTTTTATATTGAAGGCTGATTCTAGTCCCAGTTGCTCTACTTCCAGTCCAGATTTGGGCTGGCCCAGCCCTGGCTGTTGCTGCTATTTGGGTAGGGGATCAGTGGATTGAAGATCTCAGTCTGTTGCTCTCACATTTTCAAATAAATAAATAAATAACCTTTTTTAAAAATGATATTTTTTAAAGAATAAATCAGATAAACACAAATACTTTGAATGAAACTTGCTTCACTAAACTTAACTGAAAATTATTTGGAATAGTGATAATTTCTGCATGAGCATTCTGTTTTCTTCTCTTCCCATTTACTATAATTAATTAGATATTCAAAATACATTTTTAAAAAATTTTATTTATTTGTTGGAGAAGCAGAGAAACTGAAACAGAAAGACAGACAGTGAGAGCTCCCATCCACTGCTTAATCTACAGATATTTCCATTGAGTGTATTTGAAGCCAGGAGCCAGCATCTTAGTCTCACACATGAGTTGCAGAGATCCAAGAACATGAGCCATCATCACTGAGCCCTAGGCTCTGTATCAGCAGGCAGCTGGAGTCAGGAGTCTGAGCTGGGTTATGGAGTAAATTGAAAGTATGTTATTGTAAAATTGAAACAATAGTCAGAATGGAGGAGGAGAGGTGCTGGCAGTGGGGGAAGGAGAAGGGTCTAAAAAATGTATATAGAAAATAAATGAAATTTGTGCCCTTTATTTTTAAAAAAAAAGACTGAACGGGAAATTGAATCTAGACTTTCTGTTATAGGACACAGTCTTCTCAAGAAACATTTGAAGCCTAAAAACAACTACCCTGAAAACAACTTGAGGTGACCAGGATGACAAAGGAAAGCTAAGTACTAGTATTCTGAATTATTAAATTATTAATGTAATGTAGATTATGAAAACAAACAATAGCATCAATGATCTCAGATGCTATTGCTGCTCGTAATTCTGATTCAAATACCACAAATTTAATTTTAAAAATTACTGTTTAGTAATATGGTGACTATTAGAATAAAAAAAGTCTTAAAAGTTTCTATATATTATAATTAATTACTTTGAAAGAGTTTCAAAGAATGACTGGGGGGAGAGGGAGAAAGTGTGTGTGTGTGAGAGAGAGAGAGAGAGAGAGAGAGAGGAAGAGAGAGAGAGAGAGACAGAGAGACAGAAAGACAGAGAGAGAGAGAGAGATCTTCCATACTCTGGTTCACTTTCAAAATGACTACAATGGCTGGAGCTCGGCTATCCCAAAATCAGGAGCCAGGAACTTCACTTAGGTCTCCCCTATGAGTAGCAGGAATCCAAGTGCTTGAAACCATCATCTACTGCTTCTCAGGATGTGCATGGGCAGGAAATTGTATCAGAAACAAAAGTGGGACATTATCCCCAGACCTCTGACACAGGATGCAGGCATTCCTAGTGAAGGCATAACATTATGGGCCATAATGCCTGCCCCAATAATTTGTTTTAATGTGATTTCCCTCAGTAGCAAGAATTTTAAAAATGTGTATTAATTATGCAAAAATTCAATCTTTTTAAATGAAATAAAGCATAATTTCATATATATATATTTAGCTGGAAGTAATATTTTTCTTAAGGAAGAAAAGGGATTCTGTTTGCATAAGATAAATTCTACAATCTCTTTAAAGGTTATGTACAATTAGAAATAAGCTGTATATTTTCTTTTTAAAATTTTTTTATTTATTTGAGAGGTAGAGTTACAGACAGTGAGGAGAGACCGAGAGAAATGTCTTCCGTCCGTTGGTTCACTCCCCAAATGGCCACAATGGGCAGAGCTGTGCTGATCCAAAGCCAAGAGCCAGTGGCTTCTTCCTGGTCTCCCACATGGATGCAGGAGTCCAAGGACTTAGGCCATCTTCTACTGCTTTCCCAGGCCACAGTAGAGAGTTGGATTTGAAGAACAGCCAGGACTAGAACTGATGCCCATATGGGATGCTGGTGCTGCAGGTGGAGGATTAACATACTGAGCCATGGCGCTGGCCCTAGAAAAAAGCTGTATATTTTCTTTTTTTTTCTTTTTTTTCTTTTTTTTTTTTTGACAGGCAGAGTGGACAGTGAGAGAGAGACAGAGAGAAAGGTCTTCCTTTTTGCAGTTGGTTCACCCTCCAATGGCTGGCACATCGTGCTGATCCGAAACCACAAGCCAGGTGCTTCTCCCGGTCTCCCATGCGGGTGCAGGGCCCAAGGACTTGCGCCATCCTCCACTGCACTCCCTGGCCACAGCAGAGAGCTGGCCTGGAAGAGGGGCAACCGGGACAGGATCGGTGCCCCGACCGGGACTAGAACCCGGTGTGCCGGCGCCGCAAGGCGGAGGATTAGCCTAGTGAGCCGCAGCGCCGGCCAAAGCTGTATATTTTCAAAATGTCATATTGACTGTTCCTAAATTACCTCTTCTATATTAAAAAGGCAGATAATATATACTCTTCTCTTGTAGAAATTGGTAATCACTTTATGGCTTGAGCATTTAATTTTATTTATGCATGCTCCCTTTCTGTAGTAAATAATAATATCATTAATCCTCATACTGATTGTAGAATAAAATAGGAAGTAAAATGTTGCAAAGGATTATGACAAATTTACAAATATTTTGTTATTTTGGAGTGAGGAACAAATATTTTTTGTATGTAATACTGTTTTGCAAAATTAATCAATCGTATTGACTTTTGATTATCATAATGCCTTTTTTTGTAATTAACATAAATATTCCAAGTGTAATCTAACTTTAAATGTTGTCCAGAAAAAATTATTTTGTTGTGATGCAGAAATTTACTAACATAAATGCAGTAAGGGTTTTTTTTTTTATTTTGAGCTTAGGAAATTGCATAAAAGTTTGACACTACTTCTTAACAAAAAATAGAAGAAGAAAACTGAAGTCAAAACTACATCACATCAATCCATAAATTCAGGATGTACAAGAGTAAGCCAGAAATGAGGCTCATAATTTAGTCCAAAATGTCACGATATTTTCAAGTTGCAGAAAACGATCTCTGATGGGAGATATTTGACAAATTATGACAATATGAGTATGCACTCCTGGTAACAGTTGTCCTGCAGCTTCTGCAGTCAATTCCAGGGTGCTCCTGCCATTGACAGAACTACATTTTTGCCTTTTTGTTAGCAGATTCAATAGATTTATACAAACTGATTATCTTTTAATCTTTTGGAATATCCTTTAGCATGACCATCACATTTCCATTATTTGTGAGCCTACATTGAGAAATTAGATTGCCACTTGATCTTTAATATTGATGACTCAACAGTGTTAAAAAGATTTCCAATATACCATTTTTCAAAAACTATTACCTGAAACAATTAAGTGACCCTGTTGAAAATGCTTGACAAAAATGTAATGATGCTATAAGCAAGTTTTTCTAAACAGTTTCCCCTTTTAGATTCTTATTAAAATTCAGGTATAGTCAACATTCAAAATGACTTGAATTTAAAGTGATTATTATAGACTGAAATGTGTCCTGCTCCATATTTATATGGTGAAACCCTAGCCTTCAATGAAACTATATTTAGAGATAAGGACTATGTGAACTTAATTAAGAATAAATGAGATGGTAAGAACTTTTGTTTTCATCAGAAGAGAAGATGTGATATCAAAGCCCCTTTATAACTCCTCTTTCTCCTTGTGCACAAAGAAGAAAAGCCTTGTGAAGAGGACATAGACAGAAGGACCTCCTGTAGTTTCTTTAAGTATTTTTCCAAGAGGAGAGGCAGTTCATTAAAAAAGCATTTATAAAGGAAATTGACATTGTATGAAACAAATTGTCAGGAGGTGCTAGGCAAATAATGCTCTCAAAAACAATGAATCCTCTTAATTAAGTGCAAGTTGAACCATGGGCCAGCTAGTTCACCAGGAAGAACTAAGAAAGAGGAAAATTAAGAAGAGTCTCCCTGGGGTCAGAACACATGACAAAAATTTTACTCAGAAAAGTATTCCTGCTCAAATTTAATTGGATCAGATTGATGATCAATGTATGCCAAGAGCATTTTGGCAAACAACACAATAGTCCATCTGCAATTAGTGGAGCTTAACAGTCTGGTTCCAACACAAAGTAATGCAACAAGTTGAATAGAGAAATCAAAGAAAGAAAGCAAAAAAGTGTCCTGCTAAAACCACTAGCATCTAAACTAACTGCACCCAACACAAGTTTATGTTTTCCAAAGAATGACTCCAAAGGCCTCACACTTCACTAAATAAACTCTAGTTAATATAGCCTAGTCAATTCAGGAAGCAAATAAAGAGACAGTCGATGACAAAATGAATAAATAACATAAAATAAATATTAAAGTGTGGGTACGGAATCAGTTTCTGCACTTGCTATAGTATGTTAGTTGATAACCCAGACTTCAACAACAAATTAGGAGGCATGAAAAGAAAAATAAACTTGAAAAATTGCCCCACAAAGGAAGAAAATAAATCAGCAGAAATTGTCTGAGATTGAGACCGGATGCCATATTAAACAAAGATTTCAAAGCAGCCATTATAAATGCGTTCAAAGAATTGTAGGAAACTACTATGAAAGAAGCAAAGTATGATGAAAATGTACATCATATGGAGACTATCATTGAGATACAGAGATTCTAAAAAAGGAACGAAGTGGAAATTCTTAAGTAGAAAAGCAAAATTAGCTATAAGATTCAATAGTAGGTATCAAATGGCAGAAGAATGTATAATGAGCTTTAAGATAGATAATACAGAGTGTGAAATATGAAGAACAGAGGAAAAGAGGAAGTGAAAAAAGGCAGACTCAAATCAATGTAGGGCAATATGTTTCACCTACATATGCATAATGGAGTGTCAGAAAGAGAGAAGACAAAGACCAATATGTGTGTGTGTGTATGTATAATGTATATATACACAAATATAAACACATATATACACATAAATACTGCAATGAATAATAGCATTTATATATATTATAGATATTCTAATGAATAATAATTGAAAAACATCCTGGAAAACATTAGTATACATATCAAAAAAGTTCAGTTAATTTTACATAAAGGTTATTCAAATGAAGTTATATGAGAAGAAAAAAAGACAAAAACCAAAGAAAAAGAAAATCTTGAAGCAACAAGAAAAAGACATTCATTTTATAAGGACTTCTCAAGTAAGGTTAAGAGCTGAAGTATCAAGATAATCAATGGAAGCTACAAAGCAGATAGATGACATATGCAAAGTGATGAGAGAAAAAAAAAAACTGTCAGTTAAGAATCGTATCCAACAATACTGTCCATCTCAAATGAAGGCAAAATAGACATTCTAAAAATAATGAAAACAAGGAAGGTGTTGCTAGCAAAGCCATTTTACAGGAAATGTCAAGGAAGTCCTTTAAGCTTAAAATAAGTAAATCCAGATTGAAAACCAAATCTAACCAAAAGCACGAACAAAAATGGGCATTAGCAAACACATGGTGAAAAAGTATATTTTTCTTTTCCCTTATCTTACCTGACTTAAAAGTAATTGTATAGCATGATTGTATATACTTGTATTGTTAGGTCTATGACATTTAGAAGTGTACAATATTGTAATTAATAATGTTATATAACAAACTCTCTAAATATATATTTGTTCTCTCTTTTTAGAGCTTCTTAACATACTGAATGCTGAATGAAGGAATGATTTTAACAATGTAGTTTTTAATTTACAAATACATTTTATCCTTTTCATGCAGATCTTGTTGACCATATTTATATATTATTATAATATCTGTATTCAATCTAAAGTGAAACCTATCTCTCATTTATTGTTTGATTACCAGAGACAGATGCATAAAAATAGCTTAGAAACATATCACTTTATGCTATGGCAAACACCATTATATACTACAAGGAAAGAGCTGAAATTAGTAACAAAGGAAGTCTTATGATATAAATGCATTTTATAAATTAATCAATCAGAAGTAGCAAAACAACAAAGCATTCTGACACCAAAGAAACAAAATAAGTAAACCACCATTTGAAAATGAACTTTCTACTCCATCATTCTTTTTGTATCTATTGCTCACAATGTGAGTAATATAATTAAATGTGAAAATTAAATGTGAGCACATCAAACAATTGGAAATCAAAAACGAGTGGAAAGTATTCAAAAATGAGCAGACTAAAATAGTCATTCATGCTACTGAAATGAAACCTATTTCAAGGACTATTTTCTGGCTCAGTCATTTAAGTAGTATGAACAAATCTTTCATCATTGCAGGCATCTCTGTATTCCTGGAAGTGCAGTAGGGAATTAATGAATGAGGTGATGATTATACTTAATAAATTAATGATGCATCTCTGCAGATTCGATGATTCTAAACTTGCTTTTTGTCCATCCTAAGAGGTTGTCTTCCCATTTAAAATGTCACTTTACACACCTCACCATCATGCTGAATTATTGAACAACGTTAAAACATAATCAAGTAATTGATAATTCATCAAATGCAGAAGCTATTGCTCTTCAGGAGAAGTTGAGGTCACCGGGACCTCCCTGCAGCCCTGCCTTCACTCCCAATACCTTCACCCCCAACATTTCCTTAGCAGCAGAAAGTCAGTCTCAGAAAACCACCTCTCAGAACTGTCAATAGCCACAAAAGACAAACCTGGCTGATGATTGCATTCTGGTGATGACCTCTGGCTAGTTATAATGTCATTATAATACAATTACCCTGGCTGACACTCCTACTCTCATCATTCATCTCAGGCATGATGTTTGAGATTTTTCAAAAAAAAGGGCAAGAAAATGGACAGTACTAAAACTCTGCAGCAAACTTCCCCATATAAATATTCAATTAATCCTTGTCCCTGATACCATCTCTTATGCCTCCAGAGAGTATACAATTTATATATTGGAAAAACAGATGTACAGAGTGAGAGGAAAAGACAGTGATCTTCCATCTGTAGGTTCACTCCACAAATAGTATCAATGGCTGTGGCTGGGCCAAGTCAAGCCTGGAACACTGAATCCCATCAAGTCTTCCATGTAGGTGGCAAGGGCCCAAACACTTGGATTATTTTCTGTTGCTTTCCCCGGCACATTAGCAGGTAGCTGGATCAGAAACGGAGCAGCTGGGACAGGAACCTGTGCTCCTGTGGGTATAGCATCACAAGTGGCAGCTTAATCCACTACAGCATAAAGACAGCTCCATCTCCTGCAGATAATATAAAGAGATGATCCTAAGTTCACTGAGTGCCACTCACTCTTGAGTATTCCTACACTTCCCCTTCAGTGTTTACTTTCACTTTTAATGCGAATAAATGTGGTTTCTCTGGGGATCTTGAGTTCTTTCTTGTGTTAGAGACAAGAGCCTGTTCTCAGCCAACAAAACAGTTTGAGGCTCCTGGCTTCCACTCTGTAGCCCTTTCTGGGATTTGTGGAGTGAACTGAGGATTGGGCCTCTCCTTGTCGTCTGTGTATTTTTCTCTCTGCATCTCAAATAAATAAATAAAAATTTTAAAATGTGTGTATTCTTATTGACTTTCTTCCTCTTGTTTTGAGAACAAATGGTAACTAACTAAAGGAACTTTGTTTTAAAAAGACAATGAAAGAAGAGTAGTGCTTAACTTTAGGAAGCTATAGCTATTTTTGGAAACTTCATATTTAGGAAAAATGCTTATATTGGAAAATGGAAGTGCATGTTAAAAAGTAGGTTCTTGAAAGCAAGGAACGAATAATTATATATCTTCATAGATAAAAACTGACAAAAATTCTGGTACCTTGAACTTGCACCTTGCTGTTTTTGTGCCTTTCTTCAAGCCAATCAGAATTCAATATCTGAGTATGATCAATTTACCCTACTGTAACAACATAGATAAAGCAACACAGGAATATTCCCCCTGATAAATATTTTGTGTAAAAGAAATGAAATCAGTACAAAATAATTTTCCTGTCATAAATTTACCCAATGTAAAAAAGAATATATCCGCTTCAGTTCTGCCTTGCATTTATGCTAAGTTCTCTCTGACAACAGGAAGCTATTATCCTACAACACCAACCAGACAATGGCAATCTTTCTCTTTAATTTTCCACTGTCATGTCCAGAAGTTCATAAATAAAATACTATATTTATTAAAGTAGGCAAACTCTTTACAAATAAATTGAATTGGTAACCAAAATGTAATGCAATTTCTAAAGGAAATGAACTGCTTCTATAAATCCAGAATTGATTTAGTATTTTCTTAACTCATTTTGAAAACATTCTTTTGAGGAGGGTGATAAGAGAACTTTCAGAATCTTCATCTTGGATTACTGTCAAAATATATTTTTTAAAGTTTTATTTATTTATTTGAAAGGCAGAGGGACAATGAGAGAGAAAGAGAAGATAGAATTAAGATAGAGATCTTCCATCTTCTGGGTCACTCCCCAACTGCCTACAGCAACTGGAGCTGGGTCCAGCCAAATCTAGCAATCAGGGACTCCATTAATGTCTCTCACATGATAGACAAGGACCTATCATCTGTTGTATCCTGAGTGCATTAGCAGGAAGGTGGATTGTGGAGATGAGGACTCATTCTGAGGCACCCACATAAGGGACGTGCATGCACCAGGCAGAAGTTTAACTAACTGTACCACAATGCCAGCTGCAACGGTCAATCTTTAATCAGCATACATTCCACTCACCTAATTTTTAAAATTTTCCCATGAGTAGAAATCATCTTTCTGAATTATTACACATAGTTTGTGAAATAGTTGTTTACAACAAATTGAGGAATATTGGGGTAATTCCTAAAATTAAGCAATAATGAAAAAAGTCATTATATACTGTCAATACATATTCTCTTGTGAATATGAAATTGCATTATTCTGGGGTAAATACTTAGGAGTAGGACTGCTTGGCATTTGGTAATACATGATCAGTTTTAAAAAATGCAGGCTGTTTTCCAAAGTAACCATTCCATTTGCGACCTACAAGTAACTCATTTTTTTTTTTTTTTTTGGACAGGCAGAGTGGACAGTGAGAGAGAGAGACAGAGAGAAAGGTCTTCCTTTTCTGTTGGTTCACCCTCCAATGGTCGCTGCGGCTGGCGCACTGCGCTTATCCGAAGCCAGGAGCCAGGTGCTTCTCCTGGTCTCCCATGCGGGTGCAGGGTCCAAGCACTTGGGCCATCCTCCACTGCCTTCCCGGGCCATAGCAGAGAGCTGGACTGGAAGAGGAGCAACCGGGACAGAATCCAGCACCCCGACTGGGACTAGAACCCCGGTGTGCCGGCGCCACAGGAGGAGGATTAGCCTATTGAGCCATGGCGCCGGCCCATAAGTAATTCATTCAGACTACAATTGCACTAGCTCTTACAAGACCACGAAGTCTTCATTTAAAAATTAATATAGTTTGAGGTAGGCATTGTGGTGCAGTGGGTTAAAGCACAAGCCTGCAGTGCCGGCATTCCATATGGCACCATTTCAAGTCCCAGCTACTCCACTTCAGATCCAGCTCTGTGCTATGCCAAGGGATTGCAATAGAGGATGGCCCAAATTTTTGGGCCCCTGCACTCATGGGGAGACTTGGAACAAGCTCTTAGCTTCTTGCTACAGATTGGCCCAGCTCCGACCATTGTGGCCATCTGGGGAGTGAACCAGCAGATGGAAGATCTCTCTCTCTCTCCTCTCTGCCTCTGCCTCTCTGTAACTCTGCCTTTCAAATAAATAAATATTTTAAAAATTAATATAGTTTGTAATGTACTAATAGACACTTGAAAAATAAATACCTTGAAAAACCACACCTTAAGATCTTGCCTAAATAGTAAAGATTAATTACTAATGTGATATGAGTCCTCATTGGGCATTGTACAGGTTCTGAAACTTTGGAATCCAATGTACACTGCCACTCTCATTCCCTATCTTACATTTTAGATTTAGACTCTGTTCAAATCTATACAAAAGACACTTTAGTATTATTCAAGTCCATGAATTATTTATTTCTTACACGTTTTGTTTCCTGCAATGCACATTGCACAGTGCTTGAGATAAGGCACTTGTAGTTGATTATTTATTACCAGAGATGGCTCTGCCTCTGCATCCTCAGGGGTGTGTGCTCCCTGAGAACTGAATCATCATTCTATTATGCCGTTGCTTATTTCCTAAACTCTTAGGCAAAAAGAACATAACTGGACTGTATTACTTGGGTGAGAGAAGGGAATTCAGATTAAAAATGACAGCAACAGTTCCTAATTGGCAGAAGAATGAAGATCAAGTTCCTTTGTAACAAACAAACAAGAATCTCCCTAGATTGTTAAGAAGCCCAAAGGAATCACTATCTAAGTATTTGAAATCTAATATTTTAAAAGCTAAAATTTAGTTTCAAAATTCAATTTTCATTCAAGACTACCAGTCAATGACATAATAATATTTATTTTAATATTTTAGTTGGATATTTCTTACTATATCATAGACATGCATTATCTTCATACTTATCAAATTGATAAATATAGTTTTAAAATTAATTTATTTTATGATTATATGAACTTAATTTGAATTAAAGTTAGAAGATTGAGGAGAAACCTGTATATTTTTGTTCTAAACTATTTCAGTTCTCCTCAGCTGTCATACTAGAAGTTGCTTAGAGCTTTCATGATCTCCATGAAATCATCTTCCTCCATTTTAATATTTGCAAATTAAATCCAGTAACCCTTGGTTAAATGTCATTTCATATTTAAAAAAAAAAAAACTGAATACAAACAGTGCCTCTCATTTACAGCTTATTTTTCTATCTGGATCATTATAACATGTTACTACTACCTTTTCCAATCTATACAAGTCTGTGCTTCTTTATACTCTTGTACTATTTTGTGCTTTGAAATCTATTTTATAATTAGATTTTAAAGTATGCCTCTTTTGCGCATGTGGGTATTTAATAAAATAGGTTGGTAAATATTTTTACTGCATTTTTAAACTTTATTTGACACATAGAGTTAGATAGTGAGAGAGAGAGACAAAGAGAAAGGTCTTCCTTCTGTTGGTTCACCCCCTAAATGGCCGCTATGGTCGGAGCTATGCCAATCTGAATTCAGGAGCCTCCTCCTGGTCTCCCATGCAGGTGCAGGGGCCCAAGCACTCAGGCCATCCTCCACTGCCTTCCCAGGCGACAACAAAGAGCTGGACTGGAAGAGGAGCAACTGGGACTAGAACCTGGCACCCATAAGGGATACTGGCACCACAGGTAGAGGATTAACCAAGTGAATGCTTGTAAATTAAGGAGGCTCTTTGCCAACTGCATATAAGAGTCCCTCACCAATTTATTACACCTGGCCAGGAAATAACTCAAGCCACTTCTTTTTTTCAACATAAATTTATTTATTTTATATTTACTTATATTTTTAAGATATATTTATTTATTTATTTGAAAGGTAGAGTTATATGGCTGCATCTGTGGGGCTGGGCAAGGCTGAAGCCAGAAGCCATCCCATGGGAGTGCAGGGGCCCAAGGACCTGAGTTATCTTTTGCTGCTTTCCCAGGAGCATTAGCAGGGAGCTGGTTCAGAAGTGGAGCAAATGGGACTCCAACCAGTGCACATATGAGATGCCAACGCTGCAGGAAGTGGTTTAACCCACTGCAAAACAGCACTGGCTCCCAAGCCACATCTATTTAAAACACTTCAAAGTGTTCATTGAAAAAATGAATATTATGAGAAAACTCTGCATGGATTTCCTTATTTTTTTCCACCAATACAAACTTATTTTTAAAGTAATTTTCCCTGAACAATGAAAGTTCCTGAGTGTATTCGACTGGTATTGTGTAAATATTTTTCTTCCATCTTTTCAGTAAACTATCAGTAAAAATAAAAGAAACATCTGAAATCTAAATGTAAAACTATAATTAAGAAGTGACATAATATTAAAATAGGAATTTCTGAAAATTAAAAGTCAAACATAATTGGCTAGCAAATTATTAGAGCACAAGTGCTCCATTGATCTTGGAAGCAGAGAGTCAAGGAAGCTGCCTGGGGACAAGAGGTTGGTCTCCTCAGATACAAGGAACAGCCACACAATAATGGCTTCTGCTGATTTTCACAGCACCAAGCAGTTACCTAAATTTCAGAAATCTTTTTGAGACAGTTCATTTCATTCAAAACTAGAAACAGTAAGGTAATCCTTTCCATAGTCATTCTGTTGAAAAGCAATCCTAGTACTTACTACACTGTCACTGGCGGTATGAGTGATCGAGTATAGCTCATTGAATAATCCATGTTAAATTAGCAATACACATAAGCAAATATAGCAATGGTAACCACATCATCTGGTGTGTGTATTATATATGTGTGTGCAGGCACATACATAATGCAGGCATAAACTATGTGTTTGTGTATATGTAATGTTTTAATGATTAATATAAGAGTTGAACTCAGGATGTGTTTTATAAGAGAGAGTCATAGGAGAGGATTATTCTTCAAAAGATGTTTAGAGGAATTGGAAGAGTTCTTCAGATACAAGAAATGAGATATAGGGCATAGCAGAGAAGAAAGCTGCGCAAGGAATTGAATTCAAATGTATATGCCTCTACAAAGAACTTTAGATCTCTGAATTTTCCATGCAATTGGACCTTGTTGAGTAAAGGAAGCAGCTAATGTCCCACTCAGCCACTTACTGATCATTTTCTGTTCCTCATAAGTGAGGAAATGCAAGCTGGCAAACGATAGCTCCCAAGTAGCTAAGGACAATTTTTCAGAGAAAGTAGCTGTATGTTTTCCAGCATCAGCACTAAACATCGACTGGGGATGATTATTTTGAGCTGATGAAGGAAAGTGGACAATCTTTGGCTTTTTTCTTCCTCACTTCTTAATTCATTTTAAAATTCACAGTTAAGATTTTCTTTACAATTATATTGAATATACATCTTAAGATGACTAGGATTGAAGTATTTATATTAAAGAATTAATTATTTATGCATGCATGCTATGTTTGTTTATTCTTGCATAAAAGGTACAGCTTAACTTACACATGGATGTCTTGGACAACTTTTTTAAATTTATTTTTTCTCTTGGCACTGTGTCAGTTTCACAGAGCTGCATGTCCTTTAGAAAGGACTAAAGACTCTGAAGAATATACAGCTCTAATAACTGAAGGACGTGGCATAGTAAAGGAGGCACAGTGAATTAATTCTAAGAGATTGCCAGGCAAAGGGTCATGCACATGATCCTTTCAAAATCAGCACAGGATGATTTTTTTTCCAGATTATGAACCATGAATAAGTCTCCAGATTTAGCATGGTTTAGGCAAGTCACAGCTGGAGGATGTTTCATCCTCCATTGCTCACTTAGTCATGTCAGACTGTGTAACTACTTTAAACAAGTATTGCAGCATCAACCTAAGTTCAAAAAATAATGTAAACAAATTGGCTATGGGTTCTGCAAGAGAGTTTCAAACTTTGGATAACACATGACAAATTGCTAGCTAGGCTCTCTTTGCTTGGCTATGCTACAGGTCAGTAATAGACACAGATTCATCCAACTCCATCTTTAAGTTTTATTGTTTAAAAGAAACCACCCTCTTGAATCCTGCTTAATTAAATCCTTCAATATTATTCTGTTTCCTGCATCTTTTGCAGTAAAAGAAAATGCCAGTATTAAGTACTAATTATTTGTATGATTCAATATGGCTTATTTATTGTTTTTAAGAAATATTTGTTTACCAATTAATGTAACACAAATTTGTTTATAATAATATATGATAGACATCGCGTTTGTCTCCCTCCACTACAAAAAGTTGAACTGTATAAAATATATCACAAATAGATTCAGTAAAATAACTAACTAATAATTAACAAACTCTATTTCTTATAGTCTTTTCCATCAGGATAATATCTTGTAGGGTTTTTAATTCTCTCTCCCAGGACACTTGATCTTTGATATCAGCATTATCGGCTTTATAGCTAATTAGTTTTACAAATATACCAAATAACAAATGTCTTGTAAGCAGACAAAAATCATTGCAAAATCATGTACTTGAAATTACAATAGTATTTTTTGACCTTCTCAACAAGTTCTATCTCTTCATTTAACATATGTTGATATAGATTGGTATCAATTTATTCAGATCAAGAACCAAGTTTTAGTTATTTCTTAATTTAAATCACTCATGAGGATGGCCTTGTAACCTTATATTAATTTTCTGTCTCTAAGTAAATAAATCACTGCAAACTGAATATCCTAAATCAATAAAAATTCACAATTTTAAAATTCTGTTGGTCAGAAGTCTGACACAAGTCTAACTGGCCAAAAGTAAGATGTTAAGAGAGTTGTATTCCTTCATGAAGCTTTATAGGAGGGTCCATATACTTCTAATTTGGATTATTGGCAGATTTCAGCATCTTTTAGCTACAGGACTTAGATCTCCCCTAGTAAGGCTGTCATTTGAGAGTCATCCTCACTTCCATGTGCTCTCCCATTCCTTGGCTCAAAGTCCACACCTTCCAGTTTCAATGTCAGCAATGGTACGTTGTGTCCATCCCATTTTTCAGATTTCTTCTCCTTTCCTAGTCTCATCTCTCTGACTCAGAGAGAAAGTTCTTCACTTGCAAAGATCCATGTGGTTAGATTACTTCCGTTCAGATAATCCAGAAAATAACACCATCACAAAGATTGTACCCAAACTTTGGCAAAGTGACTTATTCTGGGTAATAGAACATGTTAACAAATTCCAAGGATTAGAATGGAACATTCTGCAGACCACAGTCTTGTTTCATTCTACAAGGTTGGACCAATAATGGTTCCCAATAGACCTTATGTAAAAATAATTTACATTTTCCTTTTGTAGATAAAATTTGACTCAGTTCAGGGTAACTTCATGGGTAAATAGACTTGGCTTTTGTTTATGTATAAGGCTACATACAATCAGCCAAAAAGCACCTGGGCCCATTACGTTATATATTTATAATTTCTGGAAACTATAGGATCTCAGATTCCATGAAAATTTCTCTCTTGCATTTATACTGCATATATCCCAAGACATTATCTTTGAGATGTCTCTGTTTGTATGTTAGAAATATGCTCAATGCACATTTTTGGATCACAGTGCATGTTCTTTCCCCTTTTAGTTCCCTTGTGTGTTGGTCAGCAAGTATTTCCTTTCTTAAAATTTGTCTATAATTTTAACCCAAATCCTCTATGTAAAGACTTACGACTGTCAGATTGACCTGAAAAATCTGTCCATATATTTGACATCAGTATTAGCATGCAAATGCCTCTGGTTCATCCACTTCTAGTCATGAGGACTAGAATCAGAAAAATATAAGCTTATAAAATAGACATCCTAAGGCAGAGCAGATATAGATACTTATCAATCTCTGAATTATAATATCAAACAGAAAAATAAGAAGAAAATCAGTTCTAATGGAGAAACATATGTTTATTTGTCATCTCTTGCAATTTAACTCCATTTTCTCTACATTATCTTATCAATCTATCAAAATTTGATTGCATAAATTACATATATATTTTATTACATATATATTTGTTACATATATATTTTACTACATGCTCATTCAATATACAAAGTACAACACATCTTAATTTTTAACTGTACACCTCCCTTTGCCTACCTTTAATAAGTGAGTGTTACAACTGATAATCCTGATATTCAATGTACTGCTTCATTTTGTTTAGCTCTATAAGTTCTTGAAAAATTATACTTATTAGCCCTGTGTGTGATGAAATGGGTTCCTGCATCATGTGCTATATAAATAGAATATCCAAAATGAAATGTTTTTGCTCTGGATATCTATTTGCAATGAAGGTCTGTGCTTCAATTACTAGACATCCAAATTAAAAAAAATTAGAATCAGTACTCCAGTTAAAGATACACTAATAACTATATAAAACTCTTGGTAATAAAATGAATTTATTCTATCTGCCAGTTATATAATAGTCCAGACCATCCTGGTAGAAAAGCTTTGGGCGCCTTTATAATTTTTCCATTTCTAAAGTTTATATCTCATCATTGCTGAATATATATTATTTTATTCATTTTTAAAGATTTCTTTATTTATTTGAAAGAGTTAAAGTGAGAGGAAAAACAGAGAGAGAGAGAGAGAGAGAGAGAGAGAGAGAGAGAGAGAGAAATATTCCATCTGCTTGTTGACTCCCCAGATGACTGCAAGCCAGGACTTTCTTGTGGGTCTCTCAAGTGCGTGGCAGGGACCTACGTACTTGGAACATCTTCCCTTCTTTTCCCAGGTCATTAGCAGGGAGCTTGATTAGAAGTTGTAGATGGTGATTTTACCCACTACACCACAACTCCAGCTCTTAATAGACATGACTGTAGAAGAGTCATTATCTTGTTTCTTATTTTTGCTTTTAAATTCCATCTTCTAATTTACACTATTAAGTATGACATGAATTTTGATGGATAAATGTCTATTCCTGTAGAGAGTATATAGAAAATCACTTTTTGAATCTAGTGTAAATTTTTGTGTCTCACTGTTGATAATAAATGGAGATGGAAATTTACCACAAATCTTTTTCATGCAATCCATTAAGGTTAACTTCAGAAAACACAAATTTTTCTTTGCTGGAACTTGTGGCTAGTAATCTCAGTAGGACCATCTCAGAAGAATATAAAAATACTTTGACTCTATACCTGCTTTGTTATAGTAATTTTCATTTAAATTTTTGCACATATCCATATGATATAAAACTAACTCTAGCCTTAAAACCAAGATCCCTTGATTAAAAGACAATGTGCTTTTGCAGTGTTCAGCAATTTATTCCTTATTCCTAAACACTTTAAAAATTTTAGCCAAAATATAATGTATCATTTTAGGTGTTTACAAAACTATGAAACTCAAACCTAAGCCAACAGGAATACTGATTCAAGTAAAAAAAAAAAAACAATAAAGTTTTAACATGAACTCAAAGTAAGTGTGCAGCCTGTGGCACTGAAGCATAGCTCAAAAATTATGGTCCTTCAGTAGACTTATTTACTGGCTTTATTTTACAATATTCTTTTTTGTATTCTCTTTCAGATACATTCTATAAGGTTTAAATTCCTATTAACTAAACCTAGTAGAAAAGTAAATGACAGGGGACAGCACTGTGGTATAGTGGGTAAACTTGTCACCTGTAATGTGGTGCCTGTTTATGTCCCAGCTGGACTACTTCTGGTCCAGTTCCCTGCTAATGGTCTGAGAAAAGCAGTGGAAGGTAGTATAAAACATCTGGCATCTGCTATCTATTTGGGAGACCTAGAAGAAGCTGCTAGCTCCTTGCATCATCCTGGCTCAGTCCTGGCTATTGCGGCCATTTGGGGAGTGAACCAGTGTATGAAAGATTTATATCTTTGTCTCTCCTTTTCTCTCTGTAATACTGCCTTTTTTTTTTTTTTTACAGGCAGAGCTAGACAGTGAGAGAGAGACAGAGAGAAAGGTCTTTTTCCGTTGGTTCACCCCCCAAATGGTCACCATGGCTGGCACGCTGCACTCATCTGAAGCCAGGAGCCAGGTGCTTCTCCTGGTCTCCCATGCAGGTGCAGGGCTCAAGCACTTGGGCCATCCTTCACTGCCCTCCCGGGCCACAGCAGAGAGCTGGACTGGAAGAGGGGCAACCGGGACAGAATCCGGCGCCCCAACTGGGACTAGAACCCAGGGTGCCGGCGCAGCAGGAGGAGGATTAGCCAAGTGAGCCGCGGTGCCTTTGTTTTACAAGTAAATTTGGCAGTTGGAATTAGACTGTTAGAATTCAAGAAAACCTGTTAAGATATTTATAAGCATTACTTTAAGTCTGAGGTTGTCTCCCCCTCTCTACCTCCCTTCTCCCACACCCTTCTCTCTCTGGCCCATTCTGACTGTGCCAGTATGTGTATGTGTTTGCTTCCTGACCTTCTAAATAAACTGTATAATTTTTGTGATTTCCTGTACAGTATGAGAGCCTGTACTTAAAATGTAAGTAAAAGGCCAGGACCTAGAAAAGTGACCTATGTTAAATATAAGACTGGGAATAAGAGAGGAAGGAGATGTACAATTTAGGACATGCTCAATCTGACTTGCCCCAAATGGTAGAGTTAGAAACTCTAACTCTACCATTGAGTTAAGTTGAACTCTAAGTTGAACTTCCAATTCAATCCCATCAAGGTGGCATGTACCAATGCCATCTCACTAGTCCAAGTGATCAATCTCAGTTCACAATTGATCACAATCATAGGACTAAGAGTCAAAGGGATCACATAAACAAGACTAGTGTCTGTTAATACTAACTGATAGAATTAAAAAGGGAGAGAATGATCCAACATGGGAAGCAGGATACACAGCAGACTCATAGAATGGCAGATGCCCTAAACAGCGCTCTGGCCTCAGAATTAGCCCTTAAGGCATTCAGATCTGGCTGAATAGCCCATGAGAGTATTTTAGGCATGGAAAGCCAAGACACTGGGAAAAAAAAAAAAAAAAAAAAAAAAAAACTGAAACATCTCTGTGAGTGAGATCCCAGTAGAAAGAACAGGCCATCAAAGAAGGAGGTACCTTTCTCTGAAGGGAGGAGTGAACCTCCACTTTGACTATGACTTTGTCTAAATAAGATCGAAGTCAGTGAACTCAAGAGGCTTCCATAGCCTTGGAAACTCATGACTAGAGCCTAGGGAGATTTCTGACGCCATAAACAAGAGTGTCAAATTGTTAAGTCAACACTAGGAGTCACTGTGTACTTACTCCTTATGTGGGATCTCTGTCCTTAATGTGTTGTACAATGTGAATTCATACTATAACTAGTACTCAAACAGTATTTTATACTTTATGTTCTGTGTGGGTGCAAACTGATGAAATCTTTACTTAATATATACTAAATTAATCTTCTGTATATAAAGAGAATTGAAAATGAATCTTGATGTGAATGGAATGGGAGAGGGAGCAGGAGATGGGAGGGTTGTGGGTGGGAGGGAAGTTATGGGGGGGGGGAAAGCCATTGTAATCCATAAAATTATATTTACTAAATAAAAGTTTAAAAAAATAAAACCACAAAAATACCTGCTTAGATTTTCATATACAATACCATGTTTACCATTGTAGTAATTCTACTTATAATGGAAAAATTATAATTGATATTTTTTCTCTGACATTTAACCTATGTTCAGTTTTCCTAGCAGTGTTTATTTTGACAGGCAGAGTGGACAGTGAGAGAGAGAGACAAAGGTCTTCCTTTACCATTGGTTCACCCCCCAATGGCTGCTGCGGCTGGTGCATTTTGGCTGGCGCACCATGCTGATCTGAAGCCAGGAGCCAGGTGCTTCTCCTGGTCTCCCATGCGGGTACATGGGTCATGCTCCACTGCACTCCCAGGTCATAGCAGAGAGCTGGACAGGAAGAGGGGCAACCGGGACAGAATCCAGTGCCCCGACGGGGACCAGAACCCGAGGTGCCGGTGCTGCAGGCAGAGGATTATCCTATTGAGCCACAGTGCCGGCCCCTAGCAGTGTTTAATTTCAACCAATGCACAAATCTTACAGAAAAATATTATTATATAACAATTTTGAAATGTGTCTTTATTAAAATTTTAATTATTGCATTTTTTAAAGATTTAATTATTTATTTGAAAGGTGATAGAGGCAGAGAGGGAGAAAGAGAGGTCTTCCATCTGATGATTCACTCCCCAAATGGCCACAAGAGCTGCATTGATCCAAAGTCAGGACCCAGGAGCTTATTCTTATTCCGAGTTTCCCACATGGGTGCAGGGGCCCAAGTACTTGGGCCATCTTCTACTGTTTTCCTAAGCCATAGAAGAGAGCTAGATTGGAAGTGGAACAGTCAGGGCTTGAACCGGCAAGCAGCAGCTTTACCTGCTATGGCACAGTGCCAGCTCCCATAAGACTGTATTTATATATGCGTCCTTGCTCCAGTTGGCTCTGAGTATGGGACAGTGAGGCTAGAGATCTTGAATGCCACTCTCAGACTATCCTTTAGCATGGACAATGGAAATAATGAATGTGATTGGGATGTTGGTGGGTGGAGTGGAGTTGGCAGAGGGTGTTTGCAGGAGTCAATGAAGTGTCTGGTGGAGGAATGTGGGGGAAAAAAGAGATGAGTGGCAGGAAGAGACAGAAAATTTACAGCGTCTGGTTTGACAAAAGGTCTCTGGTGCAAGTACTTACCAGATCTCATCTTTAACTTCTGACATAGATCATGTTTAGGGTCACATGGCAATGTAGGCACACACACACACACACATGCACCTACATGTATGCATTGTGATTGTATGTGTATATGTATGTGTGTATTTCTACATAGTCTTTCGTATTTTATCAGTCTGCATAAGCCATATATATGGGTATTATGATTAGAATGTTTAACACATATTTTTGTCATTATCATTAAAGTTTCTGGTCTTGAAATCCTGAACAGATTTTAGTTTGCTATGCATTGACTAGGATACAACATCTCCTTTATCAAATACATTTGATAGTTTGGGAGATGTTGGTATATTAAACCAGAAAGCATATGAATTATTTTTAGGCCAGTAAGCATGATCAAAGATATGGTCCTTTCTCATCCTCTGCAGAAACTCAGTTTAGGCAGTAAACATTTTGGTTCTGGGTAAGAGACAGATTATGTATATTTTCTTGTTTTCTAGATGATTTAAATGTGGAATTAATGTTTATTTAAAAGAGATAAATTTTATCCACAAAACCATGTCAAAGACTGAAGATGCCACCAAAGCTGTCTTTAAAGAAAGAGAAATCCGAACAGAATGACAAGTGAATTAGTTATGTCAATAATCCATAGCTTCCCAACAAAGAAAACTCAAGCCCAGAAGGCATGACTGGCTTGGAGTCTTCCAAACAGTTAAAAAGCAACACCAGTCATTCCTAAACTCTTCCAGAAAGGAAGAGGGGAGAGACCGCAATCTATAAATCAGCCTGTGAATCCAGCATCACCTTGACACTTAAGATAGTCAAATATATCAGGAAAAGAAAGCTACTGATTAATAACTCTTATAAACAGAGGAGAAAAGAGATGCTAGCACTCCAAATCTACTGGTATACTAAATTAAGTTAATGACCTGTTAATGATGAGCATGACCAAAAATAAATGAAAAGGTGGTCCAACATATCAAAACAAATTTATTTAATGTATCAGTCAAAATAATGTAAGTAGGAGGATCATCACAATTTAGGAAGAAAAATATTTGACAACATCCCACACCTTTTTTATATTTAAGAAATACACATATACACATACACACAGACAACTAGGAATAGAGGGGAGATTTTTCACCATGTATTACATTTATGAAACATTCATGATGATTTTATTCTCAATGGTGAAAGCCTAAAAGTTTCCTTCCAATATCTGTAACAAGCAAAGCATGTTCACTTCATTAGAAAAATTCAAAATTATAGCCAACTATATTAAAGTATAAGGCAAGAACAATAAGCAGAAAGCCACCCAAATTATAAAGAAATTAGAGAAAAATCTCTATTCACAAAATGTGTATCAGGAAGCATAGAAAACTAACTCAACAAAAAAAGAAAAATGGAAAGACAAATGACCCAATGTACTTGATAGACATTTTTCCAAAGAAGATATAGAACAAGCACATTGAAAGGTGCTCACCATAATTTTTTATTAAGTAAATGAAAATCAAAATCTCAATAAGATACCTCTTCACATCCATTAGAAAGGTTATTATGTAGGAAAAAAAAGCATCCCAGAAAATCATTCATGTTGTGGAGGATGTAGAATAATTGGAACCCCATGTCGCTGATGGGTAGATAAAATGGAGCAGCCTCTGTGGAAAGCAGCTTGGTGACTTCCCAGTGAGATAAAAGAGAATCACCATAGTGCTCATCAGTTCCACTGATTCTTATGTATCTGAGAAATAGAAATAGGTGATCAAAGAAAAACTTATAACAGAGTGTTCATAGAAGCCTTATTCTCAATATCCTAATAGTGAAAGCAACCTAAATGTCTCTCAGTGGGATGCACTGATTTTTTAAAAAGTGACATATCCATATATGGAATATATTTCAACCATTGAACAAACAAAATCATGGGGGGTGGCAATTTGTCTTAGCAAGATGCTGCTTGGGATGCCCATATCCCAAATTAGAGTGACCAGCTTTAAGCCTTGAATCTGTTCCCGATTGTAGCTGTTAGCTAATGTGAACCTTAGGAACAAGCAGGTGATGTTTCAAATGGCTGGATTCTTTCAACCCACTTGGGAGACCTGGATTAAGTTTCCAGCTCCAGGCTTCAGTCTCTCCCAGATTTGTTTGTTGTAAATATTTGGGGGAGTGAATTAGAAGGCAGCAGTTTCTCTTTGATTATGACCCTATCGGAATAAGATCAAAGTCAGCGAACTCTAAAGGCTTCCATAGCCCTGGCAACTCATGACTAGAGCCTAGGGAGATTACTGACGCCATGAACAGGAGTGTCAAATTGTTAAATCAGCAACAGGAGTCACTGTGTACTTACACCCCATGTGGGATCTATCCCTAATGTGTCGTCTAAAGCCAAGTGATGCTATAACTAGTACTGAAACAGTATTTTTACACTTTGTGTTTCTTTGTGGGTACAAACTGATGAGATCTTTACTAATTATATACTGAATCGATCTTCTGTATATAAAGATAATTGGAAATAAAAAATTGGAAATGGCATAGAAAATTAATTAATTTTTTTAAAAAATATTATGTAGGATCTCTGTCTTTAATGTACTGTACACTCTTATTTAATGCTATAACTAGTACTCCAACAGTATTTTTTTTCACTTTGTGTTACTATATGGGGGCAAACTGTTGAAATCGTTACCTAATATATACTAAACTGATCTTCTGTATATAAAGAGAATTGAAAATGAATCATGATGTGATTGGAAGGGGAGAGGGAGCAGGAAAGGGGAGGGTTGTGGGTGGGAGGGAAATTTTGGGAGGGGGAAGCCATTGTAACCCATAAGCTGAAATTTAGAAATTTATATTCATTAAATAAAAGTTTAATTAAAAAAAAGAAAAATAGTTGAGACTCTAATCATATTTATGAAAAATACTGTAAGGTTGTGATTAGTATCTGTAACCTTTTGACAAACATTGTTCTAGGAAGACAATACAAGGTTAAGTCAATTTCTAAATAATATTTGAACATAGATGGCACTACTTCAGATTTGCCTGGGAAAGGGGGCTGACAGTGATGATCTCCTTTGGGAAGACCTGTATCCATTTTTGTTTCTTCTAATCTATGTGTGTGAAGCCTGAATTGGCAATAATTTAAGAGGAAAAAAAATGACACCATAAGTATTCCTATAATCATTGATCTTGCCTGCTAATTAATTCTCACTACCTTGATAGCCGAAGTCTTCAAATGGAATGTATTTAATAACCTTTCCATTTATTCCCAGTGGCATGATGAGACTGACTTATACAATCTAGTGTACTATTATCAGAAAAATGACTGATTTATGGTTATTAAAGTGTCTGAATAATTAATCTGACATTCTGGATTTCCAGTGCCTTTACTAACTCACCTCATTTCCTTTTATTCCTTCTCAGCTGACATTTCTATGGTAATAACCTAGATTACAACAATGACTACACTCCCTCCAAACTATAGATTATAAGCATGTGGTCTCTGACCATTCCATAGTTGTTTCCAGGCCATCTGTTAACACGACCAATTGGTCTCTTCCCACGTCCTCCCTTCATCCTTTATAATTTGGTTGTCAAGGCTCATCCCTTAATGACTGATTCCTTGCTTGCTTCTGCAAATAATTATTGCTTTTCTGGGAGGAGGAAATTCTGGTGCATCCATCTCTTCACTTACTCTGTAACTAAATATAAAGGAAAAAGCATATCTGGATTCAAAACCTAACAAACAGGAAACTTTGAACTTTCTGCTCTTGATTCTCCCTACTCACCTTATTTCTTATTTTACTGGGAGAATAAACCAATAAAAGGGACTTGTTCACAGCCATCTCTCACAAGTCTTTGAAAACACCTGCATTGTTGTCAGATACTTGGCCTTGCCTATTAGGGTAGGTGACTCTTGCTAGTACCAAATTCAACTGCTGCTGTGCAATGGGTTCCATCATTTCCCCCAGTCAAGCATTTGACTACTGTGATGAATCACTTTACTCTATGTATCATATCTCCCTGTTTATGAAACCACTGCTATTCCCATCAAATAGTTTCTAGTATTTTTCATGTTAAAAAAGTGAATTATTGCCCACTATAAAGCAATCATTTCTGTAAATAACTGAAAACAATGGTATAAATAATCAGGTTCTTTTTAAGTATTTCTCAATCAGACATTCTTGCTTATACTTTATACTTTCTTTTTAAGTCAGTGACTCTAATCACATCTAGGCTTGCATATTTCAATATCTGTTCTGAGTTAACCACTTTCCTTTTCAAAAATACCTCCTCCACTTGGTTTCCAAGGCACTATAGTCTTCAAGTTTACCTCCTCCTGCAATGTCATTTTACTTCAGTATTTTTATTGAATGTTTCCCCCTGTGCCCTAATTGGAAATGTTGGAATGTCCTAGGGCTCAATTTTTCCTCCTTTGTACTCACTTCGTATGTGATTCCTTCTAGTTTCATGACTGACAACTCCAAAATTTGTATCCACAATTGTAACTGCTTCCCTAAATTCCATAGGTAACACACACACTTTAATTTCTGAGGTGTATATTAATTTTAATTCATCTAAATATATATTTTAAAAGAATTTCACCCAAAATCTACTCCTGTTTCCAGTCTTCCACTCGTTTACAAAGTAGTAACCCAATTTACCTATTGCCCAGGTAAGAATATAGAGTTCAGGTTGAATTTTGTTGTTTTTCTATATCTCAAATTAAGGGCAAGTATATAAACTGTTGCTGATATCAGAAATTAATGCCCGAACCTGAACCAATTAACTTCAAGGCTCATCTCCTTACTTGTATTTTTTTCTTCTCTTGATTGTTTTTGTTTGTATATTTTTGCCTAACAGTGAGGATGGATCTAGAAATCAAAGCAGATGGAACCCTATCATGACAGAACATTCAGGAACCACCATCCATTCTCTGGCTACTTTGAATTAGATCACTTCCTTTGCTTTTCTTACACTGTTTTAGTTAGAATGGTCTTTCTGGTTTCTCAACATATCCACCATTCTGTCCTCAAGGCTTTACACAGACTATATTACATATTCCATAATTGTAGTCTTCAGTTTAATTCACATTTAATTCAGGTACTGCTGAAATGTCATATCCTTAAAAGGCTTTCATATTCTTCATGGTTGACTAGCTTTTCATTTAATTTACTTTTCAAAAAAAATTTAATATTTTGTATGCTTTAGCAATTCACCTTGACATTGAACAGCAATGCCAATAAAAGAATTAAAAACAGAATTCTAAATAAATATTTGTAGGTTTGTTGTTGTTGTAGCCTTAGTCACAATAACAACATGCAAAAACTATGAATGAATAGAAAAATTTTGGTATGAGTACAGGTACACTGAAATATTATTCTACCTTCAAAAATAAAGGAAATCTTTTCATATGCTACAACATGAATAAACCCTGATGACTTTATACTATGTAATATAAACAAATGTAAGAAAGAAAAATAATGTATGATACTACCACATGAGGTATGTAAAATAGTTCAACTCAGACTCAGAATATAGAATAGTGCTTGTAATGGGCTAGATATTGGGGAGAGGAGAGCTGGTCACTGTATATAATATTTCAGTTTTCCTAGGAAAAAAATTTATGCATAAGGTAAAACAATATGTGTACTCGAACTGGCGCCCATACGGGATGCTGGCACTGTAGGCGGCAGCTTTACCTGCTATACCACAGGATGGGCCCCAAGGACTCTGTATTTTTGATTCACTGCCCTGCTAACATGCATCATGAGAGGCAACAGTTCAAACTTCCTGACTTTGGCTTCATCCAGCCCTGGATTTGGTGGGGATTTTGGGTGTGAACTATCAGATAAAAGATGTCTCTGTCTGCCTCTCTTCCTTGGAAATACAGTTAAAATGTTTGTGTTCATCCACGGCTACTATTACTAATAGAAAAATCTTCACTGAAGTACATAATAGAAGGGAAATGATTATATGGTTAGTCCATGTAGAACTTTGACCTCTCAAGTTTTATATACAGATATCTTCAGTTGTATTAATTGTATATAGAAAATGAACATACATTATGAAAAATCATGCAGATGTAAATTTGAGTTCAATTTTAATGCCTCTTGGAATTTTATGCACATAATATAATCAATATTTAAAATTCTGTGTGTTCACCGCTAATCAAGACGTATTACAGCTATATGATGAACACGAGGGTTAAAAATACCACTATGCACCTGAATCAAAAGAGAATGAGATAGCAAGAGTGAGCAGGGAAGAGCACTATGTCCCAGCCGAAAGCATTTGAACTAAAATCTTCTTTGTGCAGGGGAGTAAGTATTCTTTTAAAAATTCTCCTAGGTAATTATGTGACACAAAGAGAGTGCAGGGTAATTATTTGCAGTATAAGATATGTCACATAAAATATTGTTAGTTAATTAGAGGTCTCATTACTTATTTTCCTATCTATTGTTCTTGGATAATCTTCAAAATCTCTATTGGAAGTGTTGACATGTACAGTCATTTATCTGAACCATCAACAGATATGACAATTTTGAGCAGCAGCTTACATTTCCACATGTGATTTCTATATTCTTAATGTGCTGTCCTGTAGCATGGTTATGTGAGCACAAATTAAGAATATTAAAGAGAATGTTTGTGGCCTTATTTTTAGTATGTCTATAGCTGAGAGCCTGTTAAAAGTCTGAAGCCTTGATGTTTTAATAACTAGCATGTTCAATGCTTGTGTGCAAATGCTTTTACTGACATACTGGACAGGATTGTAGAAATTTTCATAACCCTTTAACTTAAAGGAATTTAAAGTTTATACAGGGTTAATATTTTCCATGAAATAGGGTCATATTAACATGATTTTGCCTATCAGAATATTGTTCTTATTTTCTACTTTTCTAGTTTTGATGTCTGATCAAGCATAAAGATTTAAGAAAAAGCATAATGATTTTGCTTAAAAGTATCCAATTCATATGAAAATAGGCCTAAATTGGATCTTTGATTAACCACTTTAATAAATCCAGTAAAGTTAATAACCTAAGTTGTCTGAAAAATTCGGCTTCATGTAGCTTTGCAGTTAATGAGTTCAGCTGAATTTAGAATAATGTCTTAAATATTCTCTTTTCATGGAGTCAGCAATAATACCTAATGAAATCTGAAGTAACTTTATTGTATGTGGTAACATGCAACTAATCAATTTTTGACATTTTAATTCTATCTCTTTACTCATTCTCGATTAAGTAAGTAGCAATCGCATTTCACTTTCAATGCAGTACAGACTCGTTTAAACTTCTACAGCAGAGACCGTGGGGAAAGTGACCTAGAAAGGTAGCAGCAGAGCTTGCTTGTGGGAACTTGAGACACACAGGATCCAGACCCTTGAAAATGTAAAATATTTAAAAATAAAATGTGTCCGAGGGCTGGCCTTGTGGCATAGCAGATGAAGACCCTGTCTGGACTCAAGCATCCCATACTTGAGTGTCTGTTCAAGTCCCGGCTGTTCTACTTCCAATCTAGTATCTTACATTGTGCCTGGAAAAGTAACAGATAACGACTGATGTATTTGGGACACTAACACCCACATGGGAGACCCAGATGGAGTTGTAGGCTCCAGGCTTCAGTGTGGTCCAGCCCTGACTATTATGACCATTTGGGTGTGAACCAGGGGTTGGAAATCTCTCTTTCTCTTTCTGTGTGTGTCTCTCCCTCTTTCTGCCACTTTGCATTTCAAATAAATAAATAAATAATCTTTTTTAAAATGATTTATTTTATTTATTTGAAAGACAAAGCTAAAGAGAGAAGCAGAGAGAGAGAGAGAGAGAGAGAGAGAGAGAGAGATCTTCTATCCACTGGTTCACTCCCAGATGGCTGCAAAGGCTGGAGCTGCACCAATCCGAAGTCAGGAGCCAGGAGCTTCTTCTGGGTCTCCCATGTGGGTGCAGGGGCCAAGCAGTTGGGCCATCTTCTGCTGCTTTCCCAGGCCATAGCAGAGAGCTGGACTGGAAGTGGAGCAGCCTAGTCTTGAACTGGCGCCCATATGGGATACCTGCGCTTTAAATCTGCACCAAAGCGCTGGCGCCATTAATTTTTTTTAGACCATCTCAAAAAAAAAATTAATTTAAAAAAAATATTATGTAGGATTTCTGTCTTTAATGTGCTGTACACTGTTATTTAATGCTATAACTAGTACTCCAACAGTATTTTTTTCACTTTGTGTTGCTATATGGGGGCAAACTGTTGAAATCTTTACTTAATATATACTAAACTAATCTTCTGTATATAAAGAGAATTGAAAATGAATCTTGATGTGAATGGAAGGGGATAGGCAGCGGGAAAGGGGAGGGTTGTGGGTGGGAGGGAAGTTATGGGAGGGGGGAAGCCATTGTAATCCATAAGCTGTACTTTGGAAATTTATATTCATTGAATAAAAGTTTAATAAATGAAAAAAAAATGAAAAAAAGTGAAAAAAATAAAGTAATATGAAATCATGAAAATTTTCTTTATTTATATTAGTTTGTGTTGTGAGAGACAAAGACTATGTCAATTTCAACTTCCCTACTCAGGATTTGGAGTGTTTACTATTGAATCCAGAAGATTTTATTTTATGTTCCTGTATATTAAAACATGATAGTACATTATATAAAGTGCATGTGTAGAGGCCGGCACTGTAGCATGGTGGTAAAGCTCCCACGTGGGACGCCAGCATCCCATATGGGCACTAGTTCAAGTCCTGGCTGTTCCACCTCTGATCCAGCTCCCTCCTAATGTGCCTGGGAGGCCAGTAGCAGAAAATGGCCCAAGTTCTTGGGCCTCTGCACCCACATTGAAGACCCAGAGGAAGCTTCTGGCTTCTGGCTGTGGACTGTCACAGCCCTGTTTGTTGTGGCCATTTGGGGAGTGAACCAGCAGATGGAAGATCTCTGTCTCTCTGCCGGTCTCTCCTTCTCTCTCTTTGTAACTCTTTCAAATAAATAAATATATATACTTAAATTACTTATGTATATACAATTACATGCCTTTAATATGTGTAGTTAAGTACCCTGTCCCTTAAACATTATGGAATACACTTTGCAGTTGTGTAATCATCAATGTAGTTTTTGTTACTTTAAGTAGAAATTTACTTTCCTTATTAATACATATCTGAAAATACAATCAAAACAAATACACATGCAAATACTTGCTTTCAAAACCAGTTTTCAGCAAACAATTTAAGATCAAGATTTACCTCTACTAAGAATGAGTGGGAATACTATTTCTATTAAATTCCTTTTTAAAATTATATAAAAGCTATGAATCTCCTACTGTGATCAGAGAGGAATATTGCATTTGTGTAAGTATCTTAACAGCAGACAGGCTGGCATTCAATTTCATTCAGACAAAATAAATGCTATTTACATTACTAAGAAGTCAGATTAAATATTATGTTAAATTTATTATAGCATTAACTACATCTATATTGGTATTTTAATATTTTGCAAGACAAAAGGGAAATATTTAATATTAAATATCCAGGCTCTTTCCTCAGAAGGTTCCATGGATTACCTTTTCATCACATTTCCACTCAATTATTTACAAGACAATGACTTACAAGGTAGTAATTAAAAAAAAAATCTTTCAAGTATATCATTATAAAATTGAAAAACATTAGGAAAGAGAAGGGAGGGGGCATAGGGTGGGAAATATCATTATGCTTATAAAATGGTTTATATGAAATGCATGAAATTTGTTTGCTTTATATAAATAAAAAGTAAAGAAATGAAATATAATTTGAGGATTTTCCAGAATATTCATTCTAGCATTTTATTAAAATACTAGATTATGTCTGTTCTATCTACAATAAAAACATTAATTTTTGTGAACAATATATGTTTAAAATTCTATTTGGGAAACGGTTGATACCTAATATATTTTATGTACTTTTATGTAAAGACAATAAATTCATGTATTTTATATATACAATGTTAAGCCTATAATGATATTTCCCACTCACCTACCTTCTGTTCTCCTTCCTTCCTTTCTTTTTGTTTTTCCTTTTAATTCTTATGATAATGTACTTTCAATTTTCTTTATAGTGACAGACTTAATCCTCCTCTAAATAAAAATTCAACAAGTAGAAAGACGACCATTCCATAGGATTATAGACAGGGGCTATAAGCAATCAAATCTCAAGAAGTCCATTTCACTCATGTACATTACATTTAGGAAAATATGATATTTGTTTGTTCTATATAGAAGACAATGTAATTGAAATAAGATTTCTTACAGCTTATTTCTCTAATTCTACATTATTTAATGTCACAGCTTTATCAACATTAGTGTACCTTATTCAATGGCATAATCCCTTTTCAACCATCTCTACTACTGTGCCACAGTTTGAGATAGGGCATTAAGCTATATTGTAGCAGAAACATTAAAATCTTAATGGAAACAAGCTTAATGTTTATGTTTTAAAGGCAGCAATAATTTTAGACTCATTCCCCTAAGTATCATAGAGAAAATTAAAGGTAAAAATATAGCAAGCTATCATCCATATTTTCTGTTTTCAGGATATGTCAATTTAAGAGCTCACTTCAACAAAAATGTTTTTAAAGGTCTTATTTCTTTATGAGGAAGAAGGGGGGAGAGAGAGAGAGAGAGAGAGAGAGAGAGAGAGAGGGGTTCCCTATCTGCTTCTTCAATCCACAAATGTTAGTCCAGGAATTTAGACAGATCTCCAGGTGGTGGCAGGCACCAAAATACTTGAGCCCGGAAGCTGGAATTAGCAGTACAGCTGAGGAGCCTAGGCACTACTATGTCGGATACCAGGGTCCCTGGTAGGGTGTGAGCTGCTTGAGCAAATGCCTGACCTTACGAAATTTTGACAAAACAAAAGAACAACCGAATTTAATATCCTCAATTCTTTAAACAGCAATACAATAGCATATATGCATTCTTGAATACCATGTCACCACTATTTTTTTTTTTTTTGACAGGCAGAGTGGATAGTGAGAGAGAGACAGAGAGAAAGGTCTTCCTTTTTGCAGTTGGTTCACCCTCCAATGGCCGGCACATCGTGTTGATCCGAAACCACGAGCCAGGCGCTTCTCCCGGTCTCCCATGCGGGTGCAGGGCCCAAGGACTTGGGCCATCCTCCACTGCCTTCCCGGGCCATAGCAGAGAGCTGGCCTGGAAGAGGGGCAACCGGGATAGAATCTGGCGCCCCAACCGGGACTAGAACCCGGTGTGCCGGTGCTGCAAGGCGGAGGATTAGCCTGTTAAGCCACGGTGCCGGCCACCACTATTTTAATACTACACAAATTGGAAACTAGAATTCTTGACCTTGAGGTGACATTTTATAGTTTTATCAAGTTTTATGACTTGCTTTTTAAAAATAACTATTTATAGTATTTCAACAGCATATTGGTCTCTGAAATCCTACTCTCAGCCTTGGCACATTTTTTAATTATCACAGCCAATAACAAGAGGTAGTTGAGATTCTGAATACACATTTAAGGTTAACACATACATAAAAACATACACACATAAAAGGCCTTTAAAAATGTATGGAAATAAGTGTTAGGGGAAGATTTAAAAATTTAAACATGGATTTAAAAATTTTGCCTTAAAATAAACATTTTAATTCCACTTTTCCACAAATTTTGGGAGCACCCTTGTATATGAGTATAATAAATACCTGAAAGTAAGCATCTAAAAACTTTTCAAAGCTAGATATGCTCTCTCAAGAGAGTTTAGGCAAATGTAGGGAGATTGCCAAATTAAGAAGTGCAATGGAGCATTCTTCCCTCCTTTAGAGTGTATGTTACCTAGAAAAACATGAAATTTTCTATGTGCCATTTTATTTATTTAGCTTATGAATTTCTAAGAATGGCTTGATATTTTATTGCAACCTCAAAATATTGTAGAAAACTACACTTATTCATTGCTTATCCATTGTTCACTTTCATAAACTTTGATGTTAAATACAATTAATAATTTTCTTAAAGTAATGTGATTACTATTACAAAGCCACAATTATTGTGCACACTATGTCTCTAGCTCTAAAAAATATTTCCATAAGCTCAAGTGTATATAATGTCAATTTCCATGTTCACCAAAAGATTTCATAAATTGTATTTAGCATATATAAAACAGTAAACAATTACAAAGCATCAATTAGTTATATGCATCTTATAATATCTGATAATATACCAAAATTTCAAAAATAATATTTAATTCCATCATTTGGAAAATTGATTTGTATAGTTATTTGTGACTAAAGTTCAATCTGTGAACATATTTTTTTAAAGACTTATTTATTTATTTGAAAGTCAGAGTTACACAGGGAGAGAAGGAGAGGCAGAGAGAAAGAGAGAGGTCTTCCATCCGCTGGTTCACTCCCCAGTTGGCCTCAATGGTTGGAGCTGTGCCAATCTGGATCCAGGAGCCAGGAGGTTCTACCAGTTTTCCCATGTGGGTGCAGGTGCCCAAGGACTTGGGCCAACTTCTATTGCTTTCTCAGGCTATAGCAGAGAGCTGGATTAGAAGTGGAGCAGCCAGGACTCGAAGGGGAGCCCATATGGGATGCTGACACTACAGGTGTCAGCTTTATCTGCTACGCCATAGCACTGGCCCCCATGAATATATTTTAAAATTAATAAAAATTAACAATAATATTTTTTGAATTTTAAGTTTTTTTTATGATATTATTGTACATGTACCTTGTATATATGTTTTGGTAAAGACTTATTTATTTGACAGGTAGGACTACAGGCAGAGAGACAGAGAGAAAGGTCTTCCACTTTGGGAATGCCCCAAATGGCTGTAAAGGTCAAAGCTGGGCCTATCTAAAGCCAGGAACCAGGAGCTTCTTGGAAAATACTCCAGCAGCACAGGCAGTCAAAACCAAAATTAACATTTGGGATTGCATCAAATTGAGAAGAGGCAACCAACAGAATGGGAAAAAATATTTGCAAACTATACTACAGATAAAGGGTTGATAACCAGAATCTACAAAGAAATCAAGAAAATCCACAACAACAGAACAAACAACCCACTTAAGAGATGGGCCAAGGACCTCAATAGACATTTTTCCAAAGAGGAAATCCAAATGGCCAACAGGCACATGAAAAAATGTTCAAGATCACTAGCAATCAGAGAAATGCAAATCAAAACCACAATGAAGTTTCACCTCACCCCGGTGAGAATGGCCCACATTCAGAAATCTACCAACAACAGATGCTGGAGAGGTTATGGGGAAAAAGGGACACTAACCCACTGTTGGTGGAAATGCAAACTGGTTAAGCCACTATGGAAGTCAGTCTGGAGATTCCTCAGAAACATGAACATAACCCTACCATACAACCCAGCCATCCCACTCCTTGGAATTTACCCAAAGGAAATTAATTTGGCAAATAAAAAAGCCATCTGCACATTAATGTTTATTGCAGCTCAATTCACAATAGCTAAGACCTGGAACCAACCCAAATGCCCATCAACAGTAGACTGGATAAAGAAATTATGGGACATGTACTCCATAGAATACTATACAGCAGTAAGAAACAACAAAACCCGGTCATTCGCAACAAGATGGAGCAATCTGGAAAACATCATGCGGAGTGAATTAAGCCAGTCCCAAAGAGAAAAATATCATTTGTTTTCCCTGATCAGTGACAACTGAGCACCAAAGGGGAAACGTGTGAAGTGAAATGGACACTATAAGAAACAATGACCTGATCAGCTCTTGTCCTGACTTTAGATGTACAATGTAATACTTTATGCTTTTTAGTATTTGTTGTTGTTGTTGTTGTTCTAGTACTAGTGGTTGAACTCTGTAATTAACACACAATTATTCTTAGGTGTTTAAATTTTAACTGAAAAGTGATCCCTGTTAAATATAAGAGTGGGAATAAGAGAGGGAGGAGATGTACAATTTGGGACATGCACAATCAGACTTGCCCCAAATGGTGGAGTTAGAAATGTGCCAGGGGATTCCAATGCAATCGCCTCAAGGTGGCATGTACCAATGCCATCCCACTAGTCCAAATGATCAATTTCAGCTCACATTTGATGGCTCTGATAGGTCTAAGAATCAAAGGGATCACACAAACAAGACAAGTGTCTGCTAACACTAACTGATAGAATCAAAAAGGGAGAGAAAGATCCAACATGGGAAGCGGGATACACAGCAGACTCATAGAATGGCAGATGTCCTAAACAACACTCCGGCCTCAGAATCAGCCCTCAAGGCATTCGGATCTGGCTGAAGAGCCCATGAGAGTATAGTAGGCATGGAAAGCCAAGATATCATGGAAAAAAAAAAAAAGACCTAAATGAATGATGTTTGTGAGTGAGATCCCAGTGGAAAGAACGGGGCCATCAAAGAAGGAGGTACCTTTCTCCGAAGGGAGGAGAGAACTTCCACTTTGACTATGACCCTTTCGGAATAAGATCAAAGTCAGGGAACTCTAAAGGCTTCCATAGCCCTGGCAACTCATGACTAGAGCCTAGGGAGATTACTGACGCCATGAACAGGAGTGTCAAACTGTTAAGTCAGCAACAGGAGTCACTGTGTACTTACACCCCATGTGGGATCTGTCCCTAATGTGTTGTCTAATGTGAAGTGATGCTATAACTAGTGCTGAAACAGTATTTTTACACTTTGTGTTTCTGTGTGGGTACAAACTGATGAGGTCTTTACTAATTATATACTGAATCGATCTTCTGTATATAAAGAGAATTGGAAATGAAAAAAACAACCTGGTGTTAAATTGGAAATGGCATAGAAAATTAATTAATTTAAAAAAATATTATGTAGGATCTCTGTCTTTAATGTGCTGTACACTGTTATTTAATGCTATAATTAGTACTCCAATGGTAGTTTTTTCACTTTATGTTGCTAGATGGGCAAACTGTTGAAATCTTTACCTAATATATACTAAACTGATCTTCTGTATATAAAGAGAATTGAAAATGAATCTTTATGTGATTGGAAGGGGAGAGGGAGCAGGAAAGGGGAGGGTTGCGGGTGGGAGGGAAGTTATGGGAGGGGGGAAGCCATTGTAATCCATAAGCTGTACTTTGGAAATTTATATTCATTAAATAAAAGTTTAATAAAAAAAAGAAAAAAGCCAAAAAATAAAATAAAATACAGCTTTATCAATAATTTTACTAGCTTTTTTATAAAAATGCATATGCTTACATGTGATAGACTCATTATTTAAAATAAAGTAATATATGATTTTAAAATCCTCATTTTAAACTTGGTCTAAGATAATATTATATATGCAATATAATGATCAGTGATAGAAATAAACCATAGAACTACCAGAAAAGATTCACATTTGTTATGAGTGGAGTACATGAAATTACAGTGATGATACATACAGATCAATTTAAAATTTTTCCTTCTTTGGCTTCCTATTTATTCTCTTTTATTCTAAACAAAATAGTACAGATGTCTTAAGACAAAGGCCTTCAGGTAGTAAAATACAGGAAAGTGCCCCACCAGTGCCCAAGTTCTTGGAGTGGAAGTCACTGTAAGGAAGTGCTTCTTTTTCAAGTATTAAATTTATCATTTATAAATTTGACATATCCCTATAATAGTATTTCATTCTCATCCAAGAAGGAATTTACTTACTTACTCTGATTTGTGATTCATGCTATGACCTCTGAATATTTTTGGTCATATCTGCTCATGACTTGATGTCCATGGTTCCTATCACTGGAATAGATTGGAATTAAAAATGAAGGTAAAGTTGCCACTGCAATACTGTCATTCCACATGAGTACCAGTTGATTTCCCTGCTGTTGCACTGCCAATCCAGCTTCCTGCTAGTGGCCTGGGAGAAGCAGCAGAAGACTGTCCAAGTGTTTAGTCTCTTGTCATCCACGTGGGAGACCCAGATGAAGCTCCTGGCTCCTAGCTTCTGCCTGGCCCAGTCCCAGCCATTGAAGTTGTCTGGGGAAGTGACTCAGCAGATGAAAGCTGTCTCAGTTTCTCCCTCTCTCTGCAAGTCTAAATTTCAAATAAAGAGATAAATAACTTTAAAACAAAACAATGAAAGTTCCAACATTCATTTTTCTATAATAGATTTTTTAAAGCATCAAATATTGCTCAAATATTAATATCACTAACAAAATGGAGCTGTTTATTTGGGCCAAAATTATCAACATAAATATGCTTGACAAGTCAGTGAAGCAAGTTCAGAATGTCAGCTGTGCTTTTCCGTTTTTATTTCTCTTTTCCTCTCTCACTTTTTTTTTACTCTGAGAAAATTGTAAAATATATTTTGACCTCTTTTCCTCTCATCTATCATAGCTAGATAATCCAACAAAATAATCATTCAGAAAATTAGTAATATTGTCTTCAACATGTTATATAGTCTTAAAACTTTGAGACAAAAATCTTTAACTCTCTGCATACTTTTTTTTTTTTCGACAGGCAGAGTGGATAGTGAGAGAGAGAGACAGAGAGAAAGGTCTTCCTTTTTGCCGTTGGTTCACCCTCCAATGGCCGCTGCAGCCTGCGCATCGTGCTGATCCGAAGGCAGGAGCCAGGTGCTTCTCCTGGTGTCCCATGCGGGTGCAGGGTCCAAGCAATTGGGCCATCCTCCACTGCACTCCCAGGCCACAGCAGAGAGTTGGCCTGGAAGAGGGGCAACCGGGATAGAATCCGGTGCCCCGACCGGGACTAGAACCCAGTGTGCCGGCGCCGCAAGGCGGAGGATTAGCCTGTTGAGCCATGGCGCCGGCCCTCTCTGCATACTTTTATAAGTTCTGTGAATTGTTCTCATTTATAAATTAAAATATATTATATAAGTAAGGTAATTTTTCTATATTTTGATGTTCAGAAAATTTTAAAAGTCATAATTTCACTGCTCTGTAAATGCAGAGCTCAGATACATACCAGAGAATAATAGTTTTTCAAAGCTGAAATGAAACATTGACACTAGTACTAACAGCACAGGTGATTATGAATATTTAGAGAGTTGTATATATATATACACACACACACACACACATATATATATATATATATATATATATATATATCTGTATCTGTCTGTATTTAAATAGGTGAAATTGCATTCTCTTTAAAGGATTGTCAATTACAAATGCTCTCTAACATATTTGTTAGAACTGCTAAAATTAGTGTATAGAGACACTAATGGTCCAATAACCTGTTAAAACTAAACTTTCTCAGAAATATATTTTTCACAAATTTCAATTTGCATACCAGGGTAGCTGTATACCCAAGACATTAGAATTTCTGTAATTCATGAGTCTTCATACATTCAACATAACTCCTTATAAGAAGAAAAAAAAAATTCTTCTATCTTTTCACAGTATCTGAAAAATACTCTTTGAAAATGCAATGTTATACAAACAAAATTGCTTAGTAGATAGAAAAGTCTTTTTAAAAGATTTATTAAAGTATTTATTAGAAAGACAGAATGATAGAGAGAGGGAGAGATACAGAGACAGATAACTTCCATCAACTTGTTCATCCCCGAAATGGCCACAATAGCCAGGATGATTCAGGCTGAAGCAAGGAGACAGGAACTCCAACTGGGTCTCCCACATGGGCATCAGGGGCCCATGTACTTGGGCCATTCTGACCTGCTTTCACACCCCCATCAGAATTGGAACAGTTAGAATATGAACCAGTACTCTGACATGGGATGCTGACATTGTAAATGGTGACTTAAATGGCTGGAAACAATGCTGGCATCTGTTCTATGCCTTTATATGATCGACAGTGCAGTGGATTTGTTAAAAACAGCATCACCACAAAGACATGAATAATACATTGCAGTATACATTAGGGTGATTGCAATATCACTATATGATAGAATTTTCAGTTCCATTATAATCTTATGAGACCACCATTGTGTATGTGGACCATTTTAACATGTCATTATTCACCATTCAATTACATCAAACTTATTTGTTGGCATGCATTGAGATATTTCCACTTTTTTAAAAGATTATTTATTTTTATTCTTTGAAAAGCAGAGTTACAGAGAGAGGCAGAGAAAAAGAGAGAGAGAGAGAGAGAGAGAGAGAGAGAGAGAAACTGAGAGAGAGAGAGAGAGATCGAGAAAGAGAGAGAGAGGGATTCCATCTGGTTCACTTCCCAAATGGCTGCAAAGGCTGAGGCCCGGCAGGACCAAAGCCGGTAGCCAAGAAATTCTTTCGGGTCTCCCACATGGGTGCAGGAGCGCAAGAACTTGGGCCATCTTCTGCTGCTCTCCTAGGTGCATAGGCACATTAGCAGAGAGCTGGATTGGGAGTGGAGCAGCCTGGACTCAACCAGTGCCCATATAGGATGCTGGTGTTGTAAGCGGCAGTTTTACCTTTTATGCCACAAGCCGGCCACTGTTTCCAGTTTTTAACTATTACAAATAGTTCTGCTCTGAATATGTGTACACAAATATTGATTTGTATTACAGTTCTTTTCAGTACAAACTTTGAAGTGGAATTGTTAGATAATGTGATATTTCTGTATTTAACTAATTACTGTGGTCATGGAAACAAAGATTACACTTAGATATTGCTTCACATGTGTTAGCATCACTATCATCAAGAAAAGCAATAGCTATTATCAAAAAACATACCAAATGTTAATGAGGATGCAATGGTGTAGCTTCTGTGGAAAAGTTTGGGTTTTGCCCTCCAAAATTAAATGCAGAGCTGTCATAAGTTCCAGTAACCCAATAGCCTACATTTCGACATCAAAATAATATTCATTTTTATTATAAATTGAATTTTAATGATATACTTCTTATTAGAACTTAAGAAAGCAAAATCTACACTGGCCATGGTTTTTAGTTGTTTCCCAGTGCATAACAGAGTTCAGCTAGCATATAAGACAACATAAATAAACACTTTAAGACAATGTTCATTTGTCTAAATATTTCTTTACATTGATTTCTACAGAAACAGAAATGCACATATTTTAATGACTTGGTGAATTATGATGTCACATTTAGGGATACTTTGTTTTTATTGCATATTTTAAAGATTTATATGGTTATTTTGAAAGATTTAAAGAGAAAGAGGGAGAAACAGAGATAGAGAGATCGTTCCAGCTCCTGATGGCCACAACTGCCAGATCTGAGCCAGGTCAAAGCCAGGCGTCAGAGGCTAAATCTGGGTCTCCCATGTCTGTAATAGTGGCCCAAACACATGGGCACTATTCTGCTGCTTTTCCCAGGCCATTAGCAGGGAGCTGGAGCAGAAATACAGGAGCCTGGACATGAACCAATGGCCCTAGCAGATGCTGGCATTCCAGGTAATGGCTTTATCCATCACATCACAATGCTGCCCCATTAGGAACATTCCATTCCTAAGAAATATAAGAAAAAACAGATCATTACATTTGCAACATTATAAGAAAAAGGAAAACAACAAATAACCAAGATCTAGTAATTTAATCATGAAAAAATACATTGAAATTGTCAATATTTTGATTCAAAAATTCTTCTAAGTTTGATTTTTGTCTTTTACTTCTTTTGTTCCTAGCTTCAATTTTAGCGTTCAACACTGTTGTGAGAGCAAATACTTCTCACTCCTTGTTTCAAATTCCTTCTCTGAATTCTATCCTCAATATTGCTGTTAGGGAAGTTTTCTGTCATTACCCAACAAGGCCAGTTTACAGTCAGATAGCAATTGTTATTGATGTGGAAATCCAAGGCATTGGGCAAACAGCTGTCATGACAGAAGCTGGCTTATGCAGAAGCCTGCCAACTCTGCCAAAAACTGGGTCATTGCAAATGTGACTGCCCCGAGGGTGGGAGGACACTTAGTCAGAACCAGAGTATCCGATGGCCCTCTGCTGACACAACCTATGCTGCCTGTCTCCCGAATTAACCATAGCTATTAAGGGAACTGAGCTTAGGGTTGTAGTTAACATAGCAGGTGAGCTGATGAATTTTGTTTTAAGTAAATGGTCAAGTACTATGCTAGCCTCCTGTTCACGCCAACTCTCCTCCTAGGTCAGTCAGATCATGGGAGTCAATGAGATACCTTCCATAAGGAAGTTCATGTTTCCCTTCTAATGTCTCTTCAATTACCCCAAGTGAATGACAGGTAGGTCTGAGCCTACATATAACTGGTTATATGATATAACTAGCCAGGCCTTAAAGCCCACCCAATTATTAAGTCTACAAACTCCTAAAAACAGTTCTTATTTACCTTTACATATGTCAGCAACAGGGAGTAAAGTAACCTGGACAGTACTGCCACAAGGGTTCATAGACAGCCACTACCTATTTGCAGAGGCCCTTGCAGAGGACCTAAAGGATCAGTCTCTTCATGGAGGTAGGCAGATGCTCTAAAAAGCAGATGGTTTGCCAGTCTGTTCTGCCAAATCAGACTCCAGTTTGGGGCACTTGACTAGCAACCTTAACTTTCTAACAGGATGTTGTGACTGGGTAGCCAAAGAAAAATCACAACTGTTCTTTCAGGAAGTAAACTGTTTAGGGCTCATTCTCTTCCCTGGGAAACAAAGGCTGGACCCAGAGAAGATATAGTCCATGCAGCAAAGCCCTGCCCCTACAATGTAGTGGCACCTCTGAATATTTCTCAGCAAAAAGGATATTGTAGGTTGAATCAAAAATATGAGTGGAAATCACAAAGTTCCTATATTAGACACTCAAGAATGAGCCATAATAAGGATTTCTGCCTTGCGATAGAGAAGAAAACACAACATTCACCAAGTGAAAAGCTGCAATGACTAGGGTCCCAGGCTATGGTTGCTAGACCTGGTCCTTCAAAACTGGTAGGCAGTTAGACTTGCTAAGTACTGAGAAAAAAAAAGTGTCTATGCTATGCTCCTAGAATGCTTTTGGGTCAAACTGGGCAGCTACAAAACTATATTCATCATTTCTTAAATGAAGTCAGATGACTTCAGGACCAGAGTCAGCATGGATGACATTTTTGTTTCAATACTGGGTTCTGGAAATCATGGTTGTAGTCTCTCTGTGGCTCTGCAGTTTTTTTATTCTTACTGCTTATATCTTTATACTGTCTGTCTTAATTTTGTCTTTAACATAATAAAATCTGTCCAGCTCCAGACAGTCGTGAGGCAGGGCTTCCACACTATATTGTTGGACAATGTGACCTGCCCTCTGAACCACACAAAAGACATCAAACACATCTTTAAGCATCTTTTGCAGGGCAGGAAGAGTGGCAACAAATTCTTTCAATTTCTGTTTGCTATGAAAGGTCTTTATTTCACCTTCATTCACAAATGAGAGCTATGCAGGATATAATATTCTGGGCTGGCAGTTTTTCTCTCTTAGTACCTGGGCTATGTCTTGCCATTCCCTTCTAGCTTGTAGAGTTTCTGATGAGAAGTCTGCTGTGAGTCTAATTGGAGATCCTCTGAGAGTAATCTGACATTTCTCTCTTGCACATTTTAGAATCTTTTCTTTATGTTTCACTGTGGTGAGTTTGATTGCAACGTGTCATGGTAAGGATCTCTTTTGCTCATGGTTACTAGGGGTTCTATGAGCTTCCTGTACTAGGATGTCTCTGTCTTCCAAACCCGGGAAATTCTTTGCAAGTATCTCACTAAAAAGGCCTTCTAATCCTTTCTCCCTCTCCATGCCTTCAGGAACTCCTAGAACCCGAATGTTGGGTTTTTTAATAGTATCCTCTAGATTCCCAACAATATTTATAGATTTCTAATTTCCTCTTCTTTTATTTGGTTTGACTGTATACTTTCCTGTTTTCTCTCTTCTAAGTCCAATATTCTCTCTTCTGCTTTGCCCATTCTGTTTTTAAGGCTCTCTAATGTGTTTGTCATTTGATCTATTGAGTTCTTCATTTCATTATGGTTTCTCTTCACTATCACACTTTCCTGTTCTACTAGTTTCTGCGTTTCATTTTGATTCCTCCTTAAGATTTCATTTTCTTGAAGGAGATTTTCTATCCTGTCTAGTAAGGAGTTCCATACTTCAAGCATTTGTTTTTGAAAACTTCTAATTGTTCTTATCATAATTTTTTTTGAAATTCGTATCTTGCATTTCTTCCATCTCATCATTTTCATAATCTTGGCTTGGGGTGTCTTGTTCATTTGGGGGTGTCATAATGTCTTCCTTGTTCTTGTTTCCTCGATTTTTGTGTTTGTTGCTTGGCATTTTGGAGATATCTTTGGATTCTTCCCTCGCTGTGCTGTTTTTTCTTGTTATACTATGACTGTATTAAGTGGACTGTCTGCTTTTGATGGAGCCTTAGAGGCTTGAGATAGGTGTGGCCTGAGAGCTCTGTTTGGTTCCTCAGGGTTAAGGGTGTGCCAAAGGTGACACTCACAGGTTAGGCATGGTAAATCTCTCTATTTTCTTTCTTTTTTGATTCAAAAGGGAAGTAATTCTGCACAGCTGAATGGAATTGGAGGTAGTTAGCAGGCGAATGATATACCCACAGGAGCCAGAGATCCGAAGCTCTTTCCCAAGGACCACACAGGCAATCTGTGCTGCCCACAGTGTGGGCTCAAATTCTCCTGCAGTCTTCCACCGGGTTGCCAAGGTTACCGAATTGTAGCATCTCTGGAGAGTACTCACGTGAATTCTGTGAGTTCTCTCCCCCACCGTCTCTTTTTCCACAGTCTCAGTTCACTAGCACCACACATTCACTAGGTCCTAATCTCCTGTTATTTCACCCGCCCCCCAGAGTCAGGTTTTTCTGCTAGGCTAAGGGCTGGTGCAGACCTGAGGTCACCCTGCTTATGACGTATGTCCAAAATGGTGCCTGCTCTTTGTCTTGCTTGCCCTTGAGAGGTGAGTGGAGAGAGAGAAACTCGTGTCTGTATCGGTCACTTTTTTTTCCTCTCTCTTCTAGTTAGCCTGGTGAACTTTTCCCCATGGGGTTTCAAGCCTCGTTCACTCTAGTCTCCTGTTTCCACTTTCCCGCTGGTGTCTCGGGCTATTGAGGTTCGGCTCACCTCGCGTTCCAGCACTGGTGTGTTGATTCTGCTGCTGGTGTCCCGAACCGTGGGTTCCCATGCTCTCCACGCAGGTCCACTGTGAATCACTAGTTCCTGAATAGTTTCCTCTGATGTTTCTTCTCCTACTCTTCCTTGAACCTGCAGCATCTCCACTTTTATTAAACTGTCTCTTCCTGGACTATCAGTGTGCTCCCTTCCTATTCTGCCATCTTGCCCCCAGGAGTCCCAATATCATTTTTCATCATACTATTACAATAGCACCTTAGAATTAAGTAGATTTAATTTTTTTAAAATTTTTATTTTTTTATTTATTTTATTTTTTGACAGGCAGAATGGACAGTGAGAGAGAGAGAGACAGAGAGAAAAGTCTTCCTTTTGCCGTTGGTTCACACTCCAATGGCCGCCGCGGCCGGTGTGCTGTGGCCTGCGCGCCGCACTTATCCAAAGGCAGGAGCCATGTGCTTATCCTGATCTCCCATGGGGTGTAGGGCCCAAGCACTTGGTCCATCTGCCACTGCACTCCCGGGCCACAGCAGAGAGCTGGCCTGGAAGAGGGGCAACCGGGACAGAATCCTGCGCCTCAACTGGGACTAGAACCTGGTGTGCCGGTGCCGCTAGGTGGAGGATTAGCTTGTTGAGCCACAGTGCCGGCCTAAGTAGATTTAATTTTAATCCCAGATATTATCATTGATTCTCTGTGATCTTGAACATCATAGCTTCTATGCAATTTTGTTTGTCATATTTCATTTCTGAATCATTGGTACCTTTATTGAAGAAATGTATGAGAAATTTCATGAAATATTGGTAAATTTTCCAGTGGCACTCTTGACACACAGTCAATTGTAGCTATTTTAGCATTATTACTAACACCCTCCTAAATTGTCTTCATGACACCTGTCCCTTGCAACTCTCCCTATCATTTTCATTTCTGCCCAATTGCCATTCTAAAAATAAGTTTATTCATGTAACTTCATAGTTCATGCAGTAACTTCATAGTTACCTTTAGGATAAGCATGAAGAAAGGAAGCAACATAAATGCATTGATTTCCAGTTGTCAGTCAATATGATAATTGTAAAAATTATCTAATTTAGTTCTTATAATTCCCCAATGGAGACAATTTTTTTGTCCTAATTCCAACTGCTGAGGAAACAGAGCAATAAGATGAATCATGTGCTGGCAACATTTCTATTTCACTTACTAAGATTTATTCTTTTTTTTTAACAGGCAGAGTGGATAGTGAGAGAGGGAGACAGAGAGAAAGGTCTTCCTTTTCACCATTGGTTCAACCTCCAATGGCCGCTGCGGCCGGCGCATCTTGCTGATCCGAAGCCAGGAGCCAGGTGCTTCTCCTGGTCTCCCATGGGGTGCAGGGCCCAAGTACTTGGGCCATCCTCCACTGCCTTCCCGGGTCATAGCAGAGAGCTGGCCTGGAAGAGGGGCAACCGGGATAGAATTCAGCGCCCCAACCGGGACTAGAACCCGGTGTGCCAGCGCTGCAAGGCAGAGGATTAGCCTGTTAAGCCACGGTGCTGGCCTCAAGATTTATTCTTATGATGTTAATTCCCTCGGTGATACTTTGCTTATTACCTCTGACAAGCATGATTTTGTGCACTGAAAATAACTGCTGAAATGGAAAGCTATCATAAACAACATGTGTTCAATAATAAAGACCTCCAAATATAATCAAATAAGTGAAAAATTAATTTTAGCATCCATATCAGCCTATCTGGAGATAAAATGAAAGTTAATGTTGTAAGGTGCTTGAGGAAAGCCATAAACCTTTGTTGAGCTGCAGAAATCTAATGCTATATTACTCTTTGAGGAAAAGCAGATACTCAAAATATATTGAATTCTAAAATAACTTTTAGGTGGGATACAAAAATATAATATAAGGATAAATCTAATTTACTGCAGTTATTTATATAGGAAGAATGACCAAGCAGAAGCATAGCTAAGCATATCAAGTGTAGCTGAACAACACATGGTAAACAGAAGTGGTAGCTCTACCAAATTTTTAAATGTATCAAAATGACACAAAAATAATGTCCTGAGGTATGAACACAAAACAGCAGACTCATTAAACAAGTACAATAGTGGAGAAGCAGAAAAGATTCTAATTTTTGAAAGCAAATTTGATTTCTAATTTTACTATATCAAATAACTCATACCATTAATAATTCCACTTCTAGAAATCTTACATAAACAAAAATTCCTAAGTATAAAATAATTTAACCATATGAGATGTTGTTTTTTTTTAAATTACTCAGTATCGGGAATGCAAAGATAAGTAATTAGTAATTCCACAAAAATATGAATGGTTTACTCAATAATATTATATGTAATTTATATTTTAAAGATATTTATTTACTTGGAAGTCAGAGTTACACACAGAGAGAAGGAGAGGCAGAGAGAGAGAGAGAGAGAGAGAGAGAGAGTCTTCCATCTGCTAGTTCACTCCCCAGATGGCCGCAATGGCAGGGGCTGTGCCAATCTAAAGCCAGGAGCCAGGAGCTTCCTCCGGGTCTCCCACGTGGGTGCAGGGGCCCAAGGACTTGGACCATCCTCCACTGCTTTCTCAGGCCATAGCAGAGAGCTAGATCAGAAGTGGAGCAGCACACCCCCTACATGTAATTTAAAAATCAGAATCTGTTAGGGAGAAAAAGATCACTGTCAGTGAATCAAAATGTTTCCAATGTTTAAATGTATGTTATCACATTACTCTAGCAAAAATGTTGGTTTTCTTTTTCCACTTTTTGCTTAATGTTTGATTTGTTCCCGTTTTAATTAACATGTGTCTTGAAAAATATATACAACAATACTTTAAAAGTTCATGTATAATGCATGTGGTAGCTTTTCAATCCCCATATAATATCATCAAATTTAATCATGGTGAATCTCTATAAAATTGGCCTTAGGAGAATAAATAAATAAGAAGTTAAATAAACTAACCTCTCATAGATCAGGCGCATTCATGGTGGTATGGCCATAGACAAACTAACCTCTCAGAAAATTAATGACTGACCTATATGCTTCTCAAGTTCATATGATGTGGGTAATCTTGATAAATAGTGATATTAGTGGCTTAATGAAAACTGGTCAGCCCTAAATCTAATGTAGTAGCACTATTTTTTGACTTAGGTTTACTGATAAACTAAACTTATGCTATTTCTACATTATAAAATTTGTGATGAAAAGAATGATTTAAGATTATTAGATGTTTAAGTAATCAAGCAAAATTATCAAAATGGGCAAATTTAGTAGATGTGCATATAGAGTTTCCATATAAAAGGTGTCCTTCTAATCCAGAAGGTTTTGTAGTACTTGTAATCAAAATGCAAAGTTGAGAGAGAGAACTCAGTACAAATAACCAATTAATTATTTGATCTATTGCAGATAAAACATAGTTCTCTCTATAGTTTATTACAGAGACTAAATATAAAGGAAATAGTTTAGCAAGATTTCATGATAAGCCAATGAAACTGTTAAAATATATAATTTGAAGGAACCCAAAAAGACTGGTCAAATTCAGTATGTCTATAATGAACTATTAAACTGTGTGAAGCACCTGATTCAGAAAAATAAAATTGACATTTGAGAGAATATAAATAGAATGCAAATGTGGACTCATAAAGAGCCTGGGTGACTGCCTGGTAATTCCTGAATTCCTGAAGCATCCATTGTTAAAAGCCTTACACTCCGCAACTCATCAAAGAACATGTAAGAGAAGATGACTCTTTTGACTTTGTTCATGACCTAGGCAGACTTACTGGCAAATAGATATAATTGATTCATGTAAAATGGAATTAATGGACAATTTGATGATGTTGATTCTTCCAATCCATGACATTGGGGGGGTTTCCATTTTTAATGTCTTCTATTTCTTTTTTTTTAATATTTTATAATTTTCATCAGAGATCATTGACATCCTTGATTGAATTTATACTAAGGTTTTAAATTTTTTGTAGCTATTGTGAATGGGTTTGAACTTACATGTGAGGTCAAGGCAACTTTGGCTCGCTGACAAGGTCACAGCAGAAGGTCTGTCTCAGCAAGGCGTGAGAATGACAGCTGTGGTCCTCTTGGTGGTTATAGGTTTGTTGGGAACTACACTCTGCATAAGAAGGCTGGAACTTCTTGGTGGTCCCGCTAGTGATTGCTGTATTCCTAATTTTAGGGAACAGTGTTTGCTCTCAAAATTGCCAAAATGTCCATTGCTTTGTAGAATTTTAATCAAGTAGCGTGTTACTGTAGGAGAAAAGGTTAATGCTTTACCCAAGGTTGAGCTGTTTGTGGAAAAGTATTAAAAGGCAACAGGCTCCCTGGTGTATACTTCCCACTAAAACAAAGATAAATGTTATTAAATCTTTAATTCAACATGTGCTACAAATACAACAATGGTTAGGATGTCAAAATTGTGGAATAGATCAAAGTGAGCCTTTAGATGAGTACAATAAAGAAATTAAAGTGTTGCAGAAAGAACTGAAAAAGAGGGGATACATTTAAAAAAGGGCTTGCTTTGAACTTGGGGCTTCCAGTAAAGATCAGATTATGAAGGTAATATTCTAGCTTGTGCAGCCAATTTCTACAAAGCTTGGCAGCACTCCAGGCTTTGGCTTGTGTGGGCGGCCCATTATCTCACACCTGTCTGTGATTGTAACCCATGCTCTGAATATGATCTTGAAAATCATAGAAATTGTAACTAGATGTAGACATAGAATCTAGAGGCAACATAAAATACAAAGTCAATGGTTCTAAGAAAATGGACAACAGACTTGTTATTGTAAGAAGAAAGAATCATTATGTGACTTATGGTATAAAAATAAAGTCTTGTTCTCAAGAGCCAGAGCCATGCCTTCAGCCTTGCTGTGAGTGTGTCTTCCTGCATCCACACCTCTCACATCTTTGGGAACCCCTGGACCGGCTGGAGCTGAACTCCAGCACTTACAAGTGCTCTCTCAGCCTTGGCATTTTTTGTCCATACAAAGGCAACTTATTTTTGAGTGTTAATTTTATATCTTGTCATTTTACCAAACTCTTTTTTTGACTTCTAATCATCTCTCAGTGGAGTCTTATGGATCCTCTATATAGAGAATTAATATCATCAAAATGCCCAAGCTACCAAAAACAATTTCCATATTCAATGAGACCCCAATCAAACTACGGAGGATATTCTTCCCAGGGCTAGAAAAAATGTTGCCAAGAATAGTATGAAAACACAATAGACCCCGAATAGCTAAAGCAGACTTGTACAACAAAAACAAAGCTGAAGGGATCACAATACCAGATTTCAAGACCTACTACAAGGCAGTAATAATCAAAACAGCCTAGTACTGCCACAAAAACAGACTTTTAGACCAATGGAACAGAACAGAAACTCCAGAAACCAGTCCACACATCTAGAAGCAATGTATCTGTGACAAAGGAACCAAAATCAATCCCTGGAACAAGGACAGTCTCTTCAACAAATGGTGCTGGGAAAACTGGATCTTGGCATAAGGAAGTATGAAACGAGACCCCTACTTTACAGCTTTCACAAAAATCCACTCAAAGTAGATCAGAGACCTAAATATATGACCTGATACAATCAAATTATTAGAGAACATTAGGGAAGCCCTACACTACATTGGCATACAGAAAAACTTCTTGGAAGAGACCCTAGAAGCGCAGGCAATCAAAGCCAAAATTGACAAATGGGATTATGTAAAACAGAGAAGTTTCTGTACAGCAAAAGAACAGCAAAGATGCAATCAACAGAAAGAAAGAAAATATTTGCAAACTATGCAAACTATTCAACTGATAAAGTATTAATTTCCAGAATCTATAAAAAGCTCAAGCAACTCAATAACAACAAAACAAACAACCCAGTTAAGAAATGGGCAAAGGACTTGAACAAGCATTGTTCAAGAGGAAATTCAAATGGCCACCAGCCATCAGGGAAATGCAAATTAAAAGCACAATGAGGTTTCACCTCACCTCAGTTAGAATGGCTCTCATGCAAAAATCAACAAACAACAAATGCTGGCAATGATGTGGGGAAAAAGTTACGTTAGTCCACTGTTGGTGAAAACTGCTATAACCACTGTGGAAGACAGTATGGAAGTACCTCGGACTTCTAAATATAAACCTACATTATGATCTAGCCATCCCATTCCTGGGACTTTATGCAAATCAAAAAGCAGCATATAAAAGAGTTATCTGTACCCCCATGTTTATTGTAGCTCAAATCACAATAGTTAAGATATGGAATCAACCCATCAACTGAAGAGCAGATTAAAAAAAAAATTATGGTATCCATGGACTATGGAATACTACTCAGCTATTAAAAAGGAGAGATATGACCGGCGCCGCGGCTCACTAGGCTAATCCTCCGCCTTGCGGCGCCGGCACAACGGGTTCTAGTCCCGGTCGGGGCACCGATCCTATCCTGGTTGCCCCTCTTCCAGGCCAGCTCTCTGCTGTGGCCAGGGAGTGCAGTGGAGGATGGCCCAAGTACTTGGGCCCTGCACCCCATGGGAGACCAGGAGAAGCACCTGGCTCCTGCCATCGGACCGGCGCGGTGCGCCGGCTGCAGTGCGCCTACCGCGGCGGCCATTGGAGGGTGAACCAACGGCAAAGGAAGACCTTTCTCTCTATCTCTCTCTCTCTCACTGTCCACTCTGCCTAGCAAAAATTAAAAAAAAAAAAAAGGAGAGATACTGTTCTTTGAAACAAAATGGATGCAACTGGAAATTATTAAACTTAGTAAAAATAAGCCAGTCCCCAGAAGACAAATACCATATGTTCTCTCTGATTTGTGGTAACTAATTGAGTACCTAAAATAAAATTTTTAGGAGTGAAATTGACACTTTGAAATGTGATGATTATTTACAGCCCTTGTCTCTCTATTTTTTTTTCATACTAGTTGTTGAATGGTTAATCTTATGAGTATAAAGTAAACTGAAAATAGATCCTTGTAAAAATTAAGAGTGGGGACAGGAGAGGGAGGAATAAGAAGGGTTGGAGTGTGGGCAGAGGGGATGGTGGGCATAGGGGACATAGAGTGGGAAAAATCACTAGTTTCTAAATCTGTATATAAGAAATACATGAAACTTGTATCCCTTAAATAAATTTTAAAAAATGAAAATGGAAGTAAAAGATAAGCTGGTACTTTTGCAAAAATTTTTGAAATTCACACATATTTGATTCATAATGCATATTTTCCATAAGCTTTTGTTTTGTTTTGTTTTGTTTTGTTTTTTGACAGGCAGAGTGGATAGTGAGAGAGAGAGACAGAGAGAAAGGTCTTCCTTTTTGCCGTTGGTTCACCCTCCAATGGCCGCTGTGGCCGGCGCATCTTGCTGATCCGAAGCCAGGAGCCAGGTGCTTCTCCTGGTCTCCCATGGGGTGCAGGGTCCAAGGACTTGGACCATCATCCACTGCCTTTCCAGGCCATAGCAGAGAGCTGGCCTGGAAGAGGGGCAACCGGGATAGAATCCGGCGCCCCAACCGGGACTAGAACCCAGTGTGCCGGCGCCACAAGGCAGAGGATTAGCCTGTTAAGCCACGGCGCCGGCTCCATAAGCTTTTTAAAGGCCTATCATATTAGCTGGCAGGTCAAGAAAAGTGAGAAAGCAAATGCTGCTTTCAAAGATACCAAATTGATGGTGATTAGGTATTAACCATATTGGAACCAAAGGATAAAATCTACTTTGGCGACAGTAAAAATAAATTTTAAAGAGGACATGGCCAGTGTTGTGGCATAGTAGGTTGATCCTCCACCTGTGTCACCGGCAGCCCATTTGGGTGCCAGTTCCAGTCCCGGTTGCTCCTCTTCCAGTCCAGCTCTCTGCTGTGGCCTGAGAAAGTAGTAGAAGATGGCCCAAGTGTTTGGGCCCCTGCACCCCTGTGAGACACCCAGGCGAAGCTCCTAGCTTCTGGCTTCGGATTGGCATAGCTCCAGCCATAGTGGCCATTTGGGGAATGAACCAACAGAAGGAAGACCTTTCTCTCTGTTTCTTCCTCTCACTGTCTGTAACTCTACCTCTCTAAGAAATATATTAAAAAATAAATTTTTTCAAAAAATTATAAAGAGGAACTATTAGTGAAAATTTACATGAAACATAAATCCTTCATATTATTAATACATCAAACATTAGCAATGAAAGAATATTTGCAGATGTAGCATGATAAATTCTATGACAAACATTTAATGAATATTTAAATCTTATTGTCATTTGTAATTACTATAATCTCCATAATATTTGTATATGTTTTCCATCTCAGTTTCAATTGTCAATGTATTTCTTTTTGAGAAATTAGAAAACTTATGATTCATAATTCATGGAGATAATGAATTTTATATGAGATATATGAAGAAAGAGAAGAAATGAGAACTTATATTTACTAAACTCCTACTATGTGCCATGTAGTTGGTTATATGCTTTTTAAAGCTTTTCTAAAAACCAATGAGGCAAGGATATCCATTTACCTTACATTAGGGAAAGGATAAAGGTTTAGTTTATAAAGAATGATAATAAAATATTTTTTACCTCCAAGTTCAGTTGTTGCTTTTTGTCACTGTACACCTACAATGTCTCTATTATTCTATTTGAGTCAGCAATGATTCATGCAAAAAGAATGGATATGTCACTATCAGCATCATAAATGACTCAGAACAAAATAAATGAGAGGACAAAGATCAAAGCTATTGAGAGGAAAAAATGAAAATCTCTGCAGGAGGTTGTTTGCTGTCACCATGGAGAAAGATTCAAACACGTTACTCTAGACAAACTAAGTGTTTGCAGTTACACAGTAACTTCTCTTTTTCTTGCTTGTTTGCTATTTTGTATTTGTGAAACATGCTGCTGATAAGGTAACCTCCCTCCTTTTTTCTGTATAAGGCACCTTTTCATAATTGTCATTAACAGAGTCTTGCAAAAACACAAAGGGAAATGTTTAAATCAGCTAAAATTGCAGGTATGAATAATAAGTGTAGCATGAATAGGAAAATAGTCTTAGCCTGAAGTTACTCAGCGTATTTTTACTTCAATAGTTCAGATGTTGTCTGGAGACTTCTTCTTCTTCTTTTTTTAAATAAAATGGTCTTACTGGTGTGGCTGGAAGCTATTCTGATGTCATGGTAATCACAATGTCGGCACTAGCCACAGATCACAAGACTACTCAGTGTTTCAGCTATATAATTGTTTACGATTTAAAAGATGATGCATTGATTTTACTAAAAATAATTATTTTATTGGAGCACTGTTCCTGTTACCCATATTTTAAATGAGAAATTTCAACTTTATTGCTGTCAATCATCGTACTGACTGTGGACCTGGCATGTCATTTCACCCTGTACCAAGGGTGTTTAGTGAACTTGTCTGTGAATGAACTTTACTCTGTCAGGCCCTCCTGAACCAGACTAGCCTTTAATTTCAGATTTCTCAAAGAAAGGGAAAATTCACCAGGAAGACCTGAAAAATCAATGAGGAGAATATGTTAATTTCACTTAAAATATTTTTTTGCAAATCTACCCAGCAAACATTTGTCATTTGTTGAGTATCCAGTACTCTTCAGGCAATAAGAATGAAAACATATTTATCTGTATTTGTAATGAAGGATATACAAATTTTTTTAACCTTTTTTTTTTATCCTGGTCTCCCATGGGGTGCAGGGCCCAAGGACTTGGGCCGTCCTCCACTGCACTCCCTGGCCACAGCAGAGAGCTGGCCTGGAAGAGGGGCAACCGGGACAGGATTGGTGCCCCGACCGGGACTAGAACCTGGTGTGCCGGCGCCGCAAGGCAGAGGATTAGCCTATTAAGCCGCGGCACCAGCCAGGATATACGAATTTTAAAATAGACAATGAAACATATTATAATGTGTCTTTGTAATACACTGAATGCTATTAATAAAGTTAAACTTAAATAAATTGAAACTTGAAATCAGATTTCATGACATGGGAGGAGGGGCTTTTCATAAAAATGTTCATTGAAATCTAAATTGATTCAATAATTTTTTAGAAACCAAAAACCATATTGCATGCCACCTCATAAAAGCAGATGAGTAATTTATAGAAGTTCTACAGTAAGTTCCCATAGACCAATTTTAATCCTAAATATTGTCACCCTTTCTGAGATGCTTCTTTATTTTTGTTTTATTATGTTAGATGAAGATCCTGCTGCAACAATTAGTTTACCAGATTGAATTTATCCTAAATCATTCTTCAGCTATTCAGTGTGGGATGCATCATGTCAGTGGGGACACGTGTGTTCCTGGTGAACCCATCTCACAGAGTATGGAAGCTTTCGTAATTTAAAGATAATTCTAGGTCAGCCAAATAAATCGTTCTTGCTAAATTGTCACCTGGGATACCTATTAGGAAATATTTTCCTTTGATAATGTCTAATCAACCCCTTAAAACCAACAGATGAAGAACACTATGAGTAAACAGGTTAAAACATTACTCTTTGTTCAGCTTAGCCAAGATATGAATATATTTACATCTAAATAAGATCTTAAGTGGAAAATCTAATCACATCTATAGTTAGACTTCTTTGTATATCTCTATTGTCAGGATAAATCACTGTGTTTTGTATGCGAGCTTGTGTTAAACTAATTCCAATTTTCTTAATTACAGATATTTGCATATTGGAGTATTTGCTGTTATATTTCTCACTATGAAAAATGATATTTTTGTGTATTTCTAAAATAAATGCAGCTTACACAGCCATTCAAGGTTATTAATTTTTCCTAAAACAGCCAGTACTTATTTAAAGCTGATAAAATAAGCCATAAAGTCAAATGTGTCTCATTTTGGATATGTTTGTCCAAAGAATCATATTTCAGATGGTTTAAGAAAGAAGTGAAATTCATTAGAAGTTTATCAAGCTAAATATAAGAGTATTCCAACCTCCAAATAGACGGAAATGAGAAGTAGGAACACTTTCTTGACTTTAGAAGGTCACTCTTTCAGGATCCTACTCTTGGGATCTGGTGTTGAAATTTCATTCCCTTTGTTTTACTCTACAATCTCAATATTTTGCATGGTGAAATATAACACATCAAATTTAATTCCTCACTCCTAATTTTAAGTCATCAGAATATGAATCACAGTACTTGTTCTTAGCAAGTGTGGCAGATGAAGTGATACAAGTATATTACTTTCCACCCGGTCCCATGAAACGGCAGTTTCACCAGAAAGTAATTTCTTAAACACAACATCTAATGAAGTGGGTGTTAATACCTATCATCTGATGATAGATAAAAATGAAAGCTTGTGTAATAAACATTGACATCCACTTATTAAAGCTTGGTTTTTTCCGATTTATATTTTTTAAAGTGATAACTTTTAAGTTTCTAAGGAATGAGGAGATGTGATAGTGATACCAAAGATTTATTTATTTATTTTTAATATCATAATTTTGGTTTTCATTATGTTTCAAACATAGCACTCAATGAAAGGATACTGATAATGTAACTGGGAGGCTGTGAGAAAATGAGAAATAGAATCCATAGCCAATCTGACACTGCCTTTTGATGACTTAAATCAGGGTGATAGTCACACTATAGATTCATTTTAATATTCCTTTAAAATGCTCATAAAATATCTATATTCTCTTTTTACCAATGTACCTTGAATTAATTAAGACAACTGGCTAAGTGAATAATTAACTATGTTGAAGAATATTTTTTTTCTGTTGAAATTGGAGTATAACAGAGTTTGCAGAGAGCAGAGGAAGTGACTTTGTACTGTACAATTATTTTATTCTCATTTTTCTCCCTACACAAATATTCTCTTCATGCTAGTGCTTCTTCTTTAAACCTCATTAAGAAGACGGAAGCTTTGTAGCACAGTAAACATTACAAAATGAGATTTAAAAACTCTAATTTCTTAACCTTGATTTTTAGGAAACAATTAAGTATTTTAGTAGCTTAATCAATTTCTTTTTTTTTTTTTCCAAGCAGAGTGAACAGTGAGAGAGAGAGACAGAGAGAAAGTTCTTCCTTTGCCGTTCGTTCACCCTACAATGGTCGCCGTGGCTGGCGCGCTGCGGCCGGCGCACTGCGCTGATCCGATGGCAGGAGCCAAGTGCTTATCCTGGTCTCCCATGGGGTGCAGGGCCCAAGGACTTGGGCCATCCTCCACTGCCTTCCCTGGCCACAGCAGAGAGCTGGCCTGGAAGAGGGGCAACCGGGACAGGATCCGGTGCCCCGACCGGGACTAGAACCTGGTGTGCAGGTGGAGGATTAGCCTAGTGAGCCGCAGCACTGGCCCTTAATTTCATAACAAAGTCAACTGCTGACAATAAAAAACAGTCAGTGTGGGGCAAATGTTAACACATTTACAGATAAATCTGCCTAAATTAAGAAGAGATTGACACACATACATTATTTCTATTTTGCCTGTTTAATTTATTAATTTTTAAAATTTATTTGAGGGAAAGAGAGAGTAAGAAAGAGAATCTCTTACTTGCTGATTCTCATCCCAAATATCTATAACAGCAGGCCTGGACCTTGCTGAAACCAGAAACAAGGAACGAGGTCTTGGTCTCCATTTGAGTGGCAGTGACCTAACAATTGATCTGTTGCCTCCCAAGGTTCACAATAACATGAAGTTGAAATCAGGGATGGACGCTGAAGGACTCAAACGTGGGCAGTCTGAAACAGGACAAGCATATCTTAATGACTGTCTCAAAAGCTTGTATTCAAATATATTTGTCTTTTTTATCTATATATGAGATTTTACCAAAAATTACTTCTTTCTCTGTTGTTATGAGAAAATGTTTACTCATTTATAGTCATAGCTGAAAGTGTTGAGTATCCATGTGTCTTTATAATCTATAGTTTATATAGAGTTATTTCTCGTTTACTAATAAATTCACTGACTGCCACATGTTTTACCTTGATAATCTACAGGTCTGATATTTAGAAGGCTTAAAAACAAAATCAAGAGTCTACTGATGGATGACATTTATGAAGAATGTTGAATAATATCAGTACTTTGTAGCACTGAATTTGTCAGGATAGCATACTCATGAGGAAATATGTGTCAAAACATTTCTGACAAGCCAGTGCAATCTATGCATGCAAGTGTTTTTCTGGCCTCTTTTTCCTTCTTGTCTAATTTCCCTCCACTGTTACTCATTCAAACCATTTTCCATTTTTTCTTCTTAGTCATGGTTTGAAACAGTTGTAGAAATTGTTTTCATATCTTAATTGCTAATTCAGTATTTTCACCATGGGAAAGATGCATTGTACAACATCATACTATGCAATTTTTCATTAATTTAAAAATATTATAGTTTTGCTTAAAGCTTGTATAAAAAACAAAATGAAATCTGGGAATGCTAGCAAAAGAAAAGATGACTAAGAAACAAATGAGTTTGATTTCAATATGATGTGCATTTTAGTAGCAAGCACATCTTTAGGCTGAATGTTGTTACATATTCATAATTTTATAAAAATTATGATATCCCCTTAGAAAAGAAATTTCTATTTTTATAATCCAAAGCCAAAGTTTACATGCATAGACAAATAGTATTAATTTATATTAATTTATATTTATAAATACAATTAATTATAGTTCATTATGTTGCTTTTTTTTTATAAAGATTTGTTTATTTCCTTGAAAGAGTTACACAGAGAGAGGAGAGGTAGAGAGAGAGAGAAAGGTCATCCATCTGATGGTTCACTCCCCAATTGGCTGCAACAGCTGGAGCTGTGCCTATCCGAAGCCAGGAGCTAGGAGCTTCTTCCAGGTTTCCCATGTGGGTGCAGAGGCCCAAGGACTTGAGCCATCTTCTACTGCTTTCCCAGGCCATAGCAGAGAGCTGGATTAGAAGTGGAGCAGTTGGGTCTTGAACTGGCGACCATAAGGGATGCTGGTGCTTCAGGCCAGGGCATTAACCTGCTGTGCCATTGTGTCAGCCCCCAAAATTATGTTTTATTTTTGCAAATAAATACCTTAATAATGTGAACAAAATGTCTATAAAGAATTAATATATTTAAAAAAAGTGGGAGAATATCTGAGTTGTACAACAACTCACAAAAACAACAGAATAAGATAGTAAAATCTTTAAAATTTAAGTTTTTTTTTTTTTTTAACATGACAAGAGATCAGTGAAGGAAAAATATCATATATTCTGGGCCGCCATTGTGGCGAAGTGCATAAAGCCACTGCCTGCAGTGCTGGCATCCCATATGCCCTCTGGTTCAAGTCCTGACTGCTCCACTTCCAATCCAGCTCTCTGCTGTGGTCAGGGGAAGCAGCAAAGATGGCCCAATCTTGGGCCACTGCACTCATGTTGGAGACCCAAGGAAGTTCCTGGCTCCTGGCTTCAGATTGGTGCAGCTCCAGCCATTGTGGCCAATAAGGGAGTGAACCAGCGAGTGGAAGATCTCTAGCTCACTGCCTCTCCTCCTCTCCCTGTGTAACTCTGAGTTTCAAATAAATAAATAAATCTTTAAAAAAAGAAAAGAAAAATATCATATTTTCATACATATTAAAATATCAAATAATGAGAGCTGAGAAAATGAAATAATTACTTAACGGTGTCAGACATATTTAATGATCATATTTAATTAATTTAAATATGAAAGGAAATATAGATAATCAACTGATAGGAGAAATGTAAGTAGTTTTAAAATCAATATTTTATAACATTAAAATAGGCACAATGATGGTAGATCGGTAAGTAGATAATGACAATATAATGTTATTTAGAATGTTTAGTTATTTTTATTTTTTTCTTTTTCCCCCTTCAAATCCTTTTTTTTTTTTTGACAGGCAGAGTTAGACAGAGAGACAGAGAGACAGAAAGGTCTTCCTTCTATTAGTTCACTCCCCAAATGGCCGCTACGGCCCGCACACTGGACCGATCCAAAGCCAGGAGCCAGGTGCTTCCTCCTGGTCTCCCATGAGGGTGCAGGACCCAAGCACCTGGGCCACAGCAGAGAGCAGGACTGGAAGAGGAGCAACTGGGACAGAATCCGGTGCCCCAACCTGGTCTAGAACCCAGTGTGCAAGCGCCGCAGGGGGAGGATTAGCCAAGTGAGCCACGATGCAGGCCCGAATCTTCTTACATTGTGGTTCCTTGCAATGTCAATAGATGAAGAATTACTATCAATAGTATGCTTTGCAAATGATGTGTGATAAAACTTTGTATATATTTGCAAAAGGAGCCAATAAAAAGAGATATTTTGTGATATTTTTACAAGGCTAATTGAAGAATAAGTTTAGAAAGATAAATTTATTTTTGGAACCAGAATTATAAATTTTGAAAATAAAAAGGCTAATTTTTACATATCATAGTAGTATAGATTCTCTTAGTAAATAAGTGTTGACTTTTATAATGCACAGAGTATACATTATAATAAGTGAATATGTGCAACTTATTTATATGTGTTAAAAAAGCAAAATAGCTTATCTTAGATATCACTAAGGTAAGCAAGATTTTAAATTTAAATTTGACTTACTAGTTATCAAAATAGAATAATAAACTCAATCTACTGCCTCAAAGACTCAGAAGGAAACATTAGTGGTAGGCATTTGGCACAGTGGTTAAGACACTGGAAACCTTCATACCATATTGCAGTGTCTGGTGCTGTCCTTGCTACTTGGTATTTGATCCAGAGTCTCACTATTGCACACACAGGGAGGCAACATGGAAGGCTGAATTATTTAAATTTCTGCTGCCCAATGGGCATCCCAGGTTGATTTCCAGGCACCTGGCTTCAGCCTGACACATTTCCAGATGCTGTAGGAATTTGAGGAATGAACTAGCGGTAAAAGAATTCTCTCTATCTGCCTTTCAAACAAAATTGAAGTAAATAAATACAAATTTAAAAGAATACAACATCTGAACTAAAGTGACAGTATTCAATATAATGACATTTTTTTTAAGTTGACATTTTCCTAAGGAGAAAGCTCACACTTGACACAGACGTGGCAGCTGTGATTACCAAAATGGGTAGCAAAGCTGAAGAGTGAACAGGATGATCTGATGATGGACATACTTAATGTTGCAGGGCTAATCAATCTTGGTCACTCTGGGACTAAACAGATAGACTGTATTTAGATCCTTACTTAATATGAGTAAGTGAAAAATATCTAGAAATGTTTAACAGAAGATCACAGGACATTTACAGATTCTTGATGTTTAAGAATCTAAGCCTCTTTAACAAGGGGGAATAAATCAATTCAAGGAATGATCCTGCTAAGCCGCTGAAATCTATGCTTCACTTCTAGTCTTTTGCAAATGATCTGCCAAAATTTACCAGTGCAACAGCATTGAGAAAATGGGGAAAATAATTTTATGGAATTGTCTTAGTATTGACTAATTCCTGAAAAATCAAAAGTCACTGGGTCCAACAGTTAAAAAATTAGAGAAATCACCAATTAATAGAGTGTACTCCAAATCTGCCTTTCTATGGACTCATTAATTACCTTTTATTCCCGTGTGTCTACATTTCAACAATTATGGAAGGAATAATCAAAACAGACACACCCAGAACTAAGCATAACCAACACATTGTTTCTCCAATCCATGAAGTGATTTTTGATATGAAAGACCAAAGAAAATCCCCTGGAGATGATTTTGTCAACTAATATGAATAAAGAAGATCAAAAGAACTATTCCGGCCGGCGCCGCGGCTCACTAGGCTAATCCTCCGCCTTGCGGCACCGGCACACCGGGTTCTAGTCCCGGTCGGGGCACCGATCCTGTCCCGGTTGCCCCTCTTCCAGGCCAGCTCTCTGCTGTGGCCCGGGAGTGCAGTGGAGGATGGCCCAAGTCCTTGGGCCCTGCACCCCATGGGAGACCAGGAGAAGCACCTGGCTCCTGCCATCGGAACAGCGCGGTGCGCCGGCCGCAGCGCGCTACCGCGGCGGCCATTGGAGGGTGAACCAACGGCAAAAGGAAGACCTTTCTCTCTGTCTCTCTCTCTCACTGTCCACTCTGCCTGTCAAAAAAAAAATAAAAATAAAAAATAATAATAATAAAAAAATAAAATAAAAATTAAAAAAAAAGAACTATTCCACTTTTTGAGTAAATACAGAGTTTATCCTCATAAATTAATGTGCTTGTTAATAGGATAGAAGTCAGGTTGTCAGTTTGCTTTTGTCTTCTGTTTTCTAGATGTAAGTTACTCAGTAAGTTTAGATTATCTAAAAAGCTACTGGTTTTTTCTAAAGACTTATTTATCTATTTGAAAGTCAGAGTTATACACAGAGAAGGAGAGGCAGAGAGAGAGAGAGAGAGGGAAAGAGAGAGAGGTCTGACATCCGCTGGTTCACTCCCTAGTTGGCTGCAATGGAAGGAGGTGCGCTTATCTGAAGCCACGACCTAGGAGCTTCTTCTGGGTCTCCCATGTGGGTGCAGGGGCTCAAGGAGTTGTGCCATCCTCTACTGCTTTCCCAGGCCATAGCAAAGAGCTGGATTGGAAGTGGAACAGCCGTAACTTGAACAGGCACCCATATGGGATGCCAGCACTGCAGGCGCCGGCTTTACCCACTATGCCACAGGGCCAGCCCCAGAATCTACTGTTTTAATACTCTCCCATTTATAATACAAAATCTTAGTATAACTGCATTTAATATTTTGCCTGCATACTTGTAGAACATCTTGCAGTTATGTTTGTTTTTAATGATCTAATATTATTTAATATAATTAAGAGGTGAAGGAAAGCTATGGTATTTATCCATATGTGCTCACCATATTCTTTCTTCCTTATGTACACATTTATGAAAAAAAGTGTGACATTTCAACATGTATCAAATGTGCATTAATCAATTCAGGATAATAAAAATTTTCTTTTCTTTGACATTACTTTATGACTGGAAACTTAGAACTAGTTTCTTCTATGTATCATAAAATTTAAACTAGGTTATGGTGAAATGTAGTTACCCAACAATGCTGAGTAACATTAGAATTGATTTGGTACCCAGTATCCAAACTCCCTTTATCCCCCACCCCTCTCAGACTCTAAGCATTACCACTCTGTGTCAGATTGAGTTTTTGACTGTTTTTAGCTTCTACACAGGAGGGGAGACATGCAGTATTTGTGTTTCTTTATCTGGCTTATTTCACTTAAAATGGTATCTTTCAGTTTCATCCATTTTGCTGCAAATGACAAGATTCCATTTTTTAATGACTAATTTTTTTAAGATTTACTTATTTATTTGAAAGGTGGAGTTACAGAGAGGCAGAGGCAGAGAGAGAGGTCTTCCATTCACTGTTTCACTTCCAAGATGGCAGCAACGGCTGGAACTGAGCCAATCCAAAGCCAGGAGCCAGGGGCTTCTTTCAAATCTTCCATGCGGGTGCAGGGGCCCAAACATTTGGGCCATCTTCTGCTGTAGCAGAGAGCTGGATCAGAAGTGGAGCAACTGGGACCTGAACCGGTGCCCATATGAGATTCTGGCACTGAAAGCAGAGGTTTTACCTGCTAAGCCACAGTGCCAGTCCCAGAAAGATCACATTTTTAATTCATTAATCTGATGATGGACACTTTAGTTGATTCTATATCTTGGCTATTGTGAATAATGTCACAATAAACATGGTTGAGCCGGTATCTCCATGGTATGATGTAAAATTACTGGATCATATTTATAGAAAGACAGACTCCACCTAGAGATATGAGTCAGAGGACTAATGAACAGTGAAGCTACCAACTTCTTTGAAGGATGTTGATGTCATGTGTTAGTCCTTGTAATCAAGGTTTTCCAGTGTTTTTGTAACTGATATAGGTAATGATTATTTTGTTTGTATTAGGAGAAAGTTTCATGCTTTCTGTTGTCCTATTAGTATTACTTGTCTCTTTCACACATGTAAACAATCAAAACCAACAATTCTCAATGACTCTCCAAGATAAATCTTGAAAACTTCCACTTTTACAGTCTATACAAACCGAACTCCTAGACAACGAGCCCTCAACTGCTCTTTAGGTGCTGCTGGGGACTTTTTATTTCTGTTTTTATTTTTGCCTTCTCTACTTTCCCCCCAGTAAACTACTTTTGCATTCCACACTGTTCCTTGACTGTGCTCTTATTTTTTGTGCTCATGAGACACAAACCTTAATGATTAAGAACCACAGACTCCTGTAACATTCCCTGGGAACTCATCTGGGATCATTTGCAGGGTGAGCAAAGACAGATTGCTTCTGTTCCTTTTGTTAGAGATCCTTATTCTCCACCACAATCCACCATCAATTAAAGAATGGGACTCTGTCAGCCAGTTAGAAGCAAAGGGCATGGCTACTGCTCTTAAAGACTCAGCGGGAAGGCTTGCTGCATTTGTCTGGGATTGTTGGTCTTGTTCTGCTTCAGTTTCCTTTCTTGGGAATTCATACAGTGAATGTGATGGCTCAAGGTTTCTGGACAGAGGTTTCTGGACTGAAGCCCCTCTGACCACATCCAAACTCCAAATACTCATTAGAGTATTGGACTAAAATTTCCACTCTTCACTCTCTTCTTACTGTTTTCCACCGTTCCTGATTGGATATGAAATATCAGGAAAGGAGGAGACCAGACAGGTTTTACCACCTAAGCTAGCAAAAAAGAGGTTACAATCCATTAACCCCTTTCAACTTGATAGATTTTTTTCTTCCTTCTCTGAAGTTTATATATTGTTGATGAAGTTTTTCTTCAGCTTTGGAAATAAGTTTATCTGATTCTCTATTGCTTGGGAGAACGGTGTTAAAGGAGTTACAATTGTCTGTGCATTTCTAATTTTGTGATTACTGTAATTCTGATTGGATTTAGCTAGATCTAGAATCATATCTAAGTATGCCCAGGAGTCTCAAAGTGTGATAGCTGTGGTCGGATAGGGCATTTAAAGAAAGAATGACCGCATTGTCATCACCAAGTAAAAACCTCCAATGTCCTGTCCTATTTGATATTGGAGCGTTGATTGCCCCTGGACACCAAGGCTTCTGGAGCCATAGTTCTACCACCCAGGCCACCAGCACCAAAGAGACTTGGTGGTCCTGTCAAAGGTAAGGAAGTTGACTACATTGAAACCACTGTCCTAATTGCTCCAGTGCAATCTTTATACCTTTCTCTAATTGAGAACAGACAATTGCCTTTTAAAAACAACAGATGTCACTGTTAAGGTCACTGTAATCCAGTTTAAGATTTGCTCTTCTCTTTGTGGCTGGTGCTGTGGCATGGCGGGTGGAGCCTCTGCCTGCAATACCGGCTTCCCATATGGGCGCTGGTTCAAGTCCCACTGCTCCACTTCTGATCCAGCTTTCTGCCATGGCCTGGGAGGGAGGGGAGGGTGGCCCAGATCTTTTGGGTCCCTGCACCCACATGGGAGGCCTGGAGGAGGAACCTCCCGGCTTCTGGCTTCGGATTGGTGCTGCTTCAGCTGTTGTGGCCATTTGGGGAGTGGGCCAGCAGATGTAGACCCCTCCCCCCCCCCCAGCTACTCCTTCTCTCTGTCTGTAGCTCTGACTTTCAAATAAATGGATGAATCTTTAAAAATAAACAAACAAACAAAAAATATTTGCCCCTCTCTTATTCCCACTAATTTTCCACAGGAGGAACTGGAGAACCTGGAACATGACTGTGGACAGGAAGTTTTGCAGACTTATGCAGCCAGAGATGATCTCAAGGAGACCCTTTAGAAAACCTGGACTGGTTTATCTTCACAGACTAGGGTTCCTTTGTTGAACAAGGATTCTGTTGGACTGGATATGTCATGAGCCTCTTCAATGAGACCTTTGTGAGTGCTCTTCTTCCTCCTGGCATGAGTACTCCACTGGCAGAACTGGTAGCTCTGACAACAGCTCTCAAGCTGAGCAAGGATAAAAGGATAAAATATCTACTCTGATTCTAATATTCCTACTTAGTTGTCCACGCTCATGTGGTTTATCGGAAAGAAAGACACTTCCTTACTGCTAGTGGGTGCCCTATCAGATGCCATCAGGAAGCAGGTTGATTTTTATCTCCAGCGTTCCTCCCCTAGGAAATGGCAGTGTTATACTGTAAAGGTACCTAGCAGGGTATATAAAGTATCTGAGGCAAGCCAATTTGCAGATTTGGCAGCCAGATCAGCAGACAAGGAGACTCCTTCCATTGAGTCATTAGAGGACCCTTTAATTTTTCAAAACTCTTTAAAGAGATCACACCACAACATTCCTCTGAAGAAACCCAATGAGAGCTTTCTAAAGGTTACAGTCTCCAGCCTGGTGGAGACAGCTTCAGCTTGAAGAAGGAAGGATCCATCTTCCTCCTGCCAGTATAAGGCACTTACCTCTCTCCATCAAGCTTTGTTCCTGAGGAGGGCTAAGACTTTCAGCTGGGCTGGAGACTATTCACAGAAAATGCCCTGCTCAGGAGTGAGGGCCTGTGAGGTTTGATTATGAACAACCCCTTCAATCAAGAGCTGCTTCTCCCCAGAAGACAAAGAAAAGGAACCTCTTCCGGGAGGGCTGGCAACAAGGTTTTACTCGTCTGCTTATTACAAGAAATAGCCACTAATTTTGCATGGGTAGATAAATTCACTAATTGTGTGGAAGCCTTCTCTGTAGAACTGAGACGGTTACTGAAGTAGTAAAGACCGAAATCTCTGACTTGGTCCTTTGGTTTGGATTTCCTAAGTGTCTACAAAGTAACAAGGACTCCCCCTTCAAGGTGACTATCACACAGGGAGTGTCTGAGGAGCTAGGTATACAATACCATCTCCACTGTGGCTGAAAGCTCCAGTCACCAGGAAGGTAGAAAGGACTGATGACATCCTTAAGAGACACCTCAAAAAGCTATCTTAGGAAACTCTCCCTCCCAGAATCTCTCCTGCCAATAGCCTTCGTATATATCAGAAAGAATCACTCAAGATTAATTAGGTTTTAGCCCTTTTGAAACACTGTGCAGTTGTCCTTTCCATATTAATGATATCTGAAAGAGTGATGAGACCTCATATATTATTAGATCCATCCTATATAGCATTTACCAAATTCCAACAGGTTATTCATGATCTCTCAGGGACAGAACCCAGGGGATCAGGAAGCCATACATTAACATCAAGAGGCTAAGTGTTAGGGTCCTTTCTGCTCACTCTCCCTTTTTAGAGGAGGACTAGTTGGACACTACATGGTGATTATTTCTACTCTCACTGCAATAAAAGTGTCTTGATTGGAATCCTGGTTCTACCATTCTTGAACGAAGGCCTGGGTTTCCAAGTCAACGTCAGATTTAAACTCCAAAGGCAATCATAACACCTCTATGGAAGATGAATACTGAAGTAGTCAAACTCCTTATTAAGGAAGATAAGTAAATCTGTCAAAACACCCCCCCACCCCATCTTGCATCTGTCAATCACATAATCCCTTGATCCCATTACCAAGTTGCAGTTTTTTGGGGAATAACATTGAGGTACTAGTTCTTTTCATCTTATTTTTCACGTGCTTGCCTCCAATAATGGCATGGTGTCATAAATAGTCTTTATTTGGCTTTAACCCCGTGATTGTGTGCACACAAGGAGGGTACCAACATCCTCTTTACTCCAAGAGAGAAGCCCATGACAATCCTCTCTAACATCTTGTGTAGCTTGTCTGTTGTCATATAGAGGCTATCAAACTCCAGATGGTTCTATGGCTGGAACCACCAAGGCAGACATTCTACCAGGGAGTCCTGACCCCTTGGAGGAGGAACACTTGACTGCTTACTCTGATCTCATCCTGCCCACCTCAAAGTAGCCAGAGAGATCATCACTCATTCTCCATAACAGTAGTTAGGTTTATCTCTTCAAAGGGAGGATTAGTAGAGAGATAGGGACCAGGGGGCTTCTCCACCATCTGGTGGTGTCTCAGGGCACCTGAGAAACTTCAAACAACTGCTGTGGAAGATTTTGACATTGATGTCATATGCAAGTCCTTGTAATCAAGGTATTTCTATACTATTGTAACTGATCTAGGTAATGAGAATTTTATGTCTTAGGAGAAAGTTTCGTATAATTTCTGTCATATCTACTGAGTTTCAATTGGAACTTTCATCAATTAGCCAATCAAAACCATCAATTCTAATACCTTTGCTAGACAAATCATGAAAATGTCCATTTTTACAGCCTATAATAGCCCCTAGACAATTAGCTCTCAAGCAATCCTTTTTCATGCATATCCATCCATGATGCCAATAACTTTTTATTTCATTTTTCCTTTCTATGTTTGTTTTTTAAATAAACTCTATTTGCTTTACATACTCTTCCTTGATGTGTTGTTAATTGTTCTTGGTCAAAAGACAGAAACCCAAGTGATTAAGAACTGCAGACTCCTGCAACCAAAATGGTATTTCAGTTGCTAGTTTTTAAGACATCTCCACAGTTTTTCCATCCACTGATTTACTCCCCAAATGGCTGCATTGGCCAAGTGGGTTCAGAGGCCCAAGACATGGGCCATTCTCTGCTGCTTTCCCAGGTGCATTAGCAGGGAGCTGGATTAGAAGTGGAACAGCTGGGACTCAAACAAGTGCCCATATGGCATTTTGACATTGCAGGCAGTGACTTAATCTGATAAACTATGATGCCAGCCCCACTATAATTTCTTTATCCAGTCATCAGTTGATGGACATCTGGGCTGATTCCATATCTTAACTATTGTGAATTAAGTTGAATTAAACATAGCGGTACAAATAACTCTTTCATATGTGGATTTCTTTTCACCTGGGCAAATTCCAAAGAGTGGGATGGCTGGGTTATATGGTAGATCTATTTTCAGATTTTTGAGAAACCTCCATATAGTCTTCCATAGTGGTTGCATTAGCCCATGTTCCCACTAACAGTGTGTTAAGTTACCTTTTTCCTCATATCCTCATCAGTTTGTATTATTATTATTTTTTTTTTATTTTTGGATGATAGCCATTCTAATTTGGGTGAGGTGAAATATCATTGTGGTTTTTATTTGCATTTGCCTCATGTCTCTTAACTAGATTGTTTTGCTGTTGTTGAGTTTTTTGAGCTCTTTATAGATCCTGGATATCATTACTTTATCAATTGCACAGATTGAAAATATGTTCTCCCATTCTGTTGCTTTCCTCTTTACTTTGTTGAGTTTTGTGCCACTACCAGACTGTTTTGCTTATATCTTCCATGTAGTACATCTTAAAATTACTTTGGACAGTATAGGTACTCTGATGATATTAATTCTTCTAATAAATGAACATGCAATAGTTTTCCAATTTTGTGTCTTATTCAATTACTGTTTTATTCTCAGCTCCTTGGATAGATGTATTACAATAATAACATTTTTTGTAACTATTATGAAAGATATTGATCTTCTTTCTATAGAGTTCAGGTGATAGGTTCTTGTGATTTTGATTTGCATTTCTCTGATGGCTAGCTATATTAAGCAATTTTTCTTATATTTTGACCATTTTTGTATCTTCCTTTGAGAAATGTCTATTCATATATTTTGCCCCTTTTTAATAGAATTGGTTATTTTTTGTTGTCAGGTTTTTTGCCTATGATTCATTTTTCATAATTCTCTTTTGGTTAGAAAATTTCTTGTATTCCTTCTCTTAATATTCGTCTACCAGCAACAAACCCTGTTAGCTTTTATTCACCCAAGATTGTCTTCCTGACCTTAATTTCTGAAGGATATTTTCATTGTGTAGAAGACCCTGGGTTGACATTTCTTTCTTTTGGAGACAGACACATAGAAATTTTGTGGCACTTCCTGTTGACTTCCAAAGTTTCTGATGAGCAATCCATTATTACTGTGTTGTGCCCTATGGAAAAGTAAAACCACACTGCTCTGTCTGCCTCTGAGATTCCTTATCTTTAATTTTCATGTTTGATGGCAATGTGCCTAGTGTAGATTCATTTCTATTTATTCTGTTTGACTTTTATTCAGCTTCCTGAGTTTGAAGCTTCACATTTTTTAAACAAATTTGAGATATTTTTCAAGTATGATTTCCTTTAGCATTTTTACAGAAGTCTATTCTTTTTCTTTTCTTTTCATGACTTTGTTCATAGAAATGTTAGATCGTTCATCATTGTTTCTCTGATGCCTTAAACAATGAACAGTTTTTCATCATTGTACTTCATTTTCACATTAGTAACTTTGTATTATTCTTTCTTCCAGATTTTTCCCTGTCCACTTTTTCTGCCCTTGATCTTGTCCACTAACATTTTAATTTATTGTATTTTGTTCTTTATTGGAGACTACATCATTCTATATTTCTGAGATTTTTGTGATAACTTTTTCTTTTTTTCATGCCTGGCCTGTGTGTTTATTATTGCTCCTTGAGGCATTTTATGATGGCTGCTTTAAAATCTTTGCTTCATGTTAAGGACATCAGTATTTCTGAAAGAAGTAAATTTTGAAACATCAAAGTCACAGGAGATGACAAGTTTCATTCTTATCTCTCTAACCAGCAATAGATTGAGGATGTAGGGTGATGTGCTTATTTCTTTTTAAGGAATGGGGCAACATTTAAACAGCTACCCTTTTACTGAGGAGTGACACCTCCCAATTCTCTTTAATGAGGACACAAAGTCATCCCATGACCTCTGTCAATTGGATGTCATAGGACATACCTAGGGTCACAGCACACATGCTTTCCAGTATGTCAGTTTGCTCTTTCCTTCATGATTTTTTAGTTTCCTCTCTATTTCTAGCACTTGGTTCTTCTCTGTCTTTATTCCTAATTGTAACACAGTACTTATTCTATTTTTGATGGTTGACTGCTGACATCTTTCAACCTTAAGACCTACCTATATAACTCTTGTGCCTCATCTCAGCAAGCCCATTTAGAAATCCACAAGTTCCCTCCCTTGGGAAAGTTCAAAGCATGCAAAATCCAAGGCCTGTTTGTCAGAACTCTAACCACATATCTGCCAAGTAACTGCTACAGAGTTCTGAGCCATTTGTCCTTCTTTTGCTCTATTAGGTCACTTTTGGACCATGAAAGCCTTCCTTGTTTTCCCAAGAAAGACTTATGAGTAATATAAATTTTATAGCCTCTTGATACATGACTGTTATCATCAGTCTCAATATCTGAATTAATTTTCCCTCCATGGTGCAATCACAAGGCACTCTCCCAGGTATCAATGAAGAAAAAAATTTAAGCAAATTTATATTGAGGGAAGGATCCACAAGTTCTTTAACCATTTTGTTGGAAGTCAATATATACATATTTTCTATTTTTGTAGTTATCTTGTATAGGAAAATAAATATTTGTATATTGCATTCATTCTGTTATGCTGATAAGTAAAGAAAAAAGCTGAAATTATAAAATGAACACTCTCCTGTACTGGCAATAGGATAGTAAATTAATTCTTTAAGCGAGAGAAAATATATAGGTCAGGAAATGTCTAAACTAAACTGGGGGATGGCAATAACTAGGTCATAGGATTTTACGAATTTCTCTTTAATTTTGAAAATAAAAATAAAATGGATAAAATCAAAGGAACACTTTTTAGGTAACTGGTAAAAGTGGATGCCATAATTGAATCTAACACTGTATGATTTAAAATTGTGATTTTTAAATCTTAATTCTGACCTTCTGCCACCCTCCCCTGAAACCTCTCTTCTCTATAGAATATATATAGAATATAATTTTTTAAACAAAGAAGGAGATTTAGAACTGAAAGTATACAAGTAAACATGAAGAAAGAATCTCAATATTAGCTCTTCATTTTTATAATTTGGTATTTGAATTGTAACTTAAAGGTATCAAGGAAATAAATGTACATTTAGTCTTGTGAAAATACCATCCACAAAATGCCAAATAATATTTACTCTGTTCTCTCTCATTTCACACAGTGAAACTCGTGAAGGAAAATCTTCTTCATTAATTTCAAGGTTTGTCCAAAGGTAGAATTTTAAATTCCTATGCCAAACGAGTTGTGCTGCAAGTCAGCATCTCTAGGAAATATGCTCTGCTATGGAGATTTGCAAGCTCGAATTTATTGCTTTCATAATAGCATCTGTGAGAGAATAAAAGTACAGCACCAGGCAGTAGGACAATTAGAATTGCATGTCATTGCCCCAGAGGTCTAAGCTGAGGTGGCTCTTCAAAGTTGTCTTGAAGGAGGGAAAGGGCACGTCTTACCCATGTTAGCCAATCATTGGGTGTGTGTTACACTTAGGGAGATTTCAGTTGGGTGGCTCTATTAAAAGAATTTTTATGTTTTTGTTTTGTTTTGTTTTGTTTTTTTCTTCCAGAGGGGCTCAGCTGAGACTCAACTGCCAGCAGCAGGAGGAATAAGGACTTTTTAGACCTGAAGGTTGTTTAGTATTTTTGAGCCACTTACACTTCCTGTGATAAAATTTTAAGTTTGATGAGTTGTAGTTTCAAACATTTGGACTTATTCCACATGCAGTGAAAAGCACTTAAAGCTTTATAAGAGTTGAATACTGCTTGACTTCAGCTAATCCTTATAGGTGATGTGGGAGAAAATGAGATAAAAAATTTTAGATCTGTGAAGGCTTTGAAATGCTTTAGAGTTGTGAGAACAACGCACGAAATTCCCCACTCTAGAGACTTTTTCCGACTGAATTCATATCTTGAGATTGCTGAGAAAAGATGCATGAAAGTATGTGTGAATGGATTCTTTAGAACAATTCACATCACAAGCAATGCACTTGTATATGTGCTAACATCAGTAATAAGCCAAAACAGAGAGACTCCAAATACTATATATTGAAGGAAGTAGACTGTAAGGGGGGGGAGGATCTTTCAACAGAATAGAGAATTGCCTTCTTTTTTTTTTTTATTTCTGTGGCCCATAAAGAAATTGGTCATATATTTTGTTTAGAAATCACAAACATAGCTAATATGTAGTTTATTCTGATGTGAGATAATTAGCAATAATAAAATACGTGGGGCAGGCATTTTGTGAAGCTGTTTAAATACCACATCCAAAACCTACATTCCACATAGAGTATCTGGTTTCAAGTCCTTTCTCTGTTTCCCATCCAGCTTCTTGGTAATACACACTTTGGGAAGCACTGAGTGATGGCTCAAATACTTGAGTCCCTTACACTCTCATGGAAAACTTATATTGAGTTCTCTGCTTCTAGATTTAGTCTGTCCCAGCCCTGCCTTTAGTAGGCATTTGGAGAGTGAATTAGTGAATTTAAACTCTCTGTCTCTGTCTCTCTCTCTGTCAAATAAATGAAATCAAAAGATTTTTAAAAGAAAATGCTAAAGTATTTTTGCATGGAAAATGAAGTTTACCTTTCCTTCTATTGATCATGGTATCACATGAATAGAGATATATCTTTCAGGATTATGTTAATACTTGTCCAACTCATAAATGTGAATTAACTGAATTCTTTCACAATAAAGCATTGGCATTATAATGTGTAGGCTGACACATTTGACTCTTCCACTGGAACAAAAAATATATTATTGTGATTTCGTATCACCCAATTTAGAGGACCCATAAATTTCTTTTTTTTTTTTCTATTCCCACTTAATTTCATTATCTTGTACTCAGAAATATGCAGTGGCCTTTAGTTGACAGTTTGTATAAAATTCATACATCAGAAATTGGAATATTAGAAAGTTTATGTAACATCAGATCATTTTAGTGATTGGTTTGTGGAACAAAACAAATTATTTCCTCTCATGGCTACCAAATATTTTGTTAGAGATAGAATCATCAAGGTCACGAGGTTGTTTTGCATCTTCACAAAACAATTTAAGGAGGTGAAATAATTGCAACAATATGTTTATATACAATAAATTAATGTGAATGCATTTAAAAACAGTGTAAATCATATTCCCTCTGCAAACAACACTTGAAAATTAAAAATTAAGATAAGAAATATTTTTTCCTTCCATAAATAAGTGAGACACAACAAAAGAAACAGAAAAGATAATTAAGGCCTGCAAAATACATTCATATTTTAAAATCTTGGTTTGATCCTGTATTAAAAATTTGATGCTTATATTATATTATTTAAATTCTAAATTTAAAATTGACAGAGAGGGGCTGGCATTGCACCACTGGTAAAAGCTGATCAATGGGCACCAGTTTGAGTCCCAGTTGTGTACACTTCTAATGCAGCTACCTGCTAATAGCCAAAGAAAAGCAGCATAAGATGGCTCAAATGTTTGGACCCCTGCTACTCACTTGTATAAATGTTAGAGCAAGTACTTAATTTTGCTGTGTTCTGATTACAATTGTCATTCTCATTGATTATTTCCAAGAGTTGGGTATAGAAGGAATATTTATCAAAACAATCAAGGGAATCTATGACAAACACATGGCTAGTATCCTATTGAATGGGGAAAAGCTGGAAGCATTCCCCCTAATTTCCAGAACCAGAAAGGATGCCTACTCTCATAATTGCTATTTAATATAACCCTGGAAGTTTTAGCCAGAGCTGTTAAGCAAGAAAAAGAAATCACAGGGATATAAATTGGGAAGGAGGAAATCAAACTGTCCCTATTTGCAGATGACATGATCCTATATAGAGGAGATCCAAAAGACTACATTGAGAGACTACCAGAACTCATAAAAAATTTGGAAAAGTGGCAGGATATACAATTATACAGCATTAAGTGGGGAAGAGAACCATCAGTACATACAGGTTGGGAGTAGAGCCATTGGTGGTAGAGTAGAGGTTATGATTACAAATGCCACTCTTAGGATCATTGGTTACTATCCTCACTCTGCCTTTTTTGACCTTGTCTAAATATGATCAGAGTCGGTAAACTTGGAAGGCTTCCACAGCCTTGGCAACTCATGACGACAGCCTAGGATGGTTACTGGCGCCATAAACTAGAGTGTCAATTTGTTGGGTCAACAACAGGAGTCACTGTGCACTTGCTCCTCATGTGGGATCTCTGTCCTTAATGTGCTGTACATTGTGATTTAATGCTATAACTAGTACTCAAACAGGATGTTTCACTTTGTGTTTCTATGTGGGTGCAAACTGTTGAAATCTTTATACTAAATTGATCTTCTGTATATAAAGAAAATTGAAAATGAATCTTGATGCAAATGGAAGGGGAGAGGGAGCGGGAGAGGGGAGGGTTGCGGGTGGGAGGGAAGTTATGGGAGGGGGAAGCCATTGTAACCCATAAGCTGTACACTGGAAATTTATATTCATTAAATAAAAGTTAAAAAAAAAGTGGCAGGATATAAAACCAAAGCAGAAAAATCAATAGTCTTTGTATACACATACATTGCCATGGCTGAGAATGAACTTCTAAAATCTGTCCCATTCAAAATAGTTCCAAAAAGAATTAAAAACCTTGAAATTAATCTAACCAAGGATATCTAATTCTCTGTGATGAAAATTATAAAACACTAAAGAAACAAATAGAAGAGGCATTAAAAATAAAGCATGTCTCATGTTCACGGATTGAAAGAATCAACATCAAAATTTCCTATAACCAAAGTCAATTTACAGATTGAATGAGATCCCAATCAAAATACCAAGTACTTTCTTCCCAGATATAGAAAAAACGATGCTAAACTTCATACAGAAATGCAAGAGATCACACACAGTTAAAGCAATCTTATACAACAAAAACAAAGTTGGAGGCATCACAATACCTGATTATAAGACTACAGGGCAGTTATTATCAAAATAGCATGGTACTGGCACAAAAAAAGACATGTAGACCAATGACTTGTAGACCATGTATCTACAGACATGTATACCACACATCTACAAACAACTTAAATTAGACAAAGGAGCTAAATCAATCCCAAAGCAAGGGCAGTCTCTTCAACAAATAGTGCTGGGGAAACTGGATCTCCAGGTAAAGAATTATGAAACTAGACCTCCTTGCTTATACCTCTCTTAAAAATCACTCAAAATGTAACGACGACATAAATCTATCATGCAATATCATCAAAATACTAGATAACATTTGGGAAACTCTGTACAACATTGGGATAGACAAAGACTTATTGGAAAAGATCCTAAAGGCACTGCCAATCAAAGCCAAATTTGACAAATAGGATTATGTCAAGCTGAGAAGCTTTTGCATTGTAAAAGAAGCATTCATTCAGCAAAGTGAAGAAGCAACTGACAGAATGGGAGAAAGTATTTGCAAACTACACAGCTGATAAAAGGTTAACATTCAGAATCTATAAAGAACTCAATAAATTCAACAAAATAGAACAAACAATCCAGTTAAGAAATGAGCAAATTAATGGAATAGGCATTTTTCAAGAGAGGAAATTCAAATGGCCAACAGATACTTGAAAAAATGCATAGGATCATTACCCATCATGGAAATGCAAATAAAAAAGCAAAATGAGATTTCACCTCAACCCAGTTAGAATGGCTGTCATACAGAAATCAACAAATAACAAACACTGGCAAGGATGTGGGGAAAAATCACTCTAATCCACTCTTAGTGGGAATGTAAAATGTTACAGCCACTTTGGAAGACAGTATGGAAATACCTCAGAAATCTGAATATAGACCTACCATATGATTCAGCCATTTCAATCCCGGGAATTTACTCAAATCAAACGAAATCAGCATCTGAAAGAGTTATCAGTAACCCCATGTTCACTGCAGCATAATTCACAATTTGTAAGATATGAAGTCAACCCAGATCTTATCAACTATAGACTGCATTAAGAAATTATGGCACACATACACCATAGAGTACTACTCAGCTGTAAAAAAAAAAAGGAAAAAAAGAAATCCTATTGTTTGCAACAAGACAGATGCAACTGAAAACCATTATACTTAGTTACTTAGTGAAATAAGGCAGTACCGTAAAACAGATATTGTATGTTTTCCCTCATCTGAGGTCTCTAATAGAGTACCTAAAATGTAATGTATTGGAGTGAAATGGACATTTTGAAATTCAATGATTGTCTACAATGCTTATCTCTTCCATTGAGGAACAGTGTTTTGTGTTTTTTTTCTTTCTTTTTTTTTTCTCTTCATACTATTTCTTGAACTATTTTACTTAATGTAGCAATAATTATACCATCAATAAGTAAACTGAAAATAGATCATTATAAAAATTAAAAGTGAGAATGGGAGAGGGAGGGGGAAGAAGGGTTGGAGAATGGGCAGGAGGGAGTGTAGGGTGGGAAGTATCATTATGTTACTAAATCTGTATATTTGAAATACATGAAACTTGTATAACTTAAATAAAGTTCAAAAAGAAGTGTATTATGATAAGACCATCTATGGGTTTAAAAATTTTGGAAGTAAAGTAACATACATTTTTATTTCCTTTTCCATGTACATTTTAAAGTATTTTTGTATAAGTTTGCATTTTCTAGTATTATATGAATGTAATAATTCATTATGCTACCATTTTTCATGTTTTCTTTTACCTATTTGGAAGTCACCAAGAAGTTTTCCAAAATGATCCTCCCATTTCTCATTCTCACCTAAGCATAGAAGTGTTCTGACCTTTTTACATCTTAACTGACACTTCATATGGTTAGCCATTTTAATTTCAGGCATTCTCATAGATAAATGCTATCATATTGTCCTTTTAAATTACATCTCCAAAAGAGTGAGTATATTAAGCATCTTCTAGTGTACTTGTAATCCATATATCTTCTTTGGTCACATGTCCCATCCAAACTTTCCCTAATTAAAAATATTTATTTTTTTCTTACTGTGTTTGGGTTATTCACATATTATGGGTTATTCACATATTATGCATCTGTGGTCACTGAAGGGTTTTTCCTAGCCTAAGGCTTTAAATTTAACTTTCTGAAGATCATGATAAAATTCACATTATCAATTTGTTGATCTGTTGATGATGATGTTGGTGTTAACTCTAAGAAATCAATGTAAATTTTTTTTTTTTTTTTTTTTTTTTTTTTTTTTTTTTTTTAGTGAAAAGTAGAAGTAGCAAAGCTTATTAGGGAAGGGACATCCGTAAGAACAGATGGGCACCTCTCCAGACAGGACCTGAGAGAGAGTGCTGTTGCTCAGACTGGCGGGGAGGGGGTGGGGAGCGAAGTTAAGTGGAGAGATTACACCTGACCAGGCCAGGCAGGTGGCTCAGCAGAGAGACAGAGGGCTGAGCGCGCAGTCCAGTTGAGGCTGGGGGTTTTTAGGATTTAGAATGTCAGCGTAGAAGTTTTATATGTTTGTGATTCATTTTTACATCAGTGATTTATTTTAACTTGCATCTTTTAAATAATAAGTATGCTGTCATTGCTGCCTTATGTAGATTCCTCAGTATTTGTTGAAAAGACTATTCATTCTCCTTTGAGTTACTTTTGCACCTTTGTCCAAAATTTACCTCCTTATACACGAATACCAAAAGATAAAGATTTAAGATTATCACATGATTTGTCTATTTACAATAAATGGTTCTGATTTTGCTACTGGTTGAATCAATCATATGGTTATCTTGATGTTAATACATTCTAAAATGCCCCACATCTTACATAAAGTGACTCAAGACTGTATTTAGTGAGTGAATTCACTGGTAATAATATATAATACAGCATCATGCCTTATTTAATCTAAAGTTTAAATTAATGATAAAAATTGTTTAATTCTGGTTGTTTCTTATTGAATTATACACTAAATATAACAAAATCTTTGATAACTTATTGAATAAAATTCAGAGGTTATAAAACATTTAAGATGAATCATGTGTTAAATCAGAATATATATATAGGAAAGTTAGTGAAGATCAATAATTTTAAATATAATTTTTAGCAAAATTAAAATTGTGGCTTCATATTATTTCTTTAACCAACAGGTTGGACTAAAAATTATAGAATGATTACTTTTTATAGACATAAATACTAAGGCACTCATTAAAATTGAAGAGCTGCTTTCATTGTGCAAACCTAAAAATGATGATGGTAAACATAACAGTAATTTGAATGACTAAAAAAACCCCTGTTTTTAAAAGATGAAAATACATCAAGAGGATTATTGTACCTTAAGCCTCGTATTGTATTTCAATTTTTTTTTATTTGACAGGTAGAGTTATAGACAGTGAGAGAGAGAGACAGAGAGAAAGGTCTTCCTTCCGTTGATTCACTCCCCAAATGGCCACAAAGGCCGACACTGCGCCGATCTGAAGCCAGGAGCCATGTGCTACTTCCTGGTCTCCCATGCGGGTGCAGGTGCCCATGCACCTAGGCCATCCTCCACTGCCTTCCTGGGCCACAGCAGAGAGCTGGACTGGAAGAGGAGCAACCGGGACTAGAACCTGGTGCCCATATGGAATGATGGTGCCACTGGTGGAGGATTAACCAAGTGAGCAACGGCGCTGGCCCCTCAATTTTCTTTCAACCTGTGTTCTCTCTCTCTCTTAGGAGATCACTTTCCAGGCCAACCCAAGAGAAAGAGAGAGGTCCACACCTCTCTCTCTCTCTCTCTCTCACTATATCTCTCTCTCTCTGTGTGTCTCTCTAATAGCAAATTAATTAGTTTTCTTTTTGGAATTCAGGACAAATGCTTCTTCAATATTGTATTGTGACATTGATATACTCTTGAGAAAGTTTAATAGTGTTCTAGATAATGAAAATGATGCTACCAAATTTGAACAATCTGTTTAGATTTGTACAATATGTCAGAAGTTGGAGGTTGTATCATTCATTCTAAATATAAAGTGTATTCTTTTGATGTTTCAGACTCCAATGAATCCTAGATGCATAAAACATAGTCTCTATACCTAGGAGAGGATAGGCTGTTGGAAATGCACTTTCCCTCTAGATTATCAAATACTCAAGATAGGCAAACCTAATAATAGAAAAAAAAATTATATTATCTTTACATTGAGAACAAGGAAATTTATCCAAGCATGAAAAGAAGCCAAGTCGCAGCAAGCTTCTTCAAGGAGATATAATAATTTTAGTTTACTATGTGAAGACATATTTAGATCTGTCTCATTTGCACTCTTAAATTGAAGTAGGTTTCTAATTTTATTTTCAATCTTTGTCTACAGAAGATGAATCACTGAAAAATGGACCACAGATTAAAGTAAAAATAGACTCAAAGTGGAATTTTCAGCAAAGATGTTTCCTCAATTGTTGTTTACTGGAAGCCTTGAAAACATTGCCAAAATTAAGACATATAAGAATAGATAACATATTATAAAACATTAAGATTGCATTACCAGAAATAAACTAATAAGGGGAAATAATTATGATGCAAAGTTAATTTAAAATCAAGGTTCAAAATGGCTTTACAATATATATTTTAAGGAAGGTACAATCAGTAAAAGGTTAACAACGAGTGCTGATTGATCCTAAAGATCCCTGTCCAGCCCAACCCAAAAGATGCCACAAAACAAAATATGTGGGTCTTCAAACCAAATTAAATAACTCAACAGAAACCCATGGAAAACAAAATGATTGTTTTCAAATGATGAGATCATTCCAGCCCAGAGTGAAGTGAGTTGAATATCACATAACAGGAATGGTTTGTATGAAAGGTCTTCAAACATAAGGACACACAGAAACAGCACTCTAGGAGTAGGTTGGCATTAATTTCAACACAACAGTGCTATGATCAGATGGGAAGCAGGTAAACAGGTGTAGGCAGACCTCCCAAGAGGGAATGCCACTTGTTAATCTTTCTGTCACTATATTCTGAGGATCAGGGAATTACACTTTTAGGGGAATATCAGTATCCAGAGTGGAAATACACAATAATTAGGGTACCTTTTTAGAAAGTCTATATCAAGATGAGGCAAAAGGGAGGGGGTAGTTTTACCCACTCTTTCATATTCCAATCATTTTCTATCCTTGGAATTTCTCCATCCTCAAACTATATTTAACAGAAACTTCACTATAAAAAACCACACGAGATGTAAAAACTTGATCTTGATTTTGTACTTTTGCTTTCCCACATTACCAGCTAACAACTATCAGAGAAAATGAGTTCCTGTCCAAAAATAGGCATAGATGGCTCAACATCAACAACTCTACACAAATGAGTCTTCAAAACCATTAGGGATAACTTCTAATTCTTCCTTGCTATTTAAGAAATGGATAATATACATGTGACAAAAGAAATAAATATGTTGGAATTTACTCTAGATTTATAAAGCTTTTCAGTAGAGTAACATCCCTCTTCTTCATATTTATTTTCTATATAAAAAGTTTAAATATGATGTTTAAAAATTTGTATCAAACTTTCCCTATGTAAAAATGACTTAAAAGTGCTAAAATACACATTCTACTCATTTGTATTGTTTTTATATGATTCAGAATTAATGAACAGAATGAAAATATTTATTAGCTGAACTAACATAAAACATTCCTTCAAACTTACTGAAACTGTGCTAACATGATTACTTTTAATCCCATATTTTTTAGTGGTAAATAAACTTTAGAGACTCAAAATGTTATTTTTATACATTTAATCCTTCATTAATAAGTTGGTAGCGGAACCTACCTCTCTTCCCTGTGAAGTGCTTGTTTTGCATTCCTTTTGCCTGAGAGCTTCTTTCTCAGCAGTGTTTCAGGACTGACAGTTTTGCTTGTGGTGATAAGAGCTTGAGGCCTCTGTAGCATGCTGAGTACTACAGGGTTTCCAAAAAACAACCAAGGCCTCACACCTATAAAATCAGAAGAACAGCAAGACTTTGACAAACAGTAAGTACTGCAGAGAGGTGAAAAGAATAAACAGGTAAATTAATCATAATCTATTTTTACTTTGTGAAAGATTCAAGTTTAGCTATTTTGAATTTCCTTGGACCCACCGTTAATTTTTGGTTTTGCTTTAAAAGCAAAATAACTGTTAAGGAAAAATGTTAGTTGTTAATGAGTTCTAAATATGTGTAAAATTTCTCTAAAGCTGTTTCTAAAGGATGTTTCAAAATACTTTGAAATATGTCCAATCAATATGTTTAGGAATAAATTAGAAGGGGAACACTAATGAAGAATTAAATGGGACAATCATTATCTGAATCAGCAGCTTGTAGATTTGGGATTGGATATTTTCTTTTTATCATTTATTTTTAAGAATCAGAAGATTTTTATATGAGTTTTTTGTAGACCTAAGAGAGGAATTCTTGTCATCCTTTTTCACCATGATTAAATGCAATCCAGGTTTCACAGTCCTCCCCAGCTGTGTTTACAGATAGGGTTTCATAATAGGATTAACAAGGATGTCATGGCCTCTTTCCTATAACCTCAGATATAAAAACTGCAGTCTGTCAAAATAATCCTTCTAAATATTTCTGGGGCATCTTTAATGTGTTCATGAGCATGACTCCTCCTGCCAGTCATTGCTGCTCCTAAAGGCATGAGCTGAGCACAATCTCATCTTCTGGTTAAACTCGACCTACAGTTTCCAAGATATCAAAGTTCTCCTTGCTTGTCCTCTTCTCTCTTTCTGCCCCCCATGCCCTCCTTTTTTTTTCCTCCTTTTCCTTCTCTCTCTTTCTTCTACTATTTTATACCACTCTATTCCTTTGATTAGTATAATAAGGTAATATTTTAGGATATTTACACATTATAGATAGCTTTTACATAAGCTTTTACACATTCACATTTTTTCTCACTCTTCCAATCCACAGAAGCTCAACGATTTTTATGCCAAAAATGTTTAAAGGAGATTATTTCATTAAAACTTAAGAAACATCAGCATATGTTAATCTGTAATCAAGAATGAATGCTTTAAATGTTTTGAAGTTTTATATATAAATATATACATTTATGTACATATCTATTTTATTTTAAAAATGCTCTATAATTTGAAACATTTTGTTCCTCTTGATTTTATATGTAATATCTATTCATAAACTCAGAGTCTTGCTTTAGGTCTCTGCCTCCACATTGTTGGTGAAACCAACCACATTTGCAGTACCTAGAATGCAGATGCTGGTTACCACAATGTCCCAGTCTCCTAGCCTCTGCCCTTATTTTTAAAGGTTCCTCAACACTGCCTTTGTCAGCAAATTAACTCATTGAATTGAGGGAGGGGTGCAGTTGGCCCCACAAGTTCCTAATCATCAAACCCAGGAGCTCATTTGGTTTTTGAATAGAAGATGATTGATAGTTGGTATCTATCTCAAGAGGTATCTTTTCAGGAAACTCCAGGTCTGGAGCAGAAAGTAACTAGCAAGTGCATGTAACCACCAGAGTAAAGCCCATTTGGCATCATAAGGATTCACTAAAGAACATGGTATCACTGAACAATCAAATGAAGGTCACAAGTGTTGCCTACCAACACCAAACTGTACATGTGCTAAACATGTAACTTTGTATCTTAACTTCAACCCATAAGAAATTTTACCCCTCATATCCCAAGGATCTTGGAAATTAGACAATAACTATCTGGCTCCTTGATTGTCATATTGCAATAAGTGCCTCCTATCTATCAGCAACCCAGTGTCAGTGACTGGCTTGCTGTACATTGGACAGGGGAACCAGTTTTGGGGGTTCTATAAAACTCCTACAGACAGTTTTTTTTTATATCACTGTTCCTCTTATTACTAATCATTTCTTTGCAAATACATGCCACAAGGGCCTAGTATGACATGAGTCCAGTGAAGTGGATCCAGTTACAGTCTTGATAACAAAAACTATACTAGGGACTGGCACTGTAATGTAAGGAATTAAGCCAATGCCTCAATAGTGACGTCCTGTATCAGAGCACAAGTTGGAGTCCCACATGCTCTGTTTCCAATCTAGCTCCCTAGTAATATGCCTGGGAAGCAGCAGAAGATGGTCAAGTACTTGGTCCCCTGCCACCCACTTGGGAGACCTGGATGGAGTTCCATGTTGTAGCTTCAGCCTGACCCAGCCCTGGCCATTGTGGCCACTGGGGAAGTGGTATATTTGTGGATGGTATATTTCTTTTCTCTCTGTATCTTCTCCTGTTTGTCACCCTTACTTTCCAAAAAACCAACAAAAAAGCAAAATATACTGAATTTAGTATCCTCTCTCCCCATCTAAGAACAAAAAATGATGAAATGTTTCACAGGGTCATACACAGTGCACATGTATCTCAGGAAACTTAACTCTGATATATCACATTCTGTGACCTCTTGCTTCAGTTTTTCAGGCACATCAAAACCTGTCAATTTACTTACACTTGAGGGGCCAGCACTGTGGCATAGTGGGTAAAGCCACCACATGTGGTGTCAGCATCCCACATGGGTGCCAGTTCGAGATTGAGTCCTGGCTGCTCTACTTCCAATACAGCTCTCTGCTGTGGCCTGGGAAAGCAGTAGAAAACAGCCCGAGTCCTTGGGTCCCTGCACCGCATAGGAGACCAGGAAGAAGCTCCTGGCTCCTGGCTCCTAGCTTCGGATGAGCGCAGCTCCAGCAGTTGCAGCCAACTGAGGAGTGAACCAGTGGATGGAAGACCTCTCTCTTTGTCTCTTTCACTGCCTCTCCTTCTCTCTCTGTGTAACTCTGACTTTCAAATAAATAAATAAATCTTTAAAAAATGTTACTTATATTTGAACAGTGTATTTACTTAACAATTATTTTCTACTTTTAGTTTCAAACATTAATCAGGTTGGTTTGTGTTTCCAGAAAATAGGACCAAAAGATCTAAATAACATTGGCAGCTTTACAATGAATATATGATCTTTCATTCAACCAAATTTTGTGAAAATATATAATCTCAAATACAAAATATCATAATGGATTTCTTGACTCACACACTGGATTTATAATTACCATTTGATTATACTAGAAAATTATGATTATTACCCCTCAATCAATAATCCGACATCGGTTCTTAGAGAAGATTTTCAGATATGATGCATTGTTGAATCATTCCCCTTCTTTGCACCCACTATGAATGTTATAATCCAGATCAAATTAGTCTCAGATGAAAAAGCAGGGTCATGTTTTGAGAAAAAAATCAATAACAGAATAGCATTACAAGAAGTTAGGTACTATGAAGGGGATTTCTTGTTTTCACATAATAAATCCATCTAATAATTGTTTTGATCCTAACACCAATTGCTTATGCCTAATGCTATCAAGGCCTGTCCGCATTGTGACTTCACTTTCCTGTGTCAGGTTAGCTGAAGAGTAAAAGGAAGCATCGCCACCTCAGATCCTCTGTAAAATCATGGAAATATTGCACATAGTGATTTTCTTAACCCTCTTCTATTGCTGAAGAAACAGTTAGATAATAAATTAAAGTTTGTCACCCAACTCTCTAAAACCTCATGTAATTGAATACATTTTCTAACTCCTAGTAACATTAACCCATCATTCTTTAAGAGGATAAATGATTATTCAAAGCAGTATCAGGAATAGGTCATTTTGAAAATCTGACTTAAAAAACAAGTTATAGCCTTATGGCCATGTCCCATAACATATTGTACAGATATAAATCAATTTGATCCTGAGATTCAGATTTGTTTCTTCAGTTACTAATGAGCAATGTGACAGAAGTATACCTTACATTATTTGGTTATGGTGAGGTAAGTAATAATCCAGTCAGATTATCTTCAATTTGTACTCTTCAAGACTTTGTGAATGTGAACCATCTTTTAAGGCATCATGCACATTACCATCGCTGAGTGAGAAAGACTGAGAAAGCCAGCAGACCAAACAAATTGTGGAATTTACACAACTGTGGCAGAATGAGACAATGAGAAGGTCATGCCAAGATGGCCGCTGAGGTTAGAAGGTCATGCCAAAATGGCCACTGACAACAGAAACTGCATGGCAACAGACCATGATTGGATGGCTTTGGAAACCACATGACAACAGAGCCTGACTGACAACAGGCTGTGATTGGATGGTTTCAGAAACTGCCTGGCAACAGAGCCTGACAAGCAAGAGGCTGTGATTGGATGGCTTTGGAAACTGCCTGGCAACAGGCTTTGATTGGTTAGGGCATAGACCGCCTGGTGATCAGATTGGCTGTCTTGGCTATATAAGCAGCTGTAGCAACTGAAATAAACGAGTCTGCAGGCTCCTTGCCTCAGGCCTCCTTTCACCAGACTCCAGGGATCTGTGTGGTGACTATGAACGTCTTGCCCCCACCACACTCCTCCTCTCAGAACGAATCCTTTCAGAAGAAATCAACTGCAACACACAACCATCCACAGAAATGTGTAAAGTGGATCATTTCTTAAGGTTTTCAAAAATAACAGCAAGGTTTATATCCATTAATTAGAGTTAGCATTTAAAAAGTTATAAAGTTAAAAGATCAAAAATCATTATTATATGCATTCTGTGTTGTGTTATTTTGTTAATCTTGGTTGCAAAACAAGTATATACACTTAGCCATTCCACAAACTCAGGAAACTGCATTCTGTCTGTTTATTCATTGTTTCTTCTATTTATTTCTATTTCTTCTTTCCAGATATAGATATGGATATACATAGGGATATAGATATGACTCAAAGGCCTTATATTTTCACTCTGCTAACTCAAATTTCAGGCAGTCTAATAAAGCAGCACTCAAGTGCTGAAATGTAGGGAGACTTCCTTCTTTTATTGCCACTTCATTGCTATTATAGTGCTTGAAATTAGAATTATTACCTTTTGTGTATAAATATTTGCATTCTCTGATGAAATTTCATTATATTTTTTGTTCTGTAGTTTTATTAAGGTAACATATTTTTCTGTGCAGTATTTCCAGTGCATTTATGTTTACATTGGTATGATTACACCAAGTTCAGTTATCTTTATAATAAAGTACTGATTTGTATTTAGCAAATGTGACAGGTAGAATTCTAGGATGACACCTAAGATCCTAGTTCCTTGATGAATACACACAGCTTAATTCCAGGTAATCTGAATAAAATTGGTTCCACTGCTGTGATTATCTTATCTTTGATGGAAAAATTGACTTGGAGAGAGGAAGACTATCTAGGGTGAGCCTGACCCAAGCTTCTGAACCATTAAAAAGGACTAGAATCTTCGTGAAATCAGAGATTCAAAGTCTGACAGGGATTCAAAGTGTGAAAGGACACATATCTGAAACCAAAGTGTAGTCTACAAAAGAGGATCTCAGCTGAGTAAGTACCGTGTTTTTGGTGTTTGTATGATATGGGAAGGTGGGCAAACGATCCAGGAGAGGAGGTCCCAAGGGGACCTAGGCCAGTTCTCCTCTTGATAAAGTGCATAGGGAGCAGAACTGCGTACTGTTGGTCATGATGCCTTTTTCCATTGGGATGCGATCTTATTGAGTATCATGATGAAAATTCTGAAATGTTAATGCCTTTCCTGAGGAACAGGGTCACTCTGGACATAGACTAAAGGGATGCATAAGCCTGAAATTCACCAAGGGAGTGGTTCTCAAAGTGATTGTCTTATTATTACTAGCAGCATCTGTAAGTATGGATCCAATTTAAAGTGATTAAAGTGCAAATTCTGGAGGTAGTGTTTAGCAAGATAATTAAACAAATCCATCTTGTGAATATTTAATTTATCTAATTATTTTTAAATAATTTTATTGTGATATTAATATAAAAAAGAACAGATTTAACATAATTCATAGATACAATTCTCAGAATATAATGATACTTCTCCATTTCCCCTTCCCTCTTTCTTTTTCTTTCTTTCTCTCATTTTCTTTGTCTTTTTATTTGAGATAATATTTTTAAATTACGTTATACTCAAAAGCTTAATGTTCCACCCAATGAAGAGTTCAACAAGTAAAAACACCACAGTTTGGTAGGGATATAGGCAAGAGCTATAAACAATAATCAAATGAAAAAATGTCAATATCACTCATATACAGTAACTTTTAAAATAATAGCAGATCATTAACAATATACTACTGCATCATTAACCTCTTTTTTGACAAACACATGAAACAAAGTCTGAGAACTCAGTATTTGAAACAACACTGATTTACATAGCCATTTGATTCTTTTTTTTTTGGTTTCAGTTTGCTTTTAATTTTTTTTCTTTCAATTTTAGATCCCACGGATAAGGGAGAATGGACAATGTTTGCCTTTCTATGTTCAGATTATTTCAATCAACATGATGTCCTTTAGGACAACCATTTTGATGTAAATCAGAATTTCATTCTTTTCATAGTTGAATAATATTCCGTTGTATATTCATATTACATTTTCTTTTATCCGTTCATTTGATGATGGACACCTTGGTTGATTCCAAATCTTGTTATCATTGAGGTTTTTTTTTTTTTTTTGAATTGCTAATACTTTCTGGATACTAATCCTTGGTCAGATAAGTATTCAGCAAATTTTTTCCCATTCTGTTGGGTGTTTCTTCATTGCATTGATTATTTCTTTTGATGTGCAGAAGCTTCTGTGCTTGATGTTATTGCACTTGTGTAGTTTTGCTTTTGTTGCCTGTGCTTTTGGTGATCTTATTCAATAAATCATTACCGACATCAATGTCTTGAAATGTTTCCCCTACATTTTATTCCAGAAGCTTTATAGTCACAAGTCTTACATTTAGGTCTTTGATGCATCCTGAGTTTGGTTTTTATATATGGTGAGACGGAGATACCAAATTTTATTCATCTACATATGAACATCCAGTTTTGCCTGCACCAATTATTGAAAAGATTATACCATGTCCAATTTATGGTCTAGGCCTTTTTTTGTCACAAATCAATTGCCTATATGCACATGGAAGAATTTCTTGGTTCTGTATTCTGTTCCAGTGATTTATGTGTTGGTTTTTTTATCCTGATACATAGGAGTTTGTAATAGGCTTTGGAGTCAGGTATTGTGGTATCTCCAGCTTGTTTTAGTTGGCTCAGGATTGCTTTGATTGTTGTTTCTCTTTTGTGATTTCATATGAATTTTAATACTGGTTTTTCTCTTTTTTCATTTATTAAACTTTTATTTAATGAATATAAATTTCCAAAGTACAGCTTATGGATTACAATGGCTTCCCCCTCCCATAACTTCCCTCCCACCCGCAACCCTCCCCTCTCCCGCTCCCTCTCCCCTTCCATTTGCATCAAGATTCATTTTCAATTCTCTTTATATACAGAAGATCAGTTTAGTATATATTAAGTACAGATTTCAACAGTTTGCCCCCATATAGCAACACAAAGTGAAAAAATACTGTTGGAGTACTAGTTATAGCATTAAATAACAGTGTGCAGCGCATTAAAGACAGAGATCCTACATGATATTTTTTTAAAAAATTAATTAATTTTCTATGTCATTTCCAATTTAATACCAGGTTTTTTTTTTCCATTTCCAACTATCTTTATATACAGAAGATTGATTCAGTATATAATTAGTAAAGATTTCATCAGTTTGCACCCACACAGACACACAAAGTGTAAAAATACTGTTTCAGTACTAGTTATAGCATCACTGCACATTCAGCCAGCCTGTTCATAGTAGTTTTATAGGATCCTTTGAATTTTGGTGGTGTCAATTGTAATGTCTCCACTTTATCTCTTATTTATGTTAGTTTTCTTCTTCTTTTTTCTATAATACTACTGCTAAGGGTTTTCCATTTTGTCTTTCTTCAAAAAAAGATATCAAAAAAACCCAGGGTTTCTTTTGTTGGTCTTTTGTATTTTTTCTAGCTTCAATTTCAATCATTTCTGTTCTTATTTCTCATCTCCTGCTATTTTGCAGTTTGGTGTATTCTTTTCTTTGTAAATCCTTGAGCTGCATCCTTAAATCATTTAGTTGAGAATTTTCTTTGTTTTTAATTCAAGTGCTTACTTTTATAAACTACCCCCATAATACAGCTTTTGCTGTATCCCACATGTTTTGATGATGCATTTTGGTTGTTTTCATCTAATTAAAAAAACGTTTTGATCTTCTTTTTAAACTATTCAATGACCCATTGGTTGTTCAGCAGCATGTTGTTTGAATTTTGTGTATTTATAGATGTTCTAATGTTCCTGTTGCTGATTTCTCATTTTATTCCTTGGTGGTCTGAGAAAATACATGGTTTGATTTTAATGATTTTTATATTTAATTAGGTTTGAATAATGGCCTAATAAATGGTCTATACTAAAGAATGGTCCATGTACTGATGAAGGAATATCTCTTCTGTACATGTTGCATGAATATTCTATAAATGTCTATTAGTTCCTTTAGCAGAATAGCATGGGCTAACTGCAATGTATCTTGTTGATTTTCTTTATGGATGATATATATATATATTGATGACACTAGAGTATGTATTATGTATTATATTGTATTGGGTGCATGTCTTCCTTTAGTTCTAATAGTATTTCTATATGTATCTGAGTGGTCTTATGTTGGGTATATATATATATATATATATATATACGATTGTTCTATCTTCTTACTAAATAGATATTTTTATTAATATGCCATTACCTTTTTTGTCTCATTATACAGTTTTTGATTTAAAGTCTGTTTTATCTGATATGAATACAGCTACACCTGTTCATTTTTTGTTTCCTTTTGTCTGGTATATCTTTTTCTAGCCCTTCAATTTCACCCTTTGTGTAGTATTATTTGTGACTTGAGTTTCCTATAGGTAGCATATAATTGCACCTTTCTTCCCTGTCTATTAAGTAAATCTAGGTCTTTTGGCATAGAAATTTAATCCATATACATTAAAACTTAGTATTTATAAGTAAGAACTAACACCTGTCATTTTTTGTTTTTTGGTTCTTGATTGCACCAGCTCTGTTAATGAATTTGTTAGTGTCATGTGTTTTCATGATGTTTACTTCTTATGTAGGGCTTCCTTCAGAATTTCTTATAAAGCTGGTCTGGTGGTAGTGGTGAATTCTCTGTTGTTGCTTGTCTGGGAAATACTTTCTTTCTCCCTCACTTCTAAAAGATAGCTTCACTGGATAGAATATTTTTGGTTAGGTAGTTTTCTTTTTATTTTAAGACCTTGAATATGTGATTCTATTTTCTTCTGCCATGTAGAATTTCGTTGAGAAGTCTGCAGTTTGTCTAACTGGTGTTCCACTTCACTTACTTTTTATTTTTTTAAGATTTATTTATTTGAGAGGTAGAGTTACAGACAGAGGGAGGAAGAGACAGGGAGAAAGGTCTTCTGTCTGTTGGTTCACTCCTCAAGTGGCAACACTTGCTGGAGGTGAGCCAATCTGAAGCCAGGAGCCAGGAGCTTCTTCTGGATCTCTGATGAGGGTGCAGGGCCCCAAGCACTTGGGCCATCCTCTACTGCTTTCCCAGGCCATAGCAGAGAGCTGGATCAGAAGACAAGTATCTAGGATAAGAACTGATACCCATATGGGATCCTGGAACTGCAGGTGGAAGCTTAGCCCACTATGCCACACGGCCGTCCCCTCTTACTGTCTTTAGTATTCTCTCCCTCTCCTTAATTTTGAACTTGGCTACAATAACATTGGAAAATATATTTTTCTGTTTAGTCTGCTTCACATCCTCTGAGCTTCCTGTATCTAGATTCCCATGTCTTTTTCAAGAATTGAGAAATTGTTCAATTATTTTATCATGAAGTAGATTTCCAATGCCTTTTTTCTTTCTATTCTGTATCAGTTATATCTATAATATGAATATTTGGCCAGTTAATAGTGTCACATATTTCATATAGATTTTCTTCATTTTTTTAATTCTTTCTCTTTATCTAACTGGATTATTACATAATTCTCACCCCAAAGGCAACAAGTTCTTTCCTCTCCATATTCTTTTCTGCTGTTGAAGATCTCAGTTATATTTTATGTTATTGATTGAAAATTTCATCTCCAATATTTCTATTTGTTCTTCTTAATGATTTCTTTCTCTTTAGTAATATTTTCATTCATGTCACTCATTGATTGCCTCATTTCTTTCTTTTTTTTTTTTTTTTTTGGACAGGCAGAGTGGACAATGAGAGAGAGAGACAGAGAGAAAGGTCTTCCTTTGCCGTTGGTTCACCCTCCAATGGCTGCTGCGGCTGGCGCAGTGCGATCTGAAGCCAGGAGCCAGGTGCTTCCCCTGGTCTCCCACGCTGGTGCAGAACCCAAGCACTTCCGCCATCCTCCACTGCACTCCCAGGCCACAGCAGAGAGCTGGACTGGAAGAGGGGCTACCGGGACAGAATCCGGCACCCTGACCAGGACTAGAACCTGGTGTGCTGGTGCCGCAGGCAGAGGATTAGCCTATTGAGCCACGGCGCCAGCCAATTGCCTCATTTCTTTAAGCTGTTAATCTGTATTTTCTTATAGCACGTTGAGTTTCCTTGCAATCATTATTTAGAATTCTATTTCTGCATTTCATAAATCTCCTTCAGTTTGGGCCCTTGTGTTGTTTTGGAGGTATCATGCTCCCTTACTTCATGTTTCCAATGTTGACATCTGCACCACTGGCATAATAGTTCCTTTTTCTTTGGACAGTAGATTTTATTTGAGGAGAAAAGTTTATGATTTTGATTAAGTGCAAGGTAGCATTTAGCTATTGCTTTGATTTGGGTTCTAGTTGAGACCAGAAGTGCAACCTCTGATTTATTTTGCTTAAATTAATGTTAGTGTTGTCCATAAGTAATACTGCAGTAGTTCATAGGGATAGAGATGTGACTTGGAAGTGAATGTTGGCTTTCTATGGTATGTATCTTCAGTCTGCAGGGAGTTGTATGTCATTGACACCAGGGATTTTTGATGGCCAAAGCCTTGTCCTTGGTAAGGGAAACAAGTGGGGCTAACCCCTTGTCCCACTGCCAAGCCAAGTGATGCTGAGGCTTGTGTCACCAATAACACTGGTTCTCGGACTATGTAGTATGGATGAGGCCTTCCCTAAGTCCTTCTGGGAGAATGTGATTGGTCCTGGAACTCATAAACTAACATCCCTAGTCCCAGGACTTTGTGATATGAACTGATCTCTGCTACTGTCCTATAAAGTGAGTACAAGGTACGTATGTGTTTTGTACAGGTAGGTATGGGTCTGGAGAGATGGGATATAGGCAGGTTCTTCCCTAGGTTCTATTTGTTTTAGGAAATTGGTATTGATTATTACAGTTCTGGGATTTCAGGATACAGTCAAGTCTTTACCAAGATCTCCCATAGTGGGAAATAGGTCTTGGGGGTCATAATAGGCGCTTGATTAAGCAGCAGGATGCAGGAGAACACTCCAGATACTGCAAATGACTGAAAGTCAAGAACCTCCTCAGGTCAGCTCTGGATTTTTATGGGGTTCCGCTGTGCTAACCACAAGAAGCTAAGGTTAATTTCCCTGGATCCCATAGAGTGAGAACAGCTCTGGGGCTTATGCCCAGAATACCCACAATTGAGGGGTGCAGGGAGTGTGCTTTCTGCCTTATAAGTTGCCCTGACCCTGGCTGTGGTCAGTTTGTGAAGCGGTGTGATTCTGTGTTGTCTGCTGAGTCAGCACAGTTCAGCCTGGACTTGACACATCCAGCGTAGACCTGTGCTTTGGTAGGGTGAGAGAGGGGAGGGAGGCAATGCAGCTTCCCTTTTTTGGAGAAAAGCAGCAGCGCAGACCTCGCCCCCTACCACCTGCCAACCTTCCAAGCTGCATTTGAAGTCGGTGGGAGACTGTGCGATCCTACCTCAGTTTCAGCTGCTGGTGTCAGGGCGCCAGAGCCACGTCTTCCTACCTTGTCTGAAGGAGATTGTTTCCCAAGTGGCAGCTGGTTGCATAACGCTGGCTGCCTGCTGATGCTGCCTGACACATCAGCATGTTTGTTTTCCTTCCTCACTGTCCTATGGAGTCTCTGTTATATTCTGTTACTTCTCCGCTGAACATTTCTGTCAATCACTCCTCTGGGAACATAGCCCTTCCTTGGTTTTCTGTCAGCATTCTGTAACAGAGATCTATATGTCTTCTGACTACTCAGCCGTTGTGGATCTCCCTGCTTGTGGTTTTGACGTATAATAAAGTTTGAAAATAAATGGCGTAATTGTTGAACCCTGAAGGAAAAAATTGGAACAATTCTAGAAAAAATAAATGTATGAAACAGCGAAGTACTTGAAAGAGAACCACTTTCCTTGGATTTATTTGTATGCTATGTTCCTCAATGATAATGTTTTTATTAAACAACTATTATGTGAATTAGTGTGAGTCAAATACTTCTTCATTATTTTTGGACATTTTTGTTTCTTTTCTCCTGATGTAAATGGTCCAGGGATATCAGTCAAAGTCATTAATTAATTTCCCTTTCTCTGTTACAGATCATTAATTAATTAATTTCCCTTTCTCTGTTACAAGATAATTCTGCTGTGGAGCAATTTGAGGGATGACAATATTTAGGGAAACATACACATTTGACTGTCCTTTGTGCCACAGAAGGACATAAGTATATCACTAGAAAAAGACAGAGCTTTGTACAACTAAACCTTGTCTTACCATATCATATAAAACCACCCTAAATCTGCAACCACTCATCATTGCAAAGACAAATTAAAGCACTCAACTCTTTTCATTGCACACAATACCGATATTTCATTTCTGCCTTATTAGTTCGTTTTTATAGTGCAAAATGAATATTCTTTGAACTAATGTCTGTTTGAGGAAGTTTCTGTGATTCCTTGTGTATTTTTGTGTATAATATCATAAATAAGTCTCTACATTTATTTCTTATAGTTTTACTATGTCAGCAAAATATCTGTAAAATTAATAACCTTTCTCCTGGAAGCTATTTTCAGAAAACAGAAACAAGAGTCAAACAGAGGTTAGCCTTTTAGGAAAGAACTTTCTCTGTAGGTTCCTGACAAATGGTAATACATTACAGATAACCATTTGTAAGACTCATTTTGCTGTTAGAGTCAGAAAATAATTTTTGACCATGTCTCTCCTTTATGAATCTGTTCTATGTAAACTAGGTTTAACTCTATTCCAAATGCTTTCACCTAGGAAACATTTTTGACATAAACAAAGAGAGAATGACAGAAATAAATCTATCAGTGCACAGCCAATTTATTTTCAACAAATACACCAAAGAGTACATATTGGAAGAAAGACAGTAACCTCAATAAATACTTCTGAGAAAACTAGATTGCCATGTGTAGAATATAATACTAGACTCCTGTATTAGTCTGTTTCCTGTTGCTATTATGAATATCTTGATATTGAGTGACTTAATAAAAAAAAAAGAACTGTAAGAGCAGAAAATTTGGCCGGCGCCGTGGCTTAACAGGCTAATCCTCTGCCTTGCGGCGCCGGCACACCAGGTTCTAGTCCTGGTTGGGGCGCCGGATTCTATCCCGGTTGCCCCTCTTCCAGGCTAGCTCTCTGCTATGGCCCGGGAAGGCAGTGGAGGATGGCCCAAATCCTTGGGCCCTGCACCCTCATGGGAGACCAGGAGAAGTGCCTGGCTCCTGGCTTCGGATCAGCACGATGCTCTGGCCGCAGTGGCCATTGGAGGGTGAACCAATGGCAAAAAGGAAGACCTTTCTCTCTGTCTCTCTCTCACTATCCACTCTGCCTGTCAAAAAAATAAAAATAAAAAAAAGAGCAGAAAATTCTGGAATTTGAAGTGCATGGCATCATTTTGGGATCAGTCCCTGTAGAACCTAAGTGACATGGTAGGAGGGGGAGATGCCACTCAGCCAGGAAACTGAAGGCTGAATGGGTGCTAATCTCGCTCTTCTGTAACAACTCCTCTTACAAAATGTACTTGGGGTCTTATGAGATTTATGTTTATTTTTTTAAGGAAAATTCTACCACTAACTTATTATCTCTTACTAGACACCATCTCTTCACCATCTCTTAAAGATTCCATGCCACTTCTTAACATCACCATAGCAGAGACCAATTACCACATAATCCCTTGGCTGACAATCTCAAATCATATCTAAAGTATAGAAAACCTTCTCTCTCATCACAGAAAAATCAACTCAAAATAAATCAAGGATGTAAATTTAAGAATAAAAACTAGAAAACTACTAGAGAATATTTAGGGAAAAGGCTTCAGTACATTGATCTGGCAATGAGTTTTTGAAAATGACTCCAAAAAGCACAGGCAACAAAAGCAAAAATTGACAGATGGAATTACATCAAGCTTAAAAGCTTCTGTACAGCAAACAACAGAGTAAAGAGACTTAGAAAATGTGAAAAATATGAAAACATTTGTAAATTTTGTGTTCAACAAGGGATTAGTATGCAGGATTTATATTGACCTCAAACAACTCAAAGCAAAATACACACACACATACAATTCAAAGCCAGGAGAATGACCCTAATAGCCAAGAATATGAAAAAATACTCAATGTAATTATCATCAGGAAAATACAATTCAAAACCACTGTGAAATGTCCTCTCACTCATTTAGAATGATTTTAATCTAAAAGACAAAAAAAAAATGCTGACAGGAGTGTGAAGAAAGAATAACTGTCAGACACTCTTGGTGGGCATGTAAATTGGTACAGCCATTAATGAAAACAGTACGGAAATTCCTCAAAAAGCTTGAAATAGAACTACTGTATGATCTAGTCTCATCTTTTATTATTGACATTTTTCTCAATAATCGTAGGTAAGCTAGTATTATGTGAAAACAAAGTGACAGTATGAACAAATTTTTTACCATTACCCTGTCTTTGCTTTCGTCTGAAAAGGTGAGAGCTTTTTTTTTTTCTTCATGAAAACATTGTTTAGTAAATATACCATGACATTTTACATACTCTCTGGCCCTCTCTGTAGGAGAGGCACATGTGTAGTGCATGCTGAAAGAAATATCTGAATCCCAGCATGATTTGGATAAGAGACACAGTTCATGAGGATAATGGTCTCTGACTATCATGCAGTCAGTTCAGGGATGCACTTGCCATCCTACTGTTTCTGTGGGGTATGTCATTACATAGCCAGTGAGAGCCCTGCCTGTGCTCTTTCTTTATGTAGAATTTTCTCCTTCCCATCTTCAGCCTCTTGCCAAAAAAAACATAGCTATTACTTTTCTGGTTGTTGTGCAGCACCAAGCACTACACAAAATTACGGACCTATAGCAATATCAAACATTCCTTTTCATCCTTCAGTTTCCAGAAACAAATTGATAACCCTAAAAACTGCTCTGGGACTGCAAGGAAACAGGACTTCCCAGACATCTTTTGTTATTCCTCAGAAAAATGATCCAGCTTATATCTGTTTTAGTCCCAGTTTTCTAAATGTGTCTGCCTATTGCATCTGCCTCTGAATTATTTACTTCTGGAATAGAAATCAATGGAAACAGCATCAGGATGAAAACAATGTTCTCCTATATTTGAGCTTTTAGTTTAATGTTGGGCTCTGTTCTCATCCCAATACCAGCAAAGAATTGATAGCTTAGTTGTTCTGCCTTATTTCCTTCTATTCCAAGTGGTCCCCTTTTCCTCAGGAAAATTTCCAAAAGTAATCAAATAATTTTATAACCTTCCTCATTTTCTTTTTCTTGAACTTTGATTTCAACAATTTGTTAGTGAGAAATGTGTCAACTGTTTTCCACTGAAAAGTTGTGTCTTTGATTAACTTGGTCTGTGGTCAATAAACCTGTGTGTGAAAAAGCAGCCACTGTGTGAGGCACGATAATCTCATCCCAATTTCCCAGCTTGTCCCTATCCCTTTATTGATTGACTCCTAAAACCACTGTATTACAAAACATTGTTATAGACTTGAGTTGGTCATCACCAATAAACATGCACAGACTTTCAAAACTTTGTAGAAAATGGAATTAAAAGACAAGTTTAGGAGTGAGAATTTGGTTCAGTGCCTCAGATACCACTTGGGATGTGCATCCTATATCACTTGGTTTAGAGTCCTTGCTGTGCTTTCAATTAAAGCGTTCAGTTAATGTGTACCTTGGGAGGCAGTAGATGATGGTTCAAGTACTTGTGTCCTATCTCCCACATAGTAGACTCTGAGATACTGGCTCCTGACTTTAGCTTGGCCCAACCCCAGCTATTATAGGTATTTGAGGAGTGAATCAGTGGAGAGGAGATCTCTCTCTCTCTCTCTCTCTCTCTCTCTCTCATGTCCTCCCTGCCTTTGCCTTTAAAATTAAAAATTAAAAAAAAATTTTAAAGAATACAAGCTTATTTTGACGCTAAAATTTCTGAAATCCATGCAGTTTTTTCATAATGCATGTTTTCTATGAACTCTTTGAAGACCCTAGTATAATATTATATTTACTTTGTCAGTGATTGTGACACAGAAAATACCCAGCCTCCATGTTTAGACAACATTTTATGCCATGTAATTATGTCAATCAAACAACTGAAATTCAACCCTCAGCTTCTCGAAATAAGTACAGCAGTCACTCCATAGTCCCCAGTAACGGAACATCTGTGCTTTCAAGGGGACAGTAGTGAGAGGACACTCAGCCTGAGTGCTTTCCAGGGCAGGCCTGTGTCAGCCTGAAAATACTATAAATTGAGGCTGGCACTGTGGTGCAGAGGGTTAAAGTCCTGGCCTGAAGCGCCGGCATCCCATATGGGCGTTGGTTCAAGTCCCAGCTGCTCCTCTTCCAATCCAGCTCTCTGCTATAGCCTGGGATAGCAGTAGAAGATGGCCCAAGTCCTTGGGCCCCTGCATCTGCATGGGAGACCAGAAGGAAGCTTCTGTCTCCTGGCTTTGGATCGGTGCAGCCTCAGCTTTGCAGCCAACTGAGGAGTGAGTTAGCGGATGGAAGACCTCTCTCTCTCTGCCCCTGCCTCTCTGTAACTCTGTCTTTCAAATGAATAAATGCATCACTTCTTGGTCTTTTGGCTAAGATCAAGAGTAGCATGAAATGAATAAATAAATCTTTAAAAAAAGAAAATACTATAAATCTTTCACTTCATGGATTGATCTTTCGTTTTTACTTTTCTTTAATAGCTAATAGTAGTTGACACAGTGATAGATGGTATCAAAGAGAGTGTACAACAATGTGTAGAAATTGTGTAGAAATAGTTAAAACCCATTTTTTGAAAATTATTTTATTTATATTTATTTTAAAAGCAGAAATACAAAGAGAAAGAGGTACAGATAGAGAGGGCTCCCATACATTGGTTACTCCTCAAATACCTTTGACTGTTAAGCCAGGCTAAAGCCAAGAGTCAAAGACACAATCTCAGTTTATTATTTGGGTGACTCAAGTACTTGAGACATTAGCTGTTACCTCTCAGGATGTGCATTAATAGGAAGGTAGAATTTGAGGCAGAGCCAGGGCTAAAATTCATACATTCCATTAAGAGAGACTTAACCACTGGGGCAAATATCCACCCCAAGAGGTGATCCTTTAGAGAATTTTGGTGTATGTGTTCAGATTTTCAATATATTGTAACAATATTAGCATAAATTCTCTATCTTAAATTTAAATTGCATCAAGGATTTATAGACTCTAATTTAAAAATAGCATTCAATGATAAGAAGTAGCAAGTGAATTCTGCTGTATATATCTATATCTTCCACTATCTTTAAATCTATTTACCTTTAATTAAGGTGAGGGAGATACAGAGTAGGAAATTGAGTACTCATCACTCACATATTATCACATTTGAGGTTATCTCTATTTTTAACTTATCAAACATAAGCTGATAATATGCAATAATTTCATTTCTCATTTATAACTACCCTGAAATCATCATATTACTTGTTTTTTTTATATATACATGAATGTATATAGGCATACAATCTTAGAAGAAGGTTGACATCAACATTTTATGGATTATAGGGTGGAATGAATAAATAAAAATATTTTTGACTTTAATTATAATAACTCTTAAAGTTATACTCTTATTTTTATCATTTTAAGATTATTTACTTTTTAATTTTTAAATGTAATTTAAGGCATACAGATTTCCTGTATTTCATATATATATAGATTCATGAACATAGTGATATTTCCCACCCTACATTCCTTCCAACTCATACTCCCATGCTTGTTCCTCCTCCCTGTCCTATTCTCATTTTATTTTTTTTTTTATTTGACAGGTAGAGTTATAGACAGTGAGAGAGACAGAAAAGTCTTCCTTCCGTTGGTTCACTCCTCTAATGGCCACTACGGTTGGCGCTGCGCCGATCCGAAGCCAGGAGCTGGGTGCTTCCTCCTGGTCTCCCATGCAAGTGCAGGGATCCAAGACTGGAAGAGGAGCAACCAGGACTAGTACCCAGTGCCCCAACTGGGACTAGAACTAGGGATGCCAGCACCGCAGGTGGAGGATTAGCCAAGTGAGCCACGGCACCGGCCTCTCATTTTAATTTTTACAAAAATATATTTTCACTTTGCTTTATACTCCTGAAATCAACCCTACACTAAGTAAAGAGTTCGACAAATTGGATGAAGAATGAAACACTGTTCCTCAACAGTCAAGACAAGTTGTCTAACAATCATATCTCAAAATGTCAACTTTGCTCCTGTATATTACCTCTTAGATATTCTATTAGTTACCACAGATCAGGGAAAACATATGGCATTTGTCTTTTGGAACATGTTTATTTCAATAAGTATAATTGTTTCTAGTTGCATCCATTTGGTTCAAACGACAAGATTTCTTTTTCTTTTTTTTCATTGAGTAGTATTCCATACTCTATATATACAATAATTTTTTTATCCAGGCATAAGTTGATGCACCTTTGGGATGATTCCATATCATAGCTATTTTGAACAGAGCCACAATAAACATGGAGTACAGGTCATTCTTACATATGTTAATTTCACTTTGTTTGGGTAATTTCCCAGGATTGGGATGGCTGAGTCATATGGTAGATCTATGTTAAGATTTCTGAGGCATCTCCATACAGTCTTCCACAGTGGCTGTGCCAGTTTACATTCCCACCAAGAGTGATTTAGGGTACCTTTATCTCCAGTCACCTTACAAAGGCATGCGAGCCAATAGATCAGGCAACATTTTGTACATACATAACAGCTGTGCCAGCTTGGGACTGCACCCGCCCTCAGCCAAAAAGAAAAACCTGACTTTGGTGGGGAGTGATAACAGGAGACTAAGACTTAGTGAATGTGTGGAGCTTATGAACTGAGATTGTGAAAAAAAAAAAAAAACAACAATAACAACAACAACAAAAACAGGGGTTGTGGGAGAATCATGGTGTGGCTGACACATGAGTAGTCTTGGTGGGAGATGCCACAAATTCAGGCTGCCCTGGCTACCTGGTGAGAGACATTGCAGGGGCATCTGAGCTTGCACTGAGGACTGCACAGATCCTTTGTATGGTCCTTGGGACAGAGCAGGCGAATATTATACTCACTGGGGCTAGCACTCAGGCACTGATCACCATCAAGGAGAAGAGCCTAGCTGAATGGAATTACTTCCCTTCTGATTAAAAAATAAAAAGAGAAGATTTACCATGCCAAACCTGGGTGTGTCACCTTAGGTACACCCTTAACACCAAAGAAATGAACAGAGCTCTCTGGCCATACCCACCACAAGCCTCTAGAGATTCACCAAAAGCAGACAGTCCACTTAATCTAGAGTCACAGTATAACAAGAAAAGCTACCACAGTAAAAGAAGAAGAAGAAGAAGAAGAAGAAGAAGAAGAAGAAGAAGAAGAAGAAGAAGAAGAAGAAACCAAAGAATATATCCACAATGCAAAATAACAAATACAAAAACCAAGGAAACAAGAACAAGGAAGACAACATGACATTCCCAAAAGAACATGACACTCCAATACAAGATTATGAAGATAATGAGAGAAGAAATGCAAGAAATGGAACTCAAAAAAATTAAGATAAGAACATTTAGAAGTTATCAAAAACTAATGCATAATCTACTGAAATCCATGCAGGTCATGACAGAAAATCTCTCATGAAAATAAAATCTTAAGGAGGAATCAAAATGAAATGAGGAATTTAATAGAACATGAAATTGAAATATTGAAGAGAAATCAAAATGAAATGAAGAATTCAATGGAACAAATAAAAAACACATTTGAGAGCCTTAAAAACAGAATCAGTGAGGCAGAAGAGAGAATGTTGGACTTAGAAGACAGATGACAGGAAAGTATACAGTCAAACCAAAGAAAAGAATTGGAAATGAGAAATCTAAAAAATACTGTTGGGAATCTACAGGATACTATTAAAAAACCCAACATTCGGGTTCTAGGAGTTCCTGAAGGCATGGAGACAGAGAAAGAATTAGAAGGCCTTTTAGTGAGATACTAGCAGAGAACTTCCTGGGTTTGGAGAAGGAAAGAGACATCCAAGTACAGGAAGCACACAGAACCCCTAGTAAACATGACCAAGAGAGATCCTCACCACGACACATTGTAATTAAACTCACCACAGTGAAACATAAAGAAAAGATTCTAAAAGGTGCAAGAGAGAAACGTCAGATTAGTCTCAGAGGATTTCCAATTAGACTTACAGCAGACTTCATATCAGAAACCTATGGGCTAGGAGGAAATGGCAAGATATAACCCAAGTTCTAATAGGAAAAAAAAACTGCCATCAATAATATTATATCCTGCAAAGCTCTCATTTGTGAATAAAGATGAAATAAAGACCTTTCATAGCAGACGGAAATTGAAAGAATTTGTCACAACTCGTCCAGCCTGACAAAAGATGCTTAAAGATGTGTTACACACAGAAACACAGAGACACAGTCAACAATACAAAAGAAGGTAAAGGAAGAAAATCTCTCAGTAAAAGATCACAGGAAGTTCAAAGTACGTATTAGAAATATCCTTGGAAAAATGGCAGGGCAAAGTCACTACTTATCAATAGTCACATTGAATGTAAATGGCCTCAACTCTCCAGTTAAAAGACACAGACTGGCTGAATGGATTAAAAAACAAAACCCATCTATTTGCTGCTTAAAAGAAACACATCTTTCCAACAAAGATGCATGCAGACTGAAAGTGAAAAGTTGGAAAAAAGATATTCCATGCCAACAGAAACCAAAAAACAGCTGGCGTAGCCATCTCAATATCAGACAAAATAAACTTTAACACAAAGTGGGGCACTATAGAATGATTAGTGGATCAATTCTAAAAGAAGATGTAACTATTATAAACGTATGTACACCTAATTACAGGGCACTGGGTTATTTCAAAGATATGTTAGGGAACTTAAAGGGAGATGTAGACTCCAATACAATAGTATTGGGGACTTTAATACTCCACTTTCAGCAATGGACAGATCAACCAGACAGAAGATCAATAAGGAAGCAGCAGATTTAATCGAAACTAGACCAAATGGATCTAAAATATATCTGCAGAATGAACTTCTCATCCTACACTTCAAGAAGACATTCTTCTCAGCAGTGCATGGAACTACTCTAGATCACATACTAGGCCATAAAGCAAGTCTCAGCAAATTCAGAAGAATCAAAATCCTACAATGCATCTTCTCAGATCACAATGGAATGAAGCTGGAAATTAGCAAATCAGGAATCACTAGAGTATATGCAAACACAGGGAGAATGAACAACATGCTCCTGAATTAACAGTGGATCATAGAAGAAATCAAAAGTGAAATCAAATACTTTCTGGAAGCAAATGAAGATAACAACACAACATATCTAAACTTATGGGATACAGCAAAAGCAGTGTTAAGAGGAAAGTTTATAGCAATAGGTGCCTACATTAAGAAATTGGTAAGGCAACAAACAAATGAGCTATCCATGCATCTTAAGGATCTAGATAACTACAGCAAACAAGACACAAAACTAATAGGAGAAGAGAAATAATTAAAATTAGAGAAGTAATCAACACAATTGAATAAAAAAAAATCACGAAAGATCAGCAAACAAAGAACTGGTTTTGACGGGGCCATCAAAGAAGGAGGTACCCTTCTCCGAAGGGAGGAGAGAACTTCCACTTTGACTATGACCCTATCGGAATAAGATCAAAGTCAGCGAACTCTAAAGGCTTCCATAGCCCTGGCAACTCATGACTAGAGCCTAGGGAGATTACTGACGCCATGAACAGGAGTGTCAAATTGTTAAATCAGCAACAGGAGTCACTGTGTACTTACACCCCATGTGGGATCTATCCCTAATGTGTTGTCTAAAGCGAAGTGATGCTATAACTAGTACTGAAACAGTATTTTTATACTTTGCGTTTCTGTGTGGGCACAAACTGATGAGGTCTTTACTAATTATATACTGAAGTGATCTTCTGTATATAAAGAGAATTGGAAATGAAAAAAAAAAAAACCTGGTGTTAAAATGGAAATGGCATAGAAAATTAATTAATTTGAAAAAAAATTATGTAGGATCTCTATCTTTAAAGTGCTGTACATTGCTATTTAATGCTATAATTAGTAATCCAATGGTAGTTTTTTCACTTTATGTTGCTATATGGGCAAACTGTTGAAATCTTTACCTAATATATACTAAACTGATCTTCTGTATACAAAGAGAATTGAAAATGAATCTTTACATGAATGGAAGGGGAAAGGGAGCGGGAAAGGAGAGGGTTGCGGGCGGGAGGGAAGTTATGGGACGGGGGAAGCCATTGTAACCCATAAGCTATACTTTGGAAATTTATATTCATTAAATAAAAGTTTAATAATAAAAAAAAGAACTGGTTTTGAAAAAATAAACAAAATTGACACCCCATTGGCCCAACTAACTAAAAAAAGGAGAGAAAAGACCCAAGTCAATAAAATTAGAGATGAAAAAGGAACCATAACAACAGACACCACAGAAATAAAAAGAGTCATCAGAAATTACTACAAAGAGTTGTATGCCAGCAAACAGGGAAATCTATCAGAACTGGATAGATTCCCGGACACATACAACCCACCTAAATTGAACCATGAAGAAATAGAAAACCTAAACAGACCCATAACTGAGTCAGAAATTGAAACAGTAATAAAGGCCCTCCCAACAAAGAAAAGTCCAGGACCGGATGGATTCACTGCAGAATTCTACAAGACATTTAAAAAAGACTAACTCCCATCCCAATTCTTCTCAAACTATTCAGAACAATTGAAAGAGAGGGAATTCTCCCAAATTCTTTCTATGAAGCCAGCATCCTCTTAATTCCTAAACCTGTAAAAAAAAGATGCAGCAAAGAAAGAGAATTACAGATCAGTTTCCTTGATGAACATAGATGCAAAAATCCTCAGTAAAATTCTGGCCAACAGAATTCAATAACACATCAGAAAGATCATCGACCCAGACCAAGTGGGATTTATCCCTGGTATTCAGGGATGGTTCAATGTTCACAAAACAATCAATGTGATACACCACATTAACAGACTGCAGAGGAAAAACCATATGATTTTCTCAATAAATGCAGAGAAAGCATTTGATACAACATAACACTCTTTCATGATGAAAAATCTAAGCAAATTGGGTATAGAAGGAACATCCCTCACTACAATCAAAGCAATTTATGAAAAACCCATGGCCAGCATCTTATTGAATGGGGAAAAGTTGGAAGCATTTCCACTAAGATCTGGTACTAGACAGGGATGCCTACTCTCACCATTGCTATTCGATATAGTACTGGAAGTTTTAGCCAAAGCCATTAGGCAATAAAGAGAACTTAAAGGGACACAAATAAGCAAGGAAGAAGTCAAACTCTCCCTCTTTGCAGATGATAAGATTATTTATTTAGAGAATCCAAAGAACTCAACAAAGAGACTATTGGAACTCATCGAAGAGTTTGGCAAAGTAGCAGGATATAAAAACAATGCACAAAAATCAACACCTTTTGTATATACAGGCAATGCCACGGCTGAGAAAGAACTTCTAGGATCAATACAACTCACATTAGCTACAAAAACAATCAAATACCTTTCAATAAACTTAACCAAGGATGTTAAAGATCTCTATTAACAGAATTAGAAAATCTTAAAGAAAGAAATAGAAAGCCACTGCAGTAGACTGGCCTGTTGGGTCTCCTTGAGGGCAGATCACTGTACAGATCAGCTATTAATAGGCCTGCCACCCATTGCTTCTGATGCCTAGCTTTCTTTTCCTCCTGGTTTGTGTTAAAGCAGACCAGAGGATGCAAGTCAAGGGAGTGCCCAAGTCCCATCTCTAATCTTCGGTGGCCTGAACTACAAGTCTATAGTCACAGTCATGTTCTGTAGTAGTTTTTCTAAGGTAGACAATGCCCATGAGGAAAATTATATTCTCACTTTAAAACTTTCTTTCCCTTTGGTCTGAAAGGGAGGTTTTTTCTACTTACTGTATACTTCGCTGATGGCGAAGTGAATCTAGCTATGAGATTATTAGTTAAGTTCTTATTTTGGCTTTGCTATTACAGAAAAATGTTAGCCATCTCTTTTATAAGGTCTAAAGATTAAATTGTGCATCCTACAGATTCCTTCATAATAGAATTAGTTTCCACCTTGAAGAGAATAGAGAAATGAAAGAACAAGTTGGGCTTAGAATAGAGAAATGAGGGAGCAAGTCCTAGATCGCTTGCTGACAATAGCAATATTACATGAATACTTAGCAAACCGTTTAAACCATTAGATAACAACTTAAGAAAACATTTACCAGAAGGTCCAATGCCTTCTATAAATTTTAAGAATCATGTATTTGAAAACACCTCTTAAATATCTAACATGGTGTAGTTTGTTTAGCCAGTAAACTTAAGCACAACCATCTAAAATGTTTTTAGTTTCTTTCTACCAACAAGTTTAAAACATGATACACAGATTCAGGTCACACAAATTAAAATGTATCTTTGATTGATTTTAGCAACTAAAATTTATGGACAATCTTATCTATAAGCCATTTAAAATAAAACTCTTAATAAAATTTCCTATGTGGACATACAATATGTAGACACATAACATAGCATAATAGACCAATATAGCAATTTTAATAATAGCTTTTAAATCTTTAACTCTTTTTGTAGATTGCCAATTGATTTGAATTGCTTTTTGTTTTTAGATTACTTTAACACATTGCTTTAACAGAGCATCAGAGTTTAATTCTATGTCAAAGAGAAATTGAGCTTCCTGTGATCTTTTGCTGTGAGGTTTCCTTCCTTTACCTTCTTTCATATTGGTGACTATGTTTCTGTGTTTCTGTGTGTAACACATCTTTAAGCATCTTTTGCAGGGCAGGATGAGTGGCAACAAATTCTTTCAGTTTCTGTTTGCTATGAAAAGTCTTAATTTCACCTTCATTCACAAATGAGAGCTTTGCAGGATATAATATTCTGGGCTGGCAGTTTTTCTCTCTTAGTACCTGGGCTATATCTCGCCATTCCCTTCTAGCTTGTAGGGTTTCTGATGAGAAGTCTGCTGTGAGTCTAATTGGAGATCCTCTGAGAGTAATCTGATTGAGAGTAATCTGATGTTTCTCTCTTGCACCTTTTAGAATCTTTTCTTTATGTTTCACTGTGGTGAGTTTGATTACAATCTGTCGTGGTGAGAATCTCTTTTGGTCATGTTTCTTAGGGGTTCCATAAGCTTCCTGTACTAAGATGCCTCTGTCCTTCTCCAAACCTGGGAAATTTTCTGCTAGTATCTCACTGAAAATGCCTTCTAATCCTTTCTTCCTCTCCATGCCTTCAGGAACTCCTAGAATCCGAATATTAGTGTTTTTTTTTTTTTTTTTTGACAGGCAGAGTGGACAGTGAGAGAGAGACAGAGAGAAAGGTCTTCCTTTTGCCGTTGGTTCACCCTCCAATGGCCCCCGTGGTAGGCGCGCTGCGGCCAGCACCGCGCCGATCCGATGGCAGGAGCCAGGTGCTTCTCCTGGTCTCCCATCGGGTGCAGGGCCCAAGGACTTGGGCCATCCTCCACTGCACTCCCTGGCCACAGCAGAGAGCTGGCCTGGAAGAGGGGCAACCGGGACAGGATCGGTGCCCCGACCGGGACTAGAACCCGTTGTGCCGGTGCCGCAAGGCGGAGGATTAGCCTAGTGCAAATATTAGGTTTTTTAATAGTATCCTGTAGATTCCCGACAATATTTTTTAGATTTCTAATTTCTTCTTCTTTTCTTTGATTTGCCTGTTTCCTATCCTGTTCTCTGTCTTCTAAGTCTGATAGTCTCTCTTCTACTTTACCCATTCTGTTTTTAAGGCTCTCTAATGTGTTTGTCATTTGATCTATTGATTTCTTCATTTCATTGTGGTTTTTTGTCACTATCATAGTTTCATGTTATACTAGTTGTTTCATTTCATTTTGATTCCTCCTTAATATTTCATTTTCATGAGAGAGATTTTCTATCTTGACCATTAAGGATTTCTGTAGTTCAAGAATTTGTTTTTGAGAACTTCGTAATGTTCTTATCAATTTTGCCAAGAGTTGGATCACTGGAAATGGACCTGCCCTGGAGTCGAAGGATGCCCAGGTCAGAGCCACAGATCTTATTGGCTCTAAGCTGAAAAGCCCTTCACTCAGCCCAACTTCCAAAGTGACCACTGCAGCTGAGGGTATGGTCAAGTAGGGTCAGCAACATTGCAGGCAGAACTGTAAATGTCTTGTTAGAGATGCCCCCTGCCTTTACCTGGCCAGCTCTCCTCCCAGGCCAGCCAAGTAATGAAAGTCAACAGAGTGCCTGACCTGGGCATCCTTCGACTCCAGGGCAGGTCCATTTCCAGTGATCCAACTCTTGGCAGAGCTGCCAGGACTCTTCACAATCTGACTTCTGCTGAAGCCCAGGCTTACCACATTGAAAGCCACTGCAGTGGACTGGCCTGTTGAGTCTCCTTGAGGGCAGATCACTGTACAGATCAGCTATTAATAGGCCTGCCACCCATTGCTTCTGATGCCTAGCTTTCTTTTCCTCCTGGTTTGTGGTAAAGCAGACCAGAGGATGCAAGTCAAGGGAGTGCCCATGTCCCATCTCTAATCTTCGGTGGCCTAAACTACAAGTCTGAAGTCACAGGCATGTTCTGCAGTTGTTTTTCTAAGGTAGACAATGCCCATGAGGAAAATTATATTCTCACTTTAAAACTTTCTTTCCCTTTGGTCTGAAAGGGAGGTTTTTTCTACTTACTGTATACTTCGCTGATGGCAAAGTAAATCTAGCTATGAGATTATAATTTAAGCTCTTATTTTGGCTATGCTATTACAGAAAAATGTTAGCCATCTCTTTTATAAGGTCTAAAGATTTAATTGTGCGTCCTACAGATTCCTTCATAATAGAATTAGTTTCCACCTTGAAGAGAATAGAGAAATGAAAGAACAAGTTGGGCTTAGAATAGAGAAATGAGGGAGCAAGTCCTAGATCGCTTGCTGACAATAGCAATATTACATGAATACTTAGCAAACCGTTTAAACCATTAGATAACCACTTAAGAAAACATTTACCAGAAGGTCCAATGCCTTCTATAAATTTTAAGAATCGTGTATTTGAAAACACCTCTTAAATATCTAACATGGTGTAGTTTGTTTAACCAGTAAACTTAAGCACAACCATCTAAAATGTTTTTAGTTTCTTTCTACCAACAAGTATAGAACATATGATGCAGAGATTCAGGTCACACAAATTAAAATGTATCTTTGATTAATTTTAGCAGTTCTAAAATTTTAATATTTGATAATTTTTAAAGATCCTTATATTTTAAATAGATACAGACAATCTGGGCAGCATCTTGTGTCTCATTTTGCATTATCTACATAATATTTCTGTTCTCAAATGTAAAAATAATTAATAATTATTTGCTTTTCTTGTAATTTATCTCTTTCCTCCTGAGAAACTATATTGTTAGTGCTTGTAAATTCTTCCTTTTCTCTCAAGATTTATGTCTTATGTGTTGATGGGAATTTTGTGTTCTCTTCCCAAGGACAACGGTGGGTTAGATGCCCTTTCTATTTGATCTACACCTGTAATCCTGTAACTACTATATATTTACTTTGTATTGTTATTAGAATACTGAAGTGTGAGTTTTTTGTTTTTGAGAATTTTCTTATTTTGTGTCAAGCACACCAGTTTAACATTTTAAAGGGCAACCACAGGTCTTATAAATTTGTACTTTGTTAGTACTTAAAATTTGTCAGGCACTTGCCACTTAATGCTCTCTTAGATACATGAATGTATTGTAAATGTAAATTGATAATGCTTTCTGTAAGTACCATTTGCCTGTTTCTACTTTAGGATATTTAAAGTTTATTCTTTTCTCCAAGTAATGTGTACAATTTGAAATTATCAACTGTTTCTTTGTATTGAATATTTTTTACATTTTTACTTAAATATCCATCTCTCTCTTGCCTTTCCTCCCTCTTTTCTCTTTTTTTCCTTCCTTCCTTCCTTCCTTCCTTCCTTCCTTCCTTCCTTCCTTCCTTCCTTCCTTCCTTCCTTCCTTCCTTTTTTCTTTCTTTGTTTGTTTCTTTCTTTCTTTTTCTCTCTTTCTCTCTTTCTTCTTCTTTCTCTTTCTTTCTTTCTTTCAGTCATGCATTCATTTTCTTTCCTTTTGCCTTTCTTCCTTCCTTCTTTCCTTCTTTCCTTTTCTACTTCTTTTCTTTCTTCCTTTCTTCCCTTTTTTTTCTTCTTTTCTTTTTGATATAGAATAGTTTTAATTTACATTACAGTCAAGGGATTAATGCTCCATGATGTGACTTTAACATATAAAAAACAAAAATAGAAAACAAAAACCTAGTTTGGTTAGAATGCAGATGAGGTACAAATAATAACTAAATGGAAAGATGATCAGTTCACACATATACAGTAAATTTTAAAGTAATCAAAGATCACTAGAACTGTAGTAGTGTAACATTCTTAGCCATGTGTTTGACAAAAGTATAAACCAAAGATTGATGAAACTATATATGCAGCAATAATGATACACATATCTTTTTTTGACTTTTTTATTCAAGTTTAGTTCCCACATATAAGTGAGAATATGTTTTATTTGTCTTTCTGTGTGTCATATTTCATTAAAAATTATGTTCTCTAGTTGCATCCATTTTGATTCAAATGGTAGAACCTCATTTTTTTTATAATTAAGCAATACCCATTGTGTAAATATACCACATTTTCTTTATCCTTTCATCTTGGTTGATTACATATTTTGACTATTGTGAACAGTGCTGTTATAGACATGGTGGTGCAGGTATCTCTTTTATAAAAACATATTCATGTATTTTGGTATATACCTAGTACTAAGCTTGATGGATCATATAGCAAGTCTATTTCTATTTTTTTAAGAAATTTCCCTATTGTTTCCACAATGGTCGCACTAATTAACATTACTACCAACAGTGTATAAGAGTTAACCTTTCTCCACATCCTCTCGAGCATTTTTCACTCTCTATTTTTCCTTTTTCGCAATTCTTACAGAGGTGTGGTGACATCTCATTGTGGCTTTACTTGAATTTCCCTGATGGCTGGTGATGTTCAGCAATTGTTCATATATTTGTATTTCTTCTTTTTGAGAATTTTCTATTGGGGTCCTTTGCGCATTTCCTAACTGGATTGGTTGTGATTTTGTTGAGTTTTTTAAGTTGCTGATGTGTTCAGAATATTAAACCTTTGTCAGATGGGTAGCTCAGAAATATTTTTTACTATTCTGTTGGTTGTCCTTTTAGTTTATTGTTTCCTTTGCTGTGCAGAATTTTCTGAGTTTGATATAATTCCATTCATTAGGTTTAGTTGTTTGTTTTTTCCTGTGCTTTGTGATGTTCTCCAAGAAATTATCGCCTACACTAAATTCTTGAAGAGTTTCCTTGTATTTTCTTCTAGTAACTTCTGTCTCAGTTCTTAAATTTAGTTAATCCTTATTGAGTTGAAAGTGGTATGTTTTGATTTCATTCTTCTACGTGTATTCATCCAGTTTTACCAGCATCATTTGTTGAAGAAATAATCCTTACTCCAATACCTAGTCAGTAAACTTTAATTTTAAATCAGTTTGCTGTTATGTACATGGATAATTTCTGGGTTCTCGATTCTGTTCCATTGATCCATGTGTTTGTTTGTATGGCAGTACCATGCTATCTTAATTACTACAGCTTTGTAGTATTCTTAGAAGTTACATATTGTGATGTCTCCACCTTCACTTTCTTTTTCATTTTTTGGGGCAGAGGGGGCTCAGGATTGCCTTGGTTATACTGGGTCTTTGTGATTCCACATGAATTTTGGGATTGTTTTCTAATTCTTTAAATTATGTAACTGGTATTTTGATAAGGATTGCATTGAATCTGTAGATTTCTATAAGTAGTGTGGACATTTTTTGACATTGATTCTTCTACTCTATCTTTCCATTTCTTTGTATGCCCTTGGTGATTTCTTTCATCAATGTTCCATCATTTTAATTGTAGAGAGATTTCTCTTATTTGGTTAAATTTATTCCTAGATATTTGATTTGTGTGTGTGTGTGTGTGTTAATTGTGAATGGGAGTTCATTCTTCATTTCTCTTTTAGTGAGTTTATCACTAACATATTTAAAAAGCTACTGCTTTCTGTATGTTTATTTTGGAACTTGCAACTTTACTGAATTGGTTATCAGTTCTTTTTTTTTTTTAAATATTTTACTTATTTATTTGAGAGGTAGAGTTACCCATAGTGAGAGGGAGAGACAGAGAGAAAGTTCTTCCTTCCATTGGTTCACTCTCCAAATGGCTGCAATGGCCAGAGCTGTGTTGATATGAAGCCAGGAACCAGGTACTTCTTCCCGGTCTCCCATTTGGGTGCAGAGGCCCAAGCACTTGGGCCATATTTTACTGCTTTCCCAGGCCATAGCAGAGAGCTGGATTGGAAGAGGGGCAGCGGGGACTAGAACCAGCGCCCATATGAGATGCCGTTGCCACAGGCCAAGGATTAACCTACTGCGCCATGGAGTCGGCCTCTCTGTTCTGATTCCTACTATTTCTCACCTTCTTCTGATTTTGGGTTTGCTTTGTCTTGCTTTTCTAATTGTTCAAGACGTATCAATAGATGTTTAATTTGAGACATTTCTTTTTTTTTAATATAAGAACTTAATGCTATTAATGTCTCTCCCAAAGTTTTGTTTGCTGTTTTCCACAGGTTTTGATATGTTGTGTTTTCATTTTCATTTATCTCAAGTAAATCTTTTATTTAGCTTTTTTTTTCTTCAATGACTCATTGATTACTCAGTAGAATGTTGTTTAATTTCTATGTATTTTTGAGTGTTCTATAGTTCTTCTTGGTGCTGACTTCTAGTTTTATTCTTTTGTGATCTAAGAAGATAGATGTTACTTTCAATTTTTTTAATTACGTTTACTGAGACTTGATTTGTAGTTTAATCTTTGGTCTATCCTAGAAAATATTCTACATGCTGTTGTGTGAAGTATCCTGTAAATATCTGTTAAGTCCATTTGCTCTAGGGTGTGTTTCAACTTCACTGTATCTTTATTGATTTTTTTGTCTGGATGATCTGTCCATTAGTGAGAGTGGGTGTTGAAGTCACTCACTATTATTGTATGGGAGTCTATCTATCCATTTATTTCTAATAGTATTTGCTGTGTATATCTGGGTTATATTGTGTTGTCTGTATTGTAAATATATATTATGATTGTGATGTTTTCTTGCTAAATAGAAACTTTTATCAAAATATAATCTTCTTCTTTGTCTCGTTTTACAGTTTTGGTTTTTTTTTTTTTTTAATTTAAAGTCTGTTTTCCTATGTGAAGTGAACTCAGCTCCATTCCTACAAGGTGACTACAATGTATACAGGAGATTTTGCTCTGTCCAGAAGGAGTCCAAAAGGCTAGAATGCAGGTAGATTCCAGTGGGACTGAGGAATTTAAATCTAATTATTACAGTCCTGGTATTGCATGTACAGTGGAGTCATTACCCAAATCTCCCTGGGAGGGCATGGATTTTTTAATGGGCTGCTACAGATGCAAGCCCCAGAAGCTAAGAGGAATCTGCCTGGCTCAAGCAATGTGAGTGAGCATAGGCCTAAGACTATTCACCCAAAATTCTCCTAGCTACAGGATGCAGAGGAGCTGTCCTTTGCTCCAGAAGTTGCCTGGACTCTGAATCTGATTCTGGCAGCAGTGGAAAAGAGGCTTGAGGTGCAATGTTTCATGGCTGAGTCTGAAGCATTGTGGGCTTGGGGGTAGAGGGAAAGTGGCAACACAGCTTTCCTTTTCCAGTCCAGGTGGTTGCTCAGATCCCAGTCAGCTCCTCAGGGCTGAGAAAAAGTCTGCAAGGGACTAGGGAATTCCCTTTCAACTAAAACCAATGGGTAACAAGGCGTGTAGCAATTTCTTTCTACCTTGCCTTGGTGAGATAGTGGCTCTCAGCACAGCTAGCTACAGAAGTGCTTCTGTCCTGCCTAATCTAATCCTTTGTGTTCATTGTTTTGTCATTTCTCTGTTGAAAATTTCTGACATACCCCTGGAAATGTGTCCTTTTCATTGTTGTTTTCATATTCAAATGCAGATGAAGTCAACATGGTCACACCAATGTATCCATCTTGGGTCCTCTATAAATAAAAATTTTGAAAAGAAAATAATCTATTAAATTTTTAATATAAATAAAAATGATTAGAAAATGCTATGTGATTATATCAATATACATAGAAAATTACTTTTGGAATACCCAAACACAGACGTGATAGATACAGGGAACTTGCTGAAATTGATAAAATCATTATAAACTTTATATCTTACAAATTTGGAAGAAAGAAAGATAACTGTCTTTGTTTGAAGAATACACAACTTTTCATGAAGAAACGTCTAAGGAATATCCAAAGAACTCTTGAAATGACTGAGTACAGCAAGTTTATAGGATGCAAAATAATTATACAAAAGTCAGTTACTATCTTTTAAGCTATCAAAACACTACTGGAATTCATCATTTTTAAAATGCCTTTTAAATGTTGCAAAATATGCATTTGCATAAAATACATAAAATATCATTTGTTGAAAGTACATAAGACTTAGATGATGGAGACTTTAGGGGATGACATTTCAGCACAGCAGGTTAAGCTGTCACCTGTGATGTTGGCTTCCTATAAGAGTGCCACTTCAAGACTAGAGGTTGTTCATCTTTAGATTCAGCTCCCTGCTAGTTTGCCTAAGAAACCACAGAAAATAGTTCAAGTGCTTGGGCCCCTGCCACCCATGTAGGAAACCTGGATGAAGTCCCTGGCTACTGGCTTCAACCTGGCACAGCCCCAACCAATGTGGCTAACTGGGGAGTGAAGCAGTGGATGGAAGCTATCTTCTCCCGTTTTCTCCCTCTCACTGTAACTCTGTCTTTCAAATAAACCAACAAATACTTTTTTAAAAAAGAAAACTTTAAATCACTGATGGAGGAAATAAACGAAAATCTAAGTTGAGAACATTTCATGTTGATAGATTGGTGAACATAATACTAAGATGTAAATTCCTCCCCAAATTTACTACAATTTTAATTAAAATATCAGAAATGTACTTTCTAGATTTGACAAAATGTTTTCACAATTATTATGAAAAAGACAAAGATAAATGCTCACCAACAAAATACTGAGGCATAAAAGCAAATTTGGTGAACTGCTCAACTTGAAGATTTAATATAAAGACACCATAATCAAGTCAATTAATACTAACAGTGGAGGATCAATGGAATAGAAAATAGAAACACACGAATTTAATCACTTAATCTTTGACAAAGACAAAAAGTGTCATGGATAAGATAGTTTCTCCCATAAAATGTGCTGGGATAATTGGAACTCTATTATGTTAAAAAAAAGAGAGAGAAAGAAAGAAACCTAGATACAGATTTCACATATTTCACACATAATATCCCAAAAATAGGAGAAAATCTAGGTGACACTGAGTGTGGTGATGAGTTCTTAGGTATATCACCAAAGCATGTTCACATTAGTATCCTAAGTGTAAATGAGGCAAACAGGAGACTGCATTATTGCTAATTGCACATTGTTTTATTCACGTAAGGTTTACTCTCTGCTGGTATAATTCTTCTTTTCTGATAGAAAGAGAGAGACTTGGGTGTGCCTAGAGAAAATACTGAGGACTTGAGCATTCATTGGAAAGCTATAAATTCTTTGGAATAAAAAATGTTTATAAGCCATTCATCTTAAAAGCAATAAGCCATCCATAAAAAGAAAAAATAGCACACTGTCTTGCTCACATGCTCATATGGGACGCAGACATTGCAGGCTGCAGTTCAACACTGGCCCTCCAAGTCAGTTTTTAGAAAGCTGTTCAGCAGTATGTATTTATTCATTTTGATATACTGTAGAGTCATATTTCAATGACAGATAAAGAAAAACTACTGGTGGTATTTTAAGAAAAAAAAATCATTTTACTAAGATAACAAAGCACCTATAAAATAATTGGAAGAACCGGAGGAACAAAAGCCAGGGGATTTTTGGCTGCATTTTGTAACTGAGTCTAGCTACCAAGATGACAGGAAACCACTATTCCACCCAAAAGTAGGGAACACTGCAAGGATTCTCTGGATTTCAAAAAATTGCTTCACAGCTCTACTGCACCTGGAGCATAAGCATAAGCACCCATATGCATAAGACACTTATATGCACTCATAGGCATATGAGTATCTGCCTCAGAAGAAGAGAAGTCCATGTCTCCCTTCCACCATGCAAATCTCAAAATGCTGTATAGCATTGGGAGCATGCAACTCTTTTCTGCACTTATGACAGTGATGTTGGCTCACCACTTTATCTTTGGTTGACTTCTTCATTTACCTCAGTTTACTGTGCCTAACGTGAAAAGCAATATTACTTCTTCAAATTCAATTTTCTCTCTATATCAATATATGCACTAAGACTTAAACTTCCAAAGATTTCATAAAAACCTAGGAAGCCACCAATAGTGATACTTACTGTTAGGAGTGAGATAGGGAGTGGAGGTTCTCATATAGAGTCTATTACTTCAATTAAAAATGGTTTTCCATTTGAGTTAAGTGAGTTAGTAGCACTGGATACTCACAGAGATTACATTGTGACCATGGTCAAGTTTATTCAAGTAGCAAATAATGTCTCCCAAGAATCCATCTCAGGAATCAGTGCTGTGGCGTAGTAGGTAAACTCTGCTGGAAGCACCGGCATCCCATATGGGTGACAGTTCGAGTCCTGGTTGTTCCAATTCTGATGCAGCTCCCTCTAATGGCTTGGGAAAGAAGTGGATGATGGCCCAAGTGCTTGGGTCCCTAAAGCTATGTGGGAGACCCCAAAGAAGCTTGTGGCTCCTGGTTTCAGATCCTTTCAGCTCCAGCTATTACGGCCTTTTGGGGAGTGAACCAGCAGATGGAGGATTTCTCAGTCACTGTCTCTTCCTCTCTCTCTCTCTGTAAGTCTGCATTTTATTTTATTTTATTTTATTTTATTTTATTTTATTTTATTTACAGGCAGAGTGGACAGTGAGAGAGAGAGAGACAGAGAGAAAGGTCTTCCTTTGCCGTTGGTTCACCCTCCAATGGCCTCCACGGCTGATGCGCTGCGGCCAGCGTACCGCGCTGATCCAAAGCCAGGAGCCAGGTGCTTCTCCTGGTCTCCCATGGGGGTGCAGGGCCCAAGCACTTGGGCCATCCTCCACTGCACTCCCGGGCCACAGCAGAGAGCTGGCCTGGAAGAGGGGCAACTGGAACAGAATCCGGCGCCCCGACCAGGACTAGAACCCGGTGTGCTGGCGCTGCTAGGTGGAGGATTAACCTATTGAGCTGCGGCGCTGGCCTGTAAGTCTGCTTTTACAATAAAATAAAGTAAAATAAAATAAAATAAAATAAACTTAATAAAATAAAACAAACAAAAAAGAATTTCACCTCAAATTGCCCTGAATCTAATCCATGTTTTTATGTTCCTTAAGTAAAAACATTCTCATTGAAATTTCAAAGTATTGTAAATCAAGAGCTTAGACTGTCTCGAGTAATCAAGAAGCAACAGCAAGGAAAATAATATATATGGTTGTTCATGTGTCCAGGATTTATTAGGAAGTTCCTAAATGGTCTAATCTTTTTTATCAGATCATAGCTCAAATTAACATTGCTTCCCTAATCTTTCAAATTGTGCACAAAAGACATCTTGCTGCAAAACTTGATTATGCCTCATCAAATTCCATTATGTATTTGATTAAGATATTAATGAGAGAACTCTGGTATTGAATGAGAAATTAACCTACTGGTTTATTACTAATAGTCAAAATTAATAGTTTCCTCCTCTCCAAGTTCCTGTATCAGACAGCACTTTGTAAACTAATTTTCACTTACTGTTTTAAGTATACTTCTCCATTATTTGTTAGAATTATTTGCATATATCTTCTGAAGACCATTTAGAAATGGAACATTTAACCTTTTCAAACACAACAGTATATTCTCGGACTTAGCATTTTGCTGTTTCTGAAACTGTACTTGTTCAAACCCTTCATATTTAAATTCTACAGCCCTTTCTTTATGTGTATAGTCATTTTAATGATAAGAGATTGAGGGCTGTCATTGGGGCATGGTGGGTAGAGCCAATGGCTGCAATGCCAGCATCCCATATTGGCAAAACTTTGTGTCCTTGCTGCTCCACTTCCGATCAAGTTCCTTGCTAATGCACCCAGGAACAGTAGTGGAAAGTGACCCAAGCGTTTGGGCCCCTGCTACCCATTGTGGGAGACTCAGATGAAATTCCTGGCTCCTGGCTTCAACCTGCCCAGCCTGGTCATTGCCCTATTCTGGGGAGTAAATCAGTGGATGGAAGTTTCTCTCTCTTTGTCTCTCTATTTCTGTAATTCTGACTTTCAAATAAATAAATATATAAATAAATAAATTATTTTTGAAAAAGAAATTGATGGGGCCTGTGTTGTGGCATAGATTAAGTTTCTGCCTGTAGTGTTGGCATCCCATATGGGCATCAGATAGAGTCCCAGCTTCTCCATTTCATATCCAGCTCCCTACTAACGTGTCTGGAAATGCAGTGGAAGATGGTCCAAGTACTTGGGCCCTTGCATCTACATGGGAGACACAGATGAAGCTCCTAACTTCTGGCTTCAGCCTGGGGAAGCCTTGGCAGTTTCAGCCATTTGGGGAGTGAACCAGCACATGGAAGATCTCTCTCTCACCTTCTTTCTATATTTCTGACTTTCAAATAAATAAAATCTTTAAAAATAAAGAGGAAAAAGAGATTGGAATAGCTACATTATTGGTTACAAATTATTTCCCTGCTCACATATTTTTATTTAAATTAGATATTAACAATGTTACTATTAATTTATACTTTAAAAATAAAATTAATTTTGGCTGATGAATTATAATGTAGCAATAGAAAAATGATGATATAAAATTAAATGTAAAACATTTCTAACATTGGGAAAAATTAAATATTTTCCACAGAGGCATAAGTTTAAAAATTGGAAAATACAAATGGGCCAGACTGTGGCTGCTCCCTGCATTGCCAACATCCGATATCAGAGAACTGGTTCAGGTCCTGGTGGCTCTGCTTCCAAACCAGCTCCCTTCTAATGCGCTTAGGGAAGCAGCAAAGCAAAGTTGTTCCAGTATCTGTGCCCCTGCTACCCATGTTGGAGACCCAGATGGAGTTCCAGGTCCTAGCTTTGCGGTGGACCAACCCCATCGCAGCCATTTGGGTTATGAACCAGTGAATGGAGATATTCTCTCTCTCTCTCTCTCTCTCTCTCTCTCTCTCTCTCTCTCTCTCTCTCTCCTGTTCAAATAAATAAAAAATCCTAAAAATAAGAAAATATAAAACATAGATCCAAAGGTTCAAGTTAAATTATAAAATTGAACTAGACTGTTCAGAAAATATTTAGGAAGGCAATGCTCTTTTATAGTTTTAAGTAAATAGTTTTAAATTCAAAAATATGTAATTTAGAAATAACAATTAAATGCGGTAATAAAATTTATTTTAATTATAACATATTTAAAGTTTTCTTTTCAAAAATTGGAAAATACTAAGAAAAATATTCTGAAAAAGTCCCACACAAACTTGAATTAAAAATATGTAAGTGCGGGGGCCAGCGCAGTGGCACAGCAGATTAAAGCCCTAGCCTGCAGTACCGACATCCCATATGGGCACTGGTTCTAGTCCCAACTGCTCCTCTTCCAATCTAGCTCTCTGCTATGGCCTGGGATAGCAGTAGAAGTTGGTCCACATCCTTGGGCCCCTGTACCCTCCTGGGAGACCCAGAGGAGGCTCCTGGCTAGTGGCTTTCTATGAGCGCAGTTCTGGCCATTGCAGCCATCTGGGGACTAAACCAGTGGATGGAAGACCTCTCTCTGTGTCTCTACCTCTCTCTCTGTAACTCTGTCTTTCAAATAAATAAGATAAATTTTTTAAAAAATGTGAGTGCAAATATCAAAGGAAAAAAAGAAGGAAGGAGGAGAGAGGGAAGTAGGGAATTATATATTATTATATATTATATATTATTATATATTATATATTATATATTATTATATATTATATATATTATATATATTATTATATATTATATATTATTATATATATTATATATTATATATTATATTAATAAAAATAGTCTATGTGTAATAAAGTTTTAAATGCCATTTTTACATAGTTTTAAAAAGTAAACATATGGCCGGCGCCGTGGCTCAACAGGCTAATCCTCCGCCTTGCGGCGCTGGCACACCGGGTTCTAGTCCCGGTCGGGGCACCGATCCTGTCCCGGTTGCCCCTCTTCCAGGCCAGCTCTCTGCTGTGGCCAGGGAGTGCAGTGGAGGATGGCCCAAGTGTTTGGGCTCTGCACCCCATGGGAGACCAGGATAAGCACCTGGCTCCTGCCATCGGAACAGCGCGGTGCGCCGGCCGCAGCGCGCTACCGCGGCGGCCATTAGAGGGTGAACCAACGGCAAAGGAAGACCTTTCTCTCTGTCTCTCTCTCTCTCACTGTCCACTCTGCCTGTCAAAAAAAAAAAAAAATAAAAATAAAAAAAAAAGTAAACATACAATTTTGAAGTAAATCACCAATTTAAAAGGACAATATTATATTGTAATTTCATTATTTTGCAATAACAATGCTAGCAGTTGCACATTACTGAGCCATTTTCAAGAGTAAGACAACATCATTATAAGTTGTGTGTATATATGTGTGTATGTGTATACACATAATTTTGGGAGTAATAAAATAAGAGTGACATCACATTATTTTCTGTTCTTCACTATAATTTGCAGTTTTTTTTTTTCATGTGCATGTACCACAGAAAAATTTGTAGATAAATTAATTTTTTATAAGAGAATATTTATTTCAGAGGCAGAGTTAGAGACAGAGGAAGGACAGACAGAGAGAAAGAGGTCTTTTATCAGCTGGTTTATTCCCAAAATGGCCAAAATGGCGAGAGCTGGGCCAGTCAAAAGCCAGGAGCCAGGAGCTTCTTCAGGGTCTCCCACAGGGGTGCAGGGGCCCAAGCACTTAAGCCGTCTCCCACTGTTTTCCCAGGCCATTGCAGAGAGCTGGATTGGAAGTGAAGCAACCAAATCATGAACTAGCACTCATATTGTGTGCTGGCCCTGCAGGTGGTGGCTTTACCTGCTAAGCTACAGCACCAGCCCCAAATTTACTTGTTTTCATTCTCTCCATAAGTCTTTTTCTCTCATATTTTCAAGTTCAAGTTCTGTTACCTTAGGGGTGTTTTTCTATTACTAGTCATAAAGCAGTGTTGCTTATAGACAGTATGTTTATTTTTTTCCTGAACTTTTCCTTTTTCCTGTTTTACAATAGTCTGTTTTCCTTTGGTGGATAATTCTAGGTGTGATAGAAGGAAGGAAGAAATTGAGAAAGCTCATTTCCACAGGCTGAGACAGAAGTGGAGTTTGCAAGATATCACAATATTTGTGACCTGAGCTCAATTTCTTGCTAGAAACTCAAAGGAAGTAGCAATGGCTTAGTCAGAAAACTAGTGATAATGCATGTGGAAGCTGTGCTTATGCAGTGGGGCAGTGGGCTGCCACACCATCCCTCATCTTTTATACATTTCTAAACATGGCATACAATGAGTAGCACTTACAATTTTAATGCACAGACATACCTAGTGGATATATGAATAATAAAATGACGTTCACTCATGATAACCCCAGACTAGGAATCACCCAAATGCCATTCCCTTAGTGAGCTGTCAAATAAACATGGACACAACTGTACCATGGAATAATATTCCTCAATGATATAAAGGAATGAACTGAATAATACCACATCTTGAATGAAGTTCAAGGAAACAGTACATAGTGAAAAACAGAAACAAAAAAAACTTCAAAAGATAATATATTGTATGACTTGATTATAAGATCTGAGAAAAATATATGATGGAAATTTGATCAGTGATGATCAGGCGTTAGAGATGGCCTTATTTAGGTGGGTGCGACTATAAATGGTGTAGCAGTTGTAGTATGGATTGATGTCTTCATCATGGTGATGTTAACACAAGGCTAAACATATGATAAAAATTACATTTAGTTCTGTGCACACACAAACACTAAAATGTGTGCTTGTGTAACAATAAAATTTAAATAAGATCTGTGGATTGTGCCAACATCGGTTTCCTGAAATTATTTAGCGACAACTGGTTGGAGGGTGCAGAAATCCTGTTGTGCATTTCTTTAAACTCTTTTTTTTTTTTTTTGACAGGCAGAGTGGACAGTGAGAGAGAGAGAGACAGAGAGAAAGGTCTTCCTTTGCCATTGGTTCACCCTCCAATGGCCGCCACGGCCGGTGCGCTGTGGCCTGTGCACCGCGCTGATCCGAAGGCAGGAGCCAGGTGCTTATCCTGGTCTCCCATGGGGTGCAGGGCCCAAGCATTTGAGCCATCCTCCACTGCACTCCCGGGCCACAGCAGAGAGTTGGCCTGGAAGTGGGGCAACCGGGACAGAATCTGGCTCCCCGACCGGGACTAGAACCTGGTGTGCCAGCGCTGCAAGGCGAGGATTAGCCTATCGAGCCACGGTGCAGGCTTTTAAACTCTTATGATAATTATTTCAAAGTACAAGAGCTTAATGGGAAGAGGAGCAGCCAGGACTCAAACCTGTGCTCATAAAGGCACAGGACAAATTTTCAGTTTATTTTCTTGTTTTTAGTATGATGCAATTCAATTGAAATTTTTATCTCATTGAATACATGTATACATTCATTTTTAGATAATATTAAGACATTAAACACCATTTTATATTTGCCATGTATACTTAAGAACAATGTATGTATCTGAAATCCAGTCAACTGTTTGCATGCAATGGTATTTAAGTTGATATGAAAGGAAAATGTGAAGAAAGGTCTGTATTATCGCATAGTGGATAAAGGTGCCACCTGCAATGCCAACATCCCATGTGGGTGCCCATTTGAGTCCTGGCTGCTGTACTCCCCATCCAGCTCTCTGCTGATTGCCTGAGAAAACCAGCAGAAGTGGCCCATGTGCTTGGGCCCCTGCCACCCACTTGAGAGAACCTGAAGAAGCTCCTGGCTCCTGGATTCAATCTGGAGGGTGGAAGATGTTTTTTCTTTCCCTCCCTCTCTCTCTCTTCACCTTCCTCTTTGTAACTCTTTCAGATAAATAAATACATTTTCCTTAAAAAAGAAAAGAAAATATGAAGAGAAGATAGAGATATTCTTTTAATCCCAGTTTCTGTGTATTAAACTCTCTCTGTTTTGCCACCTTTAGGCTTTCCACAAATCTTTAGTACATTTATTGCCATACCATTTTAAAGAATAAAACCTCATATCAAAAAAGGAAGGCAATTTGTCCAATCTTAAAGTGTTTTTCAGTGGAAAATTTCAGAAGGTTTTTGGCTCATTTTCTATTAAAGTTACTAAAAAAGACTTCAGTATCACAGTGACTGGTAAAATTGCAACAAAAATTACCTTGATATTCTGGATCCCAATGCCAAATCTTTAAGGTTCAGTATATCACTTTCCAAAATCTACTCTATATTATGAGGTTTTCTACTTTCATGAAACATTGTGTCACAAAGGGAGTCATTAAAGAAGTACTTTAAAATAAAATATTATCTGAAATCGAATACATTGATTAGTAATATTATAAATAACTTTGTTTAAAATTAGAAAGGGAAACAAAGTCCCAATAAAAATCTCAGCTACTTTGTGAATATTTATAAACCTATTATAAAGTTTATAAGGAAGGCCAAAAGATGAGAATAACCAAGATGTTGATGAAGAACAAAATCAGGATTGACATTACTTACTTTAAGATTTAATATAAGGTTATAGTACTTAAGACAGTATGGTATTGGTTAAAAAAAAAAAAAAGGACATATACATCAATGCAATAGAATAGAGCACCCAGGAGTAAACTCATCGAATCAGTCAACTGACAACTCAATGAAAGAGAGATAATTTTAGACAAACGTTTTGGAAAAACTGAGCTATACCATGTAAAATAATATTAATCCATACTATTAATGTAGATATTAACAAAAATTAACTCAAAATAGATTATCACATACCTAGATGTTAATCACAAACCTATATATACTTCTACCATGTAAGATATAGAAAATGTCAGTGTCCTTTGGTTTGGCAATGATACTTTAGATGAAAGACAAACAGCAAAATCCATGAAAGAAAAAAAATTGTATTAGGCTTAATTAAAATTAAAACTTATTCTTCTTCAAAAATGCTCTGAAAAATGGAAGAGGTCACAACTTAGAAAAAAAATCTTAAGAAAATATCTATCTAATAAGGATGTTAGAAATAAAACCCTTAAAACTCAAAAATAAGAATCCAAGCAGCCCAGTTAAAAAGTGGTATAAATATGTGAAAATATCTTCACAGATTCCTAACAAATATATACAGCTTACAAATACAATTATGGAAATTATTCAACATGATCTGTCACTTGATTATTGCAAATTAAAATAAAATGAGATACAACTGCAAAATATGATAAACACTCTCTGCTGGTGAAGTAGAGCTAGAGGAAGAGGAGCTCTCATTCACTGCTTTGATAATATCAAATGATAATAGCCTGTTTGGAAGACAGCTGGACCATTTCTTACAATGCTAAATGTAGCCTTACCATAATGTCTAACAAGCATGGTCTTGCCATTGTACTCAGATGAGCTGAAAACATATATTCACATTAAAACCTGCATATGGATGTTTATAGCAACCTTATTCATAATAAATGAAATAATGAAATAAATTTTTTAAAACATTTATTTATTTATTTATTTGAAAGTCAGAGCTACACAGAGAGAGATGGAGAGGCAGAGAAAAAGAGAGAGAGAGAGAGAGAGACAAGAGAGGTCTTCCTCCTGCTGGTTCACTCCCCAATTGACCTCAATGACCAGAGTTGTGCCAATCCAAAGTAAGGAGCCAGGAGCTTCCTCTGGGTCTCCCCTGCAGGGGAAGGGGCCCAAGGACTTGGGCTGTCTTCTACTATTTTCCCAGGCCACAGCAGAGAGCTGGATTGGAAGAGGAGCAGCCGGGACTCTAACCGGCACTATAAGTAGCGGCTTTACCCGCCAGGCCACAACACTGGCCCCAATGAAATAATTTTAAGTTATACAAAGAAATTTTGATGTATTGCAATAAAGGAATACAATGTGGTACATCCGTACCTTGCATACAATGGGCTATTATTCAATGATATAAAGAAATGAGCTATTGTGCCACTAAAAGATGTAGAAAAACTTAAATGCATGTTTCTAAGTGAAAGAAGTCAATCAGAAAAGGTTACCTAGTGTATGATTGTAAATATATTATTTCCTGGAATAAGCTAAACCTTAAAGACAGTAAAAATATCCATGATAGTCATGGGAATGGGGTAGGTTTTTATAAATGGGTCACAGGGTATATTTATGGTAGTGGGGTCATTCTTTCTGTGTGAAATAGTCATGGTGACTACATTGTTCATCTGTTAAAACTGATAAAGCTGTAACACAACACAAATAATGAACCCTAATGCAAGTTATGGAATTTAGTTAGTAATAATACATCCGTCTAGGTTCCGCAATTAAAATAAAATTAGCACACTAAAGCAAGAGGTTAATAAATATGGGAAATGGAGACAACTGGGAGTGATAGAGACTGAGAGGAGCATCTCTATTTTCTGCTCAATTTTTTAGTAAATATAAAACTGTTCTTGCACATTGATTTTTAATAACAAATATTAATAGAAAATAAAGGACACAATCTTACCACAAATGTATTTTATTATTAGATAGAAAGCAAAGATAAAAAGAATGTTAACAATGAGGTCTCACCAGTGAGTAAAGCAAAGGAAATGACACATTTCATAGATTTTGATTTCATGTTTAAAAGGGCCTGTAGAGTTTTTTCACCATTTTATTTTTTACCTTTAATACTCTTATGTTTTGTACTGCACACAAATATGTTTCTACCAATTTATCATTTGCAGAAAATGAGCTATGAAGTTTTGTTTTGGTTTGCTTTGTTTTGTTTGTAAGTGACAATGGGCTTCCTTTGATTAATCCACATTCTTCCTCATTTGATCTGAAGGACTAGACATCTGGCTGTGGTGAGAAATGAACCTGAGGCCAGTAAATACAGAGCAAACCTGTTTATCCCTTTGAATAGATTCCACCAGGGATCTTGTTCTCTTGTTAAAACTGTGCTCAAAACCAAAGGAGTCCCATGAGAAAGAAGTGGCCTTACTACATTTTAGCTAATCCTCCTGTCCTTTCTCATCTACACCAGCAAAAGCTTTACTTAAAAAAAAGGACATTATTTTATTATGTAATTGCTTGAAAGAACAAAAGGAAATGGAATATTTGCAGAAAATCTACAATTCTGGTGGTTTATTTGCAACACTTTTATATTTATGCTTCTGTTACAGTTTGAAGGAAATAGTGTTTTATTACTATAAATAACAATAAACTGACAAGCTACTGGAGGCATTATGAGCCACACGGTCACGACAGTTAGAGCTTTCTTCTTTCTTCCTGTTCCTTTAAAAAAATGCATTTAGCATTTGCTCTCTGTGTACATACACATAGCCATATTTTTGGAATGGTTATGTATTTGTATATATTTAAATACCCTGCTAAATTATTTGAGAGAAAAATCCATATCGTGTATTTAGTCATTTTTAAACAATTATCTTTGTTCATATTCAATTATACTTATAATTATAAAGCTATTTTAAAAACATGTTTCTGTTCTACTAGTATTTTCCATTTATTCTCCAAATCTATTGTTTCCTTTTCTGCTTTGCTTTCTGCTTTGTTTCGTGCTTCTGCAGACTGTGTCATTCAAGTCTTTCATCCTCTTGCTTCTGGTTGCATTTATTTATTTATTAAAGATTAATTAATTAATTTATTATTTATTATTTATTTAGTTGAAGTCAGAATTACAGAGTGGCAGAGGCAGGAAGAGTGCATGCAAGAGAGAGGTCTTCCATCCACTGTCCCTCTGCAGATGGATGCAAAGGCTGGAGCTGACTCCATCTGAAGCTAGCAGCTTCTTCCAGGTCTCCTACACAGGTGCAGGGGCCCAGGGACTTGGTCCTTCTTCCACTGCTTTCCGAGGTCATAGCAGAGCTGTATTGGAAGTGGAGCAGCCAGGACTCTAACAAGAACCCAGACAGGATGCCGGCACTGCAGGTGGCAGCTTTACCCAGTAAGCCACAGCTCTGGCCCCTGGTTGTATTTAGCAGCAGCAAGCTCAAGCAGAGATCAATGTTGAGGAGCAAGAACTTTCTCCAGATATGTAATTGCATCTTTTTTATTTATTTCTTGTTTTATTTATTTGACAGGTAGAGTTACAGAGAGTAAGAGAGAGAGAGAGAGACAGAGAGAAAGGTCTTCCTTCCGTTGGTTCACTCCCCAAATGGCTGCTACGGCCAGTGCTGCACCCATCTGAAGCCAGGAGCCAAGTGCTTCTTCCTGATCTCCCATGGGGATGCAGGGGCCCAAGCACTTGGGCCATCCTCCACTGCCTTTCTGGGCCACAGCAGAGAGCTGGACTGGAAGAGGAGCAACTGGGACTAAAACCCAGCGCCCATATGGGATGCCGGTGCGGCAGGTGGAGGATTAACCAAGTGAGCCACTGCGAATTGTTTCTTTGTTGAACTCTCTTCAGTTAAGCCTTGAATATTCCCTTCCAGGACTCCTGACAAAACACTACTCTTTTCTGAAGGCATTAAAATATATTTTAAGATGGTAGATTAAGTTCTCTTTGGCTAGAAGTAGATGGGGTAAATTTTGAAATTTTGAAAATGGCCAATTTTAGAATAATAATGTTACTTTCAAGTTGTGAAAATCATTTCAGAATCATCTTTCAGGTGATCTAAATCTTGTATCTGTGCCTCTTGTGTGAAATCATCACTTTTATGTCCATTTTCTCTTCTTTGTCTTCATTTTTCTTATTGAAGTATAATTTATATGTAATAAAATTAATGCTTTTTCCATGGACAGCATCACTAGGTTTTACAAACCTGTGCAGTTTGATAATCAATATCACAATCAGAGTACAGAATATTTCCATTATTTTGCAAAAATTTCCTTTCTTAGTCTACACTCATCAATTAGTTCTTTGCAAAAACTTGATTTTGTCACTATAGTTTATTTTAAAAAGCTTTCCTGAGACACAATTTGCCCCCTTGATAGGAAGTTTTAAGTTGTAGTTCCTTTATTCACAGATATGTGAACCATGGTCACAGTCAATTTCAGAACATTTCATCCTTTTACAAGAGACTATACTTTGTAGAAACCTTGTGAGTGGCAAACTCCCCCTGTGACTAGGCTAACATGAATACTGGCATTCAATCATACTATAACTGATTAATCATTTTAACCAAATACAGTTGAAAATCAAGCAGCCAGTCAGTACAATTGTGACAATAAAAACTTCAATCAGAAATTAATTATTTAATAATGAGTGTTTGGCACAGCTGTTAAGAGCCACTTAGGGTACCCACAACCCATTTTGAGTGTCTTGGTTCAAGTCCCAACTCCGCTTCTGTCTAGCTTCCTGCTGAGGCACACTCTGGTAGGCAGCAGGTGATGACTCCTACATCGTTGATCTGGATTCAGTTCCTGGCTTCTGGTTTTCCCTCTGACCACCCGTGATTATTGTGGGCATTTGGGAAGTAAACCAATGAACAAGGAATTTATTTCTCTGTGTGTATTTGCCTCTATAAGTATTCTCAAGTTTTTTATTTTTTTATTTTAAAAATAAATTAAAATACAGCCTACATAGTGAAACTCTGATCAGCATAAATTTACATTGCTTCATAAATCAGATGGGGGAAGACAGAATCCTCTTGAATCATGCACTTTCTGCCTGGGACAGAGGTCGCTCTCAGTGTTGCTAGCTGAAGAAGCATGGCAATACCTTGTGAAAAACAAGATATAGAGACAGAGATGCAACAACTTCCGTGGTATTTGCAAGCCCTGACTTCTGAAGGAATATCACTGGTGGCCATAGCCTTGAGTTCAGAGCATCAGCTGAGTCTCCTCCATGATCATTTTTCTTACCTCCCAGAACAAATAATGTGCTCACCCTCAGGTGTTTCCTCTGAGGTAAACTGTGAATTTTGGTAAAGCAGGAAGACTAATTTCAGTGGAAGTTACTGTAAGATGCATTTTAGTACTGATGAAGATGTAGACTGAATAGAAATTGTCTGTAAAATCCCTGAACTGAATATTGAAAAGGATTATTTTTTCACTGGATGTGAGTTGTAATTACAGAATAGAATTTAAATAGAAAGGAAGTGAAAATTGTGTAGTCAACTATCTGAATAACACTAAGGATAATTCAGACTAATAAATTGTCATCTATACTCTTCCTGTATTCTCACCTTTTGGTCCTCATGTTCTGGTATAAGGAAAAAAAAATTTGATCCAGACCTAATGTAAGTGCTCACACAGCTAGAATTTTCTCATTTCCTTTTCTTCATAGAGAATGTGAAGACAAAGCTTGGAGAATTCTTTGTGTATCTAATCCCTACTCATAATGAAGCTGTCTTAGCCCTGAGAGAATAAAGCATGAAAAAATACAATAACCATTTTATCATCTATAGAACATGTCTTTTAATGAATTAATAAATTATTAGTTTAATCATATTTTATTCAAATAATTAATGTCTATGAAATGTACTAATTTTCCTGACTCTTAAATGCTTTGTAAAGAATTTAAATATTTTCCTCATTATGGAAATGCATGTGTTAGTAAAAAAGATTTGAATCCAATGAATGTCATATTGTTAAAGTCCAAATTTATTTTATATTGGAGTAAAAATTTACAAAATTTTCTGCCCCTGAAAATTATTGTAAAGTTTCAAGTATATTTCAGGTACAAATGAAACAGCTGTGGAAATACAATTCAGTAGATTAAGTTCACTAAGCACATACTCATATATCTGGCTTCCACAGGGTGAAGTGTTGTTCAAGGATGTGGAAAAATCTATTATGTATTTTAGTCTGAGAAAAGGCTTTGTGATACATAACAGTTCCATCTGATAAATTTTACATAACTCAATACATTAGTAACAAAAGAAGTTCTATTGAATTTAATTCTTCTAGAAAATAATGTTAAGTTGATTTATGCAGACAATGCGATTACACACAATTCTCTTATTCTTCCATTTGCTTCATATTGTTTAAATCACACATACTGATTTGCTGCATTCTATCAAGTAAAATTTTCCCCAGAGTTGGTAAGGTACTCTAGAAAGAGTTTTGAACCAGTAGTCAAAAATCAGTGGGTTTGAAGGATCATAGTGGTAAACCTTGCCAGGAGAATTGCTCTTACCAATCACAAAGAAGGCAATCCTAACAAGAATGGTCTAGGGTTGGAAACTGACCAGGGTCATTTCAGCATAGAAGAATGAGTAATGACTCTAGGATAAGAACTAACTTTTAATTTCATATGTAGCATGCTACTAATAAAAATTACTAAAATGAATATAAAATTTGAGTAGTTATATTTCCCTGTGTATATTTTTTTTTAGTTTTACTTCAGAAACTACCTTGAATTTCTGTGTTCAATGCTGTCTTTCTTAGTAAGAAATTTTCATTAGAGGATTCAGAGCCACATTTCATATCTTTTGGTACTAGCAGGTACCAAATAGGGAATATTACCCCTATTCTACTACTTTTCTTAACACATAGTCATAATATAAGTGGTTTCAGTTTTGTTTTGTTCCTTTGTTATTTCACAAAAATTAACTCTAGTTTTCTCATTCCTAAATTGTTATGTTGTGTAAAACAAGCTTGGCCATCACCTTCTGTAAACTTGTAGGACAAATTCATTCAGCAATGATTTCACAGCTGTCTCTTACCCTGAATATATTATGAATTAAAATATGTAGCTCCTGTATTCTTCATTATTCACTAGGCATTTTGTTAAGGTGAAAAAGACTTTTTTCAACTAAATGATTGCTAAGTGGATACCATGGGCATAAACAAAGACTACACAAAGGAGACAAGACAATGCTATTTGTTTATTTGTTCAGATATTGCTATAGCAAGGGAGTCAGTCACTATTACTTGTATTTTGCACAATCTCAATAGCAGAGACAAGAGTCTGGAAAAAACTTCAGATTTCTTCTACCTGTAGATTTTTGACATGAGAAAGATGAAGGCAGTGTAGAGGAAGAACACTCCATGGGCTTGTTTGAGGAGCATATATGGCTTTCTCTAGTTCGTCTTGGAAGATGTATGTTATTGAACAAGCCATGAACCTTTATGGGTTGTTGTCACAGTAGACTTACTTGGCTCCTAAGGCATTTTCTTCAGAGTTCTGAGTCAAAGTTCTATTTTCATAAATGGTTTGGACTTTAAACATCTGTTTATTCAGCTTCTGGTTCCCTGTTTTTTTGTTTTGTTTTGTTTTGTTTTGTTTTGTTTTAATCATTTTCTCAATTGTGGGGAGTTCAAGAATTCAGAAAAGCTTAGAACTACATATTGTCACAGTCCAGCAATTATTTGCTCATCTTCATTGTCAACTGCATTGCAAGATCTTCTTGATCATTTTGAAGTATCATTATGACAGTCAGATTATGATGGAAGTAATGCACAAAAAATATGAGATTCTGGATAGAAGGAAATCAGCCAGCATTATGGACACTATGATATAAACAAAAAAAGTACAAAATCAGAAATAGTGTCTCTAAGCTGCTTCAGAATCAGAACTCCTAGTTACTTAGCACCTTTGAAAAGAAAAAGAAAAAAAAAAAACAAGCAAGCAAACAACAACAAAAAAGCACAAACCATGGGATGAACTTCAGAGACACAAGTAGCATTATTCTTGCTTGTTCATTATTGAAATAAAGTAAACTGTAGTATCAGTGACAGAGATGCCACTATGACTAACCAATGATAAACATAGAACATGTGATTTTCTCTTACTTACTTGTGCTGACAAATTGAGACTGATCTCAAATGACTGTATTTGTCAGAACTGATATCATGCATAACCATCAGAGTTAGCAATATGTTGCCTACAATTCTTTCTGTTTGTGTGATTCCTAACAAGGGAAACACCACTTTGATGGTTTTCACACGAACAGTAGTCTGTAATTCAGGTAGTTTGCTTGAATGTTCAACAGCAGTCTCATCTTGGAGTGTTTCACAGTGGAATCAGAATCTCCAGTCTTCACTATCTACGTGATTAACTTGGTGTGTATAAACCTTTTCAAAATACTATTCATAAGTGCACGAGGTGTTAGTTACAGGCAAATAGGGTGAAGTATCCTGAACATAAGAGAAATATTTGCCCACAGAGACCTAGAGAAGTCCAAAAAGCATTGTTTCTGGCATAAGATCAGAATTAACTAGGGTATCTATTTGTATCTTCCAGGATCTCTATTTGTATTTTCCAGGTGGAAATATTAGGCATACTGGCAAAATACTGTTGATTTTAAGCTACAATTTTTACAGGTGTTAAAAGAGACTGCTTGATGTTGTCTTTTCAACATGATAAATATAGATTTTTATATCAAGTAATCAAGGTACACACTTAGCACATCTATAAAAGAATTGTGCATCAAAAACAAAACAAAATAAAACAAAACAAAAAAACACTGTCCTAAACATCAACAATATTCTGGAACGATTGATTGACAACATCAAGTACATCCTTAAACAAAAATTAGCAAAATTTTCTGAAGCTGAAAATGATTGAAATTACTCCCATAAACCTTTAATGTTCCCCTCCCTCAAGAATATATCAATGATTGCCATCTGAAATTATAATAGGATAGTCATGTGTTTAAATACCAGGAATGCCACAAATCAATTTGAAAATATACTTGTAATAACTAAAAAAAATTCAAATCTTATGGATGGTAAGCTTAATAAATCCAAATGAAGGTATTGAAAAGGCACTTGAATTGTAGGTTCCTGGAAATTTCCCACACTTATATTTTTCCAGGATTATGTTGTTGACAAGTGACAAGTGACCTAAAAATAACCTCAGCTGTGTTTTTTAAGTTTCTCTCCAAAGCTGCATTAAAATAGAAACCAATTTGTCTATAGTATGATGAGTACTTTCATGGAGAAATTTAACTGAAATCCATTTAAAATCATCTGGTGCCACTATGCAGCTGTCTTCAAAGTGCCAGAGATTATCTGAGTAAAGGGTACAATCAGATTTGTTTTTTCCTAGCTTTCTTTCTCAGATCCAGGGACTAAATTTGGAAGCTTCATAACAGCTCAACTAAATTCTTCTAGAGAATTTGTCTTTGAAGTTTCAAATAGTATCCTAAACTGGATGAGAGTAGATTTATTTGGCATAATGATTTGCAAGAACATTTCTTTTAGCTTCCATATTATAAACTTTTTTGCATGGTTCTCAACCATTATAATAGCCACCTCTCTAGGAAACAGAAGTACTTCTAGGAGTTCTGTAATGGCTGTCCATTTTTATGGGGATTCCAGTAGAGGCCAAAAAACTTTTTGCTCTACGGTTGGGAGAAAAACCTTTGCAACCAGGTCAAAGGTGAGCATATTAAAGCAATAGGTTTTGATATTTCCTACAAAATCAGGTTAAAACTGCAAGTTCTTGTGCAGATATCTCATGTACAAATGGACTAAATGGTATTTTATAGTGAGTGATTTTGAGCAAAGAAGGTTGTTATAAAACTTCTTAAAATTACAGACTTCTTTTAATATTTGAACTCCAAGAATAGAGCGTCTATTACTGAGGATTTAGTAGATTCATAAAGTAGTAATATAGTCTCTGGGGGAAAAAAATGTCACCTGCTACCTGCAATATCAAGTTAAAACTGGAAACCTTTCCAATTGTCATTTTTATTGGGTCAAGGATAAGTCTTGAAAGTTTTCAGTCTATCAGAAGAAAATGTTTTTCCTGACAAGATATGTCATTCTCTAAATAATATACTATGTCTTGGAAAACTTATGATTTACTTTTGGAAACTGTATACCTCTTTTTTCTGAAGCTGAGAGCAAATAAATGGAATGTTTTCGAAGGAGTTTCTTGTTCTTTGAACACATTCAGAGACCATCACATGTCTTGCCATAACAGAATCACAAGGCAAGTTTAAATCTAAGTCGGGAGAGGGAGCGGGAGATGGGAGGGGTGCGAGTGGGAGGGAAGTTATGGGGGGAAAGCCATTGTAATCCATAAACTGTACTTTGGAAATTTATAGTTGCTAAATAAAAGTTAAAAAAATAAGAGAGAATAAGAGGGAATTTCAATGAATTCATGGAGCACAATTGTCCAAATGCATTGTGTTCTTCTCAGATAAACACAACAAATAATATTGATTTTGTTGATCTAGAGGGACACAAAAAGTAAGCACAAAGGTATATAATGATGAAGTCAACTGCTTTAGCAGGAATTGGTGACAAGATGATATTTGAGATAGATACTAGCAGGAAGGGATAGATAAATTTGTTGATTGTTCTGAGTCTTGAACATGTTCAAATCCTTTCTCATCAGCTTTACTATCAGTTAATCAACTACTCCAATATATGAAGAGGTCTTTGTGTACAAATAGGTATTTCAAAAAATCATGGGAAATTGTAATTAAAAATAAGCAGTATTTTTGTCTATTACCAAATAGACAAAATGTAGTATAAGTGGGCATGTGAAGAAACAGAACCCTTGCTTACAGATGGTGGAAATGTAAATTCGTCTAATTATTGTGGAAAACAGTGTGAAGATTCCACAAAAGAAGGGAAAATTATGCATTCATTTATTTATTTGAAACACACACACACACACACACACACACAGAGAGAGAGAGAGAGAGAGAAGTTTCCCATCTGGGGGTTCACTTCCCAAGCAGCCACAGCAGTCAGTGCTGGGCCAAGCCAAAGCCAGGAAGCTATAACACAATCCTAGAACTTCCACATGTGTGACAGAGAGCCAAGTACTTGAGCTAAACCTGTTGCCTCCTAGCGTATGTATTAGCAGGAAGCTGGAATTTGGAATGGAGCTGGAACTCAAATTCACTCTCATATAGAATGCAGGCATTAGAAATGCCATCATATCCTCTGTGCCAAACACCCCTGATCCTATAATTGCTAAGTCATGGTTTAATAGAACATAGCATTCTGATGCAGAATATATTCACAAATAATGTAATGAAAATATATGACAAATGCACTTCTTCTTTTCAAGTTGTTTTCATAACGAAAGCAATATAAATTTCAAAAGTAAGGCAAAAATACCTACTTCAAGTATATGGTCAAGCTCCATAAAATGGTATTCAATTTTCAGACTTCACTTAATAACTTATAAAAAAGAATTTTTTAATGATTTATTTATTCATTTGAGTTACACAGATAGAGGAGAGGCAGAGAAGCAGAAAGAGAGAAGTCTAACATCCATTGGTTCATTCCCCCGTTGGCTGCAACATCCAGAACTGTGCTGATCCGAAGCCAGGAGCCAAGAGCTTCCTCCGAGTCTTCTCACACGGGTTCAGGGACCCAAGGACTTAGGCCATCTTCTACTTCTTTCCCAGGCCATAACAGAGAGCTGGATCTGAAGTGGAGCAAGCGGGACTTGAACCAGAGCCCATATGGGATGCTGGCACTGCAGGCAACGGCTTTACCTGCTATACCGCAGCGCTGGCCCAAGAATATTAATTTTGAGAGTTAATTGAGTTCATGTTAACAAGCAAATTTTCAAAGTTATTTCATGGCTGTACTAAATTAATTAAGAAAGATCAGTTATGGGATATCTCAAATCACTTGTTTTCAATAACTATATTGAATCAATCATCTAAGTGTAAATAGAGCTGCTATTTCATGTGGTTTGCAGGAAATTATGAAAGATATCTGTTAGGCTGTAGGTGTGTAAAAATTCTAACAGATTAATTCAAATTTGCACCAAAATTTTTGGAAATGCCATCATATAAAATATCTGCTTAGATGAGAGCTCCTCATGAGTGTAAAGGGAGTTGAGGAGTTTAATTTTCAACAAAGAGCCTTCAAAATTATCATATTTCATTGCAGTATTATTTATAGTTATCAAGATAGGGAATCAGTCTCAATGTTTATCAACAGATGAATATGTAATGATATATGGTGTATTTACACAGCCCTGAAAAAAGGAAATCCTGTCATTTGTGACAATATTGAGATTAGGTGAAATAAGACAGGCACAGATTGACAAATATCTAATAGTCTCATTTGTATGTATATTCTAAAAAAAAAGTCAAACTAATAGAAGTAGTGAGAAGAATGATATAGGGTTACTACAGCATTAGATTCCAGAATTACTTATTTATGTATTTGTTTGTTTTAGGAAAAACAGAGAGACAGAGACAGAGACAAAGAGAGACACAGATCTCCCATTTGCTGGTTCACTTCCTAAATGATCATAGCAATCAGGGCTGGGGCAGGCCAAAGCCAGGAGCCTAGAAACCCCATCCAGGTCTTCTACATGGATGGCAGGGACCCAAGCACTTGGGGCAATGTGTGCTGCCTTCCCAGCTCATTATCAGGATGCTGGATTGGAAGCAAACTAGTCAGAACTCAACTAGCTTTCTGATGTGGGATGTGGGCTTCCCAACTGGTAGATTAACATTCTGTGCCACAACACAAGCCACTTAAGAAAATATTTCTAACTCTATTTTACATCTGCGTTTAAATTGTAATGATTTCCAGCCGGCGCCTTGGCTCAACAGGCTAATCCTCCACCTAGCGGCGCCGGCACATCGGGTTCTAGTCCCGGTCGGGGTGCCGGATTCTGTCCCAGTTGCCCCTCTTCCAGGCCAGCTCTCTGCTATGGCCCAGGAGTGCAGTGGAGGATGGCCCAAGTTCTTGGGCCCTGCACCCGCATGGGAGACCAGGAGAAGCACCTGGCTCCTGGCTTTGGATCAGCGTGGTGCACCGGCTGCAGCGCACCGGCTGTAGTGCGCCGGCCGCGGCGGCCATTGGAGGGTGAACCAACAGCAAAGGAAGACCTTTCTCTCTGTCTCTCTCTCTCTCACTGTCCACTCTGCCTGTCAAAAAAAAATTGTAATGATTTCCACATCTTCATATAGTTACATTTCAGTAGAAAGAAAACTGAGTAGACATAGAAGCATGCAGTAATCCCTGTTTATTTATTATACCATTCATATCAAGTCTTAAATTATGGTTTCTTATAGTTTACAAAATCCAAATATAACAAAGCATTAACAAAATATAACAGTACAACTGTTCATCTTATCTCTATATTTTCCTGACACAGTTTGCAATTCAAAGAATAATGCTTGACATCTACCTTAAATTATAAAGTTCAGATAGCTGAGTTGCAATTTGTACAAACATCAAGTCAGATAGAATAGAAGTTGTAATGAAACTCAGGAGGTCATGGAATTATTGAAAGCAAAGACCTAGAAGGGACAGCAGAGGCTGTGATTTCCTTGGATAATAAATAAAACATTTTATATAATTAGGAATCTATCTTTCTTAAGATCTAACTTTTTATTTCGTTTTGAGGAAGAATAGAGGTCAACATAATTTAGTTTCATCTATGTGTTGCTCCCAAATTATTATAAATTGAGAGATGAGTGTATTCAGAGAGAAGAAAATAACATACTTCCAGTGAAGACTAAAGAATATGTTTAAAAATCACACAAATAAACTATATCTGGTTTTTTTTGAGAAATGAGGAAAATGCACTTTATCAAATACCTGTACCTCACATGTGAGTCATAATGGAATAACAAGGAAAATATCATTTTAACTAAAGACGTTAATTTTACAGAAGTGATATATGAATGCATATTTTTAAAAGATTTATTTACTTGAAAGTAGAGTTATACACACAGAGATAGAAGGAGAGGCAGAGAGAGTGTGTGAGAGAGAGGGAGAGAGAGGTCTTCCATCTGCTGGTTCACTCCCCGGATGACTGCAACTCTGGGCCAATCTGAAGCCAGGAGCCAGGAGTTTCTTCTGAGTCTCCCAAGCGGGTGCAGGGGCCCAAGGACTTGGGTCATCTTCTCATGCTTTCCCAGGCAATAGCATACAGCTGGATTGTAAATGGAGCTGCCAGGGCTAGAACCAGCACTCATATGAGATGCCAGTACGGCAGGCGGTGGCTTTACCTGCCAGCTGCTTATATGAATGCATATTGGGAATAAGTTTTTATAACAAACAAAATGACAGAAAAAAGTAGGAATATTTCTAGACATTGTTAACATATGCGTGTTGTTATTGTTGTATTAGAGAAGTTTGTTCGTTTGTTTATTTATTTATTTATTTTAACAGGCAGTGAGAGAGAGAGAGAGACAGAGAGAAAGGTCTTCCTTCCCTTGGTTCACCCCCCAAATGGCCGCCACAGCCGGTGCCCTGTGCCAATCTGAAGCGAGGAGCCAGGTGCTTCCTTTTGGTCTCCCATGTGGGTGCAGGGCCCAAGCACTTGGGCCATCCTCCACTGCCTTCCCAGGCCACAGCAGAGAGCTGGACTGTAAGAGAAGCAACTGCGACAGAATCCAGCGCCCAAACCGAGACTAGAACCCTGGGGTGCTGGCGCTGCAGGTGGAGGATTAGCCAAATGAGCCGCGGCACCAGCCAAGAGAAGTTTATATAAAGGATGTGGTATATCTCTCAAAACTACTGAGAGTAAATGTCTTTTTTTTTAAAAGATTTATTCATTTACTAAAAAAGCAGAGCTACAGAGAAGCAGAGGCATAGGGAGAGAGAGACAGAAACAGAGAGGAAGAGAGAAAGAGAGATGTCTTCCATCTGTTGGTTCACTCCCCAAATGGTCTCAATGGCCAGAGCTGAGCCCATCTGAAACCAGGAGCCAGGAGTTTCTTCTGGGTCTCCTACGTGGATGCAGAGTATCAAGGAGTTACTGCCTTCCTAGGCCACAGCAGATAACTGGATTGGAAGTCGAACAGCCAGGTCTCGAACTGGTTCCCATATGGATGCTGGCACTGCAGGTGGTAGCTTTACCCTCTGTCACAGCAGTGACCCCAATAGCAAATTTCAAGTGGCCCACTACAAAAAATAATAGATTATTAAATTTATAACTCTGTTAATTGGTTTATTCCATCCTTCAGATTGTATCCATATATTAAAACATCTCATTATCACCATAAGTACATAAAATTAAGATTTTTCCATTAAAATATATAGATTGAAAATAAATATGGTCATACAAGCTCATCTTATGGGTTTATTAGTAAGAAAGCATCTACTATATACCAGGCATGGAGTTAAAAAAAAAAATGTCGCATCAGTTAGTCCTAAGTAATTAATAGTAACATTCTATGGGTCATTCCTTAACATAATTTCATCTTCAAAAACTTTTATACATGTCATTTTTAGACTGCCTTACACAGTACGGTGAGAGCTATTTTGTTTTGGAGCAGGCATTTATCATAGCAGTTAAGACATCTGTGTCCCACATCAGAGAGCCTGGGTTAGATTCCTGGCTACACCTCCTGGCCCCAGTTTACTGTCAGCATAAATCCTCAGAGACACTGGTCATGGTTCAAGTAATTGAGTTCTTGTCTCTCAAGTAGGAGACCTGACTCTTGCCTGCCCAACAGGGCCATTGTGAACATTTGGAGAGTTAACCAACAGATACGAATTATCTGTCCTAATGTCTCTCTATCTATGCCTCTCAAGTAAATATTAAACAAACTTTAAAAATGCATTTACTTTTTTTTTAGTATATGTGCTCCCAAGCAAGCACAAAAATATATTTACTTTTTAACTGGTAATAAATTAAGACTGAATAGTAGAACGCAAGAATATGATTTCAGAGGTAAGGCAGGTCTGAGCCCTGAGGAATAGAACACATGGCTATGTGTATTGGAGCTTGCAACAGAGAACACAGATTATGGGTATTTATCATTTGCAGTATATGCATATAAAATTTTGTACATATATATGGATACACAGTATGGTATACTATATATAACATACTTTTAATAAAAATATTTCAAATGAACTTCAAAAGGATCATAAATATATAAATGAGAAAATTATGTGAATTTTTAAAAATTTTTGCATCAATACAAACAACTTTTAATTCAATTTTCACAAATTTGAATCCTCCTCACAATGCACATTTTTGTTCATCATCTCAATATAAAAATTCAATATCACTATCAAGAACATGACAGACTTTAAATATGTGCTTAACTTGAAGTTCTATAGTTACTTTTCAACTTGAGTAGAGGTAGACACCACATTCTTTCAATGGTGATGAGGTAAATAGTTTAGGATTTGTGGAACAAAAGGTAAAATCTAAATATCATATTACATTCTTACAAAAATTTTACAAAACTGTCACTTACAAATGCAAATTATTGAAAAAAGCAAATGGTAACTTGGATATACCCAGGGGTCCATAATTTTCCAATTCATGATTTAAATAAGAAAAGAGTATATGTAGCAATAAATATTATTCAGATTGGAGTTATCTATATGCATGTTTATATATATATCCACAACTTTAGACATATCAGTAATTTTTGTTATACTGCTTTCATCAAAGATTTTCTACTTCTACTTATGTACAAAAAATGAATATTCCTTTATATAATTGACAAGACCTTGTGTCCTGCTTTTTTTGTTTAAAAGATTTATTTATTTATTTGAAAGACAGAGTTAGAGAAAGGCAGAGAGAGAGAGGAAGAATCGCCAGGAACTTTTTCCAGGTCTCCTACTAGCAAGTAGGGGCCCAAGGACTTGAACCCATCTTACACTGCTTTCCCAGACCAAAAAGAGACAGATAGATTGGAAGTAGAGCAGCCAGATCTTGAATTGGCGCCCATGTTGGATGTTGGCACTGCATGCAGAGGCTTTACCCACTATGCCACAGTGCCAGCCCCAATATGTCCTGCTTTTTCTGGATCATTATCAGTCTATGACTGTGACACTTTCATTATTATTAATCATTGTATCTCTTACTCTGAAATGTGATTATCTTTGTATGATAAATTATACATAAGTTCTTTAAAATAATTGTCAGTTTTGATTCTTTAATAAAACTCTTTTTCTTTGATGCTTCATTGTCTGAAGCTAAGAATCAGTAATAAATGCCTTAATAGACATACCTTAATAGACTTGAAGCCATTAACCTGCAACATCTTAATCTGGATATTCAGTTTTACTCCTTTGAAATGATACACTCTTTTGTGCTATTTGTATCATGTTGAGCCTGTCACCAAGTCCACATACTGTTTTCATGTTCTGGATTAGAGGCAATTATTCCATCAGAATTGTCCATAAAGTTAATGGCTGATCCACACCCCCTCAACTATCCTAAAGTCCTCTGCACTCAGCTGACAGTTGAATAAATAAATCATGGAGAATCCATACCCAAGCCTTTTAAAAATGGAATTAAGACAAGAGATTTTTTTAGGCAATGTACCTGCAAAAATAAAGACCTTGAGGCAGAAAAGAATCTGATGTTTGAGAGAATTCACATGACTAACACATTATTTCTTAGTAACCAAATTTAACAAAATGCATTGCCCTCATTTTCTGGAGTCGACAATTTATTTTGAAATAAAAATAGGCAACTCTCTCAACACATAATTTTTTTGTTTTGTGAAAGGCTGTAGATCAACCAGATGCAATATTGATCAATTTTCATTATAATCATCAATATAAGGTGATTTTTTCACTTTTTATACAGTTATTTAGATTTATAATAACAATATTAAAGACAATTTGATTTGCCTATAATGTACATTGGGTACTAAAAGATATAAGAATATAGATTTTCAACATCTAGATAACTTAAATGTATGATCAAGGTAAAATATCAACACTCTGTGCAAACCAATTGAAGATGTTTAACAAAAGATGAATACTTAGACTACAAGTATCCCATGCTACTAGCACTACTTATTTTGGCTTCTGAAATTTTTTTTAACTTTTATTTAATGAATATAAATTTCCAGTGTACAGCTTATGGATTACAATGGCTTCCCCTTCCCATAATTTCCCTCCCACCCGCAACCCTCCCCTCTCCCGCTCCCTCTCCCTTTCCATTCACATCAAGATTCATTTTCAATTCTATTTATACACAGAAGATCAATTTAGTATAAATACTTCAACAGTTTGCACCCACATAGAAACACAAAGTGAAACATACTGTTTGAGTACTAGTTATAGCATTAAATCAAAATGTACAGTACATTAAGGACAGAGATCCCACATCAGGAGCAAGCGCACAGTGGCTCCTGTTGTCGACCCAACAAATTGACACTCTAGTTTATGGCACCAGTAACCACCCTAGGCTGTCGTCATGAGTTGCCAAGGCTATGGAAGCCTTCCAAGTTCCCCGACTCTGATCATATTTAGACAAGGTCATAAAAGACAGGTTGAGGATAGTAACCAATGATCCTAAGAGTGGCCTTAACCAGGTCTGAACAATTATACAGCATTAAGTGGGGAAGAGGACCATCAGTACACACAGGTTGGGAGTAGAGCCATTGGTGGTAGAGTAGAGGTTATGATTACAAAGGAACTAAAAAGAAAGTTTTAAAGTGAGAATATAATTTTCCTCATGGGCATTGTCTACCTTAGAAAAACTACTACAGAACATGCCTGTGACTATAGACTTGTAGTTCAGGCCACCAAAGATTAGAGATGGGACACGGGCACTCCCTTGACTTGCATCGTCTGGTCTGCTTTAACAAAAACCAGGAGGAAAAGAAAGCTAGGCATCAGAAGCAATGGGTGGCAGGCCTATTAATGGCTGATCTGTACAGTGATCTGCCCTCAAGGAAACCCAACAGGCCAGTCCACTGCAGTGGCTTTCAATGTGGTAAGCCTGGGCTTCAGCAGAAGTCAGCTTGTGAAGAGCCCTGGCAGCTCTGCCAAGAGTTGGATCACTGGAAATGGACCTGCCCTGGAATCGAAGGATGCCCAGGTCAGAACCACAGATCTTATTGGCTCCAAGCTGAAAAGCCCTTCACTCAGCCCAACTTCCAAAGTGACCACTGCAGTTGAGGGGACAGCCAAGTAGGGTCAGCAACATTGCAGGCAGAACTGTAAATTTCTTGTTAGAGATGCCCCCTGCCTTTACCTGGCCAGCTCTCCTCCCAGGCCAGCCAAGTAATGAAAGTCAACAGAGTGCCTTCCCCTAGGAGGTTCACACCTCCCTTAGGATATACCACATGTGAAGAGATAGATAGGTCTGGGCCTCTTAACTTACAAGGCCTAAAGCCCAACAGATTATTATCAAGCCCCTTCTATCAGGTTCTATTTGCCTCTCAATCAGAAAAATTACTTGTAGCTTAGACAGCACCTTTCTTAGCTCCTCTAATAATGACTCTGTCCTTTGTTCTAGACCCTGTCTAGTGCACTTGGCTTCTGAAATTTAAGCCTTAAGGAGATTTAACCGTTGACATATAATCTATCAAGAGAATATACTCAACTTTCAGTATTTCCTAGCTGTACTAATTATGTTTTACAGAAATATTTTTAATTTATATTTACATGAGCAACTCAGCCTTCAGAGTCCATAAATTACATAAGAACACACAAATACACACTCACACACATACACATACACACACGCACACCCACTATCATAATCATCACCAAAAAACTACCTAAGTTTATCTTTCTCATTCTAACCTTATTTAGAACTTATATTTAGCACTTTTATATGTAGTGCTTGAAATATTTTTTTAATCAAAGAATCAAGTTTCTTTAGAATATGTCCCATCCTTTTTATATCATTACTATTGAGAGATTAGTTAAAACTCTTTTGAAGTAGGAATTTGAACTAGTACAATGTTACCATCTACTTCATGACAGTTTATACATATATGTAGTTATATATTCCTAAAATTAATAGTCAGGATTTCCTGAAATATTAGAGGACTGATTCAGAAGAGAAAAAGGAGGTCTACTCAGCAATGTTGAATTTAAGTTTTCAAGATAACAAATAATTAGTTTTTAAGTTGTCATACATATGTATTTAAGCCACACTACATATATTATGCTATACACTGCATTTATGTATGCTAATAAACCTGGAATCTAACAAACTTCACATGGACACACACAAAGAGTCACTAATGACCACTCTCCCAATTCTTCCCTAGCATAATAATCACAGAATGACTGAATTCATTGTTCAACTGCCAGATTTTGATCAAATCATCTTGTTTTAAAAATTGATTTAATTTTAAGATCCTTAGTTTTGAAAAGACATACTCATTGTGGCCATTTTTGGCTTAACAATGAATTATTTGTGCATTCCATGATTTCACCTATGAAATTCTAATGGAACATTTCAATGCCAGGGTAATTATTTTTAGAGAGCAGTTGTCTCTCAAGTCAACATTTTCTGCATCCGCATATTCAGAAAAGATAATTACCAGTGCACTGAAGATGTACAGCCTCTTCTCTTTGTCATTATTCCCTAAACAATACAGTGTAACAACTATTTGCACAACATTCACAATGTATTTGATATTATGAGTAATTTGCGGATGATTTAAATTATGCAGTAGGATGTGCATATGTTATATCCAAATATCATGCCATTTTATTTAAGAAACTTGTATATATGTAGATTGTGTTATCTATGGGGACTCTGGAATGAATACCTTTAAGTTCCAAGAGAAAAATCTATGTACAAATAAACAAAGAAAACACTAAAATCTATGCTTTTTTGTTGACTTAGTATGTACTATATTTAGCTAAATTTGTAGCTGAGAGATATATGCCATATTGTTCCCCAGTGAAAAGATTTAAGTTAATGAAAAGTGGGAACTGAAGACCCTTCAGGCATAGTCATTGTCTTCATAATACTAATAGGTTTATGAGCACAATAAATAATTTTCTACTTTAAATTGTCTTTAGAGAGAGAAAATATTCCTCAGAACATACACTACTAAGAACAACAGCAAAACCTTTCTACAACAGAACTTAAAATACAACAGTGTCCTAACAATAAAATAAATACCAAAAGCTATTGGAAGAAAACAAAACAAAACCTCACTCCAGAAATAAAAGTTAGTGTCCTAACAGAAAAAAAATCATCAGCATTTTCTGATCCCTAATTTTTGAAAAGAAAATTGTATCAGTTTTATTATAACCTTATTACACACAAAAAAATGCTGTAACAAAAATATCAATATGTTTGCTCAATAAATCATAATTAAAATCAAGGGATTAGAAATGAAAAGCACCTTATAACTCCAAGTAATTACAAGAAAAACAAATTATGATGTTCCAGACGCTTTATTTCTGTTAATTATTTGTAAAACATAAAAAAGAGAACAAGAATATAAATCACAGTGCATGGAAAATATGTGAGTGATATTCTGGAGGTGGTATAATCCTCTTACTCTGGACTACTATAGCAAAAATATAAAAAAATGATGGCTTTAATATAAATATTTGTTTGCCTTTGGGGAGAGCCCCAATTTCTGGTTCACTGGTGACTCCAGCCACGTTCTCATTTGGCCAATGTGGGAAGTTCTCAGGTCTCTTCACAAGGGCACTGATGATTTACCAGACTTCATATTTAAAATTGTCATCACATGGAGGATTAGGCCTCAAAATCTAATACAAATTTTGAGGGAAAATCCATTCTATAGCACTGCTGACACTGTCAGGATAAAGGCTAGAACCCAGGAAAGCCTGAGCTTGGCTCAGCTTGACCTGACCTATGATTAATTTAGTGCAGCTTGAAGCACTTAGGAATATGCACAAAGTGTGCATACAGATGGTATGGCCTAAAAACTGCCAGAATGATAGACAGCTGTTTTCAGAAAAGTTATGAAGTTCCAGTATGATGAGAAAAGAGCTTTTGAGAAAACAGAGCCAACAGTTCTCAGTTCTCATGGTGCTTCATACCATTTGACAATATCAACACCAGTTGTGGACCACTAACAAAACATGTCTCAGAAGACTTCTCTGAGAAGATAAGCTCTTGTCTTTTTTTTTTTTTTTTTCCTATGTGAACTGGACTTGAACCATTTTTATTTTGTCTATTGTTTTTCAGTAACGGTTATCATATCACAGTGAAGCAGATTCTGTATCAGAGATCTGATTACCACCTCACAGCTGAAGTTTTACTACTGTTGTGTGTAATCTTTATTACCTACTATTTTATGTTTATTTAATGCACTTTTGCCATCATGTTCTAAAATGTTTTGCAATGTCAACGCTATGAATTTGTCTGTTCATGATTTTCTTAAATGTTTTCAAACATCTTAGAAAATTTTGCTAAATACTCTTTCAAATTTCTTAAACCAATTAACAGTAAATAGATTTAACAACAGCAAATAGGTTTAATCTTGATTTTGGATATTCATCTAGATATTTGGCACTTGAAACTGCAACCTGTTTCATTTTCTATTCTACTTTGTGTTTATAAGCCATTTTTCTTTTGTCTTTTTTATTATTTTGATTTTTAACCATTACAATGATATACTTTAATATGAAATTATGATGTTATATTTTAAAGAAAACAATAACAAATGTTAAATTTAGAATTATCTGTACCAATTATTTTACATATAATCAAGTATCAACGTTGGTTGTTGGGATTCTCGCCACACAGTCATGCATTCTCATTCTATTTGTTTTCAATGCATTAATATAAAGGGGGTATTTTGGGATTTCTTACTTATTTAAAATCTTTGAAATGCTCTTTATCATGGTAAAAATGAATAGTTGAATTATTAACCCCCCCCCTTTTTTTTTTTGACAGGTAGAGTGAACAGTGAGAGAGAGACAGAGAGAAAGGTCTTCCTTTGCCATTGGTTCACCCTCCAGTGGCCACCGCGGCCGGCGCGCTATGGCCAGCGCACTGCACTGAACCGATGGCAGGAGCCAGGTGCTTCTCCTGGTCTCCCATGGGGTGCAGGGCCCAAGCATTTGAGCCATCCTCCACTGCACTACCGGGCCATAGCAGAGAGCTGGCCTGGAAGAGGGACAACCGGGACAGAATCCGGCGCCCTGACCGGGACTAGAACCCTGTGTGCTGGCGCCGCAAGGCGGAAGATTAGCCTATTGAGCCGCGGTGCCAGCTTTAAATTCTTAAAATAATATTATGTCTCTGATTTCTTAAAATGTATAACATATGAAATCTATTGATCATTTTCCTACATTACATTCTGTTTAGTTTGAGTATATTCATGCATTATGCAACAGTAATAATTGACCTCTTGAGAAATACCACTGATAACTTCTTTTTTAAAAAGACTTATTTATTTATTTGAAAGGCAGAGATACAGAGAGGCAGAGGCAGAGAGAGAGAGAGAGAGAGAGAGAGAGAGAGAGAAAGGTCTTTTATTCTCTGCTTCACTCCCCAGATGGCTGCATCCAAAGCTAGGAGCCAAGAGTTTCTTCCAGATCTCTCACACAGGTGCAGGGGACCAAGGACTTGGGCCATCTTCTACTGCTTCCCCAGGCCACAGCAGAAAGCTGGATTGAAGTAGAGCAGGCAGAACTGGAACCCAAGTACATATGTGCTGCCAGCACTGTGGATGGCAGCTTTACACACTCTGCCACAGTGCTGGCCCCTATAACTTATTTAAATATCTGCAACTATCAGCCCCATCAAATGGGCATGAAAGATACATAAATGGATCTAAATGGAGAATTTCAAATGCCACATTATTTGAAATTTTCCAATATTCAGAGATTGTTTCAAATATCTTCAAAAATATAATTTGTGGGGCTGGCGTTGCGGTGCAGTGGATTAACACCCTGGCTTGAAGAGTCAGCATCCCATGTGGGTGCCGGTTCCTGTCCCGGCTGCTCCTCTTCTGATCCAGCTCTCTGCTATGGCCTGGGAAAGCAGTAGAAGATGCCCCAAGTCCTTGGGCCCCTGAACTCACCTGGAGGATGCTCCTGGATCTTGGCTTTGGTTTGGCGCAGCTCTGGCCATCGTGGCCAATTGGGGATTGAACTATCAGATGGAAGACCTCTCTCTCTCTGCCTCTCCGATCTCTGTGTAACTCTGACTTTCAAATAAATTAATAAATCTTTAAAGAAAATATAATTTGTAACATTCTGTAATCAGGATAGCAAAAACGCTGATAAGAAACTGGAAACTAAGATTTTTAAATAGATTTATTTTGCTTTTTTAAAAAACAGAGATACAAAGAGAGATGGAGAGACAGAAAGAAAGAAAGATCTTCTGAGTATTCCCCAATGGCCACAAAGGCTACCTGGTGGCAGCAGCCCAAACACTTGGGCATTCTTCTGGTACTCACACAGGCTCATTAGCAGGAAGCTAGACTGGAAGCGGAGGAGCCAGGACTCCAACTGGTTCTTATAAGGGATGCTGACAACAAAGCCGGTGGTTTACCCAATGTGCCACAATGCTGGCCCCAAATAAAAATAATTTTATAGTAAAATAAATGAACAACCATGGTTTCAGTATGGTACCTGGCTCTGACTTCTGAATTCCTCTAAATGTGAATTCATGATAGATCACTTAATGATTGTTCATATCAAAAATGATGTAGTTGGCGGGTGCTGTGGCTTAACAGGCTAATCCTGTTAATGGCCGCAGCGGCCATTGGAGGATGAACCAACAGCAAAAAGGAAGACCTTTCTCTCTGTCTCTCACTATCCACTCTGCCTGTAAAAAAAAAAAAAAAAAAAAGATGTAGTAAATATTATCAAGTAGCATTTGGAACTTATTAGAAACACTTCAGAATTCATGTACACCCTGAATTTTGTGTGAAAAATTTAGGCTGATTTACTAAAAAATATGATTTTTAAGCAGTTTAGCATGTTTTTGCTAAAATTTTGCTTAATTACTTGAAAACAATTTAGTCTATTTTTTTGTTAAATGCATCTGTGAATTTTAGAAAAATACAAAAATATATTATAAACCTAGAATTATTACTATTAAAGTGTTAAACTTACCTTAGATACTATTTATGGGCTATTTTGTGACTTTCTAAATTTTCTGCAGGAATGTGTTTTCTGACTTGACTTTTGAAGAACAGATTAGAGACAGTCTGGAATATGACAAAATATGCAGAAAGGATGAAAATATAGAGAAAGAGAAATGAATAAGTTAATTGGGGTTGTACGATCTTGACGCATTTGGGGATCTGTAAACAGTTTGATCTAGAATATAACAGAAATATGAAGCCTCTTAGACTGGGGAACAAGCATGAGAAAATGTGCTAAATATTTATGAGATCAAGTTTTACCATGAAGTTTCATGGTACGATTCTTTGGGGACAGAGGTCCTGCATGGGAAATTAGTGCAAAGTGACCCTTGTTGTTTATTTAACAAATAACACTCTTATTATGACAATAGTGATGGCCCAAGGCTCTTGGCATGATCTGCCTTGGCTGTGGAAACCTTTTGGATTCCTTAGCTCTACAAGGCCATATACAAAATGGAAATTCTCAGCTCCCTTCAGAGAAAAGCACATCCTTCTTTAGGGGTCCCTTCTTCCTTTTAGTATATTAAAAGGAGGATATTACTATGTCTCATAAATTACCATTAAGTCTAAGAGCCCACAAAAGATGTATCATCCTATGGTTCTTCTTTAAAGGCATTTAAGTTGCTAAATGGAAACATGGAGAAGGGGGAGGAAGAAAGGGAAAAGAGAAAGGGGGAAACCAAAACAAAAACAACAAAAAACCAACCAAGCAAACAAAAAATGGAAATCACCTTCAAGAAGCAATAACAGATCAGCCCTGCTGAGGAACACTTCTCTTAGGTTTTTTTTTAATCCATTTGTTCTTTTTTTTCTTTTTTATTCTTTCTTTTTATTTCTCTTTCTCAGATAAAAGAGAAAGAGAGAGCAGGAAGGTGGGGGAGAATGGATACAGTGGGAAGAATTACTTGTACATAATGTTGTATTTATGAAATGCATACAAATTATAAACATATAAAAATTATGAGAAATGCACAGAGGGCCGGATTACCTTAGAGGAGTCATTCAGAGATTTTAGGAATAGACATGATCAACATTATATGAAGAACATTTTATTTAAAATGTGGCGAATACATTTTAATGCATAATTAATGCATATTTTAATGTGGAATCAATAAAAAGTACCATTTAGTAAACCACTGCAGTGATATAAGCAAGAATAAATGTGGCTGAATTAATATCTTAGCAATGGAAAGAAAAAGAATTGCATGAATCCATGATACATGAAATAGAATAATCAGGGCTTTCTGAATATATTTTAGTGGGAAAATAAAGAGCAGCTAATGATCTTTTTCTCATCTTTTGCTTTAATCATTTGCTTTTAATTGAGTCTTTGGATTTATTTATACTCTCAGTTATTCACATACTGTTTCCTTTATTCATTTAGGCATTTTAATTGAATACATTTCATATATCAAGTACTATGCTAAGTTCTAGTGCAAGATGTATAAGATCCACTATTTCATTAACTTGTCAACTCTAATTTCTTCTCAGTTTTGAAATCAGTTCTGATGCAAGCAGAAAGTATATAAAATTTTCTAATTTCTGAAATAAATGTGACATGGTTTGTGATTAATTATGACATTTTAATTTGACATACTGTGGCCCATTCACCTGCTGTTCATCTAGTGGAAACTCCTGCAATGTCATTTATATAAATCTTATTGTTCTAATGGAAATAATGATTTGGTGGCTTATTACATTAATCATTGTAATTTTATATAATATGTTTTGTTTGAACTATAAAATAATCATTTTAATGAAAAATATAGCAGATTCTCATTTTACACAAAATAAACCAAAGATCAGAAAAGCAGATGTAGTTTTACAAATTCACAATAGATAGAAAACAATGACACATTTCAAACTTGGATGTAAGTCTTTTAACTCCATGTTTCAACCTGTTTTACACACATCATACTTCTTTTCCTTAAAAGTTCATTCAATCAGGAAGAAATAAAAGTTACAGAGCTTTTTTTAAAAAAAAAAACCAACTAATGAAATTAATTTGGAACAAAGTATGTTGAATTTAGAACTTTGATTTCATACACATGATTTAAAGGAGTACTATTTCTTTATGTCTGTCATTTGGGCATCCAGCTGGGTCTTGCAAGATTTTTCCCAGTTATCTTTAAGACCTAAATTAATAAGAAAATACAATGATAAGTGGAAAAGCAATGCAGAAAGGAATATATAGTATGTAATTATATGTTTTATTTTTATTGTGGTTAAATGTGAATTTTTGCTAAGTTTTCACTTTGATTAATTATAAGTATTTAAAGTATTTTTATTCAATTTTCTGTTTCCTTAATTAATAAAATGCATTCATGTTGACATATTATCAACATTAGATTAATTATACAAATCGATATAAAAATTCCCTTTCAATACTTGCCCATATTTTATCAGTTAGAATTCAAAGCTTGGCCTCAAGGTTATCTACTCATACTATTTTGCTAATGAGATAAACGCTGCTTTATATTCATTATAGGTTCTATTTTAAGTCATACTATCTGTGGAAATTCTTTTATGAACATCAACATTATTCTGACAATGCCTTACTGGAATGAGTAAGTCCTGACACAAGATGATCCAGGTTGCTGACCTAGAAAAAGATAGCTCTTCTTCAATCTATTTTGTTTTTCTCCATTACTGAGAAAACACAGAGTTGGAAGCTATTAAGAGAAAAATTCTAAATTCCACCCAGTTGATGTGATATCTGTTTAAACCTCTTGAGTCTCTCAAAGATAATAGAAACCAGCAGGCGCCGTGGCTCCACAGGCTAATCCTCCCCCTAGCAGCGCTGGCACACCAGGTTCTTGTCCTGGTCAGGGTGCTGGATTCTGTCCCGGTTGCCCCTCTTCCAGGCCAGCTCTCCGCTATGGCTCGAGAGTGCAGTGGAGGATGTCCCAAGTGCTTGGGCCCTGCACCCACATGGGAGACCAGGAGAAGCACCTGGCTCCTGCCTTCAGATCAGGCCGCGGCGGCCATTGGAGGGTGAACCAATGGCAAAGGAAGACCTTTCTCTCTGTCTCTCTCTCTCTTACTGTCCACTCTGCCTGTCAAAAAAAAAACAAAAAACAAAAACAAAAACAAAATAATAGAAACCACTGAGAAGTTCTCTGCTACCAGAAATTGCATTGGAAAGCATTTCGTTTCTTTTCAAAGCATCAATAATATAAATGAATATAAAAAATAACACAAATACCTTGCTAGTTATATATATATATATATATATATATATATATATATATATATATATAGTCTCAGTTCCAAATAAAACAGCTTAATTAATTTTTTTCAAATTATGAATGGCAAGAAAAGCATAAACTACAGTTAAGCAAAGATATTAGTTACTAAACTGTATTTCTGAATCAGTTGACCCTCCTACACAATTAAAATACTTCAATATACAAATATTTAATTTTTAAAGACTATTTCTCTCTAATAATGTTTTAAATTTTAATTAGTTTGAAAGGCAGGGAGACAGAGAGGTATCACATCTACTGGTTTATTCCTCAGATGTCCTCAATTACTGGGGCTAAGCCAAGCTGAAACCAGGACCTGGTAAGTAAGTACCAGGAACTCAAGTCTTTGAGCCATAATTTGCTGTCTTCCAAGGTTCACATTTCTAGGAAGCTAAAATCAGAAAGGCTGGGACTTTAACCTAGGCACTCAAATATAGGATGTGGGTGGCCTGAGAGACATCTTGATCACAGTGCCAAATGCCTGCCCTCACAGCATTTTTTAAATGATACACTTAAAGAAATTAACACGAATTTATTTTCTTAGTTTTTCATAATGACTATATTTTACCATTTAAATTTGCTTTGTACAGAAATTCCATATACAAAGGTATTTTAAGATATCATGGAAAATGTTTATTGTGAAACTTAAACAATTACATAATATTTTACACTAAAATAGAATTATCTTTTAATTCTACTTTCCATGAATTTTTATAGCTACTTATATAATTAATTTTGTTTGAGTCTCCTCAGATTTTTATAATAAATAATGTGTTTCTCACTTGGAACTGCATCATGTTAATCAATAAACCATAACTTACCTACAAAAAAACCTGAGTTCATCTTAAATATTTTTTCTTTTTTCTAAATGTGAAAGTGCTTGCTGATGTCTTGATGAACTTGAATAGTGAGTGTTAAGTCACACATACATGCACACACATGCGCATATATGTAAATATCAATGAATGTAATAGAATCATAGATACAGATAAGAATAAAATTATAAAGTGTACATAGATTTAAAATAGAAAGCTAAAGGAAATACCCATAGCTTTTCTGAAGCTAATGCTACCAAACATAAGACAATAGATTTTAAACATATTTAATGTTTTAATTTATACAAAGGGAACACATATCATATGTTTAAAATATACTTTTAAGAGCATAATATACTTCCCACTCCAACTTCACTCCCTACCTTGCTCCCAACCTCTTTGCTCCTTCCTTATTTATTTATTTTTAAATTGTTCTTAGATTTTATTTATTTATTTGAAAGAGAGAGAGAGAGAGAGATGGGAAAGAGAGAGAGAGACCAAGAAAGAGAGAGAGAGAGAATCTTCCATGTGCTGGTTCATTCCCCAGATGGCCACAACTGCCTGAGGTGGACAGGCCTAAGCCAGGAGACAGGAACCTCATCCAGATTCCCCACATGGGTTCAGAGGCCCAAGCACTTGGACCATCTTCTATTGCTTTCCCTGGTGCATTAGAAGGGAGCTGGATCAGAGTGGAGCAGTTGAGACTCAAACCAGTGCCCACATGGGATGCTTACATTGCAGGTGGCAGCTTTACCCATTAGACCACATTGGTCCCTCCTCTTTTATCTTTATTTTTACAATTACATAATTTCAATTTAATTTATAATCACAAGTTTAATCCTCCACTAAATAAATAAATCAATGAGTAGTAATTAGAAAAAGTACTATTCCTCAAGAGTATAGACAAGGGCTTTCAACAATAATCAAATCTTGAAATTTGAAACAATTATAAAGACAATTAAATCAATTATATTTGTAAGCCTTACAACATTAAAATATTTTGAAAATTAGGCTTCATTGGTGATTCTTTGTATCATATGCATTTTCTTTTAATCAACTCAGCATGATCTATTCATTTGTAATCTGTTTTAGGTGAGATCACTAGCTAAGTGACAAAGAAACTGAAGTAATAAAAAGAAAAAATGATGAATGAGTGGCTAGCTAAATGCATATGTAAATAAATGATTAAAAGTGGCTTGTATCACTAGGAATCACATAATATTTCTAGTCAATCAAGTTAAGCACAGAAAAATAGAAATCATATGAGAAGTTTTAAGGCACTCTTGAGGGGAGAGCACAAAAATTTGAATATATTGTAAATTTCTGACATCTTAAAAACTGCCATGAGGAGCTGGGTGAAAAACACATTCATATTTTAAAACATGATATCACTGATTTTGAATGTAATTTATTACGCTTGTCCAATGACATCCATTTGATGTTTGGCATTTTCTTCTTGCTTTCCCAACTTGAGCCTCTATCTGAAGCTCAAAGTATGAAGACACTAGCATTTCCTGTCAAGAACTAAGTTCAATGACATGGCAGAGAATTCAATTTCTGCTTGAAGGTTAGGAGCCAAGGACATGATCAGTTCATTGTCGAAGCTTCAACTTCAAATGTGTGTCCTTTGAGTGTCTTGGCTCACATGCAGTAACTTCTTATCAGATGTCTCAATCTAACATTTAAGAAATTGGAAGAGAAAGTAATTCTCATGCTTACTACCTAGGCTAACTACTTTTAAAATACCCAGGTCTTTATATTTTGCTTCTGTTTGTATTAGAATTATGAACAACAACAAGTAATATTTTAGACATGATCAAATACCAGCTGCCCAGCACTATTCCAATACACTAACTTCATAAATCAAGGTATACAATTAGAAATATCAGTCATAAACTAAAGAAGAGATACATTAATGTATCACCAGAGATATTGAGACATATTCATTGATGGGTAAATAGTGATGGCTAAAATAAAGAAGGCTTGAAGATGCACAAATAAACTGGGTGTTTTCTCAATGTCCCTTTTTTACTTGAGAACTAATATGCTATGCATGAATTCAATCAAAAATACTTCAAAGAACAGTTTGCATTGACGGCACAGAACTGAACAGTGAGTGTGACATCGCAAGAGGTGACATTGGAAAAAATCTGCTCTTCAAAATCTAAATTTCAAGGTAAGTTTAAATACTAAATAACTGTTAGATTAAGAATTCTGAACCAGAGGTGGCCATTTAGCTGAGTGGTTAAAACATCTGTATTCTATATCAGAGTGCCCAGGATTGATACTCAGCTTTGACTCTTGTGTTCACCTTCTTGATAATGCAGACTCTGGAAGGCAGCTGTAATGCTCAAGTAATTGAATTCCTGCTACCCAGTTTTGAGTCACTGATCAGGTTACTGGACCTGGTCTGGTACAGCCCCACCACTTTGTTCATTTGAGGCGTGAACCAGCGAATGGGTATGTGTGTGTCTCTCTCTTCCTCTCCCTGCCCTTCCCTCCTCCAATCTCTCAAATTTAAAGGAACATTAAACAAAATAAAACAAAAATTTGATATAAAGAATTAAGGGTCTAAATCCAGCTATTTTATGACATCCTTAAGATTATTAGAGGCTTAATATATTTATGGAAAGGAAAACAATAAATATGCAAGAGTATTATTTATGAAAATAAATTTCTGAGTAAATGGAGTGTGGTTAAAATGGGAAAATTGAAAGACTGACTTTGCATATTATCCTGTTTGCAGGTGACATGAGTCTATATAAAAGGGAACTGAAAGGCTCCACTAAGAGACTATTGGATCTCATAAGAGTCTGGTAAAAAATTAACAAGCAAAAATCAATAGCCTTTGTAACACAGACAATGCCGTGCTAAGAAAAAACTTATGAGATCAGTCCCATTCAACTAAGGATGTGAGAGATCTCTTTTGTAATGAAAATTACAAAACATTAAAAAAAGAAATAGAAGACACAAAAAATGGAAAAATTTTCCAAGTTTATGGATGGGAAGAATTAATATCAAAGTATCCATACTACCAAAAGCACTTTACAGATTTAATGTGATCCCAATTAAAATACCAAAGGCACTTTTCTCAGTTGTACAAAAAAATGATGCTAAAATGCTTATGGAAACACAAGAGACTCTGAATAGCTAAAACAATATTAAACAACAACAACAACAAAAACAAAGCTAGAGGCATTACAGTACTGGATTTCAAGGCATACTACAGGCTAGTAATAATCAAAACAGCCTAATACTGGCACAGAAATACACATGTAGATCAATGGAACAGAATAGAAACCCCAGAAATCAATCCACACATATACAATCAACTGATCTTTGACAAATGAGCTGAAATCAATCCTTGGAGAAAGGACAGTCCCTTCAACAAATGGTTCTGGGAAACTTGGATCTACACATGCAAACATGTTAAAAAAGACCCAATGTTACTTTTTAATGACAAATCAACTCAAACTAGATCAAGGATCTAAATCTACAAGCTAATATCACCAAATTACTAGAGGAAAACATTGGGGGAAACTAGAATACACTGGCATAAAATTTCTGATTTCCTACTCTAACTGAGAAAAGGAGGGGGTGAAATGCAAAGAAGAGCAAGCAGAGAAACAAAGGGGAAAGAGAGAGAGAAATGGAGACAAACTATCACTATCAGCAAAACAAAGGTGTTTAAATGGCACCACTTATTAAAACCTCTGAAAAATAGGACCAGCTCTATGGTGTAGAAGGTTAAAACTTCCACCTGTACTGCTGACATTCCACATGGGAGCCAATTCAAGTCCTGGCTGCTCACTTAGGATCCAGCTCCTGCTAATGTGTCTGGGAAGGTAGCAGAATGTGGTCTAAGTCCTTTGGGCTCCCTGTGCCCACATGAGAGAACTGAAAGAAGTTCCTGGCTCCTGGCTTCAGATCAGCCCAGTTCCAGCCTTGCGGTCATTTGGGGAATGAGCCAGCATATAGAAGATTGATGGCTATCTCTCTCTCTTTCTCTCTCTCTCTCTCTTTCTCTCTTTCTTCTTCTTCTCCTCCTCCTCCTCTTTCTTCATGTATCACTTCCTTCAAAGAAATAAGTAAATATTAAAAAAAAAAACTCTTCTGTAAACATTAAGATGCTTAACAGATCTCATGAGCCAGAAAATTTTTCTGAAAAGATAAATATGAATATTACAAATTTTTAAAAGATTTGTTTATTTATTTGTAAGGTGGAGTTACAAAGGCAGAGAGAGAGAGGCAGAGAAAGGGAGAGGTCTTCCATTCTCTGATTCACTCTCCAAATCCTTGCAGTGGCCAAAGCTGAGCGAATCCAAAGCCAAGAGACTGGAGCTTCTTCTAGGTCTCCCACATAGGTGCAAGGGCCCAAGGATTTAGGCCATCTTCTACTGCTTTTCTAGGCCATAGCAGAGAACTGGCTCAGGAGTGGGGCAATTAGGACTTGAACTGGCATCTATTTGGGATAACAGAACTGTAGGTGGTGGCTTTACCCGCTAACCCCAACACTGGCCCCTATATGTTTAATTAATTCTAAAGGGGCATGTCTGAAAAAGAATATTTGAGTGAGAATCTTCACACATGAAATATATTAAGACTAATAACAAATAAAGCCACAAGTTTTTTTTTTTTTTTAAATCGTGTTGAGAAAAATTATGAGAGCCTGGGTTCAAAGAGAATGAGATAAGTTAATATGAAAGACGTCTGCTCTCCATTTGCTACCTCCAGTTGGAAAAGCCAATAGAGAGCTGAGCCCTGAACATGGCATGATCTATGATACCTTTTGCAGAAGTGACTAAGGAGAATCACAGGAAAGGATGACTTTTCAGAGGAATAAACTAGGAGCTTTAGGAAGCTATGTACTGGAAAGCGAATTCCAGGGACCACAATTGAGGCACGATTGGATGATAATGTCTGTCTCCCTGGAAGGAGGACCTGACACAACCTTCCCAGCAGGATTTCCCATTAATGAAGCAGAAACTGATTTAACTCTCATTATCCCCATTGCAAATGAAATTATTTATTTCAAATATTCATCATTGGGTAAGTTTGGCAAATAACTAGACTGTTTATAAATGTATAGATAATGAAAAGCTGCATTAAACTCCAATGGAAATGTCACTATATATTGAACAACAAGACAAATAAAAAGGTGGATAAGGTTTGGGAAGAGAGTATGGAAGTAAATGCATATTCCATATAAGAAGCATATGAGTACTCGTAACTAAGGGGGTGAATGTAATACATTGAGGTATTGCCCTCTGTTATTTACTCCTGTGTCCATAGTGTTTTTCCTCATTTTGCATTTGTTCCTGCTACAAGCAGAGTAACTCTTTCCCCATACTTGAATTTGTTCTCACTGTGGACAATTGTGGACTGAAAAGAATGTGCTGAAAGAGACATCAGTTCAAATAACTGACTTTAAAAGGATTTCATCTTACTTCTTGCCCATCTCTCTGCCAATGCCATGATAAAGCTACCACTGGGTAATTGCTGTCCCCTCACCCTGGGCCTTCAAGTAGATACCAATGGGGTGTCTGTGCCTGTGTGTGTGAGTGTGTGTGTGTGTGTGCGTGTTTCAGCACCATACCCAATGAGGAGTCAAACCCTAAAGGCTTGCTTCGGAAGGTAAAATGGCCCAGCTGATCCAGGCTTATGTCACATGATCTGAAATGAAACAGGCGACCCATGAGGTGAGATTAAACACACATGGAGAAGAGTCAGTTACCTACAGACTACATTTTATGAGAGAAATGAGGTGTGGTCATGTGTGTAGAAAAATAAATGGACTGGAGCCAGCAGATGTGGATGATCTCTATAATTTCTAATTTTGCCCATTAAGACGCTTAGATTTTGAAAACAACAAACATTTCCATATATATATATATATATATATATAATTTAATGAATATAAATTTCCAAAGTACAGCTTATGAATTACAAAGGCCTCCCCCCCAATAACTTCCCCCCCACCCGCAACCCTCCCCTTTCCCACTCGCTCTCCCCATCCATTCACATCAAGATTCATTTTCAATTCTCTTTATATACAGAAAATCAGTTTAGTATATATAAAGATTTCAACAGTTTGCCCTCACATAGCAACACAAAGTGAAAAAATACTGTTGGAGTACTAGTTATAGCATTAAATAACAGTGTACAGCACATTAATGACAGAGATCCTGCATGATATTTTTTAAAAAAGGTTGATTACTTTTCTATGTAATTTCCAATTTAACACCAAGGTTGTTTTTTTTTTTCATTTTCAATTATCTTTATATACAGAAGATCGCTTCAGTATATACTAAGTAAAGATTTCATCAGTTTGCACCCACACATAACCACAAAGTGTAAAAATACTGTTTCAGTACTAGCTATAGCATTACTTCACCTTGGACAACCCATTAAGGACAGATCCCACATAGGACGTAAGTACACAGTGACTTTTGATATTGATTTAACAATTTGACACTCTTGTTTATGGTGTTAGTAATCTCCTTAGGCTCTAGTCATGAGTTGCCAAGGCTATGGAAGCCTTTAGGGTTCGCCGACTTCGATCTTATTCCGACAGGGTCATAGTCAAAGTGGAAGTTCTCTCCTCCCTTCAGAGAAAGGTACCTCCTACCTTGATGGCCCCATTCTTTCCACTGGGATCACACTCGCTGAGATCCTCCATTTAGGTCTTCTTCTTCTTCTTCTTCTTCTTCTTCTTCTTCTTCTTCTTCTTCTTCTTCTTCTTCTTCTTCTTCTTCCTCTTCCTCTTCCTCTTCCTCTTCCTCTTCCTCTTCTTCTTCTTCTTCTTCTTCTTCTTTTTTTTTTTTTCCAGAGTGTCTTGGCTTTCCATGCCTAAAATAGTTTCATAGGCTCTTCAGCCAGATCCAAATGCCTTAAGGGCTGATTCTGAGGCCAGAGTGCTATGACAGATATCCTAAATAGCACTCTGGCCAAAATATATTTTAAAATTGATCAGTATGAGCTAGAAGTGAAAAATCTTGAGATGGCAGGATTATTTTTAAAAGTGAGAGAAATAATATATACTTTGTAAATTTCTCTAAATATCCACAGGACAAAGAGGTTTCAAGTGACCTATTTAAAACTATTATCAACACAGGCTGATTCTAATTCACAGGTTGCCAATTAGTGAGATACTTTCCAGGCAAAGAGATTGAGACTTTCCTACTGTAAAATATAATCATTAGATTTGAAGACAAGCAGCAAAAAAGAAAAAAAATCCTCACACTGAACACAGAATGCTGATTATTATAGTCTGGAAGAAATGGTGGAATAAGGATGAAGTTCAAAGAAGGAGTTTGGATTAAAAATAGGAGAACCTGGGTGTAGATAATTATGAGAAATATACTAATATGAGATATTACTGATAGGGAAAACTGGGTGTTGAGTGCATGGGATCTTTGTGCTATTTCACAATTTTTGTTTTATAAATTTAAGAAAGGATTTTGAAATAAAAAGTTGAAAAAAGTTTTCAACTTTTTTAAACAAAGATATAAGGTGAAGTAGCGGTAGTGTAGAGTTAAACCATAGTTCTCATAACTAACACATCAAAGTTCTTGAGTAAATAAAAATTAAAAGTGAAATGAATGAATAAGTAAAAACCTGGACAAAAGAAAAACAGACTTGTATAATGAGGAATTTAAAGACCATATTTTGCCATATTTTTCTAATGTTGTTTATTCAACATGACCAAGATTGACTACACAGGTGTATTAACCCTCTTCAAAGTTGATTCTTCCAAAGTATCTCACAGAAAAATAAAATAAAACTTCTAGTGGCTAGAATGTTGTTTCATCTAACTTCCCTCATTACATTTTTACATTTAATCATCATTCCATTCATTCAAGAAAACAGTCTTAACTTGTATCAATGTTATGTTTCCAAAATCCACCTGACACCTAAGACAACAAAATAAGTTAACTTTCATTTAAATATGTATTTGATATTTAAGTTAGTTACTTGTAAATTAATGGAATTAAGTATCACATCTTTATTTGGTGTAAAGAAATAAGGGCCTCAGTGTTTGTAACAAAATATTGAATAGAAATTTTCCATGAATTCAACATTTTGACTGAAGCAAAAGTGCTGGAAATAAATGTTGTGAATGGTCCTGAATTCTAAAGAGAAATTCTATTCACATCAGTGCAAGGTCACTAAAGAAAGAAGCTTGGCCCCGAAATCATCACTCATAGTTTCTATGTGTGACTTTCAATCCATAACATGTATCAGAATCTGAAGACCTTAAGGAATCTCAAATTGCTGCTGAAGTCAATTCAGAGTTCTTGATTTAGTTCGTCCTTAGAGGAGCTCTAGGATATGGTATTTTAAGTATCGAGTGGACACTGAAGCCTGTTTCTGGGAGCACAGTTTGGGAACCATGCTAATATACAGAAGAACACTAGATATCTGAGGCTTCATTGGACTTTGATTAGCAACAGGAAAGAAAAGCCTGTTAGAATGCTTTCTATCCTACTTAAAAATTCTTCCTTCATTCCGTTGATGAACAGGGATAAAGACAGCATTTTAAGACTTGAGGGAAGAAATAGATTTTTTTATTAAAAGAATAAAACATATCAGCCTATTGAAGAGTATCTGCATAAGCCAAAGAAAATTTACTCTCCTATTTTTTTAGTCAAGCCCAATGCCAGTAAATCAAATGTTTGTGAATCTATATCACTTCTGTCATTACCCATGATGATTTTTCACCTGATAGATATTTTGTGTAGAGGGATTATAGAGCTCATTCTTCTAGTAGATAGTGTAAATTGTCCTGGAATTGGAGCAGTAACATCAACTTGATGATGTATTATCTTTCTTTACTATTGCTTTTGCCTAACATACTTGAATTCACATAGAATATGCAATAGAATTAGAATTGCAAGTCAATCAAATGTATTTTTTATGAAGGTACTTAATATAGGATTCAACATCTTCAGCACTGATGAATAAGTTGTTGATCTTCCAGAATGTCAGTGGAACCTTCAGTGGCAATGAATACATTTGTATTTCCTATTTAAAACAAAGCAAGATAAAAGCTGGGAACTTTTGAAGCTGTGCTCAAGATTTAGTGTATTTTTTATATGGATCTAATTAATTTTCTGACAATTTTTTCTTTAGCTCTTCATCACCAAAATGACAAATTATGAAGCAGAGTGATTTTAGCTTTAAAATACTCCATTGATTCTATTTTGCTAAAGCCACTGAGCATTGCATATAACTTTTATTTTCTACACAACCCAAGAATGATGGTCAATCCTTAAATGTTTTACTGATATTTTGTTGTATAATATCATAATCTTCCTTCCCTAAATATTCCAAGATATTCAATTTTTCTTGCCATTTTATACATTGACTCTGTATGCTTGTGAAAACACTGACAATAAAATGGAAATAAGAATTTGAAAATATTTTGTTGATTGGTTTTCATTTCTAATCTTTTATATTATTTTTATTTGACATGTATTGAGAATGTATTGAGGGGCTGGCACTGTGGTACAGTGGGTTAAAGCCCTAGCCTGCAGTGCCACATCCCACATGGGCACCAGTTTGAGTCCCAGTTGCTCTTCTTCAGATACAGCTCTCTGCTGTGACCTGGGAAGCAGCAGAAGATGGCCCAAGTCCTTGGGCCCCTGCACCCATGTGGGGGACCTGGGGGAAGCTCCTGGCTTCAGGCTTCGGATCAGCTGAGCTCTGGCCATTATGATCATTTAGGGAGTGAACTAGCAGATGGAAAACATATCTCTCTCTCTCTCTCTGGCACTACCTCTCTCTGTTACTATGTCTTTCAAATAAATAAAATAAAATCTTTTTAAAAAAAGAATGTATTGATTCAAGAAGAAAAAAAGTACAATAGAAAATATTCCAAAGTGAGGAGGGAATAAGAATATGTTGTTACTTGTATACACTATAGGAACAATTTGAAAAAAGGATGGAAAATACACTGAGAGTCTGTGTACTCTCCTCTCCTACCTGTGTGAAAGTCTCACAGAGTAGAGATACAGTATAGAAACTGAGGAGTCAGCGCTGTGGCACATTGGGTTAAAGCCCCAACCTGCAGCTCCAGCATCCCATGGGGGCTCCAGTTTGAGTCCTGGCTGCTTCACTTTTGATCCAGCTCTCTGCTATGGCCTGGAAAAGCAGTGGAAGATGGCCCAGGTGCTTGGGCCCCTGCATCCATTTGGCAGACCTGGAAGAGGCTCCTGGCTCCTGGCTTTGGATCAGCTCAGCTCTGGCCATTGCAGTCATTTGAGGAGTGAACCAGCAGATGTAAAACCTCTCTCTCTCTCTCTCTCTCTCTCTCTGGCTTTACCTTTCTGTGTAACTGTTTTTCAAATAAATCTTTTTTTTTTTTACATTTTTTCAAGATTTATTTTTGTACTTGAAAGTCAGAGTTACACAGAGAGAGAAGGAGACACACACAGGCACACACACACACACAGAGAGAGAGAGAGAGAGAGAGAGGTAGAGACAGGTCTTCCATCTGCTGGTTCACTCCCCAGATGGCTGCAATGGCCGGAGCTGCACAGATTTAAAGGCAGGAGCCAGGAGCCAGGAGCTTCTTCCAGATCTCCCATGCAGGTGCAGGGGCCCAAAAACTTGGGCCATCTTCCACTGCTTTCCCAGGCCATAGCAGAGAGCTGGATCAGAAGTGGAGCAGCTGGGATTTAAACTGGCACCCATATGAGATGCCGGCACTGCAGGAGGTAGCTTTACCCACTACGCCACAGCACCAGTCCCTAAATAAAATAAATCTTAAAAACAAACAAACAAAAAAAGGAAACTGAAGAAAAAGCAGACCTCATGAACTTTTCTATTTAAAAAAAAAAAACTTTTATTTAATGAATATAAATTTCCAAAGTACAGCTTATGGATTACAAAGGCTCCCGACCCCCGCAAACTTCCCTACCACCTGCAACCCTCCCCTTTCCCGCTTGCTCTTATTTGGGATTTTAAGATAGCAGAATAGCTTCACAGAGATAAAATGGCTTCACCTTAGCAAAATAAATTTACTTATGTTATATGTTTCATTATAAGGACGACTGCATCTAGAGGGTACCGTTATTCTAATATTCTTAGTGATTTTTAGATTTTATTTAAATTTGACAAGTTTGATGCATTTCATATATACATATTTAGGGACATAGTGATACTTCCTACCCTTCCCTCCCTCCCACCCTTGCTCCAACCCTTCCTTCTCCCTCGCCTATTCCCACTCTTAATTTTTACAAAGATTTATTTTCAGTTTACTTAATAATTGTAAAGTTAATCCTACAGAAAGTAAAAGAGTTCAGCATATAGTATGAAGAAATAAAAAAAAAAAAGAAACTGTTCTTCAACAGAGGAGACAAGGGCTATAAACAATCATCAAATCTCAGAATGTCCATTTCACTCCAATACATTACATTTTAGGTACTCTATTAGTCTCCTGAGATTAGGGAACATTATCAGTAGTTTTTTAACATTATCAGTGTTTCTACTTTGACAGAGCAATGCTCATTTTGAGTGTAATGGATGTGCTTGTACTTTTCTCAGAATCTGGACTAACAGTTGCAAACATTTACTAAAATATTTGGTTATATATAACTTCTACTAAAGAAGAGTTGTGCAAATAAGAGAAAAGATCCATTGCCTTTCATTCATTCCTTCTTGGTTATGCTGTATTTTATCATTTGAGAAAAAAGAAAAAGAGCTTCACTTTTGTTTATATTTTACACATTTGATTTAGCATTCTATTTTTCAGAAATATACCTGAAATCAAATTATTATTATGATGTATAAAACAACAAAAGGGGCAGACTTAATGATGCGGTGGGTAAAGCCACTTCTTGAGATATCTGTATTCCATATCAGAGTGTCAGTTCAAATCTCCACCCCTCTTGTTTGTGTGATCCCTTTGATTCTTAGACCTATCAGAGCCATCGATTGTGAACTGAAATTGATCACTTGGACTAGTGAGATGGCATTAGTACATGCCACCTTGATGGGATTGTATTAGAATCCCCTGGCACATTTCTAACTCCATCATTTGGGGCAAGTCTGATTGAGCATGTCAACAAGACAAGTGTCTGCTAATACTAACTGATAGAATCAAAAAGGGAGAGAAAGATCCAACATGGGGAGTGGGATACACAGCAGACTCATAGAATGGCAGATGTCCTAAACAACACTCTGGCCTCAGAATCAGCCCTTAAGGCATTCGGATCTGGCTGAAGAGCCCATGAGAGTATTGTAGGCATGGAAAGTCAAGATACCATGGAAAAGAAAAAAAAAAAAAAAAAAAGAAGAAGACCGAAATGAAAGATCTCTGTGAGTGAGATCCCAGTGGAAAGAACAGGGCCATCAAAGAAGGAGGTACCTTTCTCTGAAGGGAGGAGACAACTTCCACTTTGACTATGACCCTATCAGAATAAGATCAAAGTCAGCGAACTCTAAAGGCTTCCATAGCCCTGGCAACTCATGACTAGAGCCTAGGGAGATTACTGATGCCATGAACAGGAGTGTCAGATTATTAAGTCAGCAACAGAAGTCACTGTGTGCTTACATCCCATGTGGGATCTGTCCTTAATGTGTTGTCTAATGTGAAGTGATGCTATAACTAGTACTGAAACAGTATTTTTACACTTTGTGTTTCTGCGTGGGTACAAACTGATGAGATCTTTACTAATTATATACTGAATCGATCTTCTGTATATAAAGATAATTGGAAATGAAAAAAAAAAAATCCTGGTGTTAAATTGGAAATGGCATAGAAAATTAATTAATTAAAAAAATTATGTAGGATCTCTGTCTTTAATGTGCTGTACACTCTTATTTAATTCTATAACTAGTACTCCAACAGTATTTTTTTTTTCACTTTGTGTTGCTATATGGGAGCAAACTGATGAAATCGTTACCTAATATATACTAAACTGATCTTCTGTATATAAAGAGAATTGAAAATGAATCATGATGTGATTGGAAGGGGAGAGGGAGCGGGAAAGGGGAGGGTTGTGGGTGGGAGGGAAGTTTTGGGAGGGGGAAGCCATTGTAACCCATAAGCTGTACTTTGGAAATTTATATTCATTAAATAAAAGTTTAATAAAAAAAAAAAGAATCTCCACCCCTCTGCTTTCAGTCCAGCTCCCTGCTAATATTCCTGGGAAGCAGTAAATCATGGCGCAAGAGTTGAGATCCTTCATCCATGTGGCCAACTCCTGTGGAATACCAGGCTCCTGGCTTCAGCATAGCCCAGTTTGGCTGTTGCAGTAATTTGGGGACTGAACCAGAGTATGGAAAATCTCTCTCTCTCTCTCCCTCTCTCACTTTCTCTCTCTCTCTCTCTCTCTCTGAGTGTGTGTGTGTGTGTATGTGTATATCTCCCTTTCAACTAAGTAAATCATTAAAAAAATTATAATTTAAACCAGGTTCTAATCCCAATTGGGGCACCGGATTCTGTCCTGGTTGCTCCTCTTCCAGACCAGCTCTCTGCTGTGGCCCGGGAAGGCAGTGGAGGATGGCCCAGGTCCTTGGGCCCTGCACCCACATGGGAGACCAGGAGGAAACACCTGGCTCCTGGCTTCTGATCAGCTCAGCATGCCGGCCGTAGCGGCCATTTGGGGAGTGAACCAATGGAAAAGGAAAACCTTTCTCTCTGTCTCTCACTGTCCAACTCTGCCTGCCAAAAAAATATTATAACTTAATGTGAGGAACATTTTAGCTCTTAAATTTCTACCATTCCACAAACATTAGGCTTTGGGTTTATCTCTTATCATATCATTATATTTACATGCATCAATTTATTTTAAGTGTATTGTAGAAATAATTTTGTATCTGAGCCGGCGCCGCGGCTCACTAGGCTAATCCTCCACCTTGCGGCGCCAGCACAACGGGTTCTAGTCCCGGTCGGGGCACCGATCCTGTCCCGGTTGCCCCTCTTCCAGGCCAGCTCTCTGCTGTGGCCAGGGAGTGCAGTGGAGGATGGCCCAAGTCCTTGGGCCCTGCACCCCATGGGAGACCAGGAGAAGCACCTGGCTCCTGCCATTGGATCAGAGCGGTCCGCCGGCCGCAGCGCGCCTACCGCGGCGGCCATTGGAGGGTGAACCAACGGCAAAAAGGAAGACCTTTCTCTCTGTCTCCCTCTCACTGTCCACTCTGCCTGTCAAAAATAAAAAAAAAAAAAGAAATAATTGTGTATCTCACACTGTTGCTTAAATTCATATTTTCACATTTTCCTATAGAATTACCTGGACTACTCTACATGTTATGTGGTTGCTATGTGCTGCTCATATGACTTTGAACATCAGCCAGCCATGTGAGCTTCCATGTATGATAGTAGTCTAATACAATTCACAGACCTAAAAAATGACTCTTCCACGTGATAATGTTACTGATAATGGAGAAATAGCAATCAAAACTTTCCTAAAGGATCAATATTTAGTTAAGTTTATTGGAGAAATTAAGGATTAGAATAGGTTCAGTTAAATATAAATACCACTTTGTAAAATATCTTAACTACTAATTTTAAGCCTATCACTTTATGATTAAAAGGTAATCATGTTAAAATTGTGAAAACATCATTTTTAAGTGGAATTGATTACTTACATACTGAATAATTACATAAAGGAGTAAATAAAATGCAGTTAATTACTTAAGTTAAAGAAATTTATACAGAATCAAGTAAGGAAGAAATTATCACAAACTAATGGCAAAATTATAAAAAGAATCACACAACTTGCAACAAAATTGTCTGTCTCAAAAACATCAAGCATCTACTTAAACAAATTTTTGAGGTATGCACAGTATTTTTGAGTTAGAAAATAAATTTATTTATTTATTTTTTTATTTTTTTGACAGGCAGAGTGGGCAGTAAGAAAGAGAGACAGAGAGAAAGGTATTCCTTTTCCATTGGTTCATTCCTCAGTGGTCGCTGCGGCCAGCACCGACGTACAGTGCTGATCCATAGCCAGGAGACAGGTGCTTCTCCTGGTCTCCAATACGGGTGCAGGGCCCAAGCACTTGGGCCATCCTCCTCCACTGCACTCCTGGGCCACAGCAGAGAGCTGGACAGGAAGAGGAGCAACCGGGACAGAATCCAGTGGCCCAACCGGGACTAGAACCTGGTGTGCGGCGCCACAGGTGGAGGATTAGCCTATTGAGCCGTGGCACCGGCCAGAAAATGAATTTAAATAAATTTAAAATTAAGATAAAATGATTTCATGTAAGTTCATTTTTTTCTATTTTCAATATTCTGTTTATACTTCTGTAGGTCAAAATTTTACCTATATAATTCAACGAAATTGAATAAAAAACACAATTATCACATAATACACTTTACACGTTGATTATCATGAGTTCAGTATTATCATTTTACCTTTCTACACACACCAACAAGGGGGCTTTCATGGGCCCAAAATATCTGTACTTCAGCAGCAATTAAATTAGCCTTTCCGTACACAGAGATCAAAGGCTGCATGTGGCTGTGTCATTAAAAAATGGGACCAGTTTCCAGTTCATGCTTCACAGTTACATGGAAAAGAATCACAAAGCTTTTCTTTGTTATGAGGGCACAGATCTGAAAAATCATCTCAGTAGTATGGGTCAAGGGGATCAAACAGCTGAGACTATCAAGCTTGGTTTACTGTTATATGCAAATTTTGTCTCATATTATTATTATTATTATTATTATTATTATTATTATTTAGTGGGAGGTAAAATAGCAAGGTTTATTAGGGAAAGGACATCCATGAAGACGGATGGGCACCTCTCCAGACAGAGCCTGAGAGAATGGGTGAGGGGGGAGAAGGAGCGAGATTACATGTTGAGTGGAGAGATTTCACCTGACCAGGCCAGGCGGGCAGCTCAGCAGAGAGACATATGAGGCTTAACCCAAGCTGAAAGTCATACTTCATATTCCTTCTTAATACATGGTTATACTATGCATGTTTATTCCAAACATAGTTATAACATTTAAGTCTATGCAGTTTGGCAATTGTTATGTGAATAAAACAGTAGCATACAAATATACACTCAGAAATACCATCTAAATTATACAAGTCATAATTTTCACATTCTTAACAACAATAATTTGCAGTTTTTAATATTATTGCATTTTGGATCACTGAGATCCAAACATATTTATTGATTAAACATACTTTAATGTAAGACTTTTAAGAACATGAAGTTGTAGTAAAATAATATAGAAAGGAATGGATAAATATGTTTGCACTGCATTTGTTGGTATTTCTGAAATATGTGTAACCATAGAGTAATAGTGAAACCATTAAGATTTCCATTTAACATACAATTTTTAAATCCTTCTTTTGTAAAAAAGCCTAGAGGCATCCCTTATTTTATGTTTACTTGTCAGTTTTTAAATTGTCCAAGGACAGACAAAATTCATCACTTTTCTGTCCAGAGTCACTCATTGTTTGTGAAGTATTATGTTATTGCTTCAGTTTGGATAGATTTGCAGTTCTTACATTTCGCTTGAGCCTGTGATTGGACTGAATCCCCAAACACAGAGTAAAACTCAGCAAATATGTCAAGTTGTCACTAGCTTTGGGTTGAAATAGGCAAAGTCAGAAATTTTCAAAACCAAATTGCAAAAATGAAAAATTGCCAAAGGGCAAAAATACTCTTAACTAAAAGTGTAGATGGAAGCATCATCAAAAAATTTGGGACAGCACCAAGCTGAGTACACTGAGTACCCAGAATATCAAGTTCCCTAATATAACAATTGCACGCCACTGAGTTTATACTCTTCTATTTCAATTGCACTGTTAACTAATCTGTGCTTGTCACAAACATGACTCAAAATAAATTCCATATGGTACAAAATGTACCTGCCTATTTGCTCTCAATTACTCCCTATATGCTTTCCCCAAACTTTTCTGTTTTTATTTTGAATTTTATTTATTTTTAAACATATTTATTTGACAAGTAGAGAGCCAGATACAAACAGGCTGACAGGTGACCAGGAGATACCTCCCAACTACTAGCTTACACCCCAAATGCCTACAATGGCTGATGCTGGACTGGGTCTAAAGTAGCTAGAAACATCAGAGGTCTCCCACATGGGTGACAGGAGCCTAATTACTTGAGCCATCTTCATTGGCTCCCAGACATGCATTAGCAAGAAGCTGGAATCAGGAGCTGGCACTGAATTCAGATATTCTGGTATGGTATGCAGTTAAGCACCTTATCCAGCATCGCAGCCACTGTCCTAAACATTTCCCTCCAAGTTTATTTTTTAAAAAAGTGTCAGCCGGCGCCGCGGCTCACTAGGCTAATCCTCCGCCTTGCGGCGCCGGCACAACGGGTTCTAGTCCCGGTCGGGGCACCGATCCTGTCCAGGTTGCCCCTCTTCCAGGCCAGCTCTCTGCTGTGGCCAGGGAGTGCAGTGGAGGATGGCCCAAGTGCTTGGGTCCTGCACCCCATGGGAGACCAGGAGAAGCACCTGGCTCCAGCCATCGGATCAGCACGGTCCGCCGGCCGCAGCGCGCTACCGCGGCGGCCATTGGAGGGTGAACCAACGGCAAAAGGAAGACCTTTCTCTCTGTCTCTCTCTCACTGTCCACTCTGCCTGTCCAAAAAAAAAAAAAAAAGTGTCAGAGACAGGGTACTGGCATAATGGGTTAACTTGTGATGTGCAAGGTCAGCATCCGGTATGAGCTTGAGTTCTCTTTTCCAGTTCTGGACCAGGTCTCCGCTAATGTGCCTGGGAAAGCATCAGAAGATGGTCCAAGTCTGTGGGTCCCTGCACACATGTGGGAGACACAGAGGAAACTCTTGGCTCCTGGCTTCAGGTGGCCCAGAACTGGCCATTGTGCCCATTTAAGGGAATCCAGCGGATGAAACACCTCTCTCTCTCTTTCTCTCTTTCTCTCTTCCCCTCCATCTCTCTGTAATTCTGCCTTTCAAATAAATCTTTTTAAAAAAGGAAATATGGCCCAGTCAGGTAATCTCAGAGGTGGAAAATCATATTCCAAAATAGTTATCAAAATGGTATTTATTACATACTGTTGATTTAAAATTAATGTGAAGGACTGATGTTGCAACATAGCGGGAAAGCCAACATCTGTCATACCTTCATCACATATGAGCGTTGGCTCATGTCCTGGTGCTCCACTTCTGATCCAGATCCCTGCTAATGGCCTGGGAAAAGAAATGAAAGATGTCCCAGGTGAGTGGGCTGCTCATGCATATGGGTGACTCACAAGAAGTTCCTGGCTCCTGGCTTTGTTCTGGCTATGTCCTGGCTATCACAGCCACTTGGGGAATGAACCAGCTGGATGGAAGATTCTCTTTCTATCTCACCTTTCTCCCTGTAACTCTGACTTTCAAATAAATAAATAAATAAATCTTTAAAAAAATGTAATAAAGTTAATGCAAGGCTCAACGCTTTGGTTCAGTGGTTAAGATCCCCACATCTTACATCAGAGTTCCTGTGTTTGATGCCCAGGTTCAGCTCATGTCTTCACTTCCCTGCTAATGCAGACTCTGAGAGAGTAGCAGTAGAGACTCAAGTAGTTGAACTCCTGCCATCCAAATGGCAGACTTGGATTGAGGCCAGCTTCAATACTATCCTATCATGATCATTGTGGTGTCTGAGAGTTAACAAGCCCATGGAGCTCTCTCTCTTTCTCTCTCTTTAAAATAAAAAAAATTAATAAATATATAATTCATATTTTACATAAATACTTTGAAATACATATACACATACATCTAGGTATGATCTACTGTATGTATGATATAGTATATCTATAAATCTAGTTGATGTATATCTTTAGTATCTATAGCATATGTTTATTTAGGAATCTAGTATGAGTTTATATCTTTCTGTTTCTATGTCAATCTCATATGAGAGAGAACACTGGCAGAAGCAGGAAGTAAAGCTGGAAATTTTGTCTTAGTTATTGTTGCTTAAAAACTACCTCAAAACATAGTGCATAAAACAATTTTCAGCTTTTATTCTATTTGCAGAATTTCCTGCTAATTTTTGAAGATTAATTATTTATTTGAAAATCAGAATTACACACAGAGAGTCAGAGAGAGAGAGAGCGAGACACACACACACACACACAGATCCATACTCCACAGGTTCACTTACCAGATGACTGCAACGGTGAGGAGCCAGGAGCTTTCTCCCACAAGGGAGGCAGGGGCCACCCTGTCTCTCGGGTTCAGTCAGTCCAGGGTCAGTGTTTAACTGCATGTGGCTTATCAGTGCTGATGTTCATGACTGGACTTTTTCATGTTGCTAGAATGTGCACAGTGATAATTTTTCATCTTGTCTCTGCTCTAGGTGTTTAATCTTCTGGAATAAGAGCTCATTCCTGTTACCATAGTAATGTCTTAGAAGAGGAGTAGGAATACAGAAAAAAAGAAAAACCCTAAAGTCCTTTGAGACATAGATACGTTGTGAGAAAATATCATTTCTACTTCATTCAATTGGCTAATGTGTATGGTATCAATACAATTTAAAAGACCATCACAGAATTAATGAATGAGAAGGTACAGTCTTCCTTTGGATGGGTGGAGGCTGAAAGTCATAATTCAAGAAATTTGAATACAGGAAGGGGTGCAGGATTTTGGCCTCTTTATTACATTAAATATACCAAAGCAAACTAGCAACAAAATTGCCTAGGGAGAATGTAAAAATAAACTTCAAATATGCCTACAGAGTAGAACTATAGCATTTGATATAGAGGAAAAAAACCTATACTTCAATAATAACTGAAAGTAGCTTGAACTGGATAGTAGTAAAAGAGTCATAGTACAAAAAAAAGAGGCATAGTACAATAAAGTTATATGCATACCCATTATATGGCAGTAGTTTTCTCCTAAGTTACACTGTTTTATAACTTTTTCATAGAGTATTGTATTTTTGCATAATTGTGTACATAATATACACATGTGTAGAAAATTAGGGATAATTTTAAACCCCACTGATTTCACTAATATGCAGAGTATCAGAAGCATTTTTCTCATTTTCTTTCCCACTTATGTCCTCTAAACTCAGAGTCCTTCTTCAATATTTGAATGGTCCTCTATTATACCTTTTCTTCATTTTTGATATCCCAAATTTATTATATCACAGAAATCATGAAGCAGAAATGGTGATCTATTTCTGTTGTGTAAAGACTTCCCAGAAATATGTATCATCCATTAAATTGGCATTTAGTTATTGATTATCTTGATAAATTCTTATTTCCTTAATTCAAGGGAAGAAGATCAAGGATAGAGATAAAATATGATCACAGTCACTGGTATCTAGTAGTTCTGTAGAAGATTTTAAAAAACAAGTAATAGTTCAATGGCACAGTATAAACACACAGCGTCATTGGGCCACACTGGACCCCACTGCTCAAGAGATCCACTGACTTCAATATCACAAAGAAATGTGAACTTCAAATTGATACAACTGCATACAGTATGAGGTAGGCTTTTGTAAAAGAAGCGTTAGTTTGACTTTGCAAACAAGAAAAAGCAATCTATGTTTGCACATAAATAGAGAGCTGAGCTCAGATAACAGTAGTTTCCAGAAACTACTGGAGTGCCAATTGCTTAATATCTAAGACCTTGGGTAGTTGAGTAGAATAGAGTCCTGTCATCCAGCAGGATGTTTGCCAGACAACTAGGGAATGCTGTGAGAATAAATTATAACACAATCATTCCTGTGTCTCTAGGATAGAAAAAGAAGATTAAAGAAATTCAATAGCGGTTAAACCCTCCTCTATTCCAATACCCACCTGACACTTTCAAATACAAAAATAAGATAATTGTCTCAGGTAATAATAGACATATCACAAGAGTAAGCTATAGCTTTTTAGAATACATGTGCTTTGTCACAGTCTTTAATCTGTAATTTTCAAAGAAAAATGGTTGCTATTTGTAATTTCTAAAACTGATTTGTCAGATATGCATTATCACTATTTTAACACTCTCACCATAAGCAAATGAAGACAGACCTATACTTACGTCTTTATAAGTGCCAAATCCAAATATCTGCCACTCTCCTACTTCAGATTTAGAGGACCCCATATCCAAATAAAATGCTCAGCCAAAGACAAACATTTAATGATAATGAATTTCAGCAAAAAAAAAAAAAAAGGAAAAATAATACCAGTGCTTTCTTTACTGCACTGATAGATAATAAGATAAAGAAATCCAATTTTAATTGAAATCTTAGCATAAAAGAAGGAAATCCAATAAAAAGAGAAAGAAACATGAGCATGATTAGTTGGATTAATTGTATCCAATTTTCCTTTGGTTATCTTCCAACTCATTAAAATAGTTATTCTCGGGTACATATGATAATTCTGCCTCTTAGATATTTATTGCACATTCTACCTCTGAAATAGTCCAACTCCGAAATCATTATTACTAGTTTACCCACAGAACTAGAAAGAGCATGAGTTAACATACCAGTAGAAGATTAGGAAATAAAATTAACTTCTTAAAACAGAGCTCCCAAAGTGTCCTTTTTGGAGGTGATAAAAAGGATTGCAAAAAAATTGTTCCATATCACAAGTGGATAGTTTTTCTGTTGGTGAAGTAGTTGTAATAACAATTAAAATTTCCTTGCCACCAGAAAAGCTAAAAGTGAACAAAATACACAAACACCAATTTACAAACATTGAACATAAACTGATGGAGATTTTTAATCCATGACGGAGGATAAGCAAATTCGTTAGGCCAGTGTTTGTCTCAGATTAATGCCAGGCCACAAGGAAAGTTCCCAGGCCACAAGGAAAGGACCAAGAGGGGAGCCTGGTGTTCCTTTGGGACTACTGAAATTGATCTGAGTGTCTTCGAAAGCTTCCTTGCTTGATTGCTTTTCTTTATTTTGTCAGTGTTTTTTATTATCTGATACTTTATTTTTTTCACATTAATGTGGTATTAACACAAAGAGAACAGATTCCATGCAATTCACATTTACAATTCTAAAAATACAATGACAGTCCCTCTCTCCCTCCTTCTTTCCCCTTTTCCATCCCTCCCCCTCCATTGCTCCCTCCCTCCCTCCCTCCCTCCCTCTCTCTCTCTTTCTTTCTCTCTCTCTCTCTCTTCCTTCCTTCCTTTTTTTTCTTCCTTCCTTTTTCTTCCTTTCTTCTTTCTTTTTTAGAAAGTTTGATTTTGCAAGTTAAAATATCAGAGACAAGAAAGCAACCTGAAGAGAAGAAAAATGCACCAAGAGAAAGTTAAGGAGATATGTGCCACTCTACCTAACTACTGTGATGAAACCATCTGAGGCTGGGTGCAGGGTCTTAGTCCACCCGTACAGGATGGACTGGGTCTGAGGAAAAGTGAGTGCACAGCTCGCCCATTCCCCAGCCTCCCAATCCCGGAAACAGTCAGAAGCAGCGGGGAGCCTAGTCTAGTAGCAAGAACTCCTTTACTTTGTGTGTAACAATACCTTTTATAGCACAAAACTGCAGAGTCATTGGTGCAGGGCTAAGGACCAACCAATCATTTAAAAAACCACCTTACGTAGGGATTTCTATAGGACTAGCCCTATGTCTATACACTTGTTACTAGTTTTGTTACCTCCCCTGATGTTATGCAGCCAGTTAGTTTTAATGGTAAACAACTTTGGATTCCGTCCATCTTACTTCCTCTGGGCACCATCTTACTTGGCTCCGCGCAGCTCCGTTCTGTGCAGCTCGGGCAGGGGCATCCAGGGGCAGCTGCACATGCGGAGCTCCAGGGCCTGGCCTGGCCACGCCATGGCTGCGCTCATGCCCCGCAGCTGGGAAACTACCCAAAGGAGCTGAGGGAACAACATCTCATGTTTTCACTGGTAGCAGTGTCTGATTCCCCAGTCACAGTAGATCACCTTATAATCCCAGGGAATTCTCAACAGTGTTTACCCTCAATAATGGGTCAAAATAATCTCTAAATTGGAGGCCACTCTGATCCTTTCTGAAAGTCTTAAAAGCAAGCTTCAAAAGCTTCAAGACGGCTATCAAATAGTTACATAATACAACAAAGCTCAAGACCATGTAGAGCAAAGTAAAAAACCCTCCAACACTTAGCAAGGTAAAATACCAAGGCTGGGATTACACTTTAAAGAATACCAAGCATTGCAGATAAGAAGGAAAACACAGCCCATAATGAGATAATTCAAACTGTAGAATCAGGCCAGAAACAATAGGAATGGTATTAGAGTAGGTAAGTTTGTTGTTGTTGTTCAAGGACCAAAACCAAAACCAAAACCAACTAAACCACATGTGTTAGCTTCCTATTGCTGCTGGAACAAGTTGTCTCAAATTGAGTGGCTCAAACCAACAGGTATTTATTTTATTATAGTTCTTGAGGTCAAAGTCTGCAACTAGTGTTACAGGACTAAAGCCAGAGTGGCCAAGGAGCTGCTTCCTGTGAAGGCTCTAGGGGAAAATCCTTTCTTTGTCATTTCAATTTTCTTGCAACTGTCATTTTCATTTCCAGCTTGGTAGCCTCATGTGTCCTTGCTGACTTCCTCCTGTGACTTCCTAAGGAGCTTTGTTCTTATGTTGTGTCCTCCTGGAAAATCTGGTATAACCTACCCAGTCCTAGACCTTTAATTTAATCACATCACAAAGTTTGCTTTGTTAGGTAACATACAATATTCATAAGATGCTGGGATTTGAATGTGAACATATTTGGGGCATATCATTCTGCCTTCTTCCAAGCAAAATGGTCACTTGGATGTATCTTCCAAAGTTCTTCCCACTTGGAGGATTTCACTTTTCTGTCTTTTCACTACAACTCCAGAGAGTAACTGGAATGACACAGCAGTCCACTTACAACTGGAGCTAGAGTCACCTGTTCACACAACTTATTGCAAGCCGATTTATGTATGTATGGATGGATGTATATATCTACATATACATATATACATGAAATTCAAACTGTTCATGAAAATTTGAATTAAGTAGAGGGTTAATCTAAGGAGTATAAATAAACTGGAAATAGATCTTTATAAAAATTAAGAAAGGGAATAAGAGAGGAAGTTGGAGGAAGTGGGGAAACATGGATTGGAGGGAGGTTGGGGTGGGAAGTATCACTATGTTCCTAAGTCTATATATATGAAGTACATGAAAGTTGTTTAACTTAAATAAAAATATAAAGGAGTGATAGATCACAAAAATATTTATTGTGATGTAAAAACTTTTTTATGAAAGTTTTATTTATTTATTTGAAAGGCAGAGTTACAGAGAGGCAGAGACAGAGTCAAAGAGAGAGGTCCTCCATCAATGGTTCACTTCCCAGAGCGCCACCATGGCAGGAGCTGTGCCTATCTGAAGCCAGGAGTCAGGGGCTTCTTTTGGGTCTTCCATGTGGATTCTGGGGCCCAAGGACTTTGGCCATTTTCTACTGCTTTCCCAGGCCATAGCAGAGAGCTGGAATGGAAGTGGGACTTGAACTGGGATCCATATGGGATTCAGGCAGCACCTTTCCCCACGGTGCCACAGTGCCTGCTCTGATGTAAAAACTTTTGAAATATGTGCATATTTCATAGTTTCAATAATATGCATTTAAATATATGATACATATATGTAATATATGTCTATAACATATTCCCAGGAACTATGAGTATCATTATAGCTTGATAGAGTATGTTGGTAGTTCAGGATAGAGTCACTTGTTGACCCACTACTAGACATTCAGTATTTATCAGGTTTTTTTTTAACCACTAAATTAGTTGGTTACCCAAAGGAAATATCCATCTGTAAGAACAATTTAAGTTTCACTAAAAACTCAAGTCTTTAAGCTGACATTCTACAGGGTAGGATTTCCTATATCTGTATACAGCCATCTTATTTACCATAGACATGCTGAGACATGATGAGTCTGATTTGTCCTAAGGGCTGTGTCACAGGGGATATTTGTACTGCTAAATTGACATATTACAGAGATTCCCTTTGCTCTGAGCCCTATTTATTTTCAATTTTTAGCAGCTTTACTTGCTACTCAGAAAATGGGTCAAAGTAGCACATTTAATTATGACATATGTTGACTCAAAAATTCCGAGTGATCTGGCACTGACATAGATTGTTACTTTAATGATTTAATGCTAAGATTAGCTGTATTGTTAAAAACTGATCTCCCCACCTCCCTGTTCAAATATACCATTAAAATTTCATGTAAAAATGTAATGTAATTATATGTCACTGATTACAGATGGTACATGTTCCAAAGTAATCAGTATAATCAAGTTTTGCTTTCTGAGAAAAATTTCACTTTGAGACGCTTAGTATTCTTAATCCCAGTCCCAGAGTAACATGAATAAAAATGGCAACAATGGGTGGTGATGTAATTATTAGCTGAGTTGGAAAGTCTCTGTGGGTTTGGAAAGTCTCTATAGAATTCAGTATAAAGCATGTTTTGGGAGATTCGCTGTTAGGCACTATACTACTCAGTTGTTTGAGAAAGCTTAGTATCATTGATTATATCAGGACAATCAAATAGAAAACACTCATTCTGTGTATCAAGTAGCTTTAGAATTCTCTGGGGACAAGAAACTCAGATTCTCGAATAATGTTTTTGGTAATATATTATTTGAATGGAAGGGGCATTAGGTAAACCCTGGGCAAAACAAACAAAACAATTTTGTTTTTAGCCTGAATTGGGGGGAAAGCATACAACTTCCTACTCATAAAATGTTAACAAGAATTGTTAGTGGGGCCTGCGCTGTGGCTCACTTCGTTAATCCTCTGCCTGTGGTGCTGGCATCCCACATGGGCACTGGGTTATAGTCCTGGTTGCTCCTCTTCCAGTCCAGCTCTCTGCTGTGGCCCGGGAGGGCAGTGGAGGATGGCCCAAGTGCTTGAGCCCCTACACCCGCATGGGAGACCAGGAAGAAGCACCTGGCTCCTGGCTTTGGATTGGTGCAGCACCGGCCATAGCGGCCATTTGGGGAGTGAACCAACGGAAGGAAGACCTTTCTCTCTGTCTTTCTCTCTCTCTCACTGTCTATAACTCTACCTGTCAAATTAAAAAAAAAAATCGTTAGTATTACACATTAGTAGGTTGTAGGCCATAGCCATGTCTGCTATATACCTGAAGATGTGAAGTTGCAGCAAAATGAGAAAGAAAGAATTAATAGTGTATAGGTTATTCATCTTGTTGATTCTGAAGATATGGGAGAGAAAGGAAGGAAATTTGAAAAATATACCCCCATGAAATCTCTATGTAAACATGATAGTCCAACAAATACAAAATATTTGTATATATTGTATATATTGTATAAAAATATACAGTTCTTATCAATTAACTGCATTTAGTAGGATGTACTTTGTGTATAATTTGTCTATGCATATGATTAACAGAGAAACACAACCTGATGCAAAGTGTCAATTTCAATTATTTAATTATAAAGATAAAAACAGATGTTTCATGACTAAAATGGTTCATGTTTAACAGAAGTCACAAAATGTGTTCATTAATGATGTCTTAATTGAAAGGAAACTCTATAGAGAGGGCATTGTGGCAATGGTATACCCACATTTCATTTCTGAGTGCTGAGATAGATTCCTATCTACACTTCCTATCCAATTTCCTGCTAATGTACCTGGGAAGCAGTAGGTAATGACACAAATGCTTGGTTCCTGGTAGACCCAGATGGAGTTCTGGCTCCTGGCTTTGGCCTGGCCTAATAAATCTGTTGTAGGTATTTGGGGAGTGAACCAGTGGATAGAAGATCTCTCTGTAACTCTTCCTCTCTCTCTGTCATTGTGCCTTTCAAATAAATAATAAAATTAAGAAAAAGATGAATCTTCTATTATAACAGAATAAATACAAGGGATCGAGGTGTTGTAGCATTTTTAGTTAAGGATTCCTCACTCCATCCTACTTGCATTCTATGTATTAGAGATTATAGAGATAAAGTGTTGTCAATGTAATTATGTACTTATATTCTCCATTGTGCCCATAACACTCCTTCTGATCCCACTGATGTAAGAGTAAAGCCGAAATGAAGGGGAAAGAAAAAAATAATAAAAAAATAGCTAAGTATCCAGAGATCATTTTTGGTAATCTTTGTGTGAGGTTTTAGGATTTTAGGGTTTAAAAAGAAACAGAGATGACCAGTTAAGGTTAAAAAAAAATACTTCTAATGTAGAAAGGACAATACAGTGAAGTTTGAGGTAGGGTCAAAAGGCAAGGGAACTGAAGTGTGTCATCAGTCTGCTGGGCTAAAAGCAGTGATATCTTTTTAAGCTATTTATCAGAAGATTATTTACAATGTATGTTATTTTCAGGTTGGTATACCCAAGAAGAGGCACTTGAGAAAGTTAGTGCTGGGCAAATAGAATATCAGATGCTGAAATTTCACTAAGGTCTAGGGTTATCTGTTTTTGATCAATTCTAACAGGGTGAAATTTATTATTTGTGCTCCCATGGTCTAGCAGATCTTAACAAATCCAGCATTTTGATATAGAGAGAAAGAAAGCATTTGGTGTTATAAATGGAACAGAGAGGAGCTACCACTATGATGCAGTAGGTTAATCCTCAACCTCTGGCACTGGCATCATGTATGGATGCCTGTTCCAGTCCTGGCTGCTCCACTTCCAATACAGTTCTCAGCTGTGGCCTGGGAAAGCAGTAGAAGACGGCCCACATGCTTGAGCCCTTGTAGCCATGTGGGAGACCCAGAATAAGCTCCTGGCTTCGGAATCATTCAGCTCTTATCATTATAGCCATTTGGGGAGTGAACCAGCAGATGGAGGACCTCTTTCTCTGGCTCTACCTCTTTCTATAGCTCTTTCAAATAAATAAAAGAAAAAAATAAAAGAAAATAAATAAAAGAAAATAAATCATCAGGCATGATCCAAGTTAATCCTTAGAACAAGAACCCCCTACAACTCCTCACAGGCCCCAGATTTGCATTCACTCTCAACATCTGAGAGAATGAACCAGGAATAGCACAAGGCACTCACTCGTTTTCCATCCTTCAGAAAACTTGCTTATGTAAGCAGGAGGTCTTTTCCTTTACAGAACCAACACTCACCTCTGCCTCCCCACTAACTGGACCAGACTTGACCTTTTAACCTTCTGTCTCCCAGTGTTAATGTGGTTCCCAGTATCCAATCTCTACTGGTTCCTCTAACCACAAATATTCATCATAAAAGACGTATCACCCTAAATCCACCTTAATCACCTAGGAATTGCCACTATGGTCAGCATGGGGGCAGGAGACCCTTCCATATTCTTCCTATTACCAGCCACGTTGTAATGGTACATAAAATAGCTTAGAGGAACTATCTCAAACCATTTTTAGGGTTCAAGACCAAGTCATCTCTTTGGTGCCACAATACCAGCCCTGATTTATTTTCATAAACAATACAATGTTTGTTGGCATCTATAAGGAACCAATTAGCAGAATTTGCGTATGTGTTTGAAAGATGGCACTGTTTCATTGGAGTTCCCAAGGAAGGTTGCCAGGGAAAGAACCCATGCCATGTGGAGGCATAGACTACACAGAACTGGGAGTTAGGGTTAGAGGAATCAGGAACAAAGAGAGTAGGGGAGGCTGACCACAGGACCAGATGTGTACATTTGTTATTAGCCTGGGGGTGGGGAGATGCAGTAATTTACTCAATATGGCTTGTGGTTAGAGGGATCAGTAATCACAAAGTTTAGAAGTATGATCCCTGAGGATGTTACCCTGGGAGGAGATTTTTGTGATGCAAAAACTGGCCTTGGCTACGAGTGGCTTATTCATGGGAACTAAGCCAAGGATTGGTGTTTTGACATAAGGAAGTTTAGTGATACTCAACATACAGTCCTGGAAAAATCTAATTGTTCCAATTTGGCTGTGGGATAATTGTTTGAGGGGAGTTTCTGCTACATCTGAAGCACCAGCTCTTTGCTCTGCTGCCAACTGGGGCCTAGTCAAAAGCTGAGGGTGGCTGAGAGCACATACATTTCCACTAACCCCCAACATTATGCAAACAACAACATGCAGGACAAGCTATATGTGGCAAAATGTCATGGAGGCTGATGAGCTCTAAAACCAAGCCCCATTGTCAGTGTTTGTCCCCAGAGCAAAAAAGCACCAGACATTTATATAAGCACAACAAAAACTTGGCATCATTCCATTGTCACAGGTTTAAATATTTTGGTCAAAACAAAAGTAATAATTTACTTAGCCTGAATGTTTTAAACAAAGCTGTGAGTCAGATATAATCAGAGTTAAAGTGATTATTCAAACATTTTAAAATAGCAGATTATGTTAATGCATGTAAGACTCACTTTATTAAGCAATCCTGAATGAACAAAGACAATGGAAAGCATGAGACACTTCTTCAAGATGCATGTCATTTGTTATGAAATGACAGTGAAAAAGGTTAGCATGTGACATCAGCATATTAACTCATTACTTAAGACACATACATCATGGAACAGAGGTACAAAAAAAGGTAATACTATTTTTTCAACTTTTAAGGTGTAGGAGCTGACTTTAAAATAATTTTCTTCCAACCTCATCCAACCTAATCTCACATGGCATTGAGCTTTCCACAAAGCTTTTGCAGTATATTTAGTCCTCCAGTTTCTCCATCAAAATTTCTTTCTTAACTTTTATCAACAAGAATACATAGCTTCCTCCACTGTTTTTTCCTACCTAGTGATTTCCTTAATTTACATCCTAAAACAATTCCCCAATACCTCTGAATTAAAGAAAAGACATCCTTTAACCTGGAACTACTTTAAAACAGTTTTTGAATTTTGGAGGAATAAAGTAGAAAATGGGCACACAATTACACTTTGTCAGTGTTTTGAACCCTAAGATTCTGAAAAATCTGTTTTGAATCCTAAAATTCTTGGGGAAATCCTTAGAGTAGAAGACAGAACATTTAAGAAGAGTATTAACAATAGTTTGTTAAGAGACACAGAGCCCTTAATATAATTGTAAATATTTTTTGAGACTCACACTGTGTATGGATGTCAAAACGTTTAGAGCAGTCATGATATTATAATAACAGCTCAGCAGTTTATGGTATTTTAGAAAGCACAACAGGATTTTACAGACCTTTGTCTTTTTAGGTTTCAGGATCCATAATGGGAGGAGCAGTGGCCACAGGGAGCTCTGTATTTAACAAGGTATATATTGGCCCTAACCACAGAACAGAAGAATTTGAAATAGATGGGCAGAGAACTGTAATGATTTACTGAGTAAAATAATGCAAGCCTTTTGGATCAGAGCAGCCAGGGGGCCCATATTTGCTAGCCTAGAAGAAACTTATATAGGGGTGGAAAATATGGCCCTATAGGGCACTGAGTTACACAAACCAATTTAAGACTAGTTTGTGTCAGTGTTTTTGAAATGATGGCAAAGGGGGCAGGGGAAATGAGGCTTGTGGAGTGCTTTAGTGGGCAATAAGTACAAATCTTTGCACTGACTGAGGCCAAAAATTGGACTTTTGCTGCCAAATACACAAAACATCCCCTCTATCCTCACCTGTCATGACCCTCCACATTGAGTGAGGAGGACTTAGTGAATGGAACTGAAAGAGAGAGAGAGAGAGCCATGTGACTGCAACTAAAAGAGGCTTTGGCTAAAAGGCAGATGAAGGTTAGGGTGGCAACTTTAGGGAGAAAAGTGGGCAAGCCTCAGTCTTCATGAAATATTGGCAGAGACTCCGGTTACCACCAGACAAGTCATGAGAAAGTAGAGAAGTAGGCTACACACGGAGCATTCCTCAAAGCGTGATTGCTCAGGAATCACCAGGTCTCTTGTTTTCTCATGACTGACTGTCAAATATATTACCCATGATGGCTGAAACTGAGGTCTTTGTTTTAGTGCTAGAAAGAATTTAGATATAAGGCAGAGAGTAGCAGTAAGCAGGTAGCAAGGTCTAATAGGTTAGAGCGTCTGTCAGAGCAGATGGGCACCTCTCCAGATGGAGCATGAGAGAGAGAAAGAGAGAAGAGTGTGTGTCCAGTCATTTAGGCTGCAGTAAGCAAGGTTACATGGTCTGAATAGAGAATATACCTGACAGGTCAGGCTGGCGAAAGACTGAGTGTGGCAGCAGCACAGATGCAGGTCATTTGTTTAGGTCCAATGGAAGAGGAAATAAGAACATAAGCATTATGTTAGGTGAAATCATAAGAGTGGGTAAGGCATAAAAAATTCTTGGTGTACTGGGTGGGGTCAGTGGTGTAGGAACCCAGGCAATTTTTAGTTTGAGCCAAATCATAAAGAAAGAACAGGACATGGGCATTAATGATACCCTCCATGCCAACTACCTCATGAAGGGCAAGATAGGGATGGGTGGTGGGGAGTGAGAAGCTGGGGGCAGTCCCTGAATGTGTCATATTGGGAGAAAAAAAGAGTGTGGGTAAGAAAGAAGAGGTCTGAGAATGAACTTTAGAAAGAGGAGGCAGTTTTTTGGAGGCTGGTTGTTGGAAGCACAAAAGGGCACTGGGGGCGTGGAGGAGGAAGATTGTGGAGAAGAAGGAGACTGAGAAGGTTGGGAAGGAGAGGGAGTTTTTTTTTTTTTTGTTTTGTTTTTTTTTTGTTTGTTTGTTTTTTTTTTTTTGGAAGAGGTTGTGGCAATAGAAGAAGAGAACCCCACACCATTTTCCACTGTGATGAAGTTTTCTAAGTCACAAAGAATTTGAGTCCAAGGTCCTATTTTGGGGCCATTGGTTGTTGCATATCGTGACTGAATGGCAGAAAAAGATATGGAGGAGACATGTAAGGAGTGATTCCTTAGGAAGTCAGGATGGTGAATTACCCAAGTGGAAAGGAGAGGGAGGCCAGGAGTTTCAGAGAGTCAGATGGACAGTTGGTGAGGAAGAGTCACACATTGCCAGATCTCCTGGTCCACCTGAACTCCTAGAGACTGTCTCTGCACTGTCCAGCTTCTCTGGACAGAGAAGCTGGTCTAGAAGGAGACAGTTCACTAGGCCAGAGGAGGGACCTTGCTCAGTGCTAGATTTCTCAGGTGGACAGGCAGATGGAGTAAAATTGTGGCAAGGTCTCCTGGGTGCGACCGTTCTGTTTGCCAGAAGTGTGTCCACTGTGGCATGTCAAAGGAGCATTGCAGGGGCAGAGGTTCCCCAGGGACAAGTCACAACAAATCATCTTCCAAGATATCCACACCAAACTTCAGGTTTTTGGAATTTTAGGGCTTGAAGAAAGTGCAGAAACAACCAGTTAAAGCAGCAAATCCTTTTTTTTTAATTAAACTTTTATTTAATGAATATAAATTTCCAAAGTACAGCTCATGGGTTATAATGGCTTCCCCCTCCCAAAACTTCCCTCCCACCCACAACCCTTGATCAGTTTAGTATAAATTAGGTAACGATTTCAACAGTTTGCCCCCATATAGCAACACAAAGTGAAAAAAAAAATACTGTTGGAGTACTAGTTATAGCATTAAATAAGAGTGTACAGCAATTAAAGACAGAGATCCTACATAATATTTTTTTAAAATTAATTAATTTTCTATGCCATTTCCAATTTAACACCAGGTTTTTTTTTTCATTTCCAATTATCTTTATATACAGGAGATCGATTCAGTATATAATTAGTAAAGATCTCATCAGTTTGTACCCACGCAGAAACACAAAGTGTAAAAATACTGTTTCAGTACTAGTTATAGCATCACTTCACATTAGACAACACATTAAGGACAGATCCCACATGGGATGTAAGTACACAGTGACTTCTGTTGCTGACTTAATAATCTGACACTCCTGTTCATGGCGTCAGTAATAGAAGGACAACATAGTGGAGCTTGAGATAGGCTTATTACCCTCCTAGACAGTGGGCGGGGAAATTGAAGTGAGTGTGCAGCCTGCTGACCAGAGGGCAGTGTACTCTGTTAAAACTCTTTTTTTGGGGATGGTTTACAATGTATGGCTCGTTAGTTTGGTATGTCCCAGAAGAGGCACTTGTAAAAGTTGGTTTTAGGTTGGTAGAATACCAGGCAGTGAAATTTCACCAAGGTCTAGAGTTACTTGTGCCCAATTCTATCAGATTTGAAACTACCTGTGCTCCAATGGCCTAGTTGGCCCTAAACCTTGAACAATGTGCAGTCAACCTGGTACAGAACTGATAAGTCTGCCTGGTTTATTTGATTTCAGGATGACTGTGTATAAATGGGAAGGATATAGGAGTTAGATAAACCTGAAAGCATTCCCTTCTGTCTCCTCTAGATAGATAGATAGGTAGATAGATAGACACCTGAAGGCCACAGGCATGATTAAAGCCCTGACATTCAAACTCTTGTGCTGTGAGGATAATTTGTACAAACTTGAGAATATTCAAACAGGTGCTTACTAAACATTAATGTACTTATGAATCATGCTGATATCTTAGTAAAGCAAAGATTCTGTCTCAGTTCATCTGAGACAGAGACAGACTTTAAAAATAAAGCTGATGATTCATTTATCACACTTCGAGTAGAAAAGCTGTGAAGATAGTCTTAGCCATTATGTTCCATTCGTGTCTCTTATTCTGCCCCTTGGACAGCTCCTCATGGTAGCTTACCCTTTATACAATTAATGAGAGTTTCAGGTTCCAAGAAACAACATAGCCAAGCTTTTTCTACATTGTTACCAGTGTGGCTAAAAAAAGCTAACAGCTTACAGATCATATCATAAAGATACATCATAGTGAATCCATGTATCTTTTGTTTCATCCAGGAACTTTTGTTATTACCTAAGTGCTCTATTCTGGTATTCAGTGAGTGACCTGGTTAATTATTAACAAGGCACCAGATTTTGAAGTATTGGCTTGAGTCCCTCATTGGGTTTAACCAATTAAAAAAAGATGCATAGCTTATGGTGGTATACAATGATACAATCATTTTGGAGATCTGAATGCCAAATTTTTATAGTTTACAATAAAGCTCCCAGGAACCTAGCAATTAGATAAATATTTCCCAATAGGAATAACTCAAATTTGTATGAAATAGAGAATGGAAAATAAATTGTGATATATACATTTAATGGCATACTATTAAGAAACAAATCCTTGAAGTATGCAAAAATATAGATGAAATAGAAAAAAATGTATTGATCCAAGAAACCAGAAACAAAATAAACCATCTTGTATTATTTCATTTATATGTTATTTAATGATAGCCAGATTTAAATCTATGGCAGAGGTCAATAAACTACGAATAGGTTCAAATCAATTCTGCTTCCTGATTTTGTATTTCTATAGACACTGAACAGAGCCATATTTTAAAGCATCATTAAAATATTATTTATTAAAAAAAAAACAAGACTCTTCAGGAGAGAAATATATAGCTCCCAAAGTCTAAAATATTTATTTTCTACTCCATTACAGAAAGATGTACTTGTGGTCCCTACTCTCTGGTTTGTGCCAGAAATCAGAAAGTAATTACCTCTAGTGCAGAAGCAGAAATTGGGAAAATGGCATAAAGAAAGTTTCTAGAATAATAGAAATGAAATATACTTCATCTTAATCATGTTTATAAAAGTCTTTAAATGGAGAACATTTAAAATGCATCATTCCATTATAATTTATATTTCAAAATGTAATGATTTAAACCAAATTTAATGCTGTGATGGAAATGAGAAAGCATTCTATGTGGATCTCTGGGTAACCCCTTGACAACCCAAAGCCAGGGGAAAGAAATTGAAATAGAAGCCCTAGTACTGTCATCTAGAGACGGCCCATTGAAAAACTGGCTGAGTAGCATTTTGATTTTTCAGATCTCACAAATACTCAGACTATATGCAAAAGGAGAATCAATAGTGTAAATCACTAAATTGTGGGTAGTCTGAATTATTCAGCCTCAGTGATATTTCTTGAAGGGCTAAAATGATGGCAGAGTGATGTCTTCTCATTGCTTTTTCAGGAATTCTGAAAGCCAGTTTCTGAGACCTATAATTCTGGGACATAAATTTGTTTGTTCTCCAGCTTCAGCAGTAAACCAGTGGCTTACTGAACTTGAACACAAAAATTATTGGAAAGTATTAGGAAAAGTAGCCATGGAAATAAAAGTAGAGACATGGGAGTTTTCCATAAAATCTTTTCAAATCTGTGATAACCATTAAGTTTTTTTCAATTCTGGGATAAAGATGAATGGGGTGGAAAATCAAAGATATGCTAACCCAAAAAAAGTGATGGAGAATAATTAGTAGTGGAAACACGTGATGCCAGTCCCCTAATTAACAAGGCAGGTATGGGTGATTGTTAAATATTTGGCAAACATAGTTTGAACAGTTGAAAACGAATATTACATTGGATGTTATGATGACTTGGCTACAAGAAAATGTAATTCTGGGAGTGAGTGTTTGGCTTAGTGGCTAAGACTCCCACACTCCACATAGGAGTATCTGGGTTTGCTATGTGGCTCCAGCCCCTAACATCAGCTTCTTATTGATGTAGTCCCTGGTAGACAGCAGGATGGCTCAAGATGTTGGATTCCTGCCAGCCATGTGACTGAAGTGGCTCCTGGCTTTTACCCCGGCCTATCCATGGATATTTTATACATTTGAGAAGCAAACTGATAAACTGGAGCTCCTCTTCATCTCTCACACTCTCTGCAAAGGAAGGAAGGAAGGAAAGTAGGAAGGAAGGAAGGAAGGAAGGAAGGAAGGAAGGAAGGAAGGAAGGAAGAAAATGTAATTTTTTTTATAACTTCTAACAATGATTTCCAAAGAGCATTCTGGACTGCATCTGTTAATAGGTACTCCAACAGTAAGCTAAGCCACCAAACTTATGTAAATTACTGATGTACTTTAGATTTGTATATCAATGATCATAGAAAGATAACTGCTGGGTTAACTTTCTTGGATCAAAGTCAGTGGTTTGGTCTTCAACTGGCTAAGATATTAACCAGAATATACAAATTTGTTAAGTCTGTGAAAACTATGTAAGTAGTAAATTCAATTAATGAACTTTAAAATTGTTTATATCAGATAGGGAAGATTAGAGATTGGCATGATGAACATGTTGATAGTAAAATCCAGAAATATTAATTTAAGTTACATGAAGAAGCTATTACCTTAGTGGAACGGTGATATAAAAATATGCATACAAAATATTAAAATATTTTAGAGTTGTCAGATGTGAATCTTGTCTCAGGGGCTGAAATATAATAAGGCTCAATCCAGTAATGTATTATAGGATTGATAGTCTATAATTGGAGGCATGCAAACCATTTTTTTTTTTTATAAATTAAGGCATGAAGAGGGAGCAAGCAGACTTGTCTTCAGAGTATTATTTAAAAATTGCATACAATATGAAGAAGCACACAAGCTTTTTCACATGTATACATCAATACAAAGATAGAAAGCTAAATAAACTTTACATTACCAATAATGTAGCAAATTATTTCATTAAAATGTGGCAAGTGTCTGCAAGGTGTAACATGAGGAATATCTAATTACAACTTGCTGGGACAATGTGAATAACATTTGGCATGTAAGACTATAATTTTAAATGTAACAAATATTTAGTTCTGTATTTTAGGAAATATTTAGATGGTATTAGGAGGAAGATTTCCTACATTTGTGATAAATATTCATACCCATACTTATGACACCAAGAATGCAGTGCTGGACTTCACTGCTTAATATTTATTTTTATTTATTTATTTATTTTGACATGCAGAGTGGATAGTGAGAGAGAGAGACAGAGAGAAAGGTCTTCCTTTTTGCTGTTGGTTCACCCTCCAATGGCCGCTGCGGCCGGCACATCGCGCTGATTCGAAGCCAGGAGCCAGGTGCTTCTGGTCTCCCATGCGGGTGCAGGGCCCAAGGACTTGGGCCATCCTCCACTGCCTTCCCGGGCCATAGCAGAGAGCCGGCCTGGAAGAGGGGCAACAGGGATAGAATCCAGCGCCCCAACCGGGACTAGAACCCGGTGTGCCGGAGCCGCAAGGTGGAGGATTAGCCTGTTAAGCCATGGCGCCGGCCATAATATTTATTTAACAAATGAGTATGAAAGAAAGGTCATTTCCTATCATTATGAACTATCTATAGAACCATATGTTAGAATTTCCATCAGGTTGTTCTATTCAAACTTCAGGCTTCAAAGATACCAAAAAAAAATAGCAATCTTGTTATGGTTTGGGGTCTATATACAAATTAAATAAAAATTGCACTTTGATAGATATACTGGTGCTGCAACAGAACTAATGTCAATTGAAATTGAAGTCAAATTTCAAAGTTTTCCAGGATCCAATGCTAATATCATGGTTTCACAATGAAGGAAGTGCTTTTATTTTTCAATAATAATTTCAACTTAACAAGAATTCCTTAAATGAGTTTTCAATTGCTTTATTCAACGTCACCTTTAGAAGCCTCACCAGAGCCAAATGAAAGAACAAAAACTACTACAAACAGACTGATGAAATATTTCCATATACATACTTATAACAACACAAAAGTAAAATAAATAATGATATTTCCTTGCTCATAAAAAAATCTTATATTAGGACTTACGTGTTTATGTTAGCTAAACAGTGATACAGGACTCACCTGCTCCACATCCATTAAATTTCCTTAATTGAGCATAAAAATATACAATTGTAATGAAACTGTTAACTGAGGAAGCAAATCAATGGTATGAAGACAGAGAACAATTTCTTCCTGTTAGATGGTATGTTGGAAATGTTTACCCCATGTCCAGTTACTGACAGTTAAATTAGAAACAGTATTTTGCAAGCCAAAATCACAGAAATAGTCAACAGTGCAGAATAGCAGTTGAGGGAAGAAAGATGACTTAGAATCAAAAACTGAAATTTCTGGGGCCGGCGCCATGGCTCACTTGGTTAATCCTCCGCCTGAGGCACCGGCATCCAATGTGGGCACTGGGTTCTAGTCCTGGTTGCTCCTCTTCCAGTCCAGCTCTCTGCTGTGGCCAGGGAAGGCAGTGGAGGATGGCCCAGGTCCTTGGGCCCCTGCACCTGCACGGGAGACCAGGAGGAAGCACCTGGCTCCTTGCTTTGAATTGGTGCAGCACACAGGCCATAGTGGCCACTTGGAGGGTGAACCAATGGAAGGAAGACCTTTCTCTCTGTCTCTCTGTCTCTCTCTCTCTCTCTCTCTCTCACTGTCTAACTCTGTCAAAAAAAAAAAAAAGACTGAAATTTCTAATTAATAAATTAAGAAACATACAAGAAGACCATGTATCCACAAATAACAAAAGAGAATACTATAGAAAGGAAACTTTCAAAGAAAAAGCAAAAACTCTAGAAATTAAGAAATACTAATTGGGATGAATATTTAGCATGGCGGTAAAGACATCAGTGAAGACATCTTCTTCCCACATTGTGTGCTTGGGTTTTGCTTTCCCTGATCCACAGAGTCAGTGGGGTGGTGCTCAATAAATTGCGTTTCTGCCACCAAAGTGTGGAACTTGGATAATGTACCCAATCCCCAATTTTGGCTCTAGCCTAGCCCTAGTTGTCGTTTGAATTTAGAATGAACATATAGGAGCATTAGGAGCACTCTCTCTGTCTCTCTCCCTCTCTCTTTCTCTCATAAAAAATAGAAATATACTTATATATAAATTCCAGGAACCTTTACCTTTTTTTACCATTCAAACAAACATATGATAAGGTGGAAGTGGAGCTTGGACTCCAAACCAAGATATTGTGATATGAAATACAAGCATCCCAATACAAGCCAATATACTTAGGCTTAAAGAGCTTACAAGGTGTTTTTTTGTTGTTGTTGTTGTTATTGTTAAAATGACTCTTATCTAAGTAGCAATTTAGAAATGAATACAGAATTTGAATAAATGTTCTATCTCCTATCCTTTATTTAAAACATATTAGTCTGTTCCATTACCTATATATTTGAAGTTGTGGATTCAGTTCCATTTGATTCCCATCATTTCATCTCATTTTTCTAATTTCTCATAGGGTTTTCATAAAGGTTAAAGTACTTAAATATTTTATGATTCCATTTAAAATCATTATTGATATTCACAGACTAAATTATTCAGATTGAATCGATAACCTCAGATATGTGTCTAAACATGATTTAAAATATCGCTGTGTGAATATGCAGCTGGAAAGCAATTTGAAGTAAAAAAACCCTTGAGCATATTTCAAAGCTCATAACAGTTTCATCATCATAGAAATTCATTGCAAAGTAACTGAATTTAACTTATATAACAGATAACTGATAAAAGCCAACTTCCAAAAAGCCTCATAAGGCTATTTGTATATAACAAGAAAGTAAATGTCAGATAAAGAATTAAAATAACAAAAGTTCCATGTGTTTATTAGCTACTCTGATATGGATACTAGTTGTTAAGACATGTGGTCAGTGTTTGTTGGTATTGTAAAAGACATAAATTTGAGTGCTTTATGAAAATCCAATAAAATAATATTACCTGAATGGCAAACACAAAGACAAAATTTTGACAATAGAAAGTTTTTAATGCTATGTAAACCTACTACAAGAATATTCACATTGACTTACATCTGCTGCAGCATTACAGGTGAGTGTCAAGTTTGAAAAGAAAAATATTCTTCGGTTTCGAGTTTGGTTTAGGAAAGGTGCATCAGTAAAGGGATCATACTTTAAACATACCTTTAAAATATACTACTTTACCTTGTTCTTTATGGAAATGTTGTTAAAGGACTAGAAAAATTAAAATAAATGAAGTATCAGTGCATATTCAATGTCTCAAGTAGACCTCTAGGTAAACCTCAATGGGTCTTGCAGGAAAAATTTCACAATGGTGTATTTGTAATATAATATGAACACATTGCAGCACAAATTTATTCTCCCTATCCTTGGTTGTAAGAGAAAGATCTGACTTCTGTTCATAAATAGGTGATTTTTCTGAATGTTTTGCAGACAAGAAGATACTGTATTATTAACGATAATACTTCAAATATAGTGGTGATGGTGTTGGTGTTGGTGGTGATGATGATAAAGAAGAAGAAAACATCAACAACCACTACCTCAATTATGTTCTAAGCATCTGCCACCTGCCAGGCATTTTGCAAACAGTGTTATTACTCTCAACATAAAACGAGGTAGGGGTTATTATTCTATTTTAGACATGAAGAGCATTCACAAACTCTGTAAAGTCCTGCTTTTAACAGAAGTCTCCATCACTTAATGTTGCCTGAAACTGGCTGGTTCTTAGAGAAGTGTACATGGATCAGATTACCAACCTAGTAAATCCCATTCAATCAAGATTTGACATTTATGTTTTTAAATGCTTACTTTTTATTTGGAAGAATAATGGAGAGAGGGAGAGATAGAGAGATCGTCTGTTTTCTGATTCACTCCTCAATGGGAACTAAATCTAGATCTAGACCAGGCTGATGCCAGGGGCCAGGAACTTCATCCTGGTCTCCTAGGTGCATAGCAGGTGCCTAAGTAATTGGCCATCCTCTGCTGTTGTCCAAGCACTTTTATCGGAAGCCAGATGGGAAGTGAAGCAGTGGGGACTCTAAATGGCACTCCAATATGGGATGGCAGTGTTAACCCACTTTTGTATAATGCTGGCCTCCTGAAACTGTCTTTTATGTGAACCTGTGTAGTATGTGAGTCCTTTTATATGTGCCATAACATGGTACCTTCCAACTTTGATGGGTTGTCCTCCTTGGGCACCAATATTACCATCAGAAAGAGAAATGACATAATAATAGTGGCAGTGGCAGCAGCTACCACTGCTGTGATACTTGCTGACAAAAAAAGAGACAATTTGGGACCATATTTTAGCTTAATATTCTTTTTTTAAAGATTTATTTTATTTATTTGAAATAGTTACAGAGAGAGGTAGAGACAGAAAGAGAGGTCTTCTATCCCCTGGCTCACTCCCCAGATGGCCTCAAGGGCAGGAGCTGTGCGGATCCAAAGCCAGGAGCCAAGAGCTTCCTCTGGGTCTCCCACATGGGTGCAGGGGCCCAAGTGCTTGGGCCATATTCTACTGCTTTTCCAGGCCATAGTAGGGAGCTGTATCTGAAGAGGAGCAGCCGGACTCAAACTGGTGCCCATATGGGATGCTGGCACTTCAGGCCAGAGCTTTAACCCGCTACACCACAGTGCTGGCCCCAATATTCTTTTTTTTAAAGATTTTTTTTTTCAAAGGCAGAGTTACACAGAGGCTGTGGCAGAGAGAGAGATAAAGGTCTTCCACCCACTGGTTCACTCCCCAGATGGCTACAAAGGCCGGAGCTACGCCGAACCAAAGCCAGGAGCCAGGAACTTCTTCTGGGTCTCCTGTGCAGATTCAGGGTGTCCATGGACTTAGGCCATCTTCCACTCACTGCTTTCCCAGGCCATAGTAGAGAATTGGATAGGAAGTGGAGCAGCAGGGACTCAAACCAGAGCCTATATGAGAATGCTGGCACTGCATGTGGTGGCTTTACCAGCTATGCCACAGACTGGACCCTAGCTTAATATTCTTTACCACTTACTTTTTTTCTTTAAGTATTTCAGCCATTTTGCTGAAATGTGTGTGTGTGTGTGTGTATCTGAAGTACAGTACAATCATTTAGCACATGCATACAATGTAATGATCCAATAAGGGGGATGGAGATGTTGATATTATAAATTGTACATATTATATCTGTGTATCAATAATTCAATACAACGTCATTTAAGCCTTACTTAGGAAGGATAGATTTAACTTAAATTGGATGCTTGTTCCCACTTCAATTTTAGCAGGATGTATGTAGCTCAGTTGGGGGCATTTTTCAAATTCATGTCTAATTCTCAATGCCTCAAACTAGATCTTGTTTAGACATGTTGCAATGTTAGTATGTGTTTTTTGTTAATATGAGTTTATTTTGGTGCAAAAATATTTGGAAATCCATGATACTTTTTTTTCCAGTACATGTTTTCTATGAACATTTTGAAGACCCCTCATACCATACCATTTATATCTTTTATAAAGATTTGCATTTTTTAAATTGGATGGTTCATTTATTGGTTGATAGACTCCTGCTTTTCTCTTGGTTTACATCACTTTATTAGTTATAAATATTTTTCTAAAACTGTTCTCAAACTTTGTGTAGTCTTCTATCTTCTCTAAGTGTGTCTTTAGAGGGTGCTACAATTTTAATAACTTTAAAATAATGATTCATATTTTTGACACTTTTGGACAACCTTTGGATTACAGTGGCTTTTCCCCCTATAACTTCCCTCCCACCCAAAACCATCACATCTCTCACTCCCTCTCCCATCACATTCTTCATCAAGATTCATTTTCAATTATCTTTATATACAGAAGATCAACTTAGTATACACTAAGTAAAGATTTCAAGAGTTTGTACCCACAGAGAAACACGAAGTGTAAAGTACTGTTTGGGTAGTAGTTTTACAGTTAGTTCACATAGTACAACACATTAAGGACAGAGATCCTACATGGGGAGTAGGTGCACAGTGATTCCTGTTGTTGATTTAACAATTGACACTCTTATTTATGATGTCAGTAATCACCTGAGGCTCTTGTCATGAGCTGCCAAGGCTATGGAAGCCTCTTGGGTTCACAAACTCCAATCTTATTTAGACAAGGCCATGATCAAATTGGAAGTTCTCTCCTCCCTTCAGAGAAAGATCCCTCCTTCTTTGATGGCCCATTCTTTCCGCTGGGATCTCACTCGCAGAGATCTTTCATTTAGGTAATTTTTTTTTTTTTTTTGGCCACAGTGTCTTGGCTTTCCATGCCTGAGACACTCTCATGGGCTTTTTAGCCAGATCTGAATGCCTTAAGGGCTGATTCTGAGGCCACAGTGCTGTTTAGGACATCTGCCATTCTATGAGTCTGCTGTTTATTCCGCTTTTGATGTTGGATCATTCTCTCCTTTTTAATTATATTAGTTATTATCAGCAGATGCTAGTCTTGTTTATGTGATCCCTTTGACTCTTAGTCCTATTATTATGATCAATTATGAACTGAAACTGATCACTTGGTCTAGTGAGATGGCATTGGTACATGCCACCTTGATGGGATTAAATCGGAATCCCCTGGCACATTTCTAGCTCTAACATTTGGCTATGTTGTATTGTCATCTTCATTTGTTTTCAGAATTTTTAAAATTTCTCTTGATTTCTTCTATGACCCACTGTTCATTCAGGAGCATGTTGTTCAGTCTCCATGTGTTTGCATATTCTAGAGATTCCTGAATTGTTGATTTCCAGATTCATTCCATAGTGGTCTGAGAAGATGCACAGTATAATTTTGATTTCTTTTTAATTTGCTGAGATTTGCTTTATGGCATAGAATGTGGGCTATTCTAGAGAAAGTTCTGTGCAGTCTGAGAAGAATGTATATTCTATAACTGTAGGATGAAATGTTCTGTAGATATCTCTAGGTCCATTTGGTCTATAATGTCAATTAACTCTGCTATTTCCATGCTGATTTTCTGTCTGGTTGATCTGTTCATTGCTGAAAGTGGGGTTGAAGTTCCTCATTACTATTGTATTTGAGTTTATAATTTACAACTCTTAATATATCTTTTAGATATCCAGGTACCCTGTAATTAGGTGCATATGTGTTTATAATAGTTATATTTTTCTGTTGAATTGATCTCTTAGTTATTACATAGTGCCCTTTGAACAGCTTTTGTGTTAAAAGTCTATTTTGTCTGATATTAGGATGGCTACACCTAGTTCTTTTTGGTTTCTATTGGCATGGAATATTTTTCTCCATCCTTTCATTTTCAGTCTGCATTCAATTTTATTGGTGAGTTGTGTTACTTGCAGGTAGCAAATAGATGGGCTTTGCTTTTTATCCTTTCAGCCATTCTATATCTTTTAACTGGAGATTTGAGGCCATTTACATTCAAATTGACTATTGATAAATAATGATGTTACCCTGCCATTTTTCCATAAATATTCCCATTTTTTTTACTTTGGATTTATTTTGTATTTTTACTGGGATATTTCCTCCTTTTACTTTCTTTCATAGTGATGACCATGCTGAAAACCCAAATACATGGTAGATGTTTGGTATAGAAGCCACTTAGAATGCCCACATTCCATATCGGAGTACCTTCCTTTGAGTCTTGGCTCTGCTTCCAACTTCCAATTTTAGGTTCTTGCTAATATGCTCCACAAGAGACAATAGGTGCTGGCTCAAGTACTTGATTCTTATCTTCAAGGGATACCTAGATTGTGTACCAAGGTTTGGTTCATCCCAAGGTTATGTAAGTATTTAGAAACTGAAGCAGCAGACAGAAATTTAGGTTTATTAGTCTGTCTTGTTTTTCTCTTTCTGTCTCAATGATAGTAAATTGAAAACAAATAAACAAAAACATTAAACAAACTAAACCCCAAAACTGATTATAGGGTGTAACTATACACAGGATGTAACATCCCTGTTTGTTTCAGAATAACCTGCTAAGCCCTGCTTTCATGCAATGAGTGATTAGAAAAAGAACAGCTGAAGTTCAGCAAAGAGTTAAGAAAGTTATGCATTTTCTATGTTTAATTTGTTTATTCTAATCATTATCCAATAGAATAAATATACTTTCATTTAAATATTACCCTCATAAGCATAATTAAATGTTTAGATATGTAGGCAACAGAAACAGCATATAAATACAGTAATATATAAATCATCAATATCATAACAAATCATTAAATTTTTAAAAGCTAAAAATTTAGAAAGCTATATTTAAAAGCTGGATATTTGGGTCATTCAAATTTTTGTATTACTAATTATATGAAGCAATATTATGTTTACATATTCAACAGTTCAAGAAAATCATAAAGAATTTCCATGTCTAGGCAGATTTTGTTCTTAGCTTATAAGGAAAATATATCCCAAAATAGAGCTTCTTTTCTTGCTCACTTTCTATGTTAGAACTACAGTCTTCAAAAGATTTCCCACCTATAATATTGTGTTGTCGTACCTAAGATCGAGATATATAAAATAGAACATATATTATTTATGGAGGAATATCTCTCTCTTCTTTCTCTTTCTCCCTGAAATATGTATATTGAATTAATTTAAGAATAAGTATGTTTGGAATCCCTAGGGTCAATATTGGCTGCTCTATGAGAACATTACTTTGCAATAGATATAAAACTGAATAATAGAAGAGAATAAAACTAGGTGACTTTCGAACTGATAAGACCTGTTATGCAAAAAACTAACTTCTCTACCTGTACTACTCAGTCACAAAAAGTAAGATACTTTGGATTGGGGTTTTGACACTTGTAATTGAAATATAAGTGAGAAACACAAAGATCTGAGTTATATATTTTATGGTTGAAGAAAACCTGAGGTTCAGAATAACTGAATAATGAAATTAGACAATACAATAATGAAGGTAAAAGATATTTTTTGTTGACTGTAGGTTTGTTGGCATTGTCATGTTTTATGAAGTTGGAAGTTTTCAAAGCGCTGCACACAAAAATGTCTATTTCAAAAATCAAAAAAAATATAGCATAAATCATTGAAATATTTATTGGACAAAATTAACACATTGTTATATGTTAAAATGCCTCATTCTTATACAGCAGCTAAAGAAGTAAAAATATTTAGAAAATATTTATATTATCTTCTCTCTTTTAAAAGAGCAGGAAGTTCTTTTTTATCTTTTAGGATTTTTGATTTTCCATTAAGTAGCATTCATTTGAGAAAATCTATCACAATGTCTTTTTTAAAAAGTTACAGATATTAAAAAACTAATGTCAGTTTTCCTCCAAATAATGTGGAGTTTCAAATACATTAAGTGGATTAACTGATATGACATATAGTCAAATTGATTAACATAAGTCAAACATTAGTAACAAATAGATCCTTAGAAAATTTTTCTTTGTATTTTCCACACATAATTATAACACATGTTTAAATCCCAATGAATTCTATGTTACATTTGTATAACTTTCAATATGAAAGTATTTTAATAAAAATCCAAGAAGAGTAGAAAATGGAAAACCCTATTTCAACCCAGCTGATGACTGATTTAATGTCTAGATATTGTAAATGAAGTTTACAGACAAATATATATATAGATCTTTTTCAAAGATGTAGTCAAATGTGTATTTTATAAGGCATATTCTCAATGTTTCTATACATGGTTTAGTAAATTTTTGGATTATTTTAATAAAAGTTTAATAAAATAATATTTTAAAGAGAATATCAATTGATCACTATCAAATAGTTATGGATAAATCTTGCTGTATTTTAAGACAAAGGCATTATTTTATGATAAAGACCTATCTTAATGAATTTGAAAAAATGTTTTGTTTTTTCCCAAGATCTAAATAATACAAATTTATACCTGTAATATGACATATAACTTCACACACATACACACTTAGGCTCAAGACTTTCATAGATGTTTTTAATGTTGCATACCTTTCACCTAGGATATGTACAAATTTTAGATATTATTTATGAAGTTCAATTCTGTGTTTGACTAGTGAGTGTTTGTTTTAACATTACTCATGGGAATTAAAAAACAAAGAACTTTAGTATTATGGAGTTTGGAGATCAGAGACAGCTGAATGGTGAGGAACTACAATAACCTCAGCTGCAGGAAGATATCAACAAATAAAGGAAAGACAACATTCACAGGGGAAATGCCTGGAGAAATGTTCAGAAGTGTCACTGGAGAAGAGACAGAACAGTACAGAAACTCCTTCAGACAGTGAGGAAAGGAGCCAGGCTTGTTGTGGCTGGCAATGGTGGCACTACCCCTGCATATACACAGTAGGCTTCCAGCTGAGAAATCAAATCATGCCAGGAAAAGGTAGAAAGAAGTTTCTGAGGCACCCTGCCACCAGCAGCTTTAACTGAGGGAGAACTCCGTAGTCCCCGACAGAATTCAAGTCCAGCTCGTGGAAGTGACTGAGTTCTGAAAGACTACTTTGCTACAAAAACTTGCAGCCATATTGTCTCCTCCACTCCCCCAACATCTCATAATGCCAGACTCACATGGCTCTGGTAGCATCTTGACTGAACTCTGCTCTGACTCAGCAGACAACAAGCAGTCAAACTGCTACCAGAATTGACCAGCATCAGAGCAATTTACACTCGGCAAACTGGTGGAGTTCTTAACATAATCCCAAGAGCTGCACTCACTGTACATGATTTGGAATGCACGTGTGTGGGGTGGGGGGTGGGGGTGCATTCAGCATAAACTCATAAACTATCTGGACAGTACATGAGAAAATTATATCTACAATTCAAAGCTCACAATTTTCAGAACCCTGGGTGCAAACCCCCTCATTGTCCTTGCATGCCATGTGAGAGCTGAGTGACAGTTCCCTTCCCTTTGAGCCTGGCAGAGATTAGACTATTGATGTTGGTATTACAAATTTTAGAGTTATGTGTAATCATATGTGTTATCTGGAGTGCTCTATCTATATCACTTTGCTTCAGGCAGGTGGTTAACCCTATCTCCAATATCCAGAGAAAAACCCTGCTGAATCCAACACCAGGATTATAGCAGTCAGTCCTAATTTATTCAAACTCACTGGAATATATCAGGTAGGAGCTAGGGAAGAACTTAACTGCATTTCACATATCTAGACACATCCTTTTCAGTGTAAAGATGTCTATATAACTTGTAGTGATATCATCACTCTGATTCCAAAACCAAAGACCTAACATGAACAGAAAACTACAGAACAGCATACTTGATGAATATAGATGCAAAGATTCTCAAAAACAAACAAACAAACAAACAAACAAACAAAACTAGCAAATAGAATCCAAGACCAACATCACACATCATGATCAATTGGGATTAATCCCAAGGACTCAACATTCATGAATCTATTATGCATCTATACCATTATTTCTTTATCCAGTCATAAGTTGTTGGACATCTGTTTGATTCCATATCTTAGCCTTTGATAATTGAACTGCTGTAAACATGGGAATACAGTCAGCCGTAAAAAAGAATGAAATCCTGTATTTCACACAAAAAGGATGCTGTTATAAACTGTTTTACTTAAGATAATAAGCCAGCATCCAAAAAACAAATATTTTTCCTTGATTTGTCATAACTAATATAGAGAGCACAAAAATGTAATGTGTATGTATGAAACTGACATTTTGAGATTTGTTGATTGTTACAGAATTGTCTATGCACCTCTTAAATATCTAACATGGTGTAGTTTGTTTAACAAGTAAACTTAAGCACAAACATATAAAATGTTTTTAGTTTCTTTCTACCAACAAGTATAAAACATATGATACAGAGATTCAGGTCACACGAATTAAAATGTATCTTTTATTAAATTAAGCAGCTTAAATTTATGGACAATCTTATCTATAAGCCGATTAAAATAAAATTCTTAATAAAATTTTCCCATGTGGACATACAATATGTACACACATATAACACAACATAATAGACCAATATAGCAATTTTAATAATAGCTTTTAAAATTTTTAACTCTTTTTGTAAATTGCCAATTGATTTGAATCACTTTTTTTTTTTTTAGTAACCTCAGTTAACCATACTTTCTCTCAGTTGGTACTGTTAATACATTATTGGCTTCATCTGTTTACAGAGCCATCCCAAAGTACTGAATATAATAGAAGTGGCTGGAAAAAGTCCATAGGAACCTATAGGAGGACAGCTAAGCACAGAACCAACAATGCTTTAGTTTTATGAGCAGCAAATCATATATAACTGTGGATGACAAAAGACTTTAAGTTGCCATGTTTAAAATTATAAATTCATCAACCAACAAGAGGCACTTGCTTACTTCACAGTATTTTTGAAAGCACCTGTAGGATTTTACAAGTATTTAACCCTTTAGGCCTCTGGGGCTTTCTCATTAAGATAACTATCATGTCTAGTAACACAAGATCATTAGACTTTTTAATTCTCAAACATTTGTATTAATAGCATTTTCCATTATAGAAACTTAAAATTTAGTACCACGTCACATCTTGACAGTACTTCTAATTTAATCCAAATAGCCTGATTAGTTGGTGTCTCTATAAGATGAGAGACATAGGTCCTTTGATTTTTTTCAGTTGGGCCCAAACTGGAAAAACCAAAGTCCAAGATTTACTGGAAATTTTAGAGTCCAGATTGTTTGAAACTTTGATTTTTTGAATGCCTGTCAAGACTGCCAAGAAGGCTCAAAATCCAAAATATCTGGTTGAAGTAAGATTCCTAAAAATCATGACATAATATAGACCAAATTTGATAGTTGTTACAAGGTGATTATTCAAATCTTTGAAAATAAGCACATATTTCAATAACCCATAGCTCTTTATAAAAATTCAGCTGTTTTTGAACAATTAGAATTTAACAGACATCAAGAGAACATAATAGATTACTTTAACACATTGCTTTAACAGAGAATCAGATTTTAATTCTATGTCAAAGAGAAATTGAGCTTCCTGTGATCTTTTGCTGTGAGGTTTCCTTCCTTTACCTTCTTTCATATTGGTGACCATGTTTCTGTGTTTCTGTGTGTAACACATCTTTAAGCATCTTTTGCAGGGCAGGAAGAGGGGCAACAAATTCTTTCAATTACTTTTTGCTGTGAAAAGTCTTTATTTCACCTTCATTCACACATGAGAGCTTTGCAGGATATAATATTCTGGGTTGGCAGTATTTCTTTCTTAGTACCTGGGCTATTTCTTGCCATTCCCTTCTAGCTTGTAGGGTGTCTGATGAGAAGTCAGCTGTGAGTCTAATTGGAGATCCTCTGAGAGTAATCTGACATTTCTCTCTTGCACATTTTAGAATCTTTTCTTTATGCTTCACTGTGGTGAGTTTGATTACAACATGTCATAGTGAGGATCTCTTTTGGTCATGTTTTCTTAAGTTGTTATCTAATAGTTGAAACTGTTTGCTAAGTATTCATGTAATATTGCTATTGTCAGCAAGCGATCTAGGACTTGCTCCCTCATTTCTCTATTCTAAGCCAAACTTGTTCTTTCATTTCTCTATTCTCTTCAAGGTAGGAAACTAATTCTATTATGAAGAAATCCGTAGGACGCACAATTTAATCTTTAGACCTTATAAAAGAGATGCCTCACATTTTCCGTAATAGCATAGCCAAAATAAAAGCTTAAATTATAATCTCATAGCTAGATTTACTTCACCATCAGCGAAGTAAACAGTAAGTAGAAAAAAACCTCCCTTTCAGACCAAAGGGAAAGAAAGTTTTAAAGTGAGAATATAATTTTCCTCATGGGCATTGTCTACCTTAGAAAAACTACTACAGAACATGCCTGTGACTATAGACTTGTAGTTCAAGCCACCGAAGATTAGAGATAGGACATGGGCACTCCCTTGACTTGCATCCTCTGGTCTGCTTTAACACAAACCAGGAGGAAAAGAAAGCTAGGCATCAGAAGCAATGGGTGGCAGGCCTATTAATGTCTGATCTGTACAGTGATCTTCCCTCAAGGAGACCCAACAGGCCAGTCCACTTCAGTGGCTTTCAATGTGGTAAGCCTGGGCTTCAACAGAAGTCAGCTTGTAAAGAGTCCTGGCAGCTCTGCCAAGAGTTGGGTCACTGGAAATGAACCTGCCCTGGAGTCGAAGGATGTCCATGTCAGAGTCACAGATCTTATTGGCTCTAAGCTGAAAAGCCCTTCACTCAGCCCAACTTCCAAAGTGACCACTGCAGCTGAGGGGACAGCCAAGTAGGGTCAGCAACATTGCAGGCAGAACTGTAAATTTCTTGTTAGAGATGCCACCTGCCTTTACCTGGCCAGCTCTCCTCCCAGGCCAGCTAAGTAATGAAAGTCAACAGGGTGTCTTCCCCTAGGAGGTTCACACCTCCCTTAGGATATACCCCATGTGAAGAGATAGATAGGTCTGGGACTCTTAACTTACAAGGCCTAAAGCCCACCAGATTATTACCAGGCCCCTTCTATCAGGTTTTATTTGCCTCTCAATCAGAAAACTTAATTGTAGCTTAGACAGCACCTTTCTTAGCTCCTCTAATAATGACTCTGTCCTTTGTTCTAGGCCCTATCTAGCACACTTGGGCCTCATTCCTTTGTAATCATAACCTCTACTCTACCACCAATGGCTCTACTCCCAACCTGTGTGTACTGATGGTCCTCTTCCCCACTTAATGCTGTATAATTGTCCAGACCTGGTTAATGCCACTCTTAGGATCATTGGTTACTATCCTCACTCTGTCTTTTATGACCTTGTCTAAATATGATCAGAGTTGGCAAACTTGGAAGGCTTCGATAGCCTTGGCAACTCATGATGACAGCCTAGGGTGGTTACTGGCGCCATAAACTAGAGTGTCAATTTGTTGGGTCAACAACAGGAGCCACTGTGCACTTGCTCCTCATGTGGGATCTCTGTCCTTAATGTGCTGTACATTGTGATTTAATGCTATAACTAGTACTCAAACAGTATGTTTCACTTTGTGTTTCTATGTGGGTGCAAACTGTTGAAATCTTTACTTAACATATACTAAATTGATCTTCTGTATATAAAGAGAATTGAAAATAAATCTTGATGTGAATGGAAGGGGAGAGGGAGTGGGATAGGGGAGGGATAGGGAGAGGGATAGGGAAGTTATGGGAGGGGGAAGCCATTGTAATCCATAAGCTGTACATTGGAAATTTACATTCATTAAATAAAAGTTAAAAAAAAAAAGTATAAGTTCTCTCCTCCCTTCCCTTATCACCGATAAAGGAGAACTTACATTTGTGCTTTTGGGACTGGCTTATTTCACTCAGCATGATGTTTTCCAGATTCCTCCATTTTGTTGCAAATGACCAGATTTCATTTTTGGGTGCTAGATAATATTCTATAGAGTACATATCCTATAATTTGTTTAACCAATCCTCTATCGATGGGCATTTAGGTAGATTCCTTGTCTTCGCTATTGTGAATTTAGCTGCAATAAACATTGAGGTGCAGTTAGCTCTTTTTTTTGCCGATTTAATTTCCTTTGGAATTCCAAGAAGTGGGAAGGCTGGGTTGTATGGTAGGATTACACTCAGGTTTCTCAGGAATCTCCAAACTGTCTTCCAATGTAGCTTTACCAGTGTGTCTCTTTTTCCCCACATCCTAGTCAGCATCTGTTGTTGGTAGATTTCTGTATGTGAATAATTCTAACTGGGGTGAGGTGAAACCTCATTGTGGTTTTGATTTGCATTTCCCTGATGGCTAATGATCCTGAACATTTTTTCATGTGTCTGTTGGCCATTTGAATTTCCTCTTTTGAAAAATGTCTATTGAGGTCCTTGGCCCGTCTGTTAAGTGGGTTGTTTGTTTTATTGTTGTGGAGTTTCTTTATCTCTTTGTAGATTCTAGTTATTAACCCTTTATTGGTTGCATAGTTTGCAAGTATTTTTTCCCATTTAGTCAGTTGCCTCTTCACTTTCCTGACTGTTTTATTTTCAGTACAGAAACTTCTCAATTTTATTAATCCCAAATGTTAATTTTGACTTTGACTGCCTGTACCTTCGGGGTCTTTACCAAGATGTCTTTGCCAGTGCCTATGCCTTGCAGGGTTTCTCCAATGTTCTCTAATAATTTGATGGTGTCAGGTCATAGATTTAGATCTTTAATCCAGTTTTCCCAGCACCATTTTTTGAATAGACTGTCCTTACTTCAGGGATTGGTTTTGGATGCTTGATCAAATATAAGTTGGCTGTAGATGTTTGGATTGATTTCTTGTGTTTCTATTCTGTTCCACTGGTCTATCCATCTGTTTCTGTACCAGTACCATGCTGTTTTGATTACAACTGCCCTGTAGTATGTCCTAAAATCTGGTATTGTGATGCCTCCGGCTTTGTTTTTCTGTGCAAGATTGCTTTAGCTATTTTAGGTCTCCTTTGACTTTGTATTAATTAGAGCATCATTTTTTGCAGATCTGAGAAGAATGTCCTTGGTATTTTGATTGGTATCCCATTGAATTTATAAATCACTTTTGTAAGAATGGACATTTTGATGATATGGATTCTTCTAATCCATGAGTATGGATGATTTTTCCTTTTTTGGTATCCTCTTCTATTTCTTTCTTTAAGATTTTGTAATTCTCATTTTAAAGATCTTTGATGTCCTGGTGAGGTTTATTCCAAGGTATTTGATTGTTTCTGCAGCTATTGTGAATGGGATTGAATTTAGAAGTTCTTCCTCAGCCGTGGCATTGCCTGTGTATACAAAGGCTGTTGATTTTTGTGCACTGATTTTATATCCTGCAACTTTGCCAAACTTTTCTAGGAGTTCCAGTAGTCTCTTAGTAGAGTTCTTTGGATTCCCTAAATAAAGAATCGTATCATCTGTAAAGAGGGATAGTTTGAGTTCTTCCTTCCCGATTTGTATCCCTTTAAATTCTTTTTCGTGCCTAATAGCTCTGGCCAAAACTTCGAGAACTATATTAAATAGCAGTGGTGAGAATGGGCATCCCTGTCTGGTACCAGATGTCAGTGGAAATGTTTCCAACTTTTCCTCATAATATGATGCTGACCATGGGTTTTTCATAAATTGCTTTGATTGTATTGAAGAATGTTCCTTCTATACCCAATTTCCTTAGAGTTTTCACCATGAAAGGGTGTTGTATTTTATCAAATGCTTTCTCTGCATCTATTGAGATAATCATATGCTTTTTTCTTCTCCAGTTTGTTAATGTGGTGTATCACATTGATTGATTTGTGAACATTGAACCATCCCTGCATACCAGGGATAAATCCCACTTGGTCTGGGTGGATGATCTTTCTGATGTGTTGTTGCATTCTATTGGCCAGAATTTTTTTGAGGATTTTTGCATCTATGTTGATCTGGGATATTGGTCTATAATTCTCCTTCTCTGCTTCAACTTTTTCAGGTAGAGGATTTAAGTTGATGCTGGCTTCATAGAAAGAGTTTGGGAGGATTCCATCTTTTTTTATTGTTTTGAATACTATGAGAAGAATTGGAGTTATTTCTTGTTTAAATATCTGGTAGAATTCAACAGTGAATCCATCTGGTCACCTTTGGCACACCCTTAACCCTGAAGAACTGAACAGAACTCTCTGGCCATATCTACCACAAGCCTCTAGAGATTTACCAACAGTAGACAGTCCATTTAATCTAGAGTCATAGTATAATGAGAAAAGCCACCACAGTGAGAAAATAAAAAGAAGAAACCAAATAATATCTCCACAATGCCAAACAACAAACATAGAAACTTAGGAAATAAGAACAAGGAAGATATCATGACACCCCTAAATGAACATGACTCTCCAATACAAGATTATGAAGATGATGAAATAGAAGAAATGCAAGATACTGATTTCAAAAAATTTATGGTAAGAACATTTAGAAGTTGTCAAAAACAAATGCATGAACTACAGAAATCCACACAGGACAGGACAGACAATCTCCCTCATGAAAATGAAATCTTAAGGAGGAATCAAAATGAAATGAGGAATTTAGTAGAACATGGAACTGAGATACTGGAGAGAAATCTAAATGAAATGAAGAATTCAATGGAACAAATGCCAAACACATTTGAGAGCCTTTAAAACAGAATCAGTGAGATAGAAGAAAGAATATTGGACTTAGAAGACAGAGTACAGGATTGTATTTTGATTTATACTTTTTAAAAATTAAATGAAATATATTAAGACACTTATAAAATTGTACATATTTATGGGGTACCTTGTGATGCTTTGATACATGCAATATAAAGTCTATATTTTGACAACTTTTAAATTTCTGTCTCAAACCCAGATTTTTCCTTAGATAATTATAAGTATTATCATCATTACTACAGCACAGGAATCAGCTTCCTTCATATGCCATTGTGATTAACTCCTTCACTAATACAAGTTTATTTGAATGTCATTATCTAAGTGAGGCCTGCATGAATCACCTATTTAACATTGTGCACATGCTACTATCCATCTCATTTACTTCCCTTCCTTAATTTTTTTCAAGATTTATTTATTTATTTGAAAGGTGGAGTTAGAGGGAAAGAGGTTTTCCATCCACTGGTTCACTCCCTAAATGGCCGCAAAGGCTGGAGCTGAGCTGATCCAAAGTCAGGATCCAGGAACCTCTTCCAGGTCTCCCAAACGGTAACAGGGGTCCAAGCACTTGAGCCATTTTCTTCTGCTTTCCCAGGCCACAGCAGAAAGCTGGACTAGAAGAGGAGCAGCCATAACTCAAACCTGCAGTCATATGGGTTGCTGGCACTGCAAGTGTCAACCTTATCTGCTATGCCACAGTGCTAGCCCCCTTATATTGACTTTTTTATCTTTCTTGATCACTCTTTTCCCTTTCATTTTATTATTAATATCATTGATAATCATAATTATTATGATATATTTCCACCACTGCAGTGTAGACTCTATGAAGAGAATAGTTTTGTGTTTTATATTTAATACTGCATCCCGTTTAATAGGAAACATAATAGTGCCATATAAGTATTTATTCCACGAATTGATACGTAGTTTATGAGAAACATGTTTTCATTGTAGTATGACATTACAAATATTCATCAGCACTCTTCCTATGATAGAATGCATAGATAATGTACTTACTGATCCTAAGTCATGTAAAAGCATGTCCCCAAAATGGATATTATATATTGCAGAGTACATGTTATGTGTTATATACAGCATGTTATTTATATCATATCAAATCTAGAGTCCAGGCCGGCGCAGTGGCTCACTAGGCTAATCCTCTGCCTTACGGCGCCGGCACACCGGGTTCTAGTCCCGGTCAGGGCACCGATCCTGTCCCGGTTGCCCCTCTTCCAGGCCAGCTCTCTGCTGTGGCCCGGGAGTGCAGTGGAGGATGGCCCAAGTGCTTGGGCCCTGCACCCCATGGGAGACCAGGAGAAGCACCTGGCTCCTGCCATCGGATCAGCGCGGTGCGCCGGCCTCAGCGCGCCAGCTGCGGCGGCCATTGGAGGGTGAACCAACGGCAAAGGAAGACCTTTCTCTCTGTCTCTCTCTCTCACTGTCCACTCTGCCTGTCAAAATAATAATAATAAAAAAAAAATCTAGAGTCCATGAATAAAAGTTTTATTGAAAAGATCAGTATCATTTCATTATAGGCCTACCTGAACTCTTGGTTAGCTGATTTCTCCAAGTTTTCTGCAGCGATGCTAGACAGAAGAAACCATTTCATAATAATGAAGATATAAAAATATCATATGACATTCTTCACTATCTATATAAAATTATTATACATAAATTTATTAATTTATTGCTAACATTAATTGTGATAATATGCTTTTCTCTATAGTTTTAAAATATTTCATCCTTAGATACAGAATATTCTTTTAGTACAAATATTTAAATACATGTTTTACACTCAAATATGAATTAGCAGTCATTTAAGTTTGCTTATTAATAATCTAAATAGGATAATAAAACTAAGAATGAAATGGACATTTTGTGATTTGATTTTTGTTTTAGGTCTTGTTTATGCTCTTGTGAAACTGTGTTCTTTTTACTTTTTACTTGAATGTCATGGTAAGTGTTGCATTAAGCCTGTGATTATAGAATGGATTAAAATTATATATTTGAAAATATGTAAAAATAAAAATGAAGGAGGGAAGGAGGGGGATTAAGAGAGGGAGAGAAGTAGAGAAGGTAATATAGTTATCTTATTAGAAATGTACCTATGAAATACAATAAATTAGTTCTTTTATGTTAATAAAATTTTAAAAGAATATGTAAATGTTTAAAAAATTATATACACTGGCTGATAAAAATAAATTGTTTAAGACCTTGTGTAGAATTTTTAATTAAATTGATTAACATTTCTGACACAAAATAAAAGGAATAGAAAATTGTTACTTTAATTTGGAATATTACTATAAAAAGAAATGTCATATTCATCGTTTTCATATCTTTTTGGTCATATTAACTACAGATGTCAGTGATTATTTAATATACCACTTTGTCACTAGACCATAGAGTTCCTCTGTTTATATTCTAGGATATTATTCCATATTTAGTATTTGTCTATATTATCAATTTAATGTCATTTATGCCATGTGCCAATAGGTTCTATCATCACACTGTGACAACCATCTATGTTGTGGTACATAGGACGCTAAAATATGAAACAATTCAACATAATTAAATGTAACTTGGGAGATATATGCCATACATGCTTTTGTCTTTGCATTTGCAATAAGGATGTAAAGATTTTCTGTGGAAGTTTCTTTTCAGTTTTGAATGAAGCTGCCGTTACCATTATAAGTGAAATGTTGCTAGATAGCAGTGTCCCTTATAATTATTATAAACCTCACAAATCAAATATCACTATTATTAAAAAAAGGAATGAACCAAAATCAACATCATAAGATTCATTTCCCATGCCTCTTATTTATAAATTGTGCTAAAAGGTATCTATACCACAGAAAATTATTAATATTGTAATCAAGGAAATTTTACAGTGCTATTTGAAGTACTTGTAAGAAAAATCCCATTGAGTCATTAAGTATAGAACACAGACTTTAAATACAAGGAAGACATAGTCCTGACAAGTTTAATTTTTGATTTTTAGCTCTCTTCTTCCATACTAATTCTATAGACTGTTTTTCAATTAGTCATTTGTGTCAGCATTAGTGATAGTCACCTTTCAACTATGTATATCAGATGTTGCAAGACATTGATATCTGAGTTCACCCTCTGTGTTAATTTTTGTGCTGCTAAAGCATTCTTGTGAGAGATATATTACGATAGAGTGAATGAAATTGTATTCTATGCAATCAGTTGCTTCGCATTTTATGGATTTTTTTTTAACTTTTATTTAATGAATATAAATTTCCAAAGTACAGCTCATGGGTTACAATGGCTTCCCCCTCCCAAAATTTCCCTCCCACCCACAACCCTCCCCTTTCCCGCTCCCTCTCCCCTTCCAATCACATCATGATTCATTTTCAATTCTCTTTATATACAAAAGATCAGTTTAGTATAAATTAGGTAACGATTTCAACAGTTTGCCCCCATATAGCAACACAAAGTGAAAAAAAAATACTGTTGGAGTACTAGCTATAGCATTAAATAAGAGTGTACAGCACATTAAAGGCAGAGATCCTACATATTATTATTTTTTTAAATTAATTAATTTTCTATGCCATTTCCAATTTAACACCAGGTTTTTTTTTTTTTTTCATTTCCAATTATCTTTATATACAGGAGATCGATTCAGTATATAATTAGTAAAGATCTCATCAGTTTGTACCCACGCAGAAACACAAAGTGTAAAAATACTGTTTCAGTACTAGTTATAGCATCACTGCACATTAGACAACACATTAAGGACAGATCCCACATGGGATGTAAGTACACAGTGACTCCTGTTGCTGACTTAACAATTTGACACTCTTGTTCATGGCGTCAGTAATCTCCCTAGGCTCTAGTCATGAGTTGCCAGGGCTATGGAAGCCTTTAGGGTTCGCTGACTTTGATCTTATTCCGATAGGGTCACAGTCAAAGTGGAAGTTCTCTCCTCCCTTCAGAGAAAGGTACCTCCTTCTTTGATGGATCTTAACTCAAGGTTGCTCGAATTTGTGTACTTATGTATTATTTCATGATCTCCATCTATAAGAAACATAGGTAAACTTCCTCTCAACAATTTTGAAATGACAACAAAAATTGAGAATGCTATCAAATGTAACAATGCTGTCTTTATCAATCTTTATTACATAACAGAGGGTAATAAAATTTTGTAAGATTGGAAGATGTAAGAAATACATTTGCATTACTAAGAATTTCAGGGTGATCTAGCTTTCCATAAATTGTTGAAATTGTAGCATGCTTTTCATCTACTGTACAATCAAGATTTTGTTCTTTTACAAAATTATATATCTTTGCTCAACTGCTAAGCCATGTAATTCTTACATCACTGATTAACTTGCCTCCTGTTTTACTGTTAACATTTTATAACATATTTGTCCAAAATTTATCTCAGAGTTCTAAGATTTTCTACATTTGCACATATTAGACATGAGTATTTGTTCCTCTCATGAGAACCTAGCATTTGGGGTAGGATTTTTTTTTTAAGTTTTTATGTAAAGACAACCAATATTTCTCTTTCTCAAAAAACAAAAACAAAAACAAAAAAAAAACCAAAAACCTTCATAATAATGCATATATGGAAAAGAATGACTAAGCAATTATTAATTATTTGAATGAGATAGCATAATAACAGGATACCATAGATGCTAACCAAGGAATTTATTTTATAACCTTGGGAAAAGAGACTTTGAAATACTTTATTTGTTGTAAGTCAGGGCAACTGGTGTCTGTTTCATTTATCTTTATTTTGAGTAGGAAACTTATATATGATTTTCTACCTTTATTTCTACATTAGATAATAGGTCTTTGCTGATATGGAAGATGAGAAAATAACTTTTCTTTCACTTAGTAGGTTACCTTACTGTGAGAAGGCATTTAAGTACTCAGCATTCCTTCGCTTTCAGCCTGATGCAATAACTGATAATATTATTGAATTTCTCCATTGAAAAATATTGGGGTATCTCTTCTGAAAAAAAAAAAAAAAACTTTGAATAATGAGTACATTCAGATATGAGGAGGCAGGGGTCACCATAGCAAGAACTGCTATCTATGCTCTATTGTGCATTTACTATCTCTGTTTCTCTTTCTCTCCATTCCTTCCTCCTCCTTCCTCTCTTCTCCATTTCTTGTTTTCTTTTTCTTTTTTTTGTTTGAGGACGTGTACATGTGTATGGTTGGAAGGCCAATGATTGCTTACCAGAAGGGTGTATTTCCTAATGTTGTTTGCAGCTTATTTTAACACATGGCTTTAATCAAGGCAAGGATATGTGTGTAGGAGCACTGGGAGCAAGCATTTGGAGCAACTCCTAAATATTGCTTGTTATTGTATGTTCTAGGCTTAATTTCCTTTTATAAGTGACAAATCGTGTAACAACACATGTTAAAGATGGTGGAATTGGCTGGCGCCGTGGCTCAATAGGCTAATCCTCCTCCTTGCTGTGCTGGCACACCGGGTTCTAGTCCCTGTCGGGGTGCCGGGTTCTGTTCTGGTTGCCCCTCTTCCATGCCAGCTCTCTGCTGTGGCCAGGGAGTGCAGTGGAGGATGGACAAGTCCTTGGGCCCTGCACCCCATGGGAGACCAGGAGAAGCACCTGGCTCCTGCCATCAGATCAGCACGTGTGCTGGCCACAGCGGCCATTGGAGGGTGAACCAACGGCAAAGGAAGACCTTTCTCTCTGTCTCTCTCTCTCACTGTCCACTCTGCCTGTCCAAAGGAAAAAAAAAAGATGGTGGAATCATAGCATTAGTTGGACATTCATTTTTTACCATTAGGTATGAGAGAAATAACATCTGCATTTGATAAGACACTGTATTTATACTCTTTCTTCCAAAACCTTAACCATCAACGTTTTATGATGCTATGATTTTTAATAGACTACTGCTTTTAAGTAGTTGCTATTTATTTGGAACATTTTTATAGCAGCTCAGAATTAAAATTGGCCTATACTTTGTTTTCTCAGTATTCTGTTCTATTTCTAGAATTTTTATATAGATAGGGTAATCATGCACATATAAATGCTTAATTTAATAATAGAAAGAAGTGTATTAAAGCCTATGAGAATAGAAAACATAATCTCTTTATATATTATACGTTAAATCTTATATTAAATTCGTTTTCTTCTGTAAAAAGAAAACAAAATGTTTTGGGTCCAAATATAATTTTATTTTGCTTTTCCATTTTAAAAATGCATTTAAGGTATATAGAGAGAATAAGAGAGAGTTTGTGTGTATGTGTGTGTGTAAGATAGAAAGAGAGAAAAAGAGAGAGCTCCTATCCACTGGTTCACTCCCCAAATGTCCAACAATGGTCCTGGGGATCCCCAGGCAACCAAGCCAGTAGTCAGCGACACCTAATCTTGGTCTCTCACATAGGTGGTAGAAAAATAACTAAATTAATCATTACTGCTGTCTTCCAGGGTCTGCATTAGCAGGAATCTAGAATCAGAAATCAGAACTGGGACCGGAATCCCAACACTCAGACATGCGATGTGTGTCTAAACTGGTGGACCAACCATGAAGCAAACGCCCATTTTGGGAACCAACATTTTACTTGAAGTTCAAGGGAGAATTTGTGCATCTGGAGGCAGTAAAATAACATAATTTGAAACAAATTTTAAGAATCATACTCAAATATCCAGAAAATTAAAAGTTTTCATTCACCAGTTTGCAAATATTGTTAATGTTCTTCATTCTTATCATTTAATAGCAACTTATTTTCTATTAATAACAAATAGGATGTAAAACAATGGTTAAGATCAAATAATGACATGCTTATTTTAAGAAGAATTGATTATTTCATAAATTAGTGGTACTTGACAGCCACTATTTCACTGATTTACAGTGTTACAAGGTTGGTAGGAAAGAAGAGTTCCAAATGGCAATTTTAATTATACTAAATAATTTTGTTGGTGCCATTACACAAATGTAATTTCTATCTATAACATTGATTACTCAAAAAAAAGTTGGAAAATTTTACTTGTTGAAACTGTTAAACTTTACTAGGAAATCATATTGAAACTAGCTATTATTTGTTGCAGGAAATAAAATTTATTCATCATATTATGGAATAAGAACAGTGTAAGAATCATATTGTTGAATAATTCATATGAAGTTTTTCTCGGTATAGGCCAGCATAGGAAACAGTTCAGACTGTATCAAGTAACACTGAAACAAAAGAAAACAAAAAAGTATGCTTTCTCTGTAGAACATCACGTACATATAGTTACAGTTTGTTCAACTACTCCGCAAGTAAAACTGAATTGTCCACACAAATATTCCACTTTTCTTCTAATGCTAAGTACATTTGTGGCCTAGATGTGTCACACACTTTATTTCTTTTGAGGATTGTCAAATCAAGTGACATTTGTATGGATTCTTAATACTGGATGTGTGAACATGCTAAATTTATCATACAGGGATATTCTTAACCACAGTTTAGATATTCCTAGCTAAATTATTTGTGTTCAAAAATTTAGTTAAATTTACAATTAAAATAGCATCATGATATTTCAGCTATACTTATAATATTATGAGTGTGGTAGAAGCATTAAATTAAGCCATTTTATTTTAGTATTAGTATTTTAGTATTATGTCAGCATTAAATGATTTATGTACACAGGGCTTTGTTGCTGTGAATAAGATCATAATTTTCTGAATAACAAATGGACCATAAATAATAATGCTTTAATAATGATTTTTAAAGTACAATCATTCACTAGAGCTAAAAATGTGTGTATATATCATGAGCTAAGTCATTATTTCTGTATTTTTTTATTTCCCGCTTTTTAAAAATTATTTAAGGTCTACAAGTTTCATGTATTTCATATATACTGATTTAGGAATACAGTGACACTTCCCACCCTACCCTCATTCCCACCCAGGCTCCAACACTTCTTTCTGTTTCCTCTCACATATTCTCTCTTAATTTTTACAAAGATCTATTTTCAGTTTACTTTATATTCACAAGGTTAACCCTACACTAAGAGCTTAACAAATAGTATGAAGAAAAAAACATTGTTCCTTAAAAGTAGAGACAAGGGCTGTAAATAATGGGACTATAGATCACTCTTTCATATGCTGATGTCTTTTCCTTTGGGTAAATTTCCAAGACTGGTATGGTTGGATCATATGGTAGGAATGAGCTATGTGTGTGCGTGTGTGTCTACACCAGCGTATATGTACAAGTGTGTGTGTGTGTATGTGTGTGTGTATAAGGCTCAACTCCCCTGCATTCCAGCCTGCAAAGTAGGCATCTGAGACCTGGCATAACATCCAGTCTCCGTACACTTGAGCCATTGTGGAGGTCAAACATGAATGTCTCATGTGCACTTTCCCCCGGCCCCACAACCCTGTCTGGAGAGGGGGACAGGTTGGGGCCTCCAGCCCAGCTCAGCCTCTGCAGCCAATGACTACAACACCTGAAGAGCCACCTCTTTGGAACTGAACTAGTGAATGGGAAATTCATTCTATCTCTCTCTCTCCCCATGATTAAACAATAGAAAAGAAAAAGTGTAACACGTGTTGATTTGAAGAATGTATCAACCTTGGAGCAAACTGCTTTGGATTCAAATCTTAGCTTCAAAACCTAGTAGCTTTCTAATGTGGACATAGTAAAATGTCATCTTTGAAGCACGTTTTTGTATTATTTAAATATATGTGAAGTAAATTATGAGAATTAAGTGTTATTACATATTGTAAGATGTCTCTCAGGAACTGCTATATTTACGTTTAATGACTTGTCAAATATTACATTGACACACTATGTAGGTTGTATGCATACAGCCATTCCACCATTACCTATAATATGTTTACCAACATTTGTTGAAAAAGAGTAGCTGATGATTTGCTGTTTTAAAAATTTCTTAAAATTAATAAAAAGAAACTGATTGCTGTTTCAAGGCTACCAAAGTACATTCTGTTGCAAATGACCACCTATGAATCTGAAAAGAAATTTAAATAATATTCCAGCATAATAATAGAGGAAAAGGCAATAATTTAGAAGGGAATATGTTAATCTAATGATAACTTATTTTCCCCATGAAATTGATTCTTACATTATTAAAAGTCAAGTTAATGTTTCAACAAATGAGATTTTTAAACTAACACGTAGGAGAATTATCTAACGTTTTCTATTGCTAAAACTAGATTTAATTTGTCATAAAAATAATGGGATTTTTAATTGATACTGTGAGAATTAATGATAATTTTCCTATAGCTGATTTAAGCTTAAGCACTCACTTTGTCATTCATTCATTTGTGAAATCAACAGTTCTTAAGGTGCTGCCCACTGCCTGGTATGCATTAACTTAATTAAATGGGATACTGAAATGTAAGGCATAGTCCATGACCTGCATGTTCCTCAGGACATTCTACTTAAAAGCTATTTGTATAGGGTATCAATTCAATATTTCCTAGGGTAGTTAATAAGGGAAAACACTTAGAAAAACTCATGATAATTTACTCTGTAATTTAGTACACTAATGGGTTCAAGCTTGCAAATTACTGATCAAGTAACCTATGTGGAAATATTTTATAACATGGAAAAATTAATGTTATATTTTTATGGTATTTCTAGCTTGATTTTAATTTGAAAGTCAAGGCTACAACAGGGGGTGGAAAAAAGAGAGAGAGAGAAAGAGAGAGACAGAGACAGAGACAAAGAGAGATATACATAGAGATACAGAGAGAGAAATATTGTGAGATCTTCCATCCATGGTTCACTATTGAAATGGCTGCAACAGCCTGGGCTAGGACACTTGGAAACCAAGAGCCAGGAACTCCAGATGGATCTCTCACATTAGTGATAAGAGCTCATGCACTTAACCTTTCTTCTGTAGCTTTCACAAGTGCATTATCAGGGAGCTGGATCAGAAAGAGTGGAGTTGGGACTTAAAATGGCATTCTGATGGGGGATGCAGACATTGCAAGCAGTGCCTTAACCTGCTGCACACAACACTGCCCCCTGGCTTACACTTTAAGTGTAGTTTCACATATACTTGTGTTAGGTTCTCTTGATTCTTTTTTTTTTTTTTTTTTTTTTTTTTTTTGCATTCATGGAAAGAGAGTGAAAAAGTAGGAGAGAGGAGAGGGAGAGGCAGAGGAAGAGGAAGAAGATGGAAGGAGAGGGGAAGGGAGAGGGAGAGGAGAAAGAATTGTTCAGAGAACCCATGGCAAAATCTACTTATTTTCAAGTCAAACCCACACTTTGAAATGATCATGTTGTCCAAGAAGATTTTCATATTGCTATCATCTCAAGCTTTAGTAAACGTTGGACATATTTCTTCTCAATTAAAAACCCTTGACCTCCCAAACATCTAGTTAGAGAAAACTTGCAATTTGTAAACACTTCTTCTTTCCTAGGATTTATAGTAAATTAAATTTCTTGAAGCTAAATATTGTTTTTCTCACTACATACTAACTTTCTCTTGTTGGAGAAAGTCCTCAGTGTTTTTAGAAACGATGTTGCTTCTTCTCATGGTCATTTGGAAGACAAACACAGACATGACGTACCTTATCTTTGATTGCAGTAAATGAATTATTAATCTTTCTGATAGAGCCTCTCGGGAGACTACAACTTGGCTGTCAGATGACTTATCCCAGATTAGTATCCTTTCAACAGTGAATTTAAAGCATGATAATATTTCAGTGTTGTGACAGGCATATGACTTTGCAGAAGTTGATTATAACTGGATCTATACCTCTGATTTATCACGGACTGATTACAATTGTGGATGATGTTGCTATTTTACTGTCATTTTCAAAAATACAAATCCTTTTGTATGATAACGAAGAAAAACAAAGATAAGGAACTAGAATGTTGAGACTGAGCTTAGCTTAGTTATCAAATATCAGAGTAACTGGAAGCAATGTAAGTTAGACCTGTTATTTTTTCCAAAGACAATTTTTTCCACACTGTTAGTTAATGTTACAAAAACAATGTCATCTTTTATACAGTTAGAGATATTTAACATGATGACTTAAGTTCTGAAGGTAAACTTTTGAAATGGGTAAAAGAAATGTGAAAGAAGAGCTATCTCTGAACATCTGTAAGAAAAAAGCTTGTTTTTTTCTTATGGATTAGAAATTACAAGATTATGGTTTACTAAATTCCTAAAAAGTTTTAAATTTAACTTCACAGAAAGTGATGTTTAGAAATATTTTTAAATTAAATAAATGTTGAATTAGACAATCTTGAGGCATAGCATGAAAGATACACAGAGAATGAAAAAGCAACCAAATTAATGCTATGATAATTAAACACAAAAAGAAACATATAATGGATAATAGAAATAAATAGAATGGATGACTATGCATGAAAAAGACTGAGTAAGGGTACAGTGATCATAGATACTAGACTGTTAGGGAGAGTTCAGGTTTAGTTAATTATTCTATATTTTTTCCTTCCCACCCTGCTGTGGTTTCCTACCCCTCCTCCTCTTGTTCTTAACAAAAATACAAGCTGAGATTTTTGGACCTCAGTACTGTTCCTTCTGTTACTAATAAGTAGGCATACATATTTATGTACAGATTTATCTTTCTGATGCATAGTCAAGTCTGCAAAGCAACCAGTAAATCTGCTGTGGATTAAATGTGCCTCATGCCCAAATCTGTATGTTAAAGCTAGAACTCTAGTGTAACAATATTAGGAGGTGAGACTTCTGATAGGTGATTTTTCCATGAGGAAGTCTTAGAAGTCCAAAACTAACGTGCAGAGAGGTTCAGTACCTTTTGGGGACCTGCTTTCCAATTCACATAATGCTATGCCCTCACTTCCTGCTGGATGTTTCTTCTACAGAACACTAAATCCATTCATAAGCACTCTTTACTCATGGCATTCTCACCTCCCAAGGATCCATCCTCCTAATAGTAACACACTGGTGTTAAGTCAAACATTAATTCCTAGGGGAACACTCTTTGATTCTGTGTACTCTGTTAGAAGTTCCTGTTATGTGTTCCTATTACTATCTTGTGCTAATGCTACTCCAGAACTTACTTCTGACTGCTAGCATTTCACTCTGTATTGCCTGTGGTTGACAGGAATCCTAAGGAGAAATAGTGCTGAAATCACAACTACTGGTTTTTACTTTTAAAGCATTAGGCAGACTCTTTAATATTTTAATACACATTTTTATTTCAAAAGTAAGAAAATAAGTGCTCGCAAAATTTAAACATTGTATAAATTAACACAACTATTAACATGTAGAATATTAACAAAATTTACTTTTACTTTGCTCCTGAGTTTTCTGTCTGTAGCACAGAATCTGATTTAACCACATTATTGTTGCTGCTACAAGTTCAAAGTATATTCCCTAAAGTTCATGGTGCTTTTTACTTAACTTGTGTGTGATATAAAATGAGAATGAGAGTAGGAGGGACATTAGCTAGTATTTGTGTATACTGAAGCCATTACAAAATCTTATGAATATGTAATGACTTAGAAGGAAAAGTAACAATTATAGACAATATTTTGGTGATATATCTTAAAGCAATTTATTTTACTGGAATCTTTCATATTTCAGTGTGGTATTACTCCATGCTTTCATTGAATTCCACTATTAGTTGAAATTTAAAACAGTGGTCTTACATTCAGCTCTTCTACATTTAATATTTATTTCATTGATAATTGAAATAGAGAAGCGGACATTTGTGTTTTTGAGCCTGTTTCACTTAAAAATTTAGATGTAGAAGCATAGGCAAAGTGGTAAAGATGCAGTTTTCATATCAATAATAACTGTAAGTTTGTCTTGTCTTAAATCAACAACAGGCTTTATTTTTAGTGAACTTTCTGTGGCAAGAACTGTTTATAAGTTGTACTTTAAACATTAAATATTTTTTATTTACATAAACAAAGAGGGCTTTTATTTCCTTCAGAAAAAGCACTTAAAATTTTGAAGCTAATGAAAACTATTAGTGAGTCAGCTATAGATTTACACTGCCTATTCACATCAAAAAATAAGATAGGTCTACATATCAACAAGACTGGATGTCTGCTGTCTTCGTTCTCAAGAATTTCTTTATATACAGAAGATTGTTCTCTCCCTTTTTGGTTCTATGTGGGTGCAAACTGTTGAAATCTTTACTTAATATATACTAAATTTATATAAATATAAATTGAAAATGAATCTTGATGTGAATGGAAGGGGAGAGGGAGTGGGAAAGGAGAGGGTTGCGGGTGGGAGGGAAGTTATGGCGGGGTGGGGAGCCATTGTAACCCATAAGCTGTACTTTGGAAATTTATATTCATTAAATAAAAGTTTAAAAAAAAAGAATTTCTTCATTCTGTATGGACAATTACTATATCTCATAAGGAATCCGCCAAAGACGTTCCCATAAGATACAGCTCTGATCTTCGCTACAGGTTGCATGCAGCTCTTCACAAAGTGCTTAGTTCAGGATTATGCATGTGATACACAGGATACACAGAAGGGAAACACAGGACACACAGAAGGGAAGGTCCAAGCGCCTTGAGGCTGCCTGTAGACATATAGTTCATTTAGTTCCTTTGAGAATAAAATTAAACAGAAGCAAGTAGGTGACCCAACATTTAATCACTCAAAATTTGAAAATGCTTCCCTGGTGAGGGACTCACTCAATGGAAGACAAACGAAGTAGGTATATCCTCTTCACTATTCACAGAAGCAAGAACATCAAAGGTGAAATTTACCTGACCCAAAGAGAAACCTCATTTGAAAAGCTGAAAACTGAAGGAGTGATGTAAAAGTGAGTGACATGGGTTATTTAGAATGATGAATTTAGAATACAGGCATATATAGGCACTGAATATTATCTTTAGATTCTGTAACAAAATCTTTGCTATTCTGGACTTACCTAGTGCAGAATATTTTCTCTCTCTCTCTCTCTCTCTCTCTCTCTCTCTCTCTCTCTCTCCTGTCACTCACATTTACTTTAAATAAGTAAAAAAATAAATATTTAAGAATAAACAACCAGAAAAATGGGACTAGGGTTGTGGTGCAATGAATTAAACCACTGCTTGCAATGCCAGCAGCCCTTATCAGACAACCCATTTGCTCCACTCTGACCCAGCTTCCTATTAATGTGCCTGCCAATGCAGCAGATGATGACCTAATTAGTTGGGTACCTGCCACCCATATGGGAGATCTGGCTTTGGCAGACGTTTGGGTAGTGATTCAGTAGATAAAAGTTTCTCTCTCACTTCCTTTAAAATATAATATCTTTAGAATAATAAATTAATTAATATCTCTGGTCCTAAACATTAAATGTCAAAGCAATCCTCAAACCACAAATATCCCAACTTATTGCTAACAGTCTGCAACATGAGATGGAGGTCCAGTGAGAAATGGAATTCCTGGCCATGTTTTTTGATGACAAGATTTCTTATTACCCGCCTGCATTTTTGAGTCTGCTTCTATAAGATTCTTGCAAATTTTTTGTGTCACCTACTATTATCCCCAAACATTTCTTTTCTGCTTGGATCTGCAGGAATTGGCTTCTGATGATAGTCATAGAGAATCTCAAATAATACTGACATAGGTTCCTAATGGCCTGTTATGAATCTACACAACAGTTATTTTTCTTTTCACTTCTAGACTTAAGTTAAATGAATTAATGAATTTCCTCTTGATTTAAAGTAGATTGAGTTTAGTTTCTGTAATTTCACCAAATAAGAGTTCCTTGATTGTAAATTCATGCCTGAAATAAGTCTCTCTCTTTTTTTTTTACCTGAAGGGGAAATGCAGAGAAACTTGAAATACGAGTTGATGTCAAGAGCTTTTGCTGTATTATTTCTGTGTTTGCTCTAGGCACATTCTTCCAGTTTAGAGTCTTGTACTCACTGCTGTTCTTGGAATCTCTTTCCATAGAAGCATACATTGCTCTTTTCCACACTTCATGCCGGTCTCTATTCAGAAATTCATATGAAAGGCTGCTCTGAGGCTTATTTTTGTTCACTTCTAATCCATTACATGTGATTGGTCTATCTTTTTTCTTTTAAAAAAGATTTATTTTATTTATTAGAAAGAGTTACAGAGAGAGGCAGAGACAGAGAGAGAGAGGTCTTCTATCTGCTGGTTCACTCCCCAGGTAGCCGCAATGGCCGGAGCTGCACCCATCTGAAGCCAGGAGCCGGGATCTTCTTACCTGTCTCCCACATGGGTGCAGGGGCCTAAGAACATGGGCCATCTTCTACTGCTTTCCCAGGCCATAGCAGAGAGCTGAATCAGAAGTGGAGCAGCTGGGACTCGAACCAGAGCCCAAATGGGATACTGGTACTTCAGGCCAGGGCTTTAACCTACTGGCGCCACAGCTCCGGCCCCTGGTCTATCTTTTTTATTTGCTTGTCTGCTTCCTCTGGCAGAATGTAAGATCCATGAAAGACAAAAAATAAATAAATAAATACTCAGGTATATATAATGTAGATAATTGTATTTTTCAATTGTAGGCATACCATGATCACTAATTATCAGGGTATCTTTGTCTTGTTTAATGTAATCAAATTACACTTGAAAATTTCTCCTCTGTATCCTAGTCTCTTCTCTTGCACCTAAACACTCATTTAATTTTTTGCAGATATATGTCTTCCAGTGAAATAGGTAATGTTATTTTGCACAGATTATTTTCATTTACTCAGATCTTATTATTTTCTATGTTTATGACATTTCTTATGACTATCATTTCTTATATTTAGTCACATCTCTTCATTTATATCCATTTTTTAAAGTTTTTTTTTTTATTCATTTAAAAGACAGAGTTACAGAGATGCAGAGGCAGAGAGAGAGAGAGCAAGGTCTTCCAACTGCTGGTTCACTCCCCAAATGGCCGCAAAGGCTGGAGCTGCGCTGATGAAAAGCCAGGAGCCAGGAGTTTCTTCCAGGTCTCCCAGAAGGGTGCAGGGGCCCAAGGACTCTTCTTCCAATGCTTTCCCAGGCCATAGCAAAGAGCTGGGTTGGAAGTGGAGCAGCTGGGACTGGAATCTGGAACCAGCGCCCATATGGAATGCTGGCACTGCAGACAGCAGCTTTATCCACTATGCCACATTGCAGGCCCCAATTTATATCCATTTTAATGCTTCCAATTGTTGACAAATCTTCCATATTTTGCATCAATATAGTTTTTATAGTTATTCTTATCGATAAAAATCTAGGAAACTTTAAATCTACTGCTATTACTAGCCTTATTTTAATGAATATTCATAAGATATACTCTATTAAACTTGACAGAATCGTAGTGATCATGCTGTGTCATAGAAAATATGCATATTAGAGTGGATTTTGTATATTTTGGTTATATTTATAAAAACTGTACTGGCTGATGGTTCTTTTCCAAAGATACAATGGTGCTACATATGATTCTGAGAAACACAGGATTGGCTTCTTGCTATTCTGAATTATTACTCTGATTTGGGAGAAAAAAAACACTTATTGAGAAATAACAAAGATTCTGTTCCCTGCAATCTAAAATCTTATGAGTGAATTTCAAATTTAAATTTATTTTCACATATAAAAACTAAAGTTATTTCCACCTTCTGGTCACGTTATGATAAATGATATTTTAACTTTAAAAAGATGTTATAATACTTACATTTAATTATTAATGAATTAATTTTCTTGCAGACTTTAGTTTATGACCAATTATTTTATGTAAACAGTTTTACAAGATGTTAATTGCCTTTACCATGAAATGCAATATAAAGCAAAAAAATTACATCTTAAAAGTTACTGACTCAATATTTTTAAACTCCCAATCTTGTTAAACAATTTTAACAATTTTCTCTGCAGGAGTCGGCACTATATGTGCATTTTATGTAACTCACGATCTTAGTAACTTACAAATGTAATTCAAGAGTAAGTTTTGATGGGAAATACCTTTCTTGGAAATATAAAATTTAAAAGCTATATATTTCTTAGGGAGTTTAAGTGGCTGTTATTTAAGATAGTCATATGTTTGTGACTCTTGGTGTTCATTTTTAAGAAGAAAATATAAATAAAGTACAATGTATTTCATCATCAAGTCTAATGCTATTTGTTTTTGTGGTAACTGGTACTTTAGCTTATCATTATCCAGATATTTCAGTATTTCTCCTCACCTAGCAGAAAGAGGGTGTATGTGTGTCCATGTGCAAATGGTTGTGTGTGTGCACATACATGTCTGCAGACACAAGTGCTCATCTCATATACAAATAGTTTATGAATAAGGCAAAATATATATTTTAAATGTGATATTTGTACTTACAGTATATATGTCCGCATAAACACATCAAGGTCATGTAACATATTCTGATCTGAAGAGATCTGTTCACAATGGAGAAAGTAAGTGAAATTCATTTTAGCCATAATCCTAAAAGACACAAAACAACCAGTGAAAATGCATTGTGTTTGTAATTCTACTTTCAGAAGAGGAAAGAGGAGCTGTGTGTTTGTGGACTCTATTGCTAGATAATCAGAAGACTTAACTAACATAACCACTTGCTATTAGGATGCTAAATTTTCTGAGTACTTGGATTAAATGTAAACTCTTTGTAATTTAAGTACATGTATGTAGTTGGTACTCAATGTGTAGTCAGTAAATGAGTGTATAAAATAACGAAATAATCCGGGGACTATCACTAGCCGTATGATGTAGGTAGTTGTGTTAATTCATAAAATGAAATGAAGACCCATTTCACAAGGTTCACATTGTGCATGGGAGCACGGTGTAAACATAGTAGTCACTCTGCAAATTACTTCAATGCAATAAATCAAATTGAATACTTTTTTTATATTTCAGAAATTCCCCTATGGTTTCATGTAAAAAATAAGTCATGTAAGGTTTTCTGGTAGTCAGTAATTAAAGGGTTTATACAGAAGAAGAAAATAACTACCTAAACATTGGATGAAAATGTAATTTGTCACCCCAAATGGGATACTTATAAGAATGAAAAATGCACTGGAGCACTAGACTAAGAAGTATTCCCAGTAAACTAAACACAACTTATTCAATGCTGCTAATTTTTACATGCTTGGTTATAGTTATTCATGTGTTAGTCATGAATAAAACTCATTTTCAATGTATCCTTCACCAGGGACATTTTCATTCCATAGTCCCTCTACAATTCTTTGCAAATCAGATCAACCATGAATCTAGTCAGGGGAAAGCAAGTAATATGAATTAAATAATATTTCAATTAAACAGAGTTGATATATAGGCATTGTCAAATATATCCTAAGTTTAATTTATTGAGACCAAGATGTTTTGTAAAAAGCAACTACCAAGATACTTAAAATTTTCATATATTTATTTTCATTTTGTTTGAATAAATAAATACAAAGAAATATCTCTCATCTACTGATACACTCCCAAAATGCTTTTAACAGCCAGTATTTGGCAAGGTCAAAATCAGAATCTGGGAATTCAATCTAGTTCTCTCATGTGGGTGGCAGGGTCTCAGGTAACTGAGCCATCGTCTCCTGTCCACCCCCTGCCCCTGCCTCCGTGTGCATTAGCAATAAGCTATATTGTGAGTGGAGATTCCAGAACTCAAACCAGGTACCCCATTGTGAAATGCAGACGTCTCAAGAAACTACCAACTGCACCATAAACCCTACCTAGATAAGATACTCCAGAATGCAAATAATAACCCATATAATTTACTTGAAATTAATCAAACAAAAGTTACATATAAAAAGGTAACTCAAAATTTATGGAAATAGAATTATAAGAAATGTTTATTTTGCAGTGAATGTTTTTTAAAATCCATGTCCTTTTTCCTAGTATGCATTTTCCATGAACTTTGGGTACCATCGTATTGGGTAGTAAGGTGATACAATTAACAGCACTGTTTATCACGGCAAAAATGGTTTGTTTTCCTTGGAAAGAAGTCCTCCATTATTTTATTCTTCATAAACTAACTGGCTATAATTTTTTTCTTTTATAGATACTTACAATGTACATAGAATTTCCTCACTCACTGTTTTCCAGTTTCTAATTATCTTTTATGATTTGTTTCTGCTTATTTTTATAGATATCTCAAATTTCCCTCTTACCAAATAAACTAAGTAATTACAAACAAAAGTATGACTTTATAAAAAGATAATTTAACAAAATTGGGAATATTGGAAAGTTAAACATTAAACAGTCAATGAAAATTACTATATAAGCATAAATACCTCATTTTTCTGTGATGGTAAATTAGTCAGTAAGAGAAATAATCAACTAGAAAGATTAAAACACAATGAAATCTTCAGATATTTACTTTGAAACATACCAGAACATTTATGAACATTTTATATCAGCTATTAAAATTTGATTAGGATACAAAATGAATGATTATAACCAAGTTTCAGAAGAAAGAAAATATATCACTAACTATTGAATCTTTTAAAAAAAGAAGGCAATTTCAGTACTTAACTGCATGAAAGACTTTTGTTTTACAATCCCACCACATACTCTCTTTCCATTCTCTAGATAAACAATTAAAATTAATAATTAAAGCCACTAAATGTATCAAATCTGTATTAGATTTTGTCACTACAATGAAATAATTACTCTTAATTAATAAAGCAATGGAAGTTTCCTAAAGGAGAAAAGGTTTATAAAGTTCACAGTTTGGGAAGTTCAAATCCAAAATCAGCAGGCCATTTTGATTAGCTCTCTGAGGAGGGCAGCTATGTTGGAGCATGGACAGTGGGCAGAGGAGGTATGGCATAGTGAGTTAGCAAGGAAAAAAAGTGGCTGGGCCAGGCTCAGACTTTGATAAACAACCCTGCCTTGAGAACTACCTTCCAAGGTCATGCCTCCTGTAATCTATGGACCTCCCACTATGCCCACCTGTTAAACACCATAATTGAATCAAGTTTCTGCTGCACTCTTCTTACCATTAGCACATGGCTTGGGATTTAAACATCTGAATGACTTTGGGAGTCATATTGTATTCAAAAAAGTAAGAGAACATTGTAGAGGTTACATGTTAGTTTATAGCAATGAAATCATTTAACTAGTGAGGTAATATGAACTTCTTGAAACAATTAAATATTCATCAGATATCTAGGAAAACTGACTTTATTTGGATCTATTTCAATGAAACATTCTCTAGATAATCACAAAAAGTAAATGTAGCAGAATGAAACTTACATGGAGTTGAAGTCAGAGCCTTCAAAGCTGTCACATGTTGAAGAAAGTGGGTTAGAAATTTGTAGCTGAGAAGCCTCCCCAGGGAGGAATGCAAATTTATACAAGGTAAATTTTTAAGTCAACAGAGTGCCTTCCCCTAGGAGGTTCACACCTCCCTTAGGATGTACCCCATGTGAAGAGATAGATAGGTCTGGGACTCTTAACTTACAAGACCTAAAGCCCAACAGATTATTATCAAGCCCCTTCTATCAGGTTCTATTTGCCTCTCAATCAGAAAACTTAATTGTAGCTTAGACAGCACCTTTCTTAGCTCCTCTAATAATGACTCTGTCCTTTGTTCTAGACCCTGTCTAGTGCACTTGGGCCTCATTCCTTCGTAATCATAACCTCTACTCTACCACCAATGGCTCTACTCCCAACCTGTGTGTACTGATAGTCCTCTTCCCCACTTAATGCTGTATAATTGTTCAGACCTGGTTAATGCCACTCTTAGGATCATTGGTTACTATCCTCACCCTGTCTTTTATGACCTTGTCTAAATATGATCAGAGTCGGCAAACTTGGAAGGCTTCCATAGGCTTGGCAACTCATGACGACAGCCTAGGGTAGTTACTGGCGCCATAAACTAGAGTGTCAATTTGTTGGGTCAACAACAGGAGTCACTGTGCACTTGCTCCTCATGTGGGATCTCTGTCCTTAATGTGCTGTACATTGTGATTTAATGCTATAACCAGTATGTTTCACTTTGTGTGTCTATGTGGGTGCAAACTGTTGAAATCTTTACTTAATGTATACTAAATTGATCTTCTGTATATAAAGAGAATTGAAAATGAATCTTGATGTGAATGGAAGGGGAGAGGGAGCAGGAGATGGGAGGGTTGCGGGTGGGAGGGAAGTTACGGGAGGGGGAAGCCAAAATAATCCATAAGCTGTACATTGGAGATTTATATTCATTAAATAAAAGTTTTAAAAAAATAAGAAAAGTTCTGCATTGCAAATCAACAGCAATCCGCATTTCTAGAGTTAAACCACTGAGTCTTGAAAGCAGTATTTGTACAAAGCACGTCTTTTAATCATTTCATTTCAAATGCCTTGATCCATTGGTTAAACCCCTGACCAATACTCATTTATATCTGCATATCACTCCACATTTTAGATGTGCAGTTGCATGAGGAGTCTTCAGAAAGTTAATGGAAATGATTATCATGAAAAACCTATGCATGAATTTCAATTTTTTTGCATATTGATAAGCATCTTTTAATTCCATTTTTCCACAAACTTTTTGAAGTCTTCTTGAACTCAGAGCTTTTCCTCTTGGGAGTGTTTATCCCCAGGACTATTTTTCAAGCATATATTTAAGTGGGATTTTAATGTTGCAATAATTCATTGTCAGCATGCATCCATGTGGTGAACTGGCTCATCACAGAATCACACTTGATATTGTTCTGTATCAGCTGATTTTGAGAAATTCTCCATGTGGCCACAGATGTGGGCTTGTAGAGCAGCAATGGCATTGATGATTGAGGAATTCAGGTTACTTGTTCAAGCAATTTCTAGCTTTATCTAAATAAACCATTTCATTCTCAGGATATATTGCTTCTGGGCTCAATGAAATTTATAAATTTTAGAATATAATAAAACTCAAGTATTGATAGGGCAGTTGGCTTGACAGGACTTTCTATGACTTGACATTCTATTGTCAGCTTCCACTAGACTTATGAGCACTATTTATGAAAATATGTATAATTTTCTGCTGTAGAAGTTTTTTGAATGTTTATAGGATTTATCGCCCATGTATCTTTCCAAAGTTCTTACTTTCTCTTGCTCTTCTAGTCTCTTTAACCTGATGTCAGCAAGATGGTGGATCAATGTTATGTTCTGAGAAAAGTTAAAACTGTCAAGACTATGTCTTTTCCCATAGAGTTAAGAGAGCTAATATAGGTTCAAGACAAAAGTTTAATAAAGTTGTGTTGTTATTCCTAACAGGTGAACATGAGCTACATAGCTTCTTGTGGAGCTCGAAACCAACTGCTCGGCAGATCCATAGCCGCGTTCAATGTGATACTGCAGTGGCACAGATGAGAAATTGGAGCTCCAGTTTGACTGTTACTGTACCAACACATTATTCGATGCTGAGATCTGTCTTCATTGTTTCCCTAAAAGCTCTGTAGTCTCTCTAAACTTTGTTCATGTCTGTGTAATGTATCATTATTTCTGGTATCTTTTAAGAATTCAGATTTATTTCTGGGTTTCAGAAATGCATTCATGGCGGCTGGTGCTGTGGCAGAGTAGGTTAAACCTTCTTTGCATTAATTTGTTGCCACTACTGAGTCTTTAAGTTGTTTTCTTTTTTCCTACAGGGTCTGAATTGCTTTTAATATTACATTGTGTAATTTTTATCCCAGTTAATTATATTTTTCATCCCTGCAGCTTGCTTAGGTATATTTTTATTTTCCATTTTTCTTCTCATTGTAGTCATGTTTTTTCTATGTCCTTGAGCATATGTGTAAGCACTGTAAAGTGCTTGCCAGCCTTTTTCATGCGCTGTGTCATTCCTCATCCATTTCCATCATTATTGTCTTTGCTGTGTCCTTTCCCCTTGCTTATATGTATTCATCATGCAATTTCTATAATTTTAGTATTATTTGTCCTGAAATTCTTCATCATGGCTTTTAACTTTCTGCTTTTCACTATTTCTATATCAGTCTCTATTAACAGATTATCTCCTCAATATGGGTAATAATTCCCTATATCTTGGAATTTACAGTGAGTTTTATGGGATGTTTAATATAACTATTAAGCTTTTAAGCATATAATTATTTTTCTTCCTTGAAAGAGTGGTCTGTTTTATTGCAAATGACAGTTAACTTATGTGTGAATAGATTGCATATTTTTAATTACTATTAAGGCATTTTGTTATATGTTGAATTTACTTGTTTGGTCTTATCAGTAAGGCATGAGAACCCTGAAGTACCCAGAATGGCTCAAGTGTTTCACATGCTCTATCTGCATTGACAGTTGTAATATAAACATTACAGCATTCTATAATTGTAGAGCTTATCTTACTTGCCTCCCAAAACTTCAGAATCCTAGTCCTCCAATGTTTGTTTTCCTTTCTTTGAAAATAAATTCATATACTTTCCCTAAATTTTAAACTGTTTATATCTGTAAAGTTACAAGTTGCTCCAATATAATCAGAAAGATAATTCCTCTATTTCAGCTAGTAATCTTCTACAGTCTTCATTTTGCATTCTTTAGAACTGGATGGGAAGTAAGAACCTGGGACTTGAACTGGTGCCCATGTGGGATGATGAAATTGCAGGCAGCGGCTTTACCTACTATGCTACAGCCCCAGCCCCAAACATCTTTTTTTGACAGAGGTGATTTCTTAAAAATCCCAACATTTTTATGACTTTTAAATTAATATTCTGTACCTCACTAATTTTCTGAAATTATTTTTCTTTGATAGCTTTCTGCTTTTATTAAATATTCCTTTATAACATTGATCTTTTATAAAAAATTATTTATTTATTTGAAACACAGAGCTACAGAGAGACAGAGGTAGGGAGAAAGAGAGAGGTCTTCCATCCACTGGTTCACTCTTCAGATGGCCACAATGGCTGTAGCTGCATTGATCTGAAGCCTGAAGCCAGGAGCCAGGAGCATCTTCTGGGTCTCTCATGTGGGTGCAGGGCTCCAAGGACTTGGGCTATCCTCTACTCCTTTCCCAGGCCATAGCAGAGAGCTGGATGGGAAGAGGAGCAGCAGGGACTCCAACAGGCACCCACATGGGATGCTGGCATAGTAAGTGGTGGCTTTACCCGCTAAGTCACAGGGTCAGCCTCAAATTCCCATACACTTTAATTTCAACAAAAATTAAACTATCCAAATTAGAGTTAACTTAAGCAATTGTAATTCTAAGTGATATGTACTTTAGTATTACATATGTATTTTTAAAGATTCATTTATTTATTTGAAAGTCAATGCTGCAGAGAGAGGGGAAGATGAGAGAGCAGGAGAGAGAGGGAGAGAGAGAGAGAGAGAGAAAGAGAGAGAGAGAGAAAGAGAGAGAGAGAGAGAGAGAGCGAGAGAGATCTTCTGTCTGCTGGTTCATTCCTAAGATGGCTGCAACTGCCATAGATGGGCCAGGCTAAATTCAGGGGTCAGGATCCAGGAGCTTTTTCCAGGCCTCCCACATGGGTGGCAGGGTCCCAAAACTTAGGTCAGCTTCTGCTGTTTTTCCCAAGCCATTAATAGGGAGATGGGTCAAAAGTGGATCAGCCCATACATGAACCAGTGAGCTTATAAGATGCTGGCATCGAAGGCGGTGGCTTAAACCTTAAGAACCAAAGGTGTGAGTACATGTTAAGTATACTGTGTTTCTATAGGGTATTGCAGTTACTTCCTACTTAAGCGCTTAGCATTTACATCAGGAAAGTGTAAAGTAAAATCAGGAGACCAAGAAAATCTAGACATTTAGCACTATTCTTCTAAGGCACTGGACTGTCCTCACTTCATTTGCATAATTGTGGCTTCAGATCTGGAAGCAGGGTTACATGTTTGTCCTTATTTTTGAAAATAGCAGAAATTTTAGAAGCTAGGATGGCATGGCTTCTAAATATTGGATGATGAAAAACCATGAAGAACTTTGCCTATAAACAAACCTCAAGAATCAGAGTGGACGGGAACAGTGCTGTGGCATACCAGGTAAAGCTTGTGCCTGACTCTCTGTAACTCTGCCTTTCAAATAAATAAATAAGAAACAGACAAACGAAAAAAAAATATATCAGAGAGGCCAAAGTATCAAGGATAGAACTCTAAGAATAATTAGCATTTCAAAGCCAAGTTCATTTTAGTATGGTAATTAAAAAATACTGAAGCCTTTTCCATGTAAGGCGAGCCTTCAGCTTCTTTAAAATTTAAGTAGAAATATAATATTCTTTTCCTAGTCTGTAAGTGAATTCAGGAAAATATCAGTACAGTGTCCCATCTATGGTCACCAAGTATGAAAAAGGGAGATTTGTTTTGAATTGTGAGGACCCAGAACAGAAATGTTTCATAGCAACAAGAAACGGAAAAACCAAAAGTGAGAGGGCCAGGAACACTGGCGATGGAGTAGCATATTCCCAAGTGCAGGGATGGTGGTAGAGAGGCATCTGAAACCACACATGTGAACTTAGATGACTTTGTGGAAAAAAGGACTCCTGCAGGAACTATGAATGGATCTGGGGACGAAAAGCATTGAGGTATACCACGGAGTGAAGCAGAAAACGGTGCTGACACATAAAGCACAAGGAGAATTCTTAGTGGAATAGGAGTGTAATTAATTCTTTACATCTTAACTCGGAATCTAAGACCTTGATTTTACTTTTAAAAAATCATGTATTTATACTATAAACTTTAATCATGAATCCTTTTAATTTCTGGTAATGTATGCTTAATCTCTTTGAAATGACCTTACAGAATTTTGGAAAGGCTTTATACATAACCAGTAAAGCAAAACTAAGGTAACAGATTCTTCTAAAAATAAAATTATAAGAATGCCCTAGAAACAGTTTTAGAACTAGTCTCAAAGAAAAAATAAATTATACTAAGTCACCTTGTGACTGGATGTTAGAATAAAGTTTGTACTTTGCTAGTTCTTCCAGTGGTGGACTGAATACAAACCTAAGGCTCCTGGAAGCTTTTTCTTCTTTAGTTCCCTCTCTCACTCTCCTTACTTTACAATAATCACACAGTTAACAAGAGTAAGATTGGTGACATAAGCCTGCTCTTTACTGTAAGTCTAGATATTAATGCTTAGTGTAGATTTGTTTTACACTAAGCATTAATATTGTTTCCAAGCTGCAGTGTTTCCCATCAAATTCACATGGATTTGTAGGCAGTGCATATCAATTCTAATCAGCTTTAATCAACTTTGTGTAAGAGATCAGATAGGCTAATAAGTTATAAGGGATGAACCTCAGTTTTGCATCTTAAATAACTAAGCCACTAATTGAGTTTCATTTGTGGCCTACTGTGTTGCACCCTTTCTTGTACCCTATACATTTTTTTTAAATTTTATTTAAGGTATACAAGTTTCATGTATTTCATGTATATAAGTATAAAAACATAGTGATACTTCTCACCCTAACCTCCCTGCTGCCCACACTCCCACCCTTCTTCCTCCTCCATCTTCCACTCTTAATTTTTACAAAGATGTGTGTTCACAAAGATGTGTTTTCTTAATGATCATAAATTTAACCCTACATGAAGTAAATCATTCAATGAGTAGATGAAGAGAAAATAAAACAAAACAAACAACAAACAAAAAATACACTCTTCCTCAACAAAAGAGAAAGGACTATAAAGAGTCATCTAATATCCAAATGTACATTTCATCCCAATACATTACATTTTAAGTAGTCTATTATCCCAGATCAGGGAAAAGATGAAATCTGTCTTTTTTGGAACTGCCTTATTTCACTAAGTATGATGGCTTCCAGTTGCATCCATTTTGTTGCAAAAGAGAGGATATTATACATATATATATATATATATACCCTCTCATATATATATGATATATATAATATTATGTATAGAATAATTCCTTAATCTAGTCATCAGTTCATGGACATCTGGGTTGATGCCATATCTTAGCAGTTGTGAACTGAGTTGCATTGAACATGGAGGTACAGATAACTCTTCTGTATGCTGCTTTCTTTTGGTTTGGGTACTTTTCCAGGAGTAGGATGGCTGTATCATACAGTAGGTCTATATTCAGATTTCTAAGGTGTCTCCATATTGTCTTCCACCTTGGCTGACCCAGCTTGCGTTTCCAAAAACAATGGATTAAGATACCTTTTTCCACACATCCTGGCCAGCATTTTTTGTTTCTTGATTTCTGTATGATAGTCATTTTTACTGGAGTGAAGTAGAACATTATTGTGGCTTTGATTTGCATTTCACTGATGGCTAGTGATCCTGAGCATTTTTCAAAGTGTCTGTTGGCCATTTGAGAGAGAGAATCTTCTAACCTCTAATTCCCTCCCCAAATGACTGCAACAGCCAAATCTGGGACAGGCCAAACACAGAAGCCAGCAACTCTTCTTGGTCTCCGGCATGGGTGATAGGAGCCCAAGCACTTGAGCCATCATTGGCTGCCTGCTGAGATGCATTAATAGAAAGCTGATTGTAAGTGGAAGATGCACGACTTGATTCTGCATTCCAATAATGTATATAGGTATCCTAAGTGATAGCTTAATCTATTGCTCTCTACAGTAATAAATTCCATTAAAGTGATTTTATTTTTTTTTACAGACAAGCCAAATACATTCTGCTTCTTTATATTGGAGATAAAGAATATTTCAAAGCATATACATTTTACATACATGCCTCATAGTACATTTGAGAAATGATCCAGATATTTAGTGAATACCTCATATTTCATTTAATACTATAAGACCTTAATATTTCAGATTGTGATAAGATATTGAAACAATGAACAGTCCATTTATTAATGTTTATAATAATACAATGTTCATTTTTTATTGACCATAGCATTTATATTATGCTTTAGTTTCATAAATTTTATTTTTTCTGATATTTTTAAGTTAATATAATATTGACACAAAGAGAACAGATTCAATGTAGTACATAAATACAATTCTAAGAATATAATGATCTTCCCTTCCTCGCTCCCACCCTTACCTCCCTCTGCTCCATCTTGCCCTTTTTTTTTCTCTCTCTTTCTCTTTCCTTCTTTCCTTCCTTCCTTCCTTCCTTCCTTCCTTCCTTCCTTCCTTCCTTTCTTTCTCTCTTTCTCTTTATTCTTTCTCTTTTTCATTGTTCTTTCTTCTCTCTCTCTCTCTCTCTCTCCTTTCTTTTTTAGTTTTTACATAACATCTTTAATTAACATCACAGTCAAGGGCTTATGGAGAGTTTTAAATACTGTTTCCCAATCAGAATTTCTGTCACTCCATCATTAATTTGTTTTATTTGAGCAGCAGCCTTAAGCTTTCATTCACCTTTTATTTTTTTAATACAAGACTTCTATATTATCCTTTTTTCTCCAATTTTGTGATTTTTCCCTTATATTTGAGTAAATAGAAACAATGTTTCACACTCTTGTTATAGATTAGTGTAATAAATAAAATGATTACTTTGACAGTTTTTTTAACTTTTATTTAGCAAATATAAATTTCCAAAGTATAGCTTATGGATTATAATGGCTTTTCATCCCCCCATAACTTTCCTCCTGCCCACAATCCTCCCAATTCCTGCTTCTTTTCCCATTCAATTCACATCAAGATTCATTTTCTTTCTTTTTTTTTTTTTTTCTTTTCTTTTTTTTGACAGGCAGAGTGGACAGTGAGAGAGAGAGACAGAGAGAAAGGTCTTCCTTTGCCATTGGTTCACCCTCCAATGGCCGCCACAGCTGGCACATCGCACTGATCTGGAGCCAGGAGCCAGGAGCTTCTCCTGGTCTCCCATGTGGCTACAGGGCCCAAGGACTTGGGTCATCCTCCACTGCACTCCTGGGCCAGAGCAGAGAGCTGGCCTGGAAGAGGGGCAACCGGGACAGCATCTGGCGCCCCAACTGGGACTAGAACCCAGTGTGCCAGCACCACAGGTGGAGGATTAGCCTATTGAGCCACAGCGCTGAAAAGATTCATTTTCAATTCTCTTTATATACAGAAGGACAATTTAGTATCTATTAAGTAAAGATTTCAACAGTTTGCACCCACACAGAACATAAAGTGTAAAATACTGATTGAGTACAAGTTATAGCATTAATTCACATTGAACAACACATTAAGGACAGAGATCCTACATGAGGAGTAAGTGCACACTGACTCCTGTGGTTGACTTAACAAATTGACACTCTTGTTTATGGCGTCAGTAATCTCCCTAGGCTCTTGTCATGAGTTGCCAGGGCTATGGAAACCTTTTGAGTTCGCTGACTTCGATTTTATTTAGACAAAGTCATAGTCAAAGTGGAGGTACACTCCTCATTTCAGAGAAAGGTACCTCCTTCTTTGATGGCCCATTCTTTCTACTGGGATCTCACTTGCAGAGATCTTTCATTTAGGTTTTGTTTTGTTTTGTTTTGTTTTCCAGAGTTTCTTGGCTTTCCATGCCTAAAATACTCTCACGGGCTCTTCAGCCAGATCTGAATGCCTTAAATGCTGATTCTGAGGCCAGAGTGCTGTTTAGGACATCTGCCATTCTATGAGTCTGCTGTGTATCCCGCTTCCCATGATGGATCCTTCTCTCCCTTTTGAATTCTATCAGTTAGTATTAGCATACACTAGTCTTGTTTGTGTGATCCCTTTGACTCTTAGACCTATCAGAGTCATCAATTGTGAACTGAAATTGATCACTTGGACTAGTGAGATGGCATTGGTACATGCCACCTTGATGGGATTGAATTGGAATCTCCAGGCATATTTCTAACTCTACCATTTGGGGCAAGTCAGCTTGAGCATGTCCCAAATTGTACATCTCCTCCCTATCTTATTCCCACTCTTATATTTAACAGGGATCACTTTTCAGTTAAAGTTTAAACACCTAAGAATAATTGTGTGTTAATTACAGAGTTCCATGAATAGTATTAAGCAGAACAAAAAAATACTAAAAGGGATAAAGTATTAAGTTGTACATCAACATTAGGACAAGGGCCGTTCAAGTCACTCTTTCTCATAGTGTCCATTTCACTTCAACAGGTTTGCTTTTTGGTGCTCAGTTAGTTGTCACCGATCAGGGAGAACATATATTTGTTCCTTTGGGACTGGCTTATTTCACTCAGCATGATGTATTCCAGATTCATCTATTTTGTTGCAAATGACCGGATTTCATTTTTTCAGTGCTGTATAGTATTCTATAGAGTACATGTCCCATAATTTCTTTATCCAGTCTAGTGTTGATGGGCATTTAGGTTGATTCCAGGTGTTAGTTATTGTGAATTGAGCTGTAATAAACATTAAGGTGCAGACAGGTTTTTGTTTGCCCATTTAATTTCCTTTGGGTAAGGAGTGGGGTGGCTGGGTTGAATGGTAGAGTTATATTCAGGTTTCTGAGGAATCTCCAGACTGACTTCCATAGTGGCTTTACCAGTTTTCATTCCCACCAACAGTGGGTTAATGTCCCTATTTCCCCATATCCTCAATAGTATCTGTTGTTGGTAGATTTCTGTATGTGAGCCATTCTGATCGGGTGAGGTGAAACCTCACTGTGGTTTTGATTTGCAATTCCCTGATTGCTAGTGAACCTGAACATTTTTTCCTGTGTTTCTTGGCCATTTGGATTTCCTCTTTTGAAAAATGTCTATTGAGGTCCTTGGCCCATCTCTTAAGTGGTTTGTTTGTTTTGATGTTGTGGAGTTTCTTGATCTCTTTGTAGATTCTAGTTATTAATCCTTTATCTGTTGCATAGTTTGCAAATATTTTTCCCATTCTATTGGTTGCCTCTTCACTTCCCTGACTGTTTCTTTTGAAGTACAGAAACTTCGCAATTTGATGCAATCCCAATTGTTGATTTTGGCTTTGACTGCTTGTGCTTCCGGGGTCTTTTCCAAGAAGTCATTGCCAGTACCTATATCTTGCAGGGTTTCTCTAATGCTCTCTAATAATTTGATGGTGTCGGGTCATAGATTTAGATTTTTAATCCATGTTAGTGGATTTTTGTGCAAGGTGAAAGGTAGGGGTCTTTCTTCATGCTTCTGCATGTGAAATCCTTTTTTCCCATCACCATTAATTGAATATACTGTCCTTGCTCCTGGGATAGGTGTTGCATCCTTGATCAAATTTAAGTTGGCTGTAGATGTTTGGATTGATTTCTGGTGTTTCTATTCTGTTCCATTGGTCTATCCATCTGTTTCTGTCCAGTACCACGCTGTTTTGATTACAACTGCCCTGTAGTATGTCCTGAAATCTGGTATTGTGATGCCTCCGGCTTTGTTTTTGTTGTACAAAATTGCTTTAGCTCTTGGAGGTCTCCTGTGTCTCCATATGAATTTCAGCATAATTTCTTCTAGATCTGAGAAGAATGCCATTGGCATTTTGGTTGGTATCGCATTGAATCTATAAATTGCTTTTGGGAGAATGGACATTTTGATAATATTGATTCTTCCGATCCATGAGCATGGAAGATTTCTCCATTTTTTGATATCCTCTTCTACTTCTTTCTTTAAGGCTTTGCAATTTTCATCGTAAAGATCTTTAATGTCCTTGGTTAAGTTTATTCCAAGGCATTTGATTGTTTTTGTAGCTATTATGAATGGGATTGATCTTAGAAGCTCTTTCTCAGCTGTGGCATTGCCTGTGTATACAAAGGCTGTTGATTTTTGTGCATTGATTTTATATCCTGCTACTTTGCCAAACTCTACTAAGAGACTACTGGAACTTCTATGATTTCCAGTAGTCTCTTAGTAGAGTTCTTTGGATTCCCTAAATAAAGAATCATGTCATCTGCAAAGATGGATAGTTTGTGTTCTTCCTTCCCGATTTGTATTCCTTTAATTTATTTTTCTTGCCTAATAGCTCTGGCTAAAACTTCCAGAACTATATTGAATAGCAATGGTGAGAGTGGGCATCCCTGTCTGGTACCAGATCTCAGTGGAAATGCTTCCAACTTTTCCTCATAATATGATGCTGGCCATGGGTTTTTCATAAAGTGCTTTGATTGTATTGAGGAATGTTCCTTCTATACCCAATTTCCTTAGAGTTTTTATCATGAAAGGGTGTTGTATTTTATCAAATGCTTTCTCTGCGTCTATTGAGAGAATCATATGTTTTTTCTTCTGCAGTCTGTTAATGTGGTGTATCACATTGATTGATTTGTGAACATTGAACCATCCCTGCATACCAGGGATAAATCCCACTTGATCTGGGTGGATGATCTTTCTGATGTGTTATTGAATTCTATTGGCCAGAATTTTATTGAGGATTTTTGTGTCTATTTTCATCAGGGATATTGGTTTGTAATTTTCTTACAATGCTGCATCTTTTTCTGGCTTACGAATTAAGGTGATGCTGGCTTCATAGAAAGAGTTTGGGAGGATTCCCTCTTTTTTGATTGTTTTGAATAGTTTGAGAAGAATTGGAGTTGGTTCTTCTTTAAATGTCTGGTAGAATTCAGTGGTGAATCCATCTGGTCCTGGGCTTTTCTTTGTTGGGAGGGCCTTTATTACTGTTTCAATTTCTGTGTCAGTTATGGGTCTGTTCAGGTTTTCTATGTCTTCCTGGTTCAATTTAGGTAGGTTGCATGTGTCCAGGAATCTGTCCATTTCTGATAGATTTCCCTGTTTGCTGGCATACAAGTCCTTGTAGTAATTTCTGATGATTGTGTTTATTTCTGTGGTGTCTGTTGTTACATTCCCTTTTTCATCTTTGATTTTATTGCTTTGGGTCTTTTTCTTCTTCTTTTAGTTAATTGGGCTAATAGTGTGTCAATTTTGTTTATTTTATCAAAGAAAAAAAAGCCCAGCTCTTCATTTGGCTGATCTTTTGTAATTTTTTTTTTTTGATTCAATGCTGTTGATTTCTTCTCTGATTTTAATTATTTCTCTTTTCCTACTAGATTTGGGTCTGGTTTGCTGCAGTTTTTCTAGAATCTTGAGATGACTTGAAAGCTCATCTATTTGGTGCCTTTCCAATTTCTTGATGTAGGCACCTATTGATATAAACTTTCCTCTTAACACTGCTTTGTTGTATCCCATAAGTTTTGACATGTTGCACTGTTATCCTCATTTACTTCCAGAAAGTTTTTATTTCTCTTGATTGCTCCTATGAACCCAATGTTCATTCAGCAGCATGTTGTTCAATCTCCATGTGTTTGCCTATGCTCTAGGGATTCCTGAATTTCTAATTTCCAACTTCATTCCAGTGTGGTCTGAGAAGTTGCATCGTATGATTCTAATTCTTTTGAAATTGCCTAGACTTGCTTTATGGCCTAGTATGTGGTCAATCCTAGAGTAGGTTCCATGTACTGCTGAGAAGAGTGTACATTCTTTAAGTGTAGGATAAAATGTTCTATAGATATCTGTTAGATCCATTTGGACTATAGTATCGTTTGCATCTACTGTTTCCTTGTTGATCTTCTGTCTGGTTGATCTGTCTATTTCTGAGACTGGAGTATTGAAGTCCCCCAGTACTATTGTATTGGAGCCTAAGTCTCCCTTTAAGTCCCTTAAAAAATCTTTTAAATAAACCTGTGCCCTGTAATTAGGTGCATATACATTGATAATCATTATATCTTCCTGTTGAATGGATCCCTTAATCATTATACAGTGCCCCTCTTTGTCTCTCTTAACAGTTTTTGTGTTAAAGTTTATGTTGTCCGATATTAAGATGGCTACGCCTGCTCTTTTTTTTCATTTCTGTTGGCATGGAATATCTTTTTCCAGCCTTTCATTTTCAGTCTGCATGCATCTTTGTTGGAAAGATGTGTTTCTTGTAAGCACCAAATAGATGGGTTTTGTTCTTTAATCCATTCAGCCAGTCTGTATCTTTTTACTGGAGAGTGTTTTTAAGTGGAGTTTGTATCACTGGAACTAAGATTCTGATCTTGCCGAATGAGAATCAAATCGACACAGAACTAGTAACCATATTAGTTATCTATTATTAATAAAGAGACTTACCCCTATATGTTAATTATTACTTTCCTTTGAATTTTTTATTCATCTGTTAAAGTTTAAATGTTAGCTAGGCTTAACTATATCAGAGATTACAAAGTTTGAGGTGAATAATTTGACAAAATCAGATAGCTTTGCAATCTGACACATAAATGAATACTATTTTCCTAAAAATAAGAGCGATATGATTTTTATTTAATGACATAATCATACAAGTTTTATCTATCGAAAATATATTTAATTTTTTTTTCTTTGAATCCTTTTTGCCACAACATTTTTTTTAACCTGGAAATTTTATCTAAGCTATACACATGATTTAGTGAAATTTTGTGATAGCTTTAAAGATATTAACTTGGGCTGATACTTAATGTAACTCAATAAATAACTTAGCACAACAAATTTCCATTTGTTAAATCCTTAATAATAGAACACTATTTCTTTTACTGAAAAAAGAGATCACATTGTTAAAAGATCGTGAATACATTGTTGATAGATTACATCATCATTTCTTTAATGTGCTTGATGTACAGTTACAGGATTATTAATTTTATACAAGTGATTAAAAAGAAAATATATGATAATTATTTTATGAAATGCATATGCTAGAAGTGGCAAAATATAATTAAAATGAGAAAGCATATTTAGGGTATTTACTGAATGGAACTCCAATCAGAACTAAGGAATGATAGGGAAGATACATTGAGAATTATTAAAGTGAATTGAGAATTAAAGGGATAAATAGGTGCCAGCACTATGGAATAGTGGGCTGAGCTTTGTCCTGGGGTGCTGCCAGCATTCCATATGGGCTCCGTTTCTGGTCCAGATTGCTCTTCTTCCTATTCAGTTTCCTGCTATAGCCTGAGAAAGCAGGGGAGCATGGACCAAGTGCTTGGGCCTCGGCATGCACATGGGAGACCTGGAAGAAGTTCTCAGCTCCTGGCTTCAGATTGACCCAGCTCCAGCCATTGCAGCCAATTGGAGAGTGAACTAGTGGATGGAAGACCCTTCTCTCTGCCTCTCCCTCTCTCTGTCTGTAACTGTATCTGTCAAATAAGTAAACAAGATCTTTAAAAAATAAAAAAAAATAAATTCAAAAAGGATAAATTGTAGGTTTCCTAGAGACTAAGAAAGGGAGAATAATTCTATGTAGATACACTTATATATACAAATTAATAAAGATAGCATATATTAAGCAATATAATGATTAAGAAACTGCAATTACATACCTTATCATTCATTTCTGTTGCTGTTGTTGTATAAATGCAGATCACTGTACAAGAAGAATTGTTAAGAATTATGGCAAAAGAAAAAGGTCACCGTTCACTTAGTTGCAAATGAATTTAGAATTAATTCTGTAAAATGTGTTAGTCTTCAAGATATTTGAATCATATTTTCATATTATTGCTAGAAAGGTCACTCTATGAGAGTATTATGGATGAAAATGAATGGAGTTATTAACATTGAATCATCAACTTATGAGTGGTTTGTTGTACACATCTAGAAGCTGTTAAGTCACTTTTGGCAAGGGATGGTAATGTATTAAATACACGTGTCAGTACAAAAGGAATTGGAGAGGAAGAGACATACATAAACTATTATCTGAAAAGAAATAAATAGTTACTAATTGGGTGCTTATTATGGGTAAAGTTTCTGTAAAATTTATGATAATTATAAAATATTTACATTAGGTTTTTAGAGAGAAACTAACGTTACCCCTGTTGTACAATGTTCACATAAACTGAGGGAGAAAGATTCATATAATAGTTTATTTTGTTTTTTAAAGTTACAGTGGGAGCTCCCTTTAGAAAATCATGTAAGTCAGAGTAGGAATATAATTCTACCTTTTCCACTTATAAATATTTTCAATCTTTGGGGCCTTTTATATGCATGCAACATAAGTATTATTCTCATTTTATAAATCAAAATATAGTATCTCTTTCAACTATAGGGTTAAAATAAACTACTCCCATACTCAGACCAACAATATAACAATGCTGTAATATTGCATCTCCTGTGTCACAAGGGTAAGGTTTAGCAGACCTCGTTGGGGTTTAGGTCATCCAGGCCGCCTTGCCTGAGACATTTGAGACAAGTAGGCTCAGAACCACATGCTTCTCACTCTCTTTTTGTTGTTAGGAGGTTAGATCTGAGTATGACCTCTTGAAGAGCGTAGAAACACAATCCCCAGTGTATAATCATATTTCATTACTCTGCTTGTGATATATTTGCTATTGCAGTCCCAACATGGGCTGAAGCAGAACGTAAGGTGAGGCACAAAGAATTAAGGCGTCCAAGTAAGGTGCACAGAATTATGCTTTATCTACCAAAGGGCAAAAATATAAGGAGGAGTAGAACCTGCAGAGCCATTAGTGTAACCAACACAGGTAGGACACTCTATGTGTTAAGATGGTGAGCTACAACATCCTGGCCCTACTATGAGGTATGAGGTTTATGATCTTAGATAAATTACTAATAAGTCTAAGCTTGAATCTTCACCTTAGATAGTAAGTCTATTGCCTTGTATTGTTAGTGGATACACATTACATAGGCATAGGCAGAGAGAGAGAGAGAAACTTATATTTGCTGCTTCACTTCCTAAATTGGGGCTGAGAATTCCATCTGGGTATCTTTCACATGGGTGGCCAGAACTTTATTTCCTGCTTCCTGAAATGCACATTACTAGGGAGATGGGCAGGCAGTGGAGGTCAGATTCAAACTCAGGCACTCTGATATGGGATTAGAATATTTCTTTTTTTTTTTTTTTTTTTTTTTTAGTTTTTGACAGGCAGAGTGGACAGTGAGAGAGAGACAGAGAGAAAGGTCTTCCTTTTTGCTGTTGGTTCACCCTCCAGTGGCCACCACGGCTGGCGCGCTGCAGCCGGCACACCGCGCTGATCCGATGGCAGGAGCCAGGTGTTTATCCTGGTCTCCCATGGGGTGCAGGGCCCAAGCACTTGGGCCATCCTCCACTGCACTCCCGGGCCACAGCAGAGAGCTGGCCTGGAAGAGGGGCAACCAGGACAGAATCCGGTGCCCCGACTGGGACTAGAACCCAGTGTGCCGGTGCCGCAAGGCGGAGGATTAGCCTATTGAGCTGCGGCGCCGGCCGGGATTAGAATATTTCAGGCAGTGATGCAACCTGCTGTGCCACAACACTGGCCTCCTTTCAGTCATCAGTTTGTCATTATTGTTTATTATTACTGTGACATTTTTAAAGCACTAACAAATTATAACTTTATTATAAAATCCAATCACAAGCCAATAAAATTTAACTTTTTCTTGAGGCTAATTTTATAGTAGTTTCTGTTCTTAGTTTTTAGATTTAACAGTTCCATTTGTTTTGACTTATTAGTGGTGCATTTCTGAGCAAGCCCTATATCTAACAGAAAATATTCAAAATTGTAATTATTACTGATAGTATTATTGTACAGGCATAAAAATTAAGGTATAGCAGAGTTAACTTGAATAATATGTTTTGAAATTAGTGCTTAAATGCAGAAACGCAAATTGCATGACTTTGTATTTCAGGGTTTTTACCTGGAGCCAGAGAAAGGGGAAGGTGTGAAGGAGGCAAGGGGAGGGAGAAAATAATCAGTACAAGGTATATAATATTGATACTTAATAAATTATTATTCTCACAAACTGACATTATACAGACAGCATTATAAAAATTTCAGGCTAGAGAATTAGTTCATATCTACTTTTGAATATAACTTGGATTGAAAGATGAAGCATTTAGTTTGTTTATGATTACAAAAATGTGAAATAACACATTTGCTCTGTTAAGTATGTTTCATAGTCACAAATAAGGGTAATGTACATACATTGATATGAATTATTGAGCAACTTTTATAATTGTGTGTTTTAATTCAAGCTCTCTAATACTGAATGTAAAAGTAAGATACTTGCCAATGTGCATCATAGTAACCAGTTCATCTTAATGACATTATGCTACTTTAATATGAGGGATATTCCTTAAAAGAAAAAAAGTCACCGCATTTAAGATGTTCATGTTTGCACTGGAAATTGACCATTGCATTCAATTCTTTAAAATTTTATTTAAAATTGCTTTAAGGAATGCACACAGCCAGCCAGCACCTTCTACCAGAAAAGCAATTCTGTAAAATCACGTCTGCCAGTCCTTTTTTTTTTTTAAATGTCTAGCACTATTCCATATGTTCAGAAATCATATTTCTGTAAGAAATTTGAAAATTTTTTACTGTGCAGATATGTTCTGATTTTTGAATAAAACTTCTTTGGCTATGGTAAATTCTAAAAAAAAAAAAAAAAAAAAAAAATCTCCACACATAACAGGTGGGTGAATTAGTAGACAGATTTGTCGGGATGTTGGTTTGTGCTGCTTGAGCTATTATCTTTCAGGAATAAAATGTCCTTCCTCAGTGGACACTTCAATTCTAATGTTTTTATCCAAGGTATAAAAGAGGAAGAAATTTATTTTTTTCATTTCTCCTGAAAATATCCTAACATTATGACACACAGAATAAGTAGTGTCACTTTATTTTTGCTTCTCAACCTGAAAGTACTTGATTTTATATAGCAATTGATATATACTCAAATGATAGTTGCTCTGGAGTGCTTAATAAATCTACATACTTACCTTATTTTAAAACTTCATGTGCATTTCTAGCATTACCAAATGCTTCTGTTGCCTATTTTTCTGTAGGTCCATGGAATAATTCCAGATTTTAAAGTATAGCAAAAAGGGTGCTTAAAATAATTTTTATGGTTTAATTATTTTGCAGTTTAATTGCTCTCATTCCATGAGGTAAAAATGTTGGTGTAAGAGGCAGTTATTACCACATGTACTCTCAACCAGTTTTTTTTAGTGTTTCACAGGAAAATATTTCTGAATGATGATTCTAGAAACTAAGCCACTGAATTTCACTTCCTGTTTATGTGTGTGTGAAAGGGAGATAGACAGAAGCAGACAGGGAAAAAAGAGGAAGAGACATTGTAAAATAAGAAGTACCTCTTATGTAGTACTGATGATAAAATTAGACACTTTTCTCAATCAATTAGGACTGGAAACTAACCCTATAAGTTAGGAATCAACATAAACACCATTTGCAAAAAAAAAAAAAAAAGATTGGGGGAACAAATGGTGGAACAAACCACAAACAAACCATACAACATTAAATTACTTGTCCAAGTTCACACAGAGAATGAACATAGAAGTCAGGTCATCTATCACTAGAGGCTGGCTGAGCACATTGCTGTGTGTTTCAAAACTGTGTAGATCTTAAGAGAGAAAAGCTGTCAACACAGAATACTGTACCCTGCCAAACTCTCATTTGTAATTGAAGGTAAAATAAAGAACTTCCATAAGAAATGGAAATTGGAATAATCTGTCACCACTTGTCCATCCTTACAAAAGATTCTTAAGGATGTGCTACATAGAAAACACAGAAAGATAGTCAGCATTATGAAAGAATATGAAGACAGAAAATCTTTAAGTAAAAGCACAAAGGAAATCGAAAGTAAACAATAGCGATACTTATAGGAAAATGGTTGGGCTAGTCTTTAGCTATCAGTAGTAACCTTGAATATAAATGATCTAAACTCTCTAGTCAAAAGATGCAGAATGGGATTAATGGATTAAAAGCAAGATCCAGCTATTTACTGCCTACAAGAAAAATATCTCACCAATAAGGAAACATACAAACTGAAAGGGATCAAAAGAAGTCATTCTAAGGGCAAGCAAAAATGGGCACATGTAGCAATCCTAATATGAGACAAAATAGACATTAACACAAAAACTTTTAAAATAGATGAAAACAGGCATAGGAGTAAGAGATCAATTCAACAGGGAGTTGTGACTATAAAAATGTATATGCACTCAATTACGAGTCATTTGGCTATTTATAAGAAATGTTAAGGAATCTAAAGGGAGAAATAGACCCAATACAATAACGGAGGGCTTCAACACCCCACTTTCATCAATGGAAAGTTCAACTAGACAGAAAAATCAACAAAGAAACAACAAAGCTAATTGACACCATGGGCCAAATAGGCCTAACTGATATCCACAGAATTTTTCACCCATCCATTGCAGAATACACATTATTTTCATCAGTACATGGAACTTTCTCTAGCGTAGATGATATGGGAGGCTGCAAAGAAAGTCTTAGCAAATTCAAAAAAATCTAAATCATACCATGCATCTTTTTTTCACCACAATGGACTAAAGCTGGAAATCAAAAACTCAAGAATCTCTAGAGTATTTGCAAACACATGGAGAGTGAACAACATGCTCCTGAAAACATTGGGTCATAGAAAAATCAAAAAACAAATTAAAAAAAAATTTATAAATGAATGAAGATGACAAACCAACATGTCAAAACTTATGGAATACAGCAAAAGCACTGTTAAGAGGAAAGTTTATAGCAATTGGTGCCTACATGAAGAAATGGGAAAGGTTTCAAATAAATTAGATATCAATGACTAAAGGACCTGGAGAAACAACAGTAAATCAAGCCCCAAATTAGTAGGAGGAAAGAGATAATTAAAATTAGAGAAAAAATAAAGAAAATTGAAAAAAAATATATTCTTGGAATTCTGTCTATGAACTACATGGACTTTTTCTCTTTGTATTAATGTCACATTAAGGTGAGAATTAATAAAAATACAATTATCTTTAATTTAAAAAATATATGGTAGATATAGGAAAACTTAGAGGAAATATATTACAAATATAGGATTTCATTTTTCTGATATAACAAGAAGTCTTTTAAGTATATGGTGCTGCTTAGCTTGGTTTAACGATTAAGCAGTATTGAATCTGATAACTAAAATTATATGATTTTTTCATAAGTTTTCAGGATCTCCATTGAGTTCTCACCATCTGCTCACCTTCAAAGAAGGGACATTGCAGAACTGGGACGGGATGCTCCAGTTACTTTTGTCCCCTTTTATAAGGACATTACATTTTTTCTAAAGTACACCCAGACAATTTCTACTCACTCTAATTTTACTGGTTCTTTGAAAGTTAAGGAAGACAGAGAAAAGGTGACTTTTGGCCTTCTAATTTGTATGATAAGAAAAAGCCAGATGGAGGTGCTGTGAAGCTTTCAGTATGAAAACTTAAAAGGTGTTAAGCAATGTAAAATTACAAAAAAAAGTTCTATTAGATTGAAACAAAAATTGTATTCCAAGTGTTTTCCCACGTAACTTATATAAAACATATATGAAAAATAAATTGAATAAATATTAACTACAATAGTAATTACTAATGTTACTTTTATAGTATTCTATATTTGGTTCATTAGAAATAAAAAATATTTTGCCTACTCAAATAATCAACTTTAATCATAATGCTAATTATTCATCATGCATGTTTAATAGCAAACAGTTAAACGCATAGTGAATTCCATTTGAATAATTTCAAGCTACAATGAAAAGAACACTGGGAAAAGAGTTAGAAAATTTATATGGGATTTCTAGATTTTTCAATCACTAGGTTTATAAACTTATCAAGTCAGTAAAGTTCTTTGCACTTATCAATAAAAATGGAGTGCTAATATCTTTAACTCAGAGAATGCCTGTAGAATTAGGGATAATGTATGTGAAGCTAAGCTGCAATATATACATGGTGATCAAATTTTGATACTGCTATTTGTAGAGAAGAGAAACCCCTTATTTTTTAAAGCTATGGACATTAATTAATATTTTGGAGGACAAAATATTGTTTTATAACAAAATCACATTATTTTGTGTTATGATAATGCATCTCCCCATATTAATGGATAGCAGGCACGTGCCAACATTAGCAATCACAGACATTTAAATAAATACAGAATGAATATATAAATTGATGATAAGGATGTCAGAAATAAAATTCTTAACATAGTTTATAGTCCAGGAACAGCACATCTAGAGTAAAGATTTAGCTTGATCAATATATAAATAAATATTTTGCTTAAGATTTTCAGAATTTTGAGTTTCTCATTGGAATCAAAGTAGACTAATAAATAAACAAAAACATGTTAATGTTGTGAATTTTAAAAAACAATCTCGCTAAGTCTTTAATCTTGTAAAATGACAGTGCATGCTTTAAAATATACCAATATCTGTAGAAGAGGCTTGCTGAGCCTTTCTTAATGGGTTACAGACTCTTTAGTGTCTACAAATTGAAGTAGCACGGCCAGGTCTACAGATGACAAGCTCATAATAAAGCTAGGACACAACCTGTGAAACCTCAGGTGGAAAATACAAGCAAGATTTTCAACTACTGTGTCAGGAAATTTCTTACTCCAATCATTTAATTTCAGTTTGAAAAGTTACCTTATGCTTTATTAAGCTACTTTTAATAATTAAATAACACTTATGACCTTTATATATAGGGTGCAAAATTTATAAAATTGCTAGTAAAAACTTATAACTGAGACACTAAGCAGAAGTCCTGTTTTTTTAGATAGTGTTGTTGTGATCTTCTATAGCAAAAATTATTTTAAATTTGTTAGGAAGGCATTGAGGTGGAAATCTACACATCTCTCAGTAAATCCAAAATAGCTACTTTTCCTCTAACAAGAAAGTGGATCAATATTTTTTTGTGGTGGTACAGGATAAGCAGTTGGCTTGCTTTAGTGGATTGTAACAAGTAAATACTGTCCTTTAAATATTAGAACCACATTCAGATGAGGGGGATTCTCAAAGGAGAGTGCCTGCTGCTGCTACTGGAATGTCTTTTTCTGAAAAGGTAAGGTCACTCTTCTCTTGGCCTTTTTGCTTTGGATTGTAGCCATAGGATAAGCCACTAATCTCAATTGATCCCTTTGGCAAAAGGAGATTTATATAACAAAGAAAGGCAAAGGCTTGGAAATTACCTGAGAGATGTAGGAATACAAATGCATCAACATCACCAGAAGACAAATTTTGCAAAAAGCCTGTATATTCTGGTTCATCTTTGTATAAAATACATACTGACTTCTTATAACTTTTTCTACTTACTAACATGAAATTCTTACACTTCATTCAAATATATATATACACACAAATACACACACACATATATATGTGTGTGTGTGTATTTATCCCAAATGTATGTGAATCCTATTACTTTTTAAAGATTCATTTATTTATTTGAAAGGCATAGTTAAAGAGAAAAAGGGAAAGACACAGAGAGAGAGATGGCTTCCATTTACTAGTTCACCCCCTAAATGGCTGTAATAGCCATGAGCTGAGCCAGACAGAAGCCAGGAGCCTGGAACTCCATCCGGGTCTTCCGCACAGGGGCAGAGGCCCAACTACTTGGGCCATCTCCCTTTGCTTTCCAAGGCATGTTATCAGGGGGGTGGATTGGAAATGGAACAACTGGGGCTTGAACTAGTGCTGGTTTGGGGTGCTGGTGTTTTGGGAGGTGGTTAGCCCACTGTGCCATAACTCTGAGCCCTCCAATTACTCGTGATGTGTTTTGTCTTTAGAAAAGTCACACTAATTCTCACATTCAAGGAAAGAAGATTATATGTTAGTGTGAACACTGGGAGACATTTCAAATGCTTCCCCTGCAGTCATGATTATTAATTATAAGGAATTTTTCCTTTAATATTGGAGGTGATATAGGCCTATGTAATGAACAGAAACCATAGGCTCTTAAAGACACTCTTTCCCCAAAAGGAAAAAGAAGTACTGGATTTTCATTCCTGCCACAGTCTTAGTCATCTAAAATTTACTTGAGAAACTTTGGTTCTTAGATTTATAATAAGAGTGAATTTGTTCTTCTGCTTTTTTGACTGTAGCTCAAAGTGATATTGATAAGCATAAAATGTGTTTGAAGTTTAATTTTATGTTAACAGCACTAAATAAAGTACCTGTATACTTAAATATTAAAATAATATATGTTCTTAAACTTTCAGGGAGGAGGCCGGCACCGTGGCTCACTTGGTTAATGCTCTGCCTGAGGTGCCAGGATCCCTGGGTGCCGTTTGTAGTCCTGAATATTTTAACCAAAGTTTTTGGCCATATCTAATCCGAGTTATGGTAATCACTCAAACAATTAAAAGTAATCAGATAATAGGCCGGCGCCGTGGCTCAACAGGCTAATCCTCCGCCTTGCGGCGCCGGCACACTGGGTTCTAGTCCCGGTCGGGGCACCGATTCTGTCCCGGTTGCCCCTCTTCCAGGCCAGCTCTCTGCTGTGGCCAGGGAGTGCAGTGGAGGATGGCCCAAGTGTTTGGGCTCTGCACCCCATGGGAGACCAGGATAAGCACCTGGCTCCTGCCATCGGAACAGCGCGGTGCGCCGGCCGCAGCGCGCTACCGCGGCGGCCATTAGAGGGTGAACCAACGGCAAAGGAAGACCTTTCTCTCTGTCTCTCTCTCTCTCACTGTCCACTCTGCCTGTCAAAAAAAAAAAAAAAAAAGTAATCAGATAATATTATCTTCTTTGAGGCTCAGTTCTTTGAAGCAATAAAGAATCAGAAAATTCTTGGGGCCGGCACCATGGCTCATTTGGTTAATCCTTCACCTGTGGCGCCGGCATCACATATGGGCACTGGGTTCTAGTCCTGGTTGCTCCTTTTCCAGTCCAGCTCTCTACTGTGGCCCGGGAGGGCAGTGGAGGATGGCCCAAGTGCTTGGGCACTGCACCCACATAGGCAACCAGGAAGAAATACCTGGCTCCTGGCTTTGGATCAGCTCCGGCCGTAGTGGTCATTTGGGGAGTGAACCAATGGAAGGAAGACCTTTCTCTGTCTCTCTCTCACTGTCTATAACTCTACCTGTCAAATAAATTTTAAAAAAATTTTTATAGGGAAAAATGAAACTCCTGGAAAAAATAAGCTTGCAATTAGGTTTTTTAGGTACTTGTACTAAAATTACATAAATTCAAAGAAGCATATATTTTGAAAAAAACAGTATTTTCAATACCCATAAAATAAACGGAAAAGATATGGAAAGTTCATGTAAGAATTCCTTAAAAATTATACTTTTTGCTAATGTTTATTTTTTATTTATTTATTTTTCAGAATTATTTATTAACCTGGAAGCACTACAGAGAAAAAAAGGGAGAGACAAAGAGAGAGAGGGAGAGATGGATCAATCTTCCACCTGCTGGTTCACTCCTCAATGGCCACAATGGTCAGGGCTGGGCCAGGCCAAAGGCAGGAAGCAAGAGCTTCATCTGGGTCTCTTTCGTGGCTGCAGAGGCTGAAGACTTGGGCTATCTTCTACTGCTTTTCCCAAGCCATTAGCAGGGAGCCAGATTGGAAGTGGAGCAGTTGGAATTGGAACCGGCAACCATATGGGATGCTGATGCTGCAGGCAGCAGCTTTGCCCACTATGCCACAATGCCAGCCTTTCTGAATTGCTTAAAACATAAGATCATCAATTATTAGAAAGTGGAGTTCCGGGCAAGATGGCGGAATAGGCAGAAGCACACTTAGTCCGGGGGGAGAGAAAGTTTAATATAAGTGGAGATACTGCAGGGTCAAGGAAGAGTAGGGGATGAAACAGCAGAGGAAACTCTTCCGGAACTAGTGATTCACAGTGGACCTGCGTGGAGAGCGTGGGAGCCCAAGTTCGGGACACCAGCGGCAGATTCAACGCACCAGCGCTGGAACGCGAGGTGAGCCGAACCTCCATAGCCCGAGATACCAGCGAGCAAGCGGAAAGAGGAGGCTAGAGGGAACGAGGCTTGAAACTCCGTGGGGAAAAGTTCACCAGGCTAACTAGAAGAGAGAGAAAAAAAAATTAAAAAAGTGACTGATACGGACACAAGTTTCTCTCTCTCCGCTCACCTCTCAAAGGCGAGCAAGACAGAGCAGGCGCCATTTTGGACATACGTCATAAGCTGGGCGACCTCAGGTCTGCACCAGCCCTGAGCCTAGCAGAAAAACCTGACTCTGGGGGGAGGGTGAAATAACAGGAGATTAGCATCTAACTTGGCAACCCAGTGGGAGATTGCAGGAGAATTGGAGCCCACACTGAGGGCAGCAGAGATTCCCTGTGTGGTCCTTGGGAAAGAGCTTCCGATCTCTGGCTCCTGTGGGTATATCATTTGCCTGCTAACTGCCTCCAATTACGTTCAGCTGTGCGGAATTACTTCCCTTTTGAATCAAAAAAGAGAGAGATTTACCACACCTAACCTGGGAGTGTCATCTTTGACACACCCTCAGCCCTGAGGAACCAAACACAGCTCTCAGTCCACACTCATCTCAAGCCTCTAAGGCTCCACTGAAAGCAGACAGTCCACTTAATATAGAGCCATAGTGTAACAAGAAAAAACACCACAGTGAAGAAACCAAATATCTCCAACATGCCAAACAACAAACACAAAAACCAAGCTAACAAGAATAAGGAAGACACTATGACACCCCCAAATGAAAAAGACACCCCAATTCAAGATTATGAAGATGAGGAGATTGAAGAAATGCAAGAAGCAGATCTCAAAAAATTGCTAAGAACATTAAGAAGTTCTCAAAAACAAATTCTTGAACTACAGAAATCCTTCATGGACAAGATAGAAAATCTCTCTCGTGAAAATGAAATATTAAGGAGGAATCAAAACGAATTGAAACAACTAGTGGAACAAGAAATGGTGATAGTGATGAGAAATCATAATGAAATGAAGAATTCAATAGATCAAATGACAAACACATTAGAGAGTCTTAAAAACAGAATGGACGAAGCAGAAGAGAGAATATCAGACTTAGAAGACAGAGAACAGGAAAGGAAACAATCAAATCAAAGAAAAGAAGAAGAAATCAGAAATCTAAAAAATACTGTCAGGAATCTACAGGATACTCTTAAAAAACCCAACATTCGGGTGCTAGGAATACCTGAAGGCATGGAGAGAGAGAAAGGATTAGAAGGCCTTTTTAGTGAGATACTAGCAGAAAATTTCCCAGGTTTGGAGAAAGACAGAGACATCCTAATACAGGAAGCTCATAGAACCCCTAATAAACATGACCAAAAGAGATTCTCACCACGACACGTCGTAATCAAACTCACCACAGTGAAACACAAAGAAAAGATCCTAAAATGTGCAAGAGAGAAACGCCAGATTACTCTCAGAGGATCTCCAATTAGACTCACAGCTGACTTCTCTTCAGAAACCCTGCAAGCTAGGAGAGAATGGCGAGACATAGCCCAGGTGCTAAGAGAGAAAAACTGCCAGCCCAGAATATTATATCCTGCAAAGCTCTCATTTATGAATGAAGGTGAAATAAAGACCTTTCAAAGCAAACAGAAACTGAAAGAATTTGTCGCCACTCGTCCAGCCCTGCAAAAGATGCTTAAAGATGTGTTACATACAGAAACACAGAAACACGGTCACCAATATGAAAGAAGGTAAAGGTAGGAAACCTCACACCAAAAGATCACAGGAATCTCAATCCATATATTAGAAAGTATCTTTGGCTAATGGCAGGGCAAAGTTACTCCTTCTCAATAGTCACATTGAATGTTAATGGCTTGAACTGTCCAGTTAAAAGACACCGATTGGCTGATTGGGTTAAGGAACAAAACCCATCCTTTTGCTGCTTACAAGAAACCCATCTATCCAGCAATGATCCATACAGGCTGAGAGTGAAAGGCTGGAAAAAGATATACCACGCCAACAGAAATGAAAAGAGAGCGGGCGTAGCCATCTTAATATCGGACAACATAAACTTTACCACAAAAACTGTTAGGAGAGACAAAGAGGGGCACTATTTAATGATTAAGGGATCCATTCAACAGGAAGATATAACGATTATCAACGTATATGCACCTAATTACAGGGCACCAGCTTATTTAAAAGACTTGTTAAGGGACTTAAAGGGAGACTTAGACCCCAATACAATAGTACTGGGGGACTTCAATACTCCACTCTCAGAGATAGACAGATCAACAGGACAGAAGATCAACAAGGAGACAGTAGATTTAAACGACACTATAGCCCAAATGGATCTAACAGATATCTACAGAACATTTCATCCTACATCTAAGGACTTTACATTCTTCTCAGCAGTACATGGAACCCTCTCTAGGATTGACCACATACTAGGCCATAAAGCAAGTCTCAGCAAATTCAAAAGAATTAGAATCATACCATGCAGCTTCTCAGACCACAAAGGAATGAAATTGGAAATTGGCAACTCAGGAATCCCTAGAGCATGTGCAAACACATGGAGATTGAACAACATGCTCCTGAATGAACAATGGGTCATAGAAGAAATTAAAAGAGAAATCAAAAATTTTCTGGAAGTAAATGAGGATAACAGCACAACATACCAAAACCTATGGGATACAACAAAAGCAGTGTTAAGAGGAAAGTTTATATCAATAGGTGCCTACATCAAGAAATTGGAGAGGCACCAAATAGATGAGCTTTCAAGTCATCTCAAGGATCTAGAAAATCTGCAGCAAACCAAACCCAAACCCAGTAGGAGAAGAGAAATAATTAAAATCAGAGAAGAAATCAACAGGATTGAATCCAAAAAAACATTACAAAAAATCAGCCAAACGAGGAGCTGGTTTTTTGAAAAAATAAACAAAATTGACACCCCATTGGCCCAACTAACTAAAAAAAGAAGAGAAAAGACCCAAATCAATAGGATCAGAGATGAAATGGGAAACGTAACAACAGACGCCACAGAAATAAAAAGAATCATCAGAAATTACTACAAGGACTTGTATGCCAGCAAACAGGGAAATCTATCAGAAATGGACAGATTCTTGGACACATACAACCTCCCTAAATTGAGCCAGGAAGACATAGAAAACCTAAACAGACCAATAACTGACACAGAAATTGAAACAGTAATAAAGGCCCTCCCAACAAAGAAAAGCCCAGGGCCAGATGGATTCACTGCTGAGTTCTACCAGACATTTAGAGAAGAACTAACTCCAATTCTTCTCAAACTATTCAGAGCAATCGAAAAAGAGGGAATCCTCCCAAATTCTTTCTATGAAGCCACCATCACCTTAATTCCTAAGCCAGAAAGAGATGCAACATTGAAAGAGAATTACAGACCAATATCCCTGATGAACATAGATGCAAAAATCCTCAATAAAATTCTGGCCAATAGATTGCAACAACACATCAGAAAGATCATCCACCCAGACCAAGTGGGATTCATCCCCGGTATGCAGGGATGGTTCAACATTCGCAAAACAATCAACGTAATACACTACATTAACAGACTGCAGAAGAAAAACCATATGATTCTCTCAATAGACGCAGAGAAAGCATTTGATAAAATACAACACCCTTTCATGATGAAAACTCTAAGCAAACTGGGTATGGAAGGAACATTCCTTAATACAATCAAAGCAATATATGAAAAACCCACGGCCAACATCCTATTGAATGGGGAAAAGTTGGAAGCATTTCCACTGAAATCTGGTACCAGACAGGGATGCCCTCTCTCACCACTGCTATTCGATATAGTTCTGGAAGTTTTGGCCAGAGCTATTAGGCAAGAAAAAGAAATTAAAGGGATACAAATTGGGAAGGACGAACTCAAACTATCCCTCTTTGCAGATGATATGATTCTTTATTTAGGGGACCCAAAGAACTCTACTAAGAGACTGCTGGAACTCATCGAAGAGTTTGGCAAAGTAGCAGGATATAAAATCAATGCACAAAAATCAACAGCCTTTGTATACACAGGCAATGCCACGGCTGAGGAAGAACTTCTAAAATCAATCCCATTCACAATAGCTACAAAAACAATCAAATACCTTGGAATAAACTTAACCAAAGACGTTAAAGATCTCTACAATGAAAACTACAAAACCTTACAGAAAGAAATAGAAGAGGATACCAAAAAATGGAGAAATCTTCCATGCTCATGGATTGGAAGAATCAATATCATCAAAATGTCTATTCTCCCAAAAGCAATTTAAACATTCAATGCAATACCCATCAAGATCCCGAAGACCTTCTTCTCAGATCTGGAAAAAATGATGCTGAAATTCATATGGAGACACAGAAGACCTCGAATAGCCAAAGCAATCCTGTACAACAAAAACAAAGCCGGAGGCATCACAATACCTGATTTTAGGACATACTACAGGGCAGTTGTTATCAAAACAGCATGGTACTGGTACAGAAACAGATGGATAGACCAATGGAACAGAATAGAAACACCAGAAATCAATCCAAACATCTACAGCCAACTTATATTTGACCAAAGATCCAAATCTAATCCCTGGAATAAGGACAGTCTATTCAATAAATGGTGCTGGGAAAATTGGATTTCCACGTGCAGAAGCTTGAAGCAAGACCCATACCTATCACCTTACACAAAAATTCACTCAACATGGATTAAAGACTTAAATCTACGACCCGAAACCATCAAATTATTAGAGAGCACTGGAGAAACCCTGCAAGATATAGGCACAGGCAAAGACTTCCTGGAAAATACTCCAAGAGCACAGGCAGTCAAAACCAAAATTAACATTTGGGATTGCATCAAATTGAGAAGTTTCTGTACTTCAAAAGAAACAGTCAGGAAAGTGAAGAGGCAACCAACAGAATGGGAAAAAATATTCGCAAACTATACTACAGATAAAGGATTGATAACCAGAATCTACAAAGAAATCAAGAAAATCCACAACAACAAAACAAACAACCCACTTAAGAGATGGGCCAAGGACCTCAATAGACATTTTTCGAAAGAGGAAATCCAAATGGCCAACAGACACATGAAAAAATGTTCAAAATCACTGGCAATCAGAGAAATGCAAATCAAAACCACAATGAGGTTTCATCTCACCCCGGTGAGAATGGCTCACATTCAGAAATCGACCAACAACAGATGCTGGAGAGGATGTGGGGAAAAAGGGACACTAACCCACTGTTGGTGGGAATGCAAACTGGTTAAGCCACTATGGAAGTCTGTCTGGAGATTCCTCAGAAACCTGAACATAACCCTACCATACAACGCAGCCATCCCACTCCTTGGAATTTACCCAAAGGAAATTAATTTGGCAAATAAAAAAGCCATCTGCACATTAATGTTTATTGCAGCTCAATTCACAATAGCTAAGACCTGGAACCAACCCAAATGCCCATCAACAGTAGACTGGATAAAGAAATTATGGGACATGTACTCCATAGAATACTATACAGCAGTAAGAAACAACGAAACCCAGTCATTTGCAACAAGATGGAGCAATCTGGAAAACATCATGCTGAGTGAATTAAGCCAGTCCCAAAGAGAAAAATATCATTTGTTTTCCCTGATCAGTGACAACTGAGCGCCAAAGGGGAAACCTGTTAAGTGAAATGGACACTATAAGCAACAATGAACTGATCAGCTCCTGTCCTGACTTTAGATGTACAATGTAATACTTTATCCTTTTTAGTATTTGTTGTTGTTGTTGTTGTTCTAGTACTATTGGTTGAACTCAGTAATTAACACACAATTATTCTTAGGTGTTTAAATTTTAACTGAAAAGTGATCCCTGTTAAATCTAAGAGTGGAAAAAGAGAGGGAGGAGATGAACAATTTGGAACATGCTCAATCGGACTGGCCGCAAATGGTGGAGTTAGAAATGTGCCAGGGGATTCCAACACAATCCCATCAAGATGGCATGTACCAATGCCATCGCACTAGTCCAAGTGATCAATTTCAGCTCACAATTGATAGTTCTGATAGGTCTAAGAGTCAAAGAGATCACACAAACAAGACAAGTATCTGCTAATACTAACTGATAGAATCAAAAAGGGAGAGAAAGATCCAACATGGGAAGTGGTATACACAGCAGACTCATAGGATGACAGATGTCCTAAACAACACTCTGGCCTCAGAATCAGCCCTCAAGGCATTCAGATCTGGCTGAAGAGCCCATGAGAGTATAGCAGGCATGGAAAGCCAAGATATCATGGAAAAAAAAAAAAGACCTAAATGAATGATCTCTGTGAGTGAGATCCCAGTGGAAAGAACGGGGCCATCAAAGAAGGAGGTACCCTTCTCCGAAGGGAGGAGAGAACTTCCACTTTGACTATGACCCTATCGGAATAAGACCAAAGTCAGCGAATTCTAAAGGCTTCCATAGCCCTGGCAACTCATGACTAGAGCCTAGGGAGATTACTGACGCCATGAACAGGAGTGTCAAATTGTTAAATCAGCAACAGGAGTCACTGTGTACTTACACCCCATGTGGGATCTGTCTCTAATGTGTCGTCTAAAGCGAAGTGATGCTATAACTAGTACTGAAACAGTATTTTTATACTTTGCGTTTCTGTGTGGGCACAAACTGATGAGGTCTTTACTAATTATATACTGAATTGATCTTCTGTATATAAAGAGAATTGGAAATGAAAAAAAAAACAACCTGGTGTTAAAATGGAAATGGCATAGAAAATTAATTAATTCGAAAAAAAAATTATGTAGGATCTCTGTCTTTAATGTGCTGTACATTGCTATTTAATGCTATAATTAGTAATCCAATGGTAGTTTTTTCACTTTGTGTTGCTATATGGGCAAAATGTTGAAATCTTTACCTAATATATACTAAACTGATCTTCTGTATACAAAGAGAATTGAAAATGAATCTTTACATGAATGGAAGGGGAAAGGGAGCGGGAAGGGGGAGGATTGCGGGCGGGAGGGAAGTTATGGGAGGGGGGAAGCCATTGTAACCCATGGGCTATACTTTGGAAATTTATATTCATTAAATAAAAGTTAAAAGAAAAAAAAAATTATTAGAAAGTTATATACTCAAAACTATATGACATACTCACTTTAATAAAACAATGTGATTCTAATGATTTTATTCATTCTAAATATAGAGCTCTAGTTAGGAATACAATATTAAAAGAAGCCATCCATTAGAATAGCCATGTGGTAGTTTTTCTAAGGTAGACAATGCCCATGAGGAAAATTATATTCTCATTTTAAAACTTTCTTTCCCTTTGGTCTGAAAGGGAGGTTTTTTTTTTTCTACTTACTGTATACTTCGCTGATGGCGATGTGAATCTAGCTATGAGATTATTAGTTAAGTTCTTATTTTGGCTATGCTATTACAGAAAAATGTTAGCCATCTCTTTTATAAGGTCTAAAGATTAAATTGTGCATCCTACAGATTCCTTCATAATAGAATTAGTTCCCTACCTTGAAGAGAATAGAGAAGTGAAAGAACAAGTTGGGCTTAGAATAGAGAAATGAGGGAGCAAGTCCTAGATCACTTGCTGACAATAGCAATATTACATGAATACTTAGCAAACCGTTTAAACCATTAGATAACAACTTAATAAAACATTTACCGGAAGGTCCAATGCCTTCTATAAATTTTAAGAATCATGTATTTGAAAACATGTCTTAAATATCTAACATGGTGTAGTTTGTTTAACCAGTAAACTTAAGCACAACCATATAAAATGTTTTTAGTTTCTTTCTACCAACAAGTTTAAAACATATGATACACAGATTCAGGTCATACAAATTAAAATGTATCTTTGATTGATTTTAGCAGCTTAAATTTATGGACAATCTTATCTAAAAGCCATTTAAAATAAAACTCTTAATAAAATTTCCCCATGTGGACATACAATATGTACGCACATATAACATAGCATAATAGACCAATATCAAAATCCAAAATATCTGGTTGAAATAAGATTCCTTAAAATCATGACATAACATAGACCAAATCTGATCATTGTTACAAGGTGATTATTCAAGTCTTTGAAAATAAGCACATAGTTAAATAACCCATAGCTCTTCATCTCCTCCCTCTCTTTTTCCAATCTTAGATTTAACAGGGATCACTTTTCAGTTAAAATTTAAACACCTAAGAATAATTGTGTGTTAATTACTGAGTTCAACCAATAGTACTAGAACCACAACAACAACAACAAATACTAAAAAGGATAAAGTATTACATTGTACATCTAAAGTCAGGACAGGAGCTGATCAGTTCATTGTTTCTTATAGTGTCCATTTCACTTAACAGGTTTCCCCTTTGGCGCTCAGTTGTCACTGATCAGGGAAAACAAATGATATTTTTCTCTTTGGGACTGGCTTAATTCACTCAGCATGATGTTTTCCAGATTGCTCCATCTTGTTGCAAATGACTGGGTTTCGTTGTTTCTTACTGCTGTATAGTATTCTATGGAGTACATGTCCCATAATTTCTTTATCCAGTCTACTGTTGATGGGCATTTGGGTTGGTTCCAGGTCTTAGCTATTGTGAATTGAGCTGCAATAAACATTAATGTGCAGATGGCTTTTTTATTTGCCAAATTAATTTCCTTTGGGTAAATTCCAAGGAGTGGGATGGCTGCGTTGTATGGTAGGGTTATGTTCAGGTTTCTGAGGAATCTCCAGACAGACTTCCATAGTGGCTTAACCAGTTTGCATTCCCACCAACAGTGGGTTAGTGTCCCTTTTTCCCCACATCCTCTCCAGCATCTGTTGTTGGTCGATTTCTGAATGTGAGCCATTCTCACCGGGGTGAGATGGAACCTCATTGTGGTTTTGATTTGCATTTCTCTGATTGCTAGTGATCTTGAACATTTTTTCATGTGTCTGTTGGCCATTTGGATTTCCTCTTTCGAAAAATGTCTATTGAGGTCCTTGGCCCATCTCTTAAGTGGGTTGTTTGTTTTGTTGTTTTGGATTTTCTTGATTTCTTTGTAGATTCTGGTTATCAATCCTTTATCTGTAGTATAGTTTGCGAATATTTTTTCCCATTCTGTTGGTTGCCTCTTCACTTTCCTGACTGTTTCTTTTGAAGTACAGAAACTTCTCAATTTGATGCAGTCCCAAATGTTAATTTTGGTTTTGACTGCCTGTGCTGTTGGAGTATTTTCCAGGAAGTCTTTGCCTGTGCCTATATCTTGCAGGGTTTCTCCAATGCTCTCTAATAATTTGATGGTTTCGGGTCGTAGATTTAAGTCTTTAATCCATGTTGAGTGAATTTTTGTGTAAGGTGATAGGTATGGGTCTTGCTTCAAGCTTCTGCACGTGGAAATCCAATTTTCCCAGCACCATTGTCTACCTTAGAAAAACTACTACAGAACATGCCTGTGACTATAGACTTGTAGTTCAGGCCACCAAAGATTAGAGATGGGACACGGGCACTCCCTTGACTTGCATCATCTAGTCTGCTTTAACACAAACCAGGAGGAAAAGAAAGCTAGGCATCAGAAGCAATGGGTGGCAGGCCTATTAATGGCTGATCTGTACAGTGATCTGCCCTCAAGGAGACCCAACAGGCCAGTCCACTGCAGTGGCTTTCAATGTGGTAAGCCTGGGCTTCAGCAGAAGTCAGCTTGTGAAGAGCCCTGGCAGCTCTGCCAAGAGTTGGATCACTGGAAATGGACCTGCCCTGGAATCGAAGGATGCCCAGGTCAGAGCCACAGATCTTATTGGCTCCAAGCTGAAAAGCCCTTCACTCAGCCCAACTTCCAAAGTGACCACTGCAGCTGAGGGGACAGCCAAGTAGGGTCAGCAACATTGCAGGCAGAACTGTAAATTTCTTGTTAGAGATGCCCCCTGCCTTTACCTGGCCAGCTCTCCTCCCAGGCCAGCCAAGTAATGAAAGTCAACAGAGTGCCTTCCCCTAGGAGGTTCACACCTCCCTTAGGATATACCCCATGTGAAGAGATAGATAGGTCTGGGCCTCTTAACTTACATGGCCTAAAGCCCAACAGATTATTATCAAGCCCCTTCTATCAGGTTCTATTTGCCTCTCAATCAGAAAAATTACTTGTAGCTTAGACAGCACCTTTCTTAGCTCCTCTAATAATGACTCTGTCCTTTGTTCTAGACCCTGTCTAGTGCACTTGGGCCTCATTCCTTTGTAATCATAACCTCTACTCTACCACCAATGGCTCTACTCCCAACCTGTGTGTACTGATGGTCCTCTTCCCCACTTAATGCTGTATAATTGTTCAGACCTGGTTAAGGCCACTCTTAGGATCATTGGTTACTATCCTCAACCTGTCTTTTATGACCTTGTCTAAATATGATCAGAGTCAGGGAACTTGGAAGGCTTCCATAGCCTTGGCAACTCATGACGACAGCCTAGGGTGGTTACTGGCGCCATAAACTAGAGTGTCAATTTGTTGGGTCGACAACAGGAGCCACTGTGCGCTTGCTCCTGATGTGGAATCTCTGTCCTTAATGTACTGTACATTTTGATTTAATGCTATAACTAGTACTCAAACAGTATGTTTCACTTTGTGTTTCTATGTGGGTGCAAACTGTTGAAGTATTTATACTAAATTGATCTTCTGTATATAAATAGAATTGAAAATGAATCTTGATGTGAATGGAAAGGGAGAGGGAGCGGGAGAGGGGAGGGTTGCGGGTGGGAGGGAAATTATGGGAAGGGGAAGCCATTGTAATCCATAAGCTGTTTACTGGAAATTTATATTCATTAAATAAAAGTTAAAAAAATAAATTAAAAGAAAAATTAAAAAAAAAAGAATAGCCATGTGGAATAAGAAGTTAGCATAAATTACTTTCAGTATTTCAAATTTAAAGTAACACTTCTGAGATTGTTAGTTTTGGGTTGTAAGTATTAAATTTTAATTTATTCAAAATTTTTGTGATCACTGAAGAAAAATATAAAAATCTATTGTTTTTTAATTATCATTTAAGAAAGAAATTCATGGCCTAATCCTCCGCCTGCGGCACCAGGACCCTGGGTTCTAGTCCGGGTCAGGGCACCGGTTCTGTCCCGGTTGCTCCTCTTCCAGATCAGTTCTCTGCTGTGGCCCGGGAAGGCAGTGGGGGATGGCCCAAGTGCTTGGGCCCTGCACCCGCATGGGAGACCAGGAGGAAGCAACTGGCTCCTGGCTTCAGAATGGCACACTATGCCGGCCGTAGCAGCCATTTGGGGGGCGAACCAATGGAAGGAACACCTTTCTCTCTGTCTCTCTCTCTCTTACTGTCTAACTCTGCCTGTCAAAAAAAAAAAAAAAAAAAAAGAAAAAAGAGACAAGAAAGAAATTGATGGTGGTGGCAGAAGATATGTATCACTAATAAATGTCAATTACAGAAAAACTGAAGGGAAAGCGATGTAAAAGGAAATGCCTTAACTGGAAAGACATATAACACTAGGTGTCTTTCCTAGTAGTAAGGTCATGTAAAGTGGAATATTTTGTTTTTGTTGTCATTGTTGCTAATCTTAGAATTGAGGTTGCAGTACAAGTAATATCATTGAATTTCTTCTGTAATAGCATAGCCAAAATAAGAGCTTAAATAATAATCCCATAGCTAGATTTACTTCGCCATCAGCGAAGTAAACAGTAAGTAGAAAAAACCTCCCTTTCAGACCAAAGGGAAAGAAAGTTTTTAAGTGAGAATATAATTTTCCTCATGGGCATTGTGTACCTTAGAAAAACTACTACAGAACATGCCTGTGACTAGAGACTTGTAGTTCAGGCCACCGAAGATTAGAGATGGGAATTGGGCACTCCCTTGACTTGCATGCTCTGGTCTGCTTTAACACAAACCAGGAGGAAAAGAAAGCTAGGCATCAGAAGCAATGGGTGGCAGGCCTATTAATGGCTGATCTGTACAGTGATCTGCCCTCAAGGAGACCCAACAGGCCAGTCCACTGCAGTGGCTTTCAATGTGGTAAGCCTGGGCTTCAGCAGAAGTCAGCTTGTGAAGAGCCCTGGCAGCTCTGCCAAGAGTTGGATCACTGGAAATGGACCTGCCCTGGAGTCGAAGGATGCCCAGGTCAGAGCCACAGATCTTATTGGCTCTAAGCTGAAAAGCCCTTCACTCAGCCAAACTTCCAAAGTGACCACTGCAGCTGAGGGGACAGCCAAGTAGGGTCAGCAACATTGCAGGCAGAACTGTAAATTCCTTATTAGAGATGCCACCTGCCTTTACCTGGCCAGCTCTCCTCCCAGGCCAGCTAAGTAATGAAAGTCAACAGAGTGCCTTCCCCTAGGAGGTTCACACCTCCCTTAGGATATACCCCATGTGAAGAGATAGATAGGTCTGGGCCTCTTAACTTACAAGACCTAAAGCCCAACAGATTATTATTAAGCCCCGTCTGTCAGGTTTTATTTGCCTCTCAATCAGAAAAATTACTTGTAGCTTAGACAGCACCTTTCTTAGCTCCTCCAATAATGACTCTGTCCTTTGTTCTAGACCCTGTCTAGTGCACTTGGGCCTCATTCCTTTGTAATCATAACCTCTACTCTACCACCAATGGCTCTACTCCCAACCTGTGTGTACTGATGGTCCTCTTCCCCACTTAATGCTGTATAATTGTTCAGACCTGGTTAAGGCCACTCTTAGGATCATTGGTTACTATCCTCAACCTGTCTTTTATGACCTTGTCTAAATATGATCAGAGTCGGCAAACTTGGAAGGCTTCCATAGCCTTGGCAACTCATGATGACAGCCTAGGGTGGTTACTGGCGCCATAAACTAGAGTGTCAATTTGTTGGGTCAACAACAGGAGTCACTGTGCACTTGCTCCTCATGTGGGATCTCTGTCCTTAATGTGCTGTACATTGTGATTTAATGCTATAACTAGTACTCAAACAGTATGTTTCACTTTGTGTTTCTATGTGGGTGCAAACTGTTGAAATCTTTACTTAATGTATACTAAATTGATCTTCTGTATATAAAGAGAATTGAAAATGAAGCTTTATGTGAATGGAAGGGGAGAGGGAGTGGGAGATGGGAGGGTTGCGGGTTGGAGGGAAGTTATGGGAAGAGGAAGCCATTGTAATCCATAAGCTGTACATTGGAAATTTATATTCATTAAATAAAAGTTAAAAAAAAATAAAAGTTCAAACAAAAAAAATTGTATTGAAGTATTGAATAGCCATAGTCAAAGATTCACTTTATCACTCAGGTTCATATTTAAGCCTATGTCTTGATATGTCTTTCATATTCATCTTCATTTTCAAATATCCATATGGATATATTTCATAGAGGTAGTTTATAATGTTATTTTCTTTTACTTTTGAAATATGTAATATATTTTGGAAATATTTTTCATAAAAAAATCTGCATTGTACTTGGAAGTGTGTGCTTGTATCTACTCTGTGTGACTGGAATAGTCCATGAACATCATGACACCTCAATTTTCTGAAGGAACCACTCTTCAGTGTCAGTGGAAAGTGAGTGCTCACAAGCCCAAACTATTTCAGAACTAAAAAGTATTTGTGGGGCTGGCGCTGTGGCGTAATTGGTAAAGCTGCAGCCTGCAATGCCAGCATCCCATATGTGCACCGGTTTGAGTCTCAGCTGCTCCACATCCGATCTAGCTCTCTTCTGTGGCTTAGGAAAGAAGTAGAAGATAGCCCAAGTCCTTGGGCCACTGCATCCATGTGGGAGACCTGGAAGAAGCTCTTGGCTCCTGGCTTCAGATCAGCGCAGCTCCAGCTATTGCGACCATCTGGGGAGTGAACCAGTGGATGGAAGACCACTCTTTCTGTGTCTCTCTGTAACTCTTTCAAACAAATAAATAAATCTTAAAAAAAAAATTCTAAAACCTTCACAAGTACAAAAGGCTCTATTTTACAGTTTATTTGATTGCTTCCTAGCAATCATAGATCTTAGTAGAGCATTTATTGTATTTGTTACATCTGGTTAACTATTCTGCCATTGATATACCAAGCCTGTGTGTTGCCGGCACCGCAGCTCACTAGGCTAATCCTCCCCCTGTGGCGCCAGCACTCTGGGTTCTAGTCCCAGTTGGGGCACCAGATTCTGTCCCGGTTGCTCCTCTTCCAGTCCTGCTCTCTCCTGTGGCTCAGGTGCTTGGGCCCTGCACCTGCATGGGAGACCAGGAGGAAGCACCTGACTCCTGGCTTTGGATCAGCCCAGGGCGCCGGCCATGGCGGCCATTTGGGGGGTGAACCAACAGAAGGAAGACCTTTCTCTCTGTCTCTCTCTCTGTCTAAATCTGCCTGTCAAAAAAACAAAACAAAACAAAACAAACAAAAACAAACAAACAAAAAAGATATCAACATGTCAAAAAGTCTCTTTAGATTATAATGTGAATAAAGTTAAAGCCTAGCACAAAAGCGTGACTGTTTCTTGCTGTCCTAAATCCTTCCTACATATTTCATTTTAATACTTTTTAACATGGTGATAGAATTTGCCACAACGTTTGCATGAGGCATCTGTATTATTTTATTTTCCAACCTTTGTGTGGTAGAGTTCTAATTCTATAAAAGCTTTCCAATATTTTATTTTATCACCATGATCAAGGATCAAATTTATAACTATAGTCAAGTGAACAAATTTTTACTTATGATCAAATGATCAAATTCCTAAGAACTCTCACATTTGACACAAAAATGATAAAGCAACAAAATGACATTAAGATTTTTCTTAGTTATCAAAATAAGGCATAATCCAGTAATTATCAATGTGGAATTGATTATGTTCATAAACTTATGACAGTTCTGATTGTTGAAATTATAAATGAGGATATTAAATGTTCCACCTCGTAACTCCTCAAGAGAACTTGGTTGTGATTTTAAGTTAAGCATTTATAGGCTGTAGAGGACTAGAATCTTTGAACAGAATTTGGCTCCACAACTTACAGCCAGAGTCATAGATGCTTTGTACAGTAAAGTGGAAGTCCAATTATGATGGTCAGAAGACAGACATTGTGGAAAGCCTCTCAATTATCAGGATTATGTCCTGTGGTGGTGAGAGTGGTTCCCCCAGGAGTGTTGATCATAAGATCCTGAGTTGGCTCAACTGTTCTCTCTTCTTCCTATCTCAACATGTGATCATTCATCTATACTTGCTCCACCATCACCACGCTCTGGCTTCAGCAGGCAACTGAACTAATGGGTTCAGATAACCCAATTATGGACTGCAAATCTTCAACCTATGAGCCAAAATGAACTTTCTTCCCATAGAACTAGCTCCTCTCAGGGTTTGGTAATAGTGAAGAACAATATCTAATACAAAGGCAACCAAACAAAAACCTGAGTAGTATAAAATAGAAATAGCATATTTAAAATAGGGCAGGATAGTGATTCTGTTGGAAGAATGGAGACAAAACAATTTTCTTAGGCAGGCAGAATTCATTTGTCTATAATTCATTATATTCCATTATAGGTGGTTATTGGGATTTGAAATATTTTAATTACATCGCTGAGAACTTTATATATTTTTTTATTTTTTTCTTAGTAAAAGAAAAGTTAAAATATTTTACCTTTACTGTCAATTTAGTGCATTCAGTTGTTATGTTGCAAAAGTAAATATTGGGCTGACATGGCATAATGGGTTAAGCCACTGCTTGCAATGCTAGCACCCCATATCAAAGTTCCAGTTCAAATCTTATTTATTTATTTATTTATTTGAGAGGTAGAATTACAGACAGTGAGAGGGAGAGACAGAGAGAAAGGTCTTCCCTTTGTTGGTTCACTCCCCAAATGGCTACGACGGCCAGAGCTGCGCTGATCCGAAGCCAGGAGCCAGGTAATTCTTCCTGTTCTCCCACGCGGGTTCAGGGGCGCAAGCACTTGGGCCATCCTCCACTGCCCTCCCGGGCCACAGCAGAGAGCTGGACTGGAAGAGGAGCAACCAGGACTAGAACCAGCGTCTGTGTGGGATGCTGGCGCTGCAGGCAGAGGGTTAACCAAGTGAGCCACAGCGCCGGCCCCCAAGTCTTTTTCTTTTTTTCAGGATTTATTTATTTATTTGAAAGTTAGAGTTTCACAGAGAGAGGAGGGCAGAGAGAGAAGTCTTCCATCCACTGGTTCACTCTCCAATGGGCCATAACGGCTGGAGCTAAGAAGTCAGGAGCCAGGGATTTCTTTCCGGTCTGCCACAAGGGTGCAGGACCCCAAAGATGTGGGCCATCTTATACTGCTTTCCGAGACAATAGCAGAGAGCTGGATCCAAAAGTGAGCAGCCGGGACGCGAACTGGCACCCATATGGGATGCTGGCGCTGCTTTAGCTGCTACAGCACTGCGTGGACCCAGTTCAAGTCTTAACTGTTCTATTTCTGATTCCGTTTCCTGCTAACAAAACTGGGAATCATCAATGAATGATGATTCAAATACTTGGACCTCTTTCACTCATGAGAGAGACACAGATGGTGTCCTGGTTCCTGGATTCAGTATGACCGAGCCCTAGCCATCATACAGTTGTGGCGTGAACAAGGGGTTGGAAGATCTCTCTCTAACTATCTCTCTCACTCTGACTTTCAAATAAATAAATATATCTTTAAAATTAAATATTATTAAAAATACTGTATCTATCCATAAGCAGAAATAATTTATGCTGGTGTGTTTAGAGAGTACAAAAATGCAAAGTGACAACCAATACCAGACTCTAAATGTAATGACCTTTCTAGTCACTGAACTTCTAGGAGTTGAAGAAAAGAATTTTGGAACATCTGTAAGTATGGCATTTTAAACCAATTAAAGCTCAAAAAGATGGAACCAATTTATAATATAAACTTTTTTCTTTCATGATTCTACAGACATTACCATTCTGCAGTCTTATAATGAAATTTGCCATGCATATCCTTGATGTTTCTACATGAAGAAATATTAGGAATACATTTAGTAGCTTCAGTAATTTAAGTAACGTCATTGTTTCTGGTAGGGGATATTTTTCACAAGTACCATAGAAGCTCCAAAATTCTACTTGATGAGGCATGAGGGTGTAAGGATTCACTTCTTTCATTCTTGAAGGACAGTAGAATTAAATATTTCTTTAACATTGAACTGTGACTAATTTATAGACTTTTCATTTCACTGTTTATTTGCTGGTATTGCACTGCATATGAAGCTTTTTCTACCCATATCAATAGTGTTTATATGAAATAAGACAGGTATTTTTAAAATTTTATTTAATTTAAACCAATCTCATGTGTTTCATATATGCAGATTTAGAAACATAGTGATAATTCCCACCTTACCCTCTCTCCTACCCATTCTCCAACCCTTCTTCCTCCTCCCCTTCCCATTCCTACCCCTAATTTTTACAAAGATCTATTTTCAGTTCACTGAATGATCATGAAATTAACTCTATGCTAAGTAAAAGAGTTCAACAAACAATATAAAGAAGAAACCACTGTTCCTCAACAGATGAGATGAGGACTCTAAACAATCATTGAATATAAAATGGCAATTTCACTCCAATACATTATATTTTAGGTAATCTAGTAATTTAAGAAGGAGTTGCATAGCAACACTCACTCAGTTAAGATAAAATGGACTGAAGTTTCCTGAATTGGCATTCCCTTTATGCAATGGAATTTTCTCTATTATTTCATAGTCTGGATATTCAAAAAAAGTTGCTTATTGTGACTAGTTCCATTTTCTCATAGCCCCTTCCCACCTTCCTCTGGAATTTACAATTATGCAGACTAAAACCAATGATAACAGTACTTTTCTATCCTTTCGATCTATATTGCTAAAACATTTGGCATGGACACTCATTAACTCACCTTAAAAATCTCTCTTTCCATGGTTTCTTATTCTAAGCTTTACAAGCATCCATATTTCTTTTGCTATTCTATTCACATACACATTCCTTCCACTTGCCATATGTTGTTCTCTGCTAAAATTCTGGCAGTATCTATTTGTATTTATTTTTTTGTCTACTAGGTTAGTCATTTTATATGTCTAGATTCAGTCACAGCTAGGAAAATTATAAACCTTTAGTTCCAAGCATGTCTAAGAACCAAGCAAAGCTCCACATTTCCATTTCCTACTCAACATTTCTAAAAGCTACATCTGACTTTGATAGTCCTCATGCCATAAATGCATAAACCTACCAATACATAGATGCCCAAATGAACCCTTTTCCATGAATTTCATACCGGACTTTATGCTATGTTCTTTTTTTTTCATTTTCAATTATCTTTATATACAGAAGATCCATTTAGGATATACTAAATAAAGATTTCAACAGTTTGCACCCACACCGAAACACAAAGTGTAAAGTACTGTTTGACTACTAGTTATACCATTAATTCACATTTTACAACACATTAAGGACAGAAATCCTACATGGGAAGTAAGTGTACAGTGACTCCTGTTATTGATTTAACAATTGACACTCTTGTTTATAGCGTCAGTAATCACCCGAGGCTCTTGTCATGAGTTGCCAAGGCTATAGAAGCATTTTGAGTTCACCAACTCAGATCTTTTTAGACAAGGTCATAGTCAAAGTGGAAGTTCTCTCCTCCCTTCAGAGAAAGGTACCTCCTTCTTTGATGGCCCATTCTTTCTGCTGGGATCACACTCACAGAGATATTTCATTTAGGTGTGTTTTTTTTTTTTTTTTTTTGCCAGAGTGTCTTGGCTTTCCATGCCTACAATACTCTCATGTGCTCTTCATCCAGATCCAAATGCCTTACGGGCTGATTCTGAGTCCAGAGCACTATTTAGGACATCTGCCATTCTATGAGTCTGCTGTGTATCCTGCTTCCCATGTTGGATTGTTCTCTCCTTTTTAATTCTATCAGTTAGTGTTAGCAGACACTTCCCTTGTTTATGTGATCTCTTTGACTCTTAGATCCATCAGTATGATCAATTGTGAACTGAAACTGATCACTTTGCCTAGTGAGATGGCATTGGTACATGTGACCTTGATGGGATTGAATTGGTATCCACTAGCATGTTTCCAACTCTACCATTTGGGGCCAGTCCAATTGAGCATGTCCCAAAGTGTACATCTCCTCCATCTCTTATTCCCACTCTTATATTTAACAGAGATCACTTTTCAGTTAAATTTCATCACCTTAGAATGATTGTGTGTTAATTAAAGAGTTCAACCAATAGTATTAAGTAGAACAAAAAAATACTAAAAGAGATAAAGTATTAAGTTGTTCCTTGACAGTCAGGACAAGGGCTGATCAAGTTGTTGTTTCTCATAGTATCGATTTCACTGCAACAGGTTTCCTTTTTGGTGCTCAGTTAGTTGTCACCGATCAGGGAGAACATATGATATTTGTCCCTTTGGGACTGGCTTAATTCACTCAGCATGATATTTTCCAGATTCCTCCATTGTTTCAAATAACCAGATTTCATTTTTTTACTGCTTTAATAGATTAATAATTCAGCAGTAAAAATTAATTGGAGTGATTTAAGGCACACCATGAACTCTCAAAATAGTTACAATAATAGTATTTTCATCGTAACGACATATTAAAGCAACATGTTAAAAGGAAAGCTTTATTTTAGTAAATTACTTGAAAAATCCCCTATCTTTGTATTCCTAAACTGAATTTAGAGAATCCAAGGTATTTCTATGGATATTAAAGAAACCAACGTGAGCAGTTAATAGGAGCAAGAATCTCCACACTGTGTAATAGTTTAACTCATGTTTTGGATAGTACTTAAATTATTTCAATAAACTTTTTAGTTGTGATCTTTTTTATACTTAAGGAACATTTTCAGAACAGTATAGATTCCTCTTATACTACATGCCTAGTTTTCCCTATTTATACCATTTATATTTATCCTAACTAGTGAAGAGATACTGACACAATGTTATTTAGTAAAGTCCATATGTCCTTAGTTTTTGGTATTATTCTTCCTCTATTCAAGGATTTCATCCATGATACAGTATTATATTTAGTCAGCCTATCTTGATCAGCTCCTCTTGGCAGTTTCTTTGAACTTCTTAATTTCTGATGGTCTTGAGAATTGTCAGGTGTATCTGTTAGATATTCAATAGACTGTACTTCAGCTGGAATTTTGACACTTAGTTCTGTGTTGCTGTGGATTTGTTCTGAGAGGAGGAGCAGAGTGGGGGCAAGGGGTGCGGAGTCACTACACAGACACCAGGAGTTGGGTGAAAGCAGGCTAGAGGTGAGCAGCTCACAGACTTTATTTATTTCAGTTGGTGCAGCAGCTTAAATGCTGAGGCAGCCAATCCGGTCAAGGGGCAGTTTATGCCATAACCAATTACTGACTGTTGCCAAGCAGGCTCCTTTGCCAGGTGGGTTCCAAAGCCATTCCTGAGTAATTGACACTTTTGGCCAGTGGCCATCTTGGCACAGCCTTCTCATTCCATCACAGTTCTATCATGAGTAGGCAAAGCTTATGGATTATTTGAAAGGAAATGTACAAAGATAAATGTCATTCATATCACATAATTCTACCAAAATTAACTTGTTTTACCTATGTCACATTGTTGATGTAGTGTTTATAAAGTTTCTCTGCCATTACTCCTTTCCCTCACTTTCCATACTAATTACTCTAAAGAAATTACCTGTACACTTACGGACTGGGGATTTATGCTCCACCTCACTAATGATAGAGCTTCTATATAAATTATTGGAATTTCTTTGTCAGGATATATGGCTCTATTTTCCATTTATTTATTTACTTACTTATTCAGTCATTCATTTGATTATATCAATATGTGCTCATAAATATTTAGATTATATTTTGGTAATAGCCCAATACAATTTACTTATTTTGGTGCTCAAGATTTTTCAGTTTTTGTCATTGGGAGCATTTTCATTTGATTCCTGTGTCCTTTGTACATACTCATTTTTTGATAACTATTTTTCTTTCTGGCACTGTAAGATATTCTAGGATCCTCTTATATATTTCATGCCTAACTAGTAAGATTAAAGAATTTTAAGGATAAAATGGTTTTAGAAACCAACATCTGAACATTAAGTGTGTCATTGTGGCAGGGGTATATCATAAACAAACATTGATTCATTTAACTTTGCATTATTTACTTTTCCAGCTTGAAATATAAATGAAATAATGCCATAAATACTTTCCAGTTTGAATTGTTTTTACTCAGCACTATATACTTAAGATCCATCCAAGACTTTGCATAGCTTGATATTCATTATTATTCTCACTGTGTGGTATTCTATTATATGAAATCACTGCAGATGTTTATCCATTCAGCTGCAGAAGAACCTACTTATCATAATTTTGATAGTTAATAGTAATTATTCTATAATTATTTGTGTACAAGTCTTTGGATTGACCTAATTTTTAAAATCAATTATATAAATGCTTAGGAGTCTTATCATATAGTAAGACTGTATAGTTTTGTAAAAAAAATTCTAAACATTCTTCCAAAGTGGCTATACAATATTGTGTTTTCATCAGGAATAAATGAGAGATCTTATTGTTCTACATCTACATCTTTATCAGTGTTTGGCATTATCACTTGGTACAAAGACTGTAAGTAATATTGCACACTGTCATTATTATTTCCACTTAATCACTTAAGAATTTTGCTTCTCATCACATTAGTCTATGATGAATCAAAACATATATTTTTCTTGGGCTTGTAAATCCATATTGGTGGTTGCCAGTGATATTTCCATTTAATTCAAGGCCTTATAATGCTATTAAGAGTTCCTTATGATGGTGAATTTACAAGAAATATGTTATTATACTGATAGAATTAATGAATTTTATTACAATTCTGGTGCTATCCAATGGCTGCAACAAAAATATTCTGGAAAGGAGGGGCTACAAATAAGTATAACTTTAAGATTCTGTCCAACTATAAACATGATTTGGAAATTATGAAAAACACGTATTGCCCAAAAGTGATCACTGGGACAAAATGAATAAACAATTGAGTATTTCTCAATTTGAGAATCAAGTTTTAGAATATTCTACCAATGAAGAAACTTTGAGCTAAGTAAGTGCTGATAAATATTGACAGACTCTAGACTTGATGGTGGAGTAAGAAACTGATTAATATCAACAGAACAATAAAATGTAATTTTTTAAAAAGATGTATTTATTTATTTGAGAGATAGAGTTACAGAGAAGGAAAAACAGAAATAAATGTCTTCCATGCACTGGCTCACTCCCCAAATGGCCACAAAGGCCAGAGCTGAGCCAATCTGACACTAGGAACCAGGAGTTTCTTTCAGGTCTCCCACGTGGATTCAGGGGTCTTAGCACTTGGGTCACCTTCCACTGCTTTCCCAGGCCATCAGCAGAGAGCTGGATCAGAAGAGGAGCAGCTGAGGACACAAATCAGCACAACTATGGGATGCCAGAGTTGTAAGTGGAGACAGCCTACTGCAGTGCAGTACTGATCCCATAAAATATAATTTCTATCCACCTAGAAACCTTTTACATACATTGGATTTTATATAGGAAAATAGATGATCAGAATGACAAAGGGAATGGCCTAGTCTGTGAATAATTAATAATGGTATCTGGTCTCATGTTCTGCTTATTTGTTTATAAAGAAAAGAGATTTATTTTAGCTCAAAGTTCTGTTTGAAAGAGAAAATGGCTGCATCTGGTGATTGGCTTCTCTCTGACAAAGTGCCAAGGCAGCAGAAACATCACAAGGTAAGAGGCAATGACGATGCATGCATCTTCTTGTTCTCTTTCATCTTTTTTTTTCCCCAAAGAAACCTTCCATTCAAGAAATATAAACTTCATGCATTTCACAAGTACAACTTTAGGAATACAGTGATTCTTCCCACCACAACCACTTTCCAACCCACACAGCCACCTCCACCTTCTCTTCCCTCTCCCATCTCCAGTCCTTGTCTCCACTAAGATACATTTTCAATTAACTTTATACACAGAAGACGAACTCTATACTGAGTGAAGAGTTAAACAATTTGCACACACACACACACACACATGCACAAAACAACTGTTCATCAATAGTCAAAACAAGGGCTGCTCAAAATCATTGCATCTTGAACTTAATTCCACTCCTTTTTCTATTTTTTAGATACTTAATTAATTTTAAAGAAGCACCCAAGAATGATACATCTTTTGTGAGCAGTTAGACATAACTATAACTTATGAGACATAAGAATATCCTCCATTTAATAAATTAAAAAGTCCTTGAGAAAAAGCTTTATCATTAATTAAGGAAGCACCTAAGAAAACAAGCAATGGAGTTGGTCACTTGAAGTTGGACAGTTGAAGAGACTCTCCTCACTCCAGGGATTGATTTTACCTCATTTGACAAAGGTAAGTTGGTTGCAAATGTGTAGGTTGATTTCTGGCATTTCTATTCTGTTCCATTGGTCTATACATCTGTTTTTGTACCAGTACCAGGCTGTTTTGATTATAAATGCCCTGTACTATGTCTTGAAATCTGGTATTGTAATGCCTCCAGCTTTGTTTTTATTGTATGTGATTGATTTATCTATTTGAGATCTCCTGTGTTTCCATATGAATTTCAGCATCATTTTTTTTCTGTATCTGAGAAGAATGACCTTGGTTTTTGATTGGTATTGCATTTCTTCTTTGAAACCCACTGGTATCAATTCTTTGCTGAGGGATCAATGCCAATAAGCTCATCTATACCTACTCACCTTCCAAAGGTCCACCCATAAAAATGAAAGACATATTAAGCTTCCACCCTCTTAATAGCTTAAATTGGGAATTAAACACAATACTTGATAGTCAAATCATAGCTACAATGGAGTCCTATTGAGTTTTAAAAATAGGAACATTTTTAACAAATACTTCAGCATGAATGAACTTTGAAGATAATGCTATATGAAATAAGCCAGTTACAAGAGTACAAGCATTGAATGATTGCACTCATATGAGGTTACAAGAGATAAATTCATAGACATATAAAGTAGAGCAGTGACTTACGGGTCTTCAGGGAGGAAAAAGGATTTTCTGTTTGATGGACATATAGGGGAAGATAAAAAAATTGTGTAAATGCGGTGATGGTTGCAAAGTAAAATGAATATGCTTAATGCCATTGAAATATACACTTAAAATATCCACCTTTCTGTTATGCATTTTATAAAAGTAAAATGTTTGCAAAATTTATTTTATATTTGAAAGGCAGAGTTACAAAAAGAAAGAGAAAGACAGAGAAAGATCTTCCATCCATTGATTCACTTCCCAAATGGCTATGGTGGCTGGGGCCAGGCCAGGCTGAAGTCAGGATACTGGAATTCCATACAATTCTCCTACACTGATGGAAGAGGCCAAAATGCTCAGACCATTCTCTTCTGCTTTTCCAGGTGCAATGGAAGGGAGCTAGATAGGAAGTGAAGTAGCCAGGACTTGAACCAGAGCTCATAGAAGATGTTGGCATTACAGACAGCAGCTTAGTCTGCTGTACCACAGCTCCAGCCCCCCAAAATACTTTTAAAATTAACTATTAATCACAGTATTCATTCATAATTATTGCAATTAATGCATAAATCTATTTTTCACTACTCATTTAATTGAATACATAAAATAATGAAATATAACAATTCAAAGAATTTGAGAGCCTGACATAAAATTTTGTATTAGCACAAGATTGACTAGAAATAATTTTGTGAAAGTGCAAACTACAAATTGAAACACATACTTGTATAAGCAAAATGTATACATTATTTTTAAAAAATATTTACTCATGTGCTCATTTTTATTTGAAAGGCAGAGACAGAGAGAGGCCAAGACAGACATACAGACAGAGAACTTGTTTCTGTTTCCTCACTCCCCAAATGCTGACAGCAGCCAAAAATGGCCAGGCTGAAAACAGGTGCACAGAACTCAATATGGGTTTCCTATGTTGCTGGCAATGACCAAATTACTTGATCCAACTCTTGCTGCCCCAGAGTCTGCATCAGCCTGAAGCAGCAGTTGGAAGTAGGGCCAATTCCAAAAAATACGTTCCAAGATGAGGCACTAGTGACACAAAAGTTGTATGTTTTTAAATGATTTATATTCATTTTCTTTAAAAGACAGAAGCAGGGGCCATCTCTGTGGTGTAGCAGGTAGAGCCGCCACCTGCAGTGCCTGCACCCCATATGGGGTCCAGTTCAAGTCCCAGCTGTTCCTCTTCCGATCCAGCTCTCTGCTGTGGCCTGGGAAAGCAGTGGAGGGATGGCCCAAGTCCTTGGGCCCCTGCACCTGTTTGGGAGACTTGGAAGAAGCTCCTGGCTCTTGGCTTCTGATCAGCACAGCTCTGGTCCTTGCGGCCATCTGGGGAGTGAACCAGCGGGTGGAAGACCTTTCTCTCTCTCTCTCTCTGCTCTGCCTCTCTGTAACACTGCCTTCAAATAAATAAATATTTTTTTTAAAAAAAGAAAGGCATAAACACACATGGACATACACACACATGAACACACACACACACACAGAGAGAGAGAGAGAGAGAAGGAAAGAGAGAGAGAGGGCGAGCAAGAGATCTTCTACTTATTGGATCACTTCCCAATCATGCGCAACAACCAGGCCTAGGTCAGATTGAAGCCAGGAGAAACACTTCATCCAATTCTCGCTCAAGAGTGACAGAGATGCAAGTACCAGAGACATAATATGCTGCCTCCCATGATGCCCAACAGTGGGAAGCTGGATAAGAATAGCTGAGACTCAATCCAGACACTCAGAGATGAGATGTAAATATACCATACACACCTGGTGCACAAATTATTCAAAACTGTGTTCTCTTTATTCCTTATGTGTCTTTCTCTTAACTCTGGTTTGTATGCTCCCATCTTATTACTGAATAGTTTCTCCATCTGACTCTTAAGGGTATCACTACATCTCATGAGATAGCAGAGCTCACAAGTCAGCTAATGCACATTTCAGGTTTTTGCCAACAGTGTAGTCTCATGTGTGTTTGGTCTCTATTTGGTCCAAGCATTGCATTTGTGATAAGTTTCAATTATGCATAGCTTGCTATTGCCATTCTTCAACTGCAAGATATACCTAGTTTCTTTACTGAAGATTGTTTTCCCTGCTACTAAATAAATCATCTAATCTTTAAAGGAGCTTTGTTCAAACCTGAAAATACAAGGGTGTGAAACCCTGAAGACAACCATTAATCAACAAGGAAATAGGAGTCAATGATTCTCTTCTGTGTATCAGGCAGACAGTTCTTGGATTCATTTAGCATAGTCCCTAAGATAGTACTAAAGGGTTTTGACTTCTAATTGCCCCTAGTGTTAAAGAGATTGACAATACAACATGGGATTGGATTTTGCTTCCTCTGTTTTCACTTGCCTCTGTTCCCTGAATAATTTTCTCTCAGATCATTTCTTTAAATAAATATTTTAATGGAAGCCCTTGTATAGTGTGAGTAGAGGAATATAAGTTAAGACAAGTTCCTAAGGCCAATACTTGATATATTAAAAGCTCAACTGAGAACTAGTATAAAAGTATGTTTTGCCATAGGTCAAAAAGAGATGTTGTACATCAAATCATAAAATAGAAGTAAAACTACAAAGTGGAATTCTCAGATAATAACTTTTCCACAAGTTCAACACAATAAACTGTCAGGATGATCAATCATATTTTCCTAAAAGCATTAAAGACACAATGGGAAGAGATTTAGAGACAACAATTCTGGCTAAATATAGAAAAGCTATAAGATACAGAGTTTCCTCACAGGGAATTTGAATCAGTGGTAAAATTTACCAAGAAATAATTCAAAGAAAAAAGTGACAAAAATGTGAATTAAGAATCATGGAGTGGGAGAAAAAAACAATAAGCAGTGTAAAAAGAAGAGCTGTTTGTGCAGAACTGTGTATACTATAAAATAGAAATGTTCAAAGAAAATAAAAAAGAAATAATCACATTTTATAATAGCTAAATGATATGTATTTCTAATATCACTCACTCTCAAAAAGCAAGAAAATAGTAACTATCTTATAAAGTATTTATAATTTTCATGCATAGGTGCATTTACATAAAAATATGTATGTGTAAATATTGAATACACAAGTATATCATTATTGATGTTGACATCATTTTCTTAAGATTTTTTTTGAAACAACTTTATGTCCTCCAACACAAAGGATATCAAAATACAGGTGAGTCTGTGCATTTAAAATATAACATACTAAGACAAAATTTGTGGCACTATTATTTGTTTATTTACTTATTTATATTTGTAAAAGTAACTGATTTCTTGTATTTCATATACACAGATTTAAGAACATAATGGTATTTCCCACCCCCTCCTTCCTACTTCATTTCTCATTTTTCTTTTAATTTTTGCAATGACATACTTTCAATTTACTTTTCATCACAAGCTTACTCTTCCACTAAATAAATAATCCACCTGCCGTCGCGGCCATTTTGGGGGTGAACCAACGGAAGCAAGACCTTTCTCTCTGTCTCTTTCTCTCACTGTCTAACTCTGCCTGTCAAAAAAAAAAAAAAAAAGGATTCAACAAGTAGTAAGTAGAGAAACAACTGGTCCTCAAGAGTACAAACATGACTATATTTTAAACTGTGTGAATTTATAAAACTACTGAAATATGGATCAGTGTGCATCAAATATCATCCCACGCCAGTTACCTTGGCTATGAGTACAAAACAATTTGACAAGTTCCTTAGTAATAGCAATAATCATCTAAGATTTATTTCCAAAATAATATTTGAAATTATTAAAAACAATTCATACATTTGCTGAATCTTGAATTTGCTGTGGTTTCTTGCAATAAAAGTTGGTTTACTTTTTACTGTCTTCTTCAAACCCATTCTTACTTTTCAATTCAGGTGTATTTTTTATGTTTTATATTTTATATTGACCTTTACGAAGGTCTTTCTTGTAGCCCAATGGGAAATCTGTTCTTTGCCCTAATGTTAACACAGTGGGTGGTATATTTTAATTTGCTGGGGACAAAATAAAAACCACATGACAAATAGAAAACACATTTAAAGGCACAATTTGAAAATAAATACTTTAAGGAGTAATCTACAATTAGTGAAAATATATATTAATTTGCTTTTTATTGATGTTTTCTTCATTTGGTTGATGTTAATTCCTCAATAGAGAACATCACTGTGATGATATCTTTTTCAGAGGATATTGAAAAATACCACAGGAGTCCCGTTATCTTCCTACAAACAAACATTCAGGCTCATAGATTCTATATCCTTCCATTTATCCTTGGAACTCGCTATCTTAGGACAGACAGACATCTCAGTTAATGCACAAATGATTCTTCCCACTCACATTATTGCTTCAGTGTCACTTACCTCCTACAAATATAAAATCTAATTTAATTTCCACCAAAGCCACTCTCTCTCAACTTGCTCAACTTTAGGACCATGTTACTCCTAAATCCATTAGCAAAGTTGAAAAAATTATTTGACTTCTTACCAGCATTTGCAAATTGCTATCAAAATGCATATTTAGGCCAGCGCCGTGGCTCACTAGGCTAATCCTCCGCCTTGAGGCACTGGCACACAGGGTTCTAGTCCCGGTCGGGGCACCGATCCTGTCCCGGATGCCCCTCTTCCAGGCCAGCTCTCTGCTGTGGCCAGGGAGTTCAGGGGAGGATGGCCCAAGTGCTTGGGCCCTGCACCCCACGGGAGACCAGGATAAGCACCTGGCTCCTGACATCGGAACAGTGAGGTGCGCCGGCGCGCCTACCGCGGCGGCCATTGGAGGGTGAACCAACGGCAAAAGGAACACCTTTCTGTCTGTCTCTCTCTCACTGTCCACTCTGCCTGTCAAAAAAAAAAAAAAAAAGAAAAAAAATGCATATTTAAATGTTCATTTAATTTATTTGAAAAGTGTCAAACTTATGCCTCAGACAATCATCTTGTGACTACCTGTATATCTGTATACATTGAACTGATATTTTTTGTCTTCATTCTTTGGATTAAGTTGTCCTTTCAACCTTACATGGCTTTTTCCTCTATCCATTTCATGTATCCAATACCCACTAATCTTAATTGCTTAACTCCTTTGTTTAACTCTTCAGGCAAACCTTACTTACATATGAAACCATTACTGTAACCACCAGCTATATTGTGTCCATATTGCTGTTCTATAAGTATTAGTTATCTATCTCTATTATGAAAGAAAAAGGTCAATTTACTGCAATAGCTTTATGTATGTACCTTCTATTTTGAAGAGGGATTATATATTAATCTTAGAAGTAATTATGTCGAATTAACAGTATATAAATTAAAATATGAAATATTATATAAAAATACAGAAAATAGTATGTAGAGGGAAGACATTTTGGGGAAAATAGTGTACATGTTACTGAGGAATTTTTGCAGTTGATAAAAGATTTTCCTTGGGGAAATTTTATTAAGAGTTTTATTTTAAATGGCTTATAGATAAGATTGTCCATAAATTTAAGCTGCTAAAATCAATCAAAGATACATTTTAATTTGTGTGACCTGAATCTGTGTATCATATGTTTTAAACTTGTTGGTAGAAAGAAACTAAAAACATTTTAGATGGTTGTGCTTAAGTTTACTGGCTAAACAAACTACACCATGTTAGATATTTAAGAGGTGTTTTCAAATAAATGATTCTTAAAATTTATAGAAGGCATTGGACCTTCCGGTAAATGTTTTCTTAAGTTGTTATCTAGTGGTTGAAACGGTTTGCTAAGTATTCATGTAATATTGCTATTGTCAGCAAGCGATCTAGGACTTGCTCCCTCATTTCTCTATTCTAAGCCCAACTTGTTATTTCATTTCTCTATTCTCCTCAAGGTAGGAAACTAATTCTATTATGAAGGAATCTGTAGGACGCACAATTTAATCTTTAGACCTTATAAAAGAGATGGCTAACATTTTTCTGTAATAGCATAGCCAAAATAAGAACTTAAATTATGATCTCATAGCTAGATTCACTTCGCCATTAGCGAAGTATACAGTAAGTAGAAAAAACCTCCCTTTCAGACCAAAGGGAAAGAAAGTTTTAAAATGAGAATATAATTTTCCTCATGGGCATTGTCTACCTTAGAAAAGCTACTACAGAACATGCCTGTGACTATAGACTTGTAGTTCAGGCCACTGAAGATTAGAGATGGGACTTGGGCACTCCCTTGATTTGCATCCTCTGGTCTGCTCTAATACAAACCAGGAGGAAAAGAAAGCTCGGCATCAGAAGCAATGGGTGGCAGGCCTATTAATGGCTGATCTATACAGTGATCTTCCCTCAAGGAGACCCAACAGGCCAGTCCACTGCAGTGGCTTTCAAAGTGGTAAGCCTGGGCTTCAGCAGAAGTCAGCTTGTGAAGAGCCCTGGCAGCTCTGCCAAGAGTTGGATCACTGGAAATGGACCTGCCCTGGAGTCGAAGGATGCCCAGGTCAGAGCCACAGATCTTATTGGCTCTAAGCTGAAAAGCCCTTCACTCAGCCCAACGTCCAAATTGACCACTGCAGCTGAGGGTATGGTCAAGTAGGGTCAGCAACTTTGCAGGCAGAACTGTAAATTTCTAGTTAGAGATGCCCCCTGCCTTTACCTGGCCAGCTCTCTCTCCTCCCAGGCCCGCCAAGTAATGAAAGTCAACAGAGTGCCTTCCCCTAAGAGGTTCACACCTCCCTTAGGATATACCCCATGTGAAGAGATAGATAGGTCTGGGCCTCTGAATTTACAAGGCCTAAAGCCCAACAGATTATTATCAAGCCTCTTCTATCAGGTTCTATTTGCCTCTCAATCAGAAAAATTACTTGTAGCTTAGACAGCACCTTTCTTAGCTCCTCCAATAAATACTCTGTCCTTTGTTCTAGGCCCTGTCTAGAGCACTTGGGCCTCATTCCTTCGTAATCATAACCTCTACTCTACCACCAATGGCTCTACTCCCAACCTGTGTGTACTGATGGTCCTCTTCCCAACTTAATGCTGTATAATTGTTCAAACCTAGTAAATGCCACTCTTAGGATCATTGGTTACTATCCTCACTCTGTCTTTTATGACCTTGTCTAAATATGATCAGAGTCGGCAAACTTGGAAGGCTTCCATAGCCTTGGCAACTCATGACGACAGCCTAGGATGGTTACTGGCACCATAAACGAGAGTGTCAATTTGTTGGGTCAACAACAGGAGCCACTGTGCACTTTCTCCTCATGTGGGATCTCTGTCCTTAATGTGCTGTACTTTTTGATTTAATGCTATAAGTAGTACTCAAACAGTATGTTTCACTTTGTGTTTCTATGTGGGTGCAAACTGTTGAAATCTTTATACTAAATTGATCTTCTGTATATAAAGAGAATTGAAAATGAATCTTGATGCAAATGGAAGGGGAGAGGGAGCGGGAGAGGGGAGGGTTGTGGGTGGGAGGGAAGCTATGGGAGAGGGAAGCCATTGTAATCCATAAGCTGTACACTGGAAATTTATATTCATTAAATTAAAGTTAAAAAAAAAAAGATTTTCCTTTGGATTCCAGACATGAATGTTGTATCAAGGGAACACTATGATCATCTTGCTAGAGGAGTAAAATTAAAGTGATTAATAGATGGGTGAGCAGATAAACTATCCTTCTAGAGAAGCCTCATTGTAGATATAATTCTCTCAACTATGATTTGAGAGCCACAATATTGGTTGACATTCAAGGGTCTCTATCAACAAAGGAAAAGGAGACTGTTATTGATGAAGAAAGTGAAGAGGATGTTACTTTATCATTATCATGATTTTTATAGGTAATATAAACAATCTTAACAAATTTTGAGAATTTTCCCATGGACACTAATAAATATTATAGACATTTTAGTTCACATAATAGAAGAAACAATTTATATACTGAATAAATCAGAAAATAAGATTACAAATAACAAAAGAGTAAGAAAAATTTTCAGCATAGCAAAATTCACCCTACCACAAGTCTAGAAGACACTGGCAAAAATAATAATAATAAAAATAACCTCATGCATCTGCGACTTCATTATGGACATTTTATAAGAGTGGTTATTTAATAATACATGAAAAAGTCTTTTCTATTTGTGTAGTTATGCAAACATCTACATTGGGCTTGAAAATTTCAACTGAGAAAATTTCAACTGAGAAAATTTCAACTGAGAAAAATAATAAAGCATATTTATAAATGGACATATTCAATATACTTTTATAGGTTCTGTTTATTCACCCAATTTGATTTTTCACTTTCTATTACTTTACCATTATGTTTTAATACCTTCTATTTTTAGGCCACAAATGGCTTGTTCTTATCTTTGCTGAATTTCCAATGTTGCAATACAGAATAGTGGTAAAAATTCTGCTTATAAAGCACTTGAGAAAAAAGTTCATTCATCGTATTTGAAGAGTATTGTGGAAAAAAATTGATTTCACGTTATATAAATACTGAATATGATTATTTAAGTATGTACTTCTCTATTGGTTATATGCCTGTTATTTAGAATGCAACTTACTCTTGAATTTTTTGACTGTCTTTATACTTTTATAAGAATAACATCATTTTTCCCTTATGTTTCCTCATTTAGTACTAACTTCATTGTGCCTTGCATAATATTTAATTATTTAAATATCTTACTCAAATTTATGAATTCTTCAATTACTACTTCATGTCTTGAACCTATTTGGAAATGTTAAACAGGCTTTTTGAGTAAAAAGAAAGACCAAAGAACAGTGAAAACTGTGAATTATCATCGTTTGTGTAATACAGAAAAATTATTTATGTTAACTTTTTTTTTTTCATAGAGAAATGAGAATTTAAGGGTTTGATTTTGGCAGGCCGCCGTGGCTCAATAGGCTAATCCTCTGCCTTGCGGCGCTGGCACACTGGGTTCTAATCCCGGTCGGGGCGCCGGATTCTGTCCCAGTTGCCCCTTTTCCAGGCCAGCTCTCTGCTGTGGCCTGGCGGTGCAGTGGAGGATGGCCCAAGTGCTTGGGCCCTGCACCCCATGGGAGACCAGGAGAAGCACCTGGCTCCTGCCTTCGGATCAGCGTGGCGGCCATTGCAGGGTGAACCAATGGCAAAGGAAGACCTTTCTTTCTGTCTCTCTCTCTCACTGTCCACTCTGCCTGTCAAAAAAGAAAAAAAAAAAGTTTTATTTTGAGTTTATTTAAACTACTTTCACAGAAAAAAAAAAAACATTTTATTTTCTGGCCATTGCCTGTAAATTTACTATAAATTGCATTTTTATTTTATTTTATTTTATTTTATTTTCCACATACTCTCTAAGTCCACTTTCAATATGCATACATCCTTTTATATTTTCCATGCAACCCATTGTTAGATCAAGAATGACTTATTTTTGGATCCATTCCCACCTTTGTATTTCACACATAATGCAACCTTTTTATAGAGGTACTTAGTTACTTCCTCCACCCAAAAATTGCTATTTACACACAGATTCGACTATCAGCTATCAACTTTATTTGTTATTTAGAGATTATACTACTGAAATGTATGTATGTGACATATGTTTTCAGTCTAATGCATACTTAATTATTTTGTTTTTCATTTTCATTAACTACAGGCATATATTTTGCTGATATTTTAGGAAGAATTTTTCAATAATTTTTGTAATTATTAAACTTAATGGTCAAATTAAGTTACTTGATTTATTTTTATTTTAGTGCTGTTAATGGAGATAAAAATATGAACAAAAATTATGATAAAATTGTTCATAATGTAGGAAAAAAGTCACAAACTATATGATCTCAGTGTATTTCAAGATTTAACTTCTTTTGTTTTGAATTTTATCCTATTTTAATATTTGTTATAATAATACTTGTAAGACTATTTATTTCAATAATTAATAATAGTCAATACCTACTTGGTTCTTCATAGATTTTATATGCAAGATATCTATTTTGATAAATATATTAAAGTTTGAACAGTTAATACAGATATAGTCATGCTTTCCTAAGAATGTTTCAATCAAAAATGACTGAATACAAGATGATAGCTAACAAGAGACTGATATATTTCATGTTTGCCACATCTCTTAATTGCATCATTTTCTTTTGCACTAGATTTAACTTCATGTTGTTGTATTTATCATGGCCACAAGGATACTAAATGAATGCTAATGTTGCCAGTAGTATGACACATCAAGTAATTGACCTGGATAAAATTAAAATTGATTAAAGACTACAAAGGTGTACATTCATGATACTTAATTGGTCACAAGTCAACCTTGTCACATTTCACCATAGTTATAATCTTGACAATTAAGAACAAAGTGACAGGGGCTAGCATTGTGGCATAGCTGCCTGCAGTGCTGGCATCCCATATGGGCACCAGTTAAGAGTCCCAGCTGCTCTAATTCCAATCCAGTTCCCTGCTATGGCTTAGAAAAACAGTAGAAAATGGCTCAAGTTCTTGGTCCCTTGCACCCCTGTGAGAAACCCAGAAGAACCTCCAGGCTCCTGGCTTTGGATTGGCATGTCTCCCAGCTGTTGCAGCCATTTGGGAAGTGAACAAGTGGATGGAAGAGTGCTCTCTCTCTCTCTCTCTGCCTCTCAAATAAACAAATAAATATTTTAAAAAAGAAAAAGGTGACATAAATTATTAGGTATTTACTTCATTGAAGGTAACAAAACTAACAAAAATTTAGGAATGACCTAATATGAAATGTAGAAACACTTCTACTGACCTGGATTGAAGACCAGGCATAGGAGAGTGTGCATCTCAGCACCAAGACATAATGGTCAAAGCAGAAAGTTCGTTTATAATGCTGAAAGAAAAATATGGACCCAACAATTAGGCTGAATTTACTTCCAGCGCTGGGTGGGTTAAGTAAAAAAATTGTTATTCATTATGTGATGTGAAAGTGAGTGATGTGCTTGTGAGTGCTGATGTGAAGCCAGCTGAAGAATCTCTGCAAACTCTAGGTAAGCTGGAAGTAGAGGATAAATATTTGCGGGAGCAAATCTTCAATATGACCGAAACTTTCCTATTCTGGAAATTCATGCCTGAAAGCAGTTTCCTCTACAAGAAAGCAAGTCAATATTAGGTTTTGAAGCATATAAAGACAGGATAACAGCATTGCATAGGGATAAGGGTGCAGGCAACAAATAGAAACTTTTCATGATATGACCCTATAAGAACCCAAGAAGCTTCAATCCTATCAATAAACAAACACTGGTATTTGTGCTGTTAATCATAAGAAGGCATAGAAGAGGCAGATGTTTGAATTAGTGATTGGGCCACCTGTGTTCTATATTGAAATACAGGAGTTAAATTCCTGACTCTGGCTCCTGACTCCAGCATCCTGAATATGCAGATCGTAGGAGGCTGTAGCGATGGCTCAAGTACTTGGGATGTTTCCACCCACATGGGAGATCTGAACCAAGTTTCCAACTCCTGGTTTCAGTCCTGGCTCTATCCCTGCTGTGTGGACACCTGAGTAGTGAACAAGTAGACGGGAGCTGTATCTGTCTGTCTCCCTCCCTCTCTTTTTCTACCTCCTTCTCTTAAATCATTAAATAGATAATCATATACAAATAAAATTATGTAAAACATCATAGAAGATACAAATCATCTGCCAAGATTCTCCACTGAATTGCTATGCCAAATAAATAAAGAAGTGCTGTTTGGAAAACAACACACCTTTCAAAATTTTGCTTATTGTTGATAATGCTTCCACACATCCTACTTTAATCTGTGATCTCCACCAAAATACCAAAGTGGTTTTTCTCCATCCAACCAATGGACCAACAAATTACACTAGCTTTAAAGACCTAGCACTTGAGGATGACCATCGTCCAGGCTACTGCCACTCAGAAAGACACTGAGAAGACACTGATGCAGTTCTGGTATGAATAAAACTCTATGACTACATCAAAGATCTTGCCTGGGCTAGGAAAGTTTACCAGAGGAAATACAATCTTATCAGAGCTAAAAAAGATGACATAAGAAGATACATTTTGTCAGAGGCATAGAGGATGAAAATGAGTCATCTGTGAGGAGAATCCTGGGGAAATTATTTGTATACACCTGTTAAAAATCTAATGACAATCCTGATGGGGAATAGTTTAAATATGTCAAAGAGAGGAGTCAATAGAGCCAAAATAAAATGAGAAAGAAATTTTTTTAATTAATGGAAGAGGTTGCTGGCAAGGCCTAGATCTTATAGTATGACTTGTTTATTTCAATACCTCCTGGTGCTAGGTAGGAAACTAAACATATAAATCTTCCAGATAGAAGACAATAGGAAGTAGATTATTCTTATTACAGAAGGATTCCATGCTGTGTCTAAATTAGGTATTTAAATTCAATGAGACCAAAAAAATACTTGATGGCTGAGAGTATTTACCCCTCTCCTTCCAAAAAAGGAAAGAAAAGAAAAATGGAATCCAGAACTAAAAATGTCCTCATGCCAAATTTAGTCTGTGTCACACAAGATTTTGCAATCTCTGATATAAGCTCCTGAAAACTATTTTAAATGGTTTGGATTTATTCTACATTCCACTGTTTTCTTATTACTAAGAGTATGTGTGTATATGTGTGTGTGATGGAGCAGGCAGCAGGGAATGATACCCTTATAGGCATCAAAGATCTTTTAAAATCACCCCTTACTTTTATAAGATAATTAAGAATTTCTAAATTCAATTTTGTAAGGAAAATCATAAACATGATTCCAAGATAAATATTGTTACCAGATTTCTACCTATGCTAGTTGTTAACTCTGGGATGGAAATAATTGGTAATTATTTACTAGTTCCTTAACACATGTCCCCATATTCATGCTTGCACATCAATAAATTATTCGTTATATAATGACAACATATATTTATTATTAATCATTTTTCAAAAATCATTAGTTTTTCCCATAAAATTAAATATAAATTGAATAATCCTCTATTCTGAAATTCAATATTAATGAACTGATACATCCTTTACTTAAAGACTTTTTAAAATATATTTTTTCTTATTTGGGAGCCACTATTTTAAGGTTATTTCCTTGCATCACTTCTTGATGAGGTAGGAAAAACACAAACACTGATTATTCATCTTATGGAAAAACTTATACTGTCACCATCAATACCAAAAATATTTCAGTTTTTCATTAGCTTTTCATAGATGCTTTGTATCGCACATATGCTTGGTCTCGCAGATATGCTTGGTTTAATATATAGTGTTATAGAGTTAGTGATCATGGAAGATTTAAAGAATGAGATAGTACAAAAGGATAAATAATGTAAGTGCTTTATTCCTGTTTCATTTAAATTTAACAACATTTTTCAAAGATGAGAATAAAAAGGATATCATAATCAGGTTAGTGTTGAAATGGAAGGAGAGTCCTTCAGCGCAAGGCTGGAGTGGTCCAGCTTTTCTTCATGAATAATGAATGGAGACTTGTTGAGCACTTTGATTGGCTTGGTGTAAACTTATTCTATCCAGCAGATAGTGTGGCAAAAATATAAACATTACAATAGAGAATATAAATGGAACTCCTAAAGGAATTTCTTCATTTTTCAAAGACAGAATTCCAGTGGAAATTTTCTATTCTAATTAATATTTTTTATTTTATGATCTCCCTTTTGTAAGGTTAAAACATTCAAGAAACAAAGCAGTAAGAAATTAAGTTTTGCTGAGATAGATGATATATAAAGGCATAGATTATAGATAGAAATGTAAAGATAGATACAAGCATATATATGTTTTTTTTTTTTTTTTTTTTGGACAGGCAGAGTGGACAGTGAGAGAGAGACAGAGAGAAAGGTCTTCCTTTAGCCGATGGTTCACCCTCCAATGCCGCCGCGGTAGGCGCGCTGCGGCCGGCGCACCACGCTGATCCGATGGCAGGAGCCAGGTGCTTCTCCTGGTCTCCCATGGGGTGCAGGGCCCAAGCACTTGGGCCATCCTCCACTGCACTCCCTGGCCACAGCAGAGAGCTGGCCTGGAAGAGGGGCAACCGGGACAGGATCTGTGCCCTGACTGGGACTAGAACCCGGTGTGCCGGCGCCGCAAGGTGGAGGATTAGCCTAGTGAGCTGCGGCACCGGCCAGCATATATATGTTTTGAATATATAAAGCATAATGAATATAATTATCCTATTTTTGCAAAAATTCTGGCTTTGAGAAGTTAGGCTTGGGTAGAAATAAAGCAAAAATGGATGAGATTCTAAAAAGAGTGCACAATTCATGCTGGCTTTTCACACTGCAAATAAATGTATATTAACTAACTCTGATTCTTAGGGCACAATAGCTTATTATAATTAATTATAAAATTAATTCTACAAAATTGTGAAACTATGTTATTCGTTTGGAATTACAAATGTGGCTCCCATTTCAATACAGAAAATGAATCCATCTTTTACAAGTTTTTAGCAATGATTATATAAATCTAAGAGGACTGCTATTAAAGTGTACAGCCCATATCCCTTTTCAATAAATCACAGCTCTTCACCTATGAAAAGTAACCTTATTCCTTTTGCTGGGAAGCGAATAGTATGTAATCGTGTGAGGTAAGAATATGAAGGCCTGATTATTCCATTTTAACAATGTAGAATACTTAAATGGAAATACATTCATTTCACAACTTCCCATTGAAAGGGTAAAGGTTTTGTATGGCATGCATTGTTGTCCAGCTTACTCCATTACCAAATTTATTTATTTGTTTTCTATTTCCACAGGAGTTAATTTTAATGAGAATGTTTTATCTCAACTGTATGTCAATGTCTGATTTCAATGAAAGTAACCTATAAGAAATTGCTATGTTATCTATCAAAAATAGAATAAATTCATATTTTGGTGTCCACTACATTAAAAATGGACTATTTTTACAATCTATAATGCATCCTCAAACCCTATATAAATCTTCTAAGTTTTAAATATTAAAACTATGAATACTATATTCTATTTATTAACAATAAAATTCAAAAAATTTAAAAAATTAAGAACTCAGATTCATTTATAATAATATCATAAAGAATACTATTCTTGGAGAGAAGGTGTTTGGCGGTGTGACTAAATCACTTTTGTATGACTGGTGCCATGGCTCAATAGGCTAATCCTCCGCCTTGCGGCACTGGCACACTGGGTTCTAATCCCGGTCGGGGCGCCGGATTCTGTCCCGGTTGCCCCTCTTCCAGGCCAGCTCTCTGCTGTGGCCCAGGAGTGCAGTGGAGGATGGCCCAAGTGCTTGGGCCCTGCACCCACATGGGAGACCAGGATTAGCACCTGGCTCCTGCCTTCGGATCAGCGCCGTGCGCCCGCCGCAGCGCACCGGCCACGGCAGCCATTGGAGGGTGAACCAACGGCAAAGGAAGACCTTTCTCTCTGTCTCTCTCTCTCACTGTCCACTCTGTCAAAAAAATAAAAAAAAGAAAAATACATTTTGTGACTCTGAACATATGTGTGTAACATTGCATCATAAATAGCTTCTGATTTTCATAAATGAAGCCAATTATAAAAATATATCCTTATGTTTTTGCATTCTTAAAGCTGACTAATTTACTACTGCAAATACTTATTTAAGTTGAAAATATTAGATTGAACATATATTTTTCTTTTGCAATCATGCAGGCAGAAAAATTATTTTAGTTCTAATGTGGGCAATACCAGCATGGAGTGATTCAGTGGCAGATCATTCATATAAGAAATAAATAATTTCCAGATTCACAGACCAGAAATTTGTCTCTAAAGTGCACATACTCATGGACTTGTCTTCATCAATTGTTAGGTAAAAAACAACATTCATTCATCCTTTTAATATATAAATATTTATTGAATGAATAATTAAGAATGATTATTAATGAATATAAAGAATGATTATCTTCTTAGAATTGTGTCTATAAAAACATGAAATCTGTTATCTATATATTAATAAAAATTTTGAAAAAGAATATGTAGAACTATCAAAAGCAAAGAAAAATCCCTGGAGTTAGACTCAAAAAGTAGCACATTTCTTGAGTAGATTCTAAAAATGTTGACCCACATTGCAGGCAGAACTGTAAATTTCTTGTTAGAGATGCCCCCTGCCTTTACCTGGCCAGCTCTCCTCCCAGGCCAGCCAAGTAATGAAAGTCAACAGGGTGCCTTCCCCTAGGAGGTTCACACCTCCCTTAGGATATACCCCATGTGAAGAGATAGATAGGTCTGGGCCTCTTAACTTACAAGGCCTAAAGCCCAACAGATTATTATCAAGCCCCTTCTATCAGGTTCTATTTGCCTCTCAATCAGAAAAATTACTTGTAGCTTAGACAGCACCTTTCTTAGCTCCTCTAATAATGACTCTGTCCTTTGTTCTAGACCCTGTCTAGTGCACTTGGGCCTCATTCCTTTGTAATCATAACCTCTACTCTACCACCAATGGCTCTACTCCCAACCTGTGTGTACTGATGGTCCTCTTCCCCACTTAATGCTGTATAATTGTTCAGACCTGGTTAAGGCCACTCTTAGGATCATTGGTTACTATCCTCACTCTGTCTTTTATGACCTTGTCTAAATATGATCAGAGTCGGGGAACTTGGAAGGCTTCCATAGCCTTGGCAACTCATGACGACAGCCTAGGGTGGTTACAGGCGCCATAAACGAGAGTGTCAATTTGTTGGGTCAACAACAGGAGCCACTGTGCGCTTGCTCCTGATGTGGGATCTCTGTCCTTAATGTACTGTACATTTTGATTTAATGCTATAACTAGTACTCAAACAGTATGTTTCACTTTGTGTTTCTATGTGGGTGCAAACTGTTGAAGTATTTATACTAAATTGATCTTCTGTATATAAATAGAATTGAAAATGAATCTTGATGTGAATTGAAAGGGAGAGGGAGCGGGAGAGGGGAGGGTTGCGGGTGGGAGGGAAATTATGGGAAGGGGAAGCCATTGTAATCCATAAGCTGTATACTGGAAATTTATATTCATTAAATAAAAGTTAAAAAAAAATAAATAAATAAAATAAAAAATAAAAATGTTGACCCAATTAGAAGCATTGCTATATAAACCATAGCACAAAGAAGAGTAAATAGACAAAACACTGTATGTGCTGGAATTAATCAGTACAAAGAAGAAAAATTAAGCTTAGAGGTTGAGATTACTAGAAAGATCACAATTTTACATAGTTTATTATTTAAGATATTTGTTGCTCTAAGAAATAAATCACAAAATGTATGGCCCAAGTGATATGAAAATTTTACTTGTTGCTTTATAGAATCCAAATGAATTTTTCTTAGCCTTAGAGATATTCCTTTAAGTAATGACTTGTGAATCCTGCCTCTCTATCTTCATGCTCTCATAATACTAACACCTGAATCAACCATAGAAGAAGAAAGAGCTTGGAGAATACAGATAGGAAGCATTTATATCCAAGAGGCTGTATTTTGCGATATATTTGTGCACCTTGCATTATGAAGAACTGTTTAGTAGCTAGAAATAGGTATAAAATAAAATTAATTTGTAATATCTAGTTAGTAACTATGAGTATTTGAAAATAGCTTCATACTTATATATTGGGCATGATGGAGAGAGAATCCTAGCTTGACAGGTAAGGACCCTGGTCCCCTCCCGAACATCTGGAGCTGTGTCTCAGAAAACCTGAGAAAAGTCAAGCAAGCAACCAGTGTCTATAAAGGAAATTGATGCTGTGGGTTATTCTATGTAATCAAGTTTTTTTCTGTGCCATGCCTCGGTAACAAGAATTTTATGCATCTTGGAGAAAAGCTTTGTATGTTTTCTGTTGGCTCTGCTGAGTCTCACCCAATTCACCAATCAATAGCATTCCTCTCCTGGACCAATCAGAACATTCCCTTTCACAACCTATGGAAACCTCCAGACAATCAGCCCTCAAGGGCTCCACGCTACAGTGACCCCCTTGGGCATTGCCAGGAGTTTTTCCTTTCACTTTTGCTTTCAATGCTTTGTTTCAAAGAACTACTTCTACTTTATCCACTATTCCTCCTCTATGCTCTTCATTCTTAATGGACAGAAGACATAAACCTGGTAGAGAAAATGAATTGCGGTAAATGCAGACTCCTTCAACATTTTTTTTGGGGACTCATCAGGGGTTGTCAGAAGGGCGAGTAAAGACAAACGGCCTCTGCTTAGGTTTTTGCAGAGACCCCTGTTCTCCACCATAATCCACTATCAGTTAAAGCACTGGACTGTCAGCCAGTGAGAAGTAATTAGCATGGTTGCTGGTCTTACTGACTCAGAGGGAAGCCTTGCTGGGATAATCTTGACTAATCCCCCTCTGCCTTATGATGCTGGTAATCTTAGTTTCATTCTACCTCAGTTTCCTTTCATGGAAATTCATCCAAAGCATCTGGATGGCTCTTTGAAACAATTGTAGGCTCTCCGGTGTTGCCTGAAGGCCTCTGATACAAACAGCGACTGTGTGTTAGGGTATTAGACTAAAATCTGCACTCCTAGCTCTTTCTTCCTCTCCTTCCTGTGTGCTACCCCTCCTCACTCAGGCTCAAATATCAAGAAGGGTGGGGGGGATCCCATAGGTTTCACCACCTATGCTACCAATTAATGGGTTAATCAATTAACCCAATTCAACCCGATTTTTCTCACTTTCCTGGCTTTTTTTTTTTTTTTTGATGACTCTATTTCCTTCAGCTATTAGCTACTAGATTTTCTGATTTTTTTTTTTAAATTATTTGACAGGTAGAGTTATAGACAGTGAGAGAGAGACAGAGAGAAAGGCCTTCCTTCTATTGGTTCACTTCCCAAATGGCTGCTACTGCCGGAGCTGCGCCAATCCGAAGCCAGGAGCCAGGTAATTCTTCCTGTTCTCCCACGCGGGTGCAGGGGCCCAAGCACTTGGGCCATCCTCCACTGCCCTCCCGGGCCACAGCAGAGAGCTGGACTGGAAGAGGAGCAACCGGGACTAGAACCTGATGCCCATATGGGATGCCGGCGCCACAGGCAGAGGATTAAGCAAGTGAGCCATGGTGCCAGCCCCAAGAATTTTCTGATTCTTTATTGCTTAGAAGTACTGAGTCTCAGAGAAGTTAATATTATTTGAATACTTTTTATTGTTTGAGTGATTACCATAACTTTTATTAGATATGGCCAATAACTTTGGTTAAGATATTCAGGTTAAGTAGATCATGATTACTTTCACTTTGACCAAATGGCTTAAACTTCTGACAGTTCTTTGCAATTAAAGCTCTAAACTGAATCATTTGACCTTGAGTCTTCTGGTTGGATCCTTAGAACTCTCAAAAGGGAAGGCTCTCAATTGGGAGATATAACTGTGTGAGTTAATTTAAAATGATGCCAAACTTACGTAGAGCTTGCTTAATGATCTGATGATTTATGCTCCGGGGTAAAAAAGAGTTCCAGAGCTGACCCATCCCTATGGCTTTACAGCAGATAGCTTGCCCTGCAGGATATATTGGTTGTGTGATGATGGTATCTAATGGGAATGTATGCTCTCTCTTTCCCCACCTTCAGTGTCTGACTAGAGTCCAGTGGGTGCTGGAATAGGGAGCTGGCATACTTCTCCACTACCTTCCTCAGCCTAGAGTTCCTGATACTGGGGCTGTGACTCCCAAGGTGGGGGGGTGTGGCCATCAATATAAGGGTCAGGGTGATGCACCCAGGGGGAGTCTCTACCCCTGGGCAGGTCTCCTACACCATGAGCAGAGACCTGCTGGGTAGAGATGATATAACTGCATGCAGCTATTCCATTGATCAAACAGGCTAAAAAGAAAATTAAAATGGAAAATGGCACTTTTGCTTTATCCAAACCAGCAGGTTTGGCAAGGAGGCTGGGTTCCTTAAAGGGAGATGACAAAGTCACAGGTAAACTAAACATTAAATATCTAGTCATTGCCAGTTAAATGTGGATCAAAAGGGGAGGTCTAGACTATCAGAATAATGAAGGTTCATACAGCAATTAAGCCAAGGTATGTGCTGTAAGAGATTTAAGCTTAGTCTACAAAAATGGAACTATGAGGAGTTTCTTCTACCTGTACCTCTAGAAACTGGCTTTCCAATGTGAGCATACGCTGGCTGGTGGCAGGCAGGATGTCTTCAGCAAGGTCCAGAGGAATGGCAGGGAGCCAGAAGAAGGGTCAGTTAGGTGCAGGTAATAGCGACTATTCCTAGTGGAAAAGCCCTCCTAAACTGTGAGTGCCAGAACATACTTACACCTAATGACACAGGGGAAGAGTTGGAGGCCTAGGAAAACTATGGGAAAAACTGTGGTTGAGAAGAAAACTAAGCAGTTATGATTCCAAATATTTTGGCTTAAACATCCTAACTATGAGTTGCTATTATTAAGAAATAAGACACATTGGAAGTTCAATTTGAGACATGATAAATTTATTAAGTTGAATTGAACCCAAGTAATATTGAAATAGGTAGATTGGAGTAAGTCTAATGATTACCTAGGGAAATGTAGATGCATTTGTTTTTTATGGCCCTGTGAAAGACTGAAGTCACTAAGAGAACATAATATGTTAATATGTTGAAAAATGTAAAAAAAGAGGTCATTTGAGAAATAAAGCTATATAAAAATAAATTGAAACAAGTAAAAATGATGTCTGCCTATGAATACTAAAATTACACATGGTTTCTTTTTTTAAACTTTTATTTAATGAATATAAATTTCCAATGTACAGCTTATGGATTCCCCCTCCCATAACTTCCCTCCCACCCGCAACCCTCCCATCTCCTGCTCCCTCTCCCCTTCCATTCACATCAAGATTCATTTTCAATTCTCTTTATATACAGAAGATCAATTTAGTATACATTAAGTAAAGATTTCAACAGTTTGCACCTATATAGAAACACAAAGTGAAACATACTGTTTGAGTACTAGTTATAGCATTAAATCACAATGTACAGCACATTAAGGACAGAGATCCCACATGAGGAGAAAGTGCACAGTGGCTCCTGTTGTTGACCCAACAAATTGACACTCTAGTTTATGGTGCCAGTAACCACCCTAGGCTGTCGTCATGAGTTGCCAAGGCTATGGAAGCCTTCCAAGTTTGCTGACTCTGATCATATTTAGACAAGGTCATAAAAGACAGAGTGAGGATAGTAACCAATGATCCTAAGAGTGGCATTAACCAGGTCTGAACAATTATACAGCATTAAGTGGGGAAGAGGACCATCAGTACACACATGTTGGGAGTAGAGCCATTGGAGGTAGAGTAGAGGTTATGATTACGAAGGAATGAGGCCCAAGTATGCTAGACAGGGTCTAGAACAATGGACAGAGTCATTATTAGAGGAGCTAAGAAAGGTGCTATCTAAGCTACAATTAAGTTTTCTGATTGAGAGGCAAATAAAACCTGATAGAAGGGGCCTGGTAATAATCTGGTGGGCTTTAGGCCTTGTAAGTTAAGAGGCCTAGACCTATCTATCTCTTCACATGGGGTATATCCTAAGGGAGGTGTGAACCTCCTAGGGGAAGGCACTCTGTTGACTTTCATTACTTGGCTGGGCTGGGAGGAGAGCTGGCCAGGTAAAGGCAGGGGGCATCTCTAACAAGAAATTTACAGTTCTGCCTGCAATGTTGCTGACCCTACTTGGCCATCCCCTCAGCTGCAGTGGTCACTTTGGAAGTTGGGCTGAGTGAAGGGCTTTTCAGCTTAGAGCCAATAAGCTCTGTGGCTCTGACCTGGGCATCCTTCAACTCCAGGGCAGGTCCATTTCCAGTGATCCAACTCTTGGCAGAGCTGCCAGGGCTCTTCACAAGTTGACTTCTGCTGAAGCCCAGGCTTACCACTTTGAAAGCCACTGCAGTGGACTGGCCTGTTGGGTCTCCTTGAGGGCAGATCACTGTACAGATCAGCCATTAATAGGCCTGCCACCCATTGCTTCTGATGCCTAGCTTTCTTTTCCTCCTGGTTTTTGTTAAAGCATACCAGAGGTTGCAAGTCAAGGGACTGCCCAAGTCCCATCTCTAATCTTTGGTGGCCTGAACTACAAGTCTATAGTCACAGGCATGTTCTGTAGTAGTTTTTCTAAGGTAGACAATGCCCATGAGGAAAATTATATTCTCACTTTAAAACTTTCTTTCCCTTTGGTCTGAAAGGGAGGTTTTTTCTACTTACTGTTTACTTCACTGGTGGCGAAGTAAATCTAGCTATGAGATCATAATTTAAGCTCTTATTTTGGCTATGCTATTACAGAAAAATGTTAGCCATCTCTTTTATAAGGTCTAAAGATTAAATTGTGCGTCCTACAGATTCCTTCATAATAGAATTAGTTCTGACCCAGCCTGGCCACTAATGTGAGACCTGGACTGAGCTCCTGGCTCCTGGCTCCGGTCTGACCCAGCCTGGCCACTGCAAACAACTGGGGAGTAAACCAGCAGATGGGAGCTTTCCTCTCTCTGTCTTCCAAATGAAAGTAAATTAAAGGAAAATGTAAAACCACAAAATACACACATGGGTCATCGATTCCCTGAGTTCTCTCTCTCTCTCTCACTGTCTAACTCTGCCTGGCAATACATACATACATACATACATACATAAATACATGCAGATAAATCTTTGCCTATTAATCTTTCAAAATCTTATTTTCTTATTTTTTCAGTCAATCTCATGGGCACTTTTTGCATTATTTTGACCCTGAAATCTGTTAGTTTACTTACACTCACCTCCAACATATATATACAGAATATTTTTAGTGTTAATGCAATTCAATGATAATTTACCTTAAAGGTTAAACATTACTATTCACTGAGTTCTGTAGGTCTTGGGAACCTGTACAAATGACTGTGTAACTAAAAATGAATGCCCTATGAAAACTCTCTGTTCTAAGAACTTCCCTATTTCTTTTTCATAAAAGAGATGTTTTCCTCTGTTTTCAAATCCAGTAGACTGAGTAGGTAAAATGTTATCTGTACATATCTTTATTTAAATTCCTTGATTAGAAATTTCACACTGAAGTAGGCTTGACAATTGTATTACATGACTACAAAAACCACATTTACTTCCTGGTAATTGAGTATACTTCTTTAATATGTTTGAAGTCATATATTTGAGCAAAAGCTCTTTCCCTGTATTTCTTGGTTTTCGATGATTTGTTGCTGTAGAATGACAGCAGTCCATCAGTTCCTTGTGATGACTAAAGAAACTGGAAGACATTCAAATTCAATTTGATGGGAAAATCTTAAAAAATAGTTTAGTATATTTTATTATTGGTTATAAATCCTATATCATCTAAAATGGACTATGTGACAGAGACATGGTAGGTGCAATATTGTTAACCATAGTTTTAAAAATGGCAATGTTTCCGAACTTTGCCAGCCAACTTATCAATCATTTCTCTTCTGACATTTCATACTTAGAAGCTGATCATCAAAATGTAATACTAACATATGAATTAAGCTGAGCATATTTTAGCATATATTTTTACACTTTTTACATTGCTTCTAAACCGTGAATACTTTGAAATATTTTTGTTTCTTATTGTATAGAAGACCATATTTGTGTCTAATAAATATAATGCTCACTTTAATTTCAGTTCATTTTTAGTTCAAATTAGATATTTAGAGTGGTAGTAGCATGTATCTTTCATTTAAATTCTGAAGTATTCAGAATTTATCAGCATTTCAGAGGTCAGGCAAATCAATTTCCACCTGCTCTTAAGCCCACAGAGATTCAGCAATTACAGCAATACAGAGCCATCACATGTGTAATTTAACTTTCATAAAAAAGGTGCTCTTTCCTTCTGTGCTACTTAGGAAATTAAAACAAAATATGATAGATACTTAGTACAGGTCAAGAAATTCTGAAATAAATAGAATATAGTATTGACATAAGAAAGAATATAAAGAAACCTTGAACACACTGTGTTAAATGAAAAAATCATTCCAAAAAGACTATATATTGTACAATTAAATTTATATAAAATATTCTATTAAATGGCTATAATTGGCAAATCTATAAATTGAGAAAGTGGATTAAAGTTTGTTTATGGCTGGGACTATATCAATGGTGCAGGGATGGGTAGAGTGAATGTTGGTGATGAACCGTGACTCCTGAGTGTAGATCATTCATTCCAGAATAGGATTGCGGTATGGGTGTACAGTTCTGTGGAATATTTTAGGAAACATTCAACTATACAATTTAGGTAAATAAACTATATGGTATTTGAATTCTTTATGATTAAAGATATCTTAAAGCTTTCAATTATACACTATTTCCCTTCAGATTGTGTTACTGAAAAAATTTAGCACATTTTTTACTTCTTTTTAGTTTATTTACTGTTTAAAAACTAATTTTTCTCACAGAGTTTTCAGATAAATATTTCTTTAATTTTCAGCTTAAGTTTCAAATATTAGGGAATAATTATTTTTATTATGAATGGTTAATTTAAAGTTTTCTTGTTAAAAACTTATGTTTCTGGTCTGGCGCTATGGCATAGCGGGTAAGTCCACTGCCTACAGTGTGGGCATCCCATATGGGCACCAGTTTGAGTCCTGGATGCTCCACTTCCTATCTAGCTCTCTTCTGTGTCCTGGGAAAACAGTAGAAGATGTCCCAAGTCCTTGAGCCCCTACACCCACGTGGGAGACCCAGAAGAAGCTCCTGGGCCCAAGCACTTGGGCCATCCTCCACTGCACTCCTGGGCCATAGCAGAGAGCTGGCCTGGAAGAGGGGCAACTGGGACAGAATCCGGTGCCCCGACCAGGACTAGAACCCGGGGTGCCGGCACTGCAGGCGGAGGATTAGCCTATTAAGCTGCAGCGCCGGCCCCTCTATCTGTCTTAACTCTGCCTCTCAAATAAATATAAAATAAAATAAAATAAAGTAATTTTTTAAAAAGAATGTAAAAATTCTAACTCTGTATCGTAAGAACTCTTGGAGGGGCCAGAGTTGAGGCATAGTGAATTAAGCTGCCACCTGTGACACTGACATTTCATATGGGCACCAGTTCAAGTCCTGAGTACTTCACTTCTGCTCCTGCTCCCTGTTAATGCTCCTAGGGAAGCAAGGAAGATGACCCAAGTACTTGGGCTCCTGAACTCATGCGGGAGACCCAGATGAAGCTGCTGGCTTTTAGCTTTGGTTTGGTCCAACTGTGACCATTGCAGCCATTTGGGTAGTGAACCAACAGATGGAAGATATCTCTCTGTGACCCTCCCTCAATTCCCATCCTTTTGATTCAAATCAACATTTTCCATCAAATTGGAATTAGCTTTTATATACAACAAGTCGAGTCACATTTTTCCTACTATGACAATGTCTGTTTAGTTGAATATTTAGATCATCTGTATTCAATGCAATTATTGATATGGTAGGACTCCAAACTGACATTTCTTTGTTTTCTGCTCGTTTAATTGGTTCTTTCCCTTTTGTTTTCCTATTTTTTGCTTTCTTGTGAGTAGCAATTGTTCTGTGTGTTTTTCAACACATATTTATATATATCAATTTTATTTATTTATTAATTATATTAATATTAATATTATTAATTATATAATTAATTATATATATTAACTAATTACTCAGGATATTACAAAACCATATAATATTTTGGCATAATCTACTGGTATCAACATTTAACATTTTCAGTAAAGGGAGAACAATTTACTTATATTTAAGGTCATTTACTGCCATAGTGTAATGAGTACCATTAAGAGTTACAATTTTTTTTTTTAAAATCATTAAGTATGATTTACAAAACTCATGTGAAATAGAGTACTACTTGAATTTACATATTCTTTCTTCTTTACTTATGTTTTTTAATTTCTGTGAACCTCTAAGTTTCTTCTATCATTTTTTCCTGTTTAAATAATTTCTTTTTAGTCAATCTTTAGGAAAAGGTTGTTAGTGACAAATCTATTTAAGTTTTCTTTACATGGAATGCATTATTTATTTATTTATTTATTTGTTTAAAGATTTATTATTATTATTTGAAGGGCAGAGTCAGACATGGAGAGACAGAGTGGGAGAGAGAAACAGAGATAGAATCTTCCATTTGCTGGTTTACTTCACTACAGCTATGGCTGAGCCAGACTGAAACCATGAGCCTGGAACTCCACCTGAGTTTCCCACATGGGTGGTCCAAAGCACATGGCTCATATTCTGCTGCTTTCCCAAGTACTTTAGCAGAGAGTTGGATTAGAAGTGGAGCAGCAAGCATTTCAACCAGCATTTACATGGGATGCCAGCATCTTGAGGGCAGCTTAGCCTGCTCTCCCATGAATGTTTGTTTTTTCATTGTTTCAAAAATGTTTGTTGCTTTCTTCCAGTCTCTTGACCTCACATGAGAAAACTACTGTTGTTAATACTGGTACTCTCTTACATGTACTACATCACTTCTCTCTCACAGCATTCTAGTTTTTTCTTTGTCCATTATTTTTTAAAGTATAATTAATATGTCTGTTTAGTGTATCAGCTCTTTTAATCTGTGTGTTTGTGTTTTTTGTCAAATTTGGAAACTTAGCAGTTGTTATTTGTTCGAATTCTCTTTCAGTATCATTTACTTTCTCCAATGCCTGTGAAACATCAGTGTTGTCCATGTTGTACCTTTGGTTATTGTTTTCTTTTTACAGGTCTGTGAATGTTTTTATTTTTTCTTATCTTTTCAGTGTGCATTTCTTTGTTAATCAAATTGTATGAATTTTATCAATCTCTTTGAGTTTACTTATTCTATCCTTAGTATCTCTTCTGTATCATGAGTCTATATAGCTACTAGCATCAAATTTCCAAGAATTTTAGCTATTTATTATTAAGGAATTATATCAAGGATACAACTAAAATTGTAGAAACCATAGTTGAAGGAAATTCCTCTAACAACCTATATTGCCAGAACTGGATTCAGAGGGAACAGGCATTTTTGAGAGAAGTAGTAATAATGTTGTCACTGAATGAGAAACAAAAGCAAATATTGAGTAACTGCTCATTCTAATAACTCACCTTACATCATTGCCTTCTTGTAAAATAAGATTTACAGCTCCACAAGTCTAACTACTATTTTCTTCATTGGAAACCATTATATTTTGAAAAATTCTTAAATTTAAATTTAGCAAGACAGCTATCTTTCATTGAGTAGAAATAAATTCAAGTGAATTAAAGGTTTGCAGGGTTTTTTATGTAGTTTAATGTACCCTACTAGAGGATTTTGGGTTTACTCAAGCCATGTACAATCAGAACCCAGAATCAATCACTCTCCTCTAAGGTTTACCCAACTTGTCAAGAGAGCTGCCATAAACATATGAGTTTAAATATTCTTCAACTGTGGGTAGAAATACTTTGTGGATATTTGTTAGGTCCATTTGGTCCACAGTTTAGATTAGCTCTGTTGTTTCCTTATTGAATTTCTGTCTAGTTGATCCATCCATTGATGAAAGTAGGGTGTTGAATTCCCCCATTCTATTGTTTTGGAGTCTATGTCTACCTTTAGATCCATTAACATTTGTTTTTAATAGCATGAACTCTGGCATTGGGTGCATTTTTATTTGCTATAGTCACATAGGCCTGTTGAGTTGATCACTTAATTATTTCATAATGCCCTTCTTTGTCTATTTAAACAGTTTTTGTGTTAAAGTTTAGCTTGTCTGAAATTAGGATGGCTACACATGCTTGTTATTGCTTTCTGTTAGAATAGACTATCTTTTCCTATTCTTTCACTTTCAGTCTGTGTGTACCTTTTTTGGAAAAAGCCATTTTATACTCATTCTGTGTGTGATACAATTCTTAAAGAATCTTAAGGTTCATTTTTCTCTTTTACTGATAATTGTGATAGTACCAATGACAAACATGGGACATATTTAAAAGCAATAGTGATGCTCTAATTTGTAGAATACAAATGCACTGGTTAGATTTTCCTGTTTCTGCTTTCATGCAACTAACATTATACCAATTGCAAATGGAGACAAATGTCATGCATGAGTTATGATGGAATTTCTAAATTGTCTCATGTAGATTCACCTACCAGATGTCTAGCATAGGTTCCATACTTCCACATCTAACACCTTGGACAATCTTGTTTCTTGGACACTTATTCTTAGGTGTTAAAATTTTAACTGAAAAGTGATCCCTGTTAAATTTAAGAGTGGAAAAAGAGAGGGAGGAGATGTACAATTTGAGACATGCACAATCAGACTTGCCCCAAATGATGGAGTTAGAAATGTACCAGGGGATTCCAATACAATCCCATCAAGGTGGCATGTACCAATGCCATCTCACTAGTCCAAGTGATCAATTTCAGTTCACAACCGATGGCTCTGATAGGTCTAAGAATCAAAGGGATCACACAAACAAGACAAGCGTCTGCTAATACTAACTGATAGAATCAGAAATGGAGAGAAGGATCCAACATGGGAAGTGGGAGACACAGCAGACTCATAGAATGGAAGATCTCTTAAATAGCACTCTGGCCTCAGAATCAGCCCTTAAGGCATTTGGATCTGGCTGAAGAGCCCATGAGAGTATTGTAGGCATGGAAAGCCAAGATACCATGGGAAAAAAAAAAAAAAAAAAGAAGAAGACCTAAATGAAAGATCTCTGTGAGTGAGATCCCAGTGGAAAGAATGGGGCCATCAAAGAAGGAGGTACCTTTCTCCGAAGGGAGGAGAGAACTTCCACTTTGACTATGACCCTATCAGAATAAGATCGAAGTCGGTGAACTCTAAAAGCTTCCATAGCCCTGGCAACTCATGACTAGAGTCTAGGGAGATTACTGACGCCATGAACAGGAGTGTCAAATTGTTAAGTCAGCAACAGGAGTCACTGTGTGCTTACATCCCATGTGGGATCTGTCCTTAATGTGTTGTCTAATGTGCAGTGATGCCATAACTAGTACTGAAACAGTATATTTACACTTTGTGTTTCTGCGTGGGTACAAACTGATGTGAGCTTTACTAATTATATACTGAATCAATCTCCTGTATATAAAGATAATTGGAAATGAAAAAAAAAACAACCTGGTGTTAAATTGGAAATGGCATAGAAAATTAATTATTTTTTTAAAAAAATATTATGTAGGATCTCTGTCTTTAATGTGCTGTACACTCTTATTTAATGCAATAACTAGTACTCCAACAGTATTTTTTTTCACTTTGTGTTGCTATATGGGGGCAAACTGTTGAAATCATTACTTAATATATACTAAACTGATCTTATGTATATAAAGAGAATTGAAAATGAATCATGATGTGATTGGAAGGGGAGAGGGAGTGGGAAAGGGGAGGGTTGCGGGTGGGAGGGAAGTTTTGGGAGGGGGAAGCCATTGTAACCCATAAGCTGTACTTTGGAAATTTATATTCATTAAATAAAAGTTTAATTAAAAAAAAGAATGCTAGCATCTCCAGCAGTGTAATACGTTTTTTTAATCCACAATGGCAATGGTACATTCTCCTCTTGGTTACTATGATAGATGTTCAAGTGTTAATATTTTGAATTTAAAAGCCCATAATGCTATCATCATTGGCTCATCATGATGCTGTTGCCATCATTCTTGCTGTCTGATAGCCCATGGAGATTGCAAGATAAGTCCCCAAGCTTTGCTATTGGAAATATACTGTACACAAATACTGGTTGTGGCTGGAGGCAAACTATCTAGGAGCTTCAAACTCTTTTCAGATGCCAATAATTAAAAAAAGACTCATATTATCACACTAAACCTGTAAATGACTTCCTAGAACCACAGAGGATTTTTTTTTAGAAATTAACAATTGTTCCATTCTAAATTATTCTCTGTATATCATTCTCATTCCAAACTCCATCTTATTTGGTTAGGAAAACAAAAAAAAAGAAATGCAGAGTGTGCCATGTAAAGATAACATTTATGATAAATGCTGAAGTATTCTATGGTGCAGAATCTTATACACTGTAGAATTAGCAAATGTATATTTATATTGAAAAATAGAAAAACATAGTTCATAGAAAAATTAAGTGGTCAGCATTGTTATTGATTACTATAATACTTAAAATATTTCAATGTATAAAGTTTAATAAAATTTGATTATACATGGTCTCTTAGCATCATAACCACCAATTAATCACAACAAATAAATGGAGAGGAGAGGGTGGAAGGGGGATTGAGAGGAACAGCTGAGCTAGGGAATTATGGCTATATTCTTGGAACTATACCTATGAAATGCATGAAATCTATTTTCTTTACATTAATCAAATATTTTAAACAATCAATAAGTGGAATATTGACAAGAATGTAAAACCATTGAAACTCATACACTGGAACTAGGGATGTATATTTATTTATTTATTTAGTGTTCATTTGCTTGTTTGTTTGAAAGAGGCAGACAGAAAAATATCCTATGCACAGGTTTATTTTCCAAATGCTTGCAATTGCAATATTGATGCTTGGTCAAGGATAGCTGTTGCTTGGTCAAGGAAAATGCAGGAGCTGGGAATTCAATATTGGTCACTGCCTGGGTGGCAGGGACTTCCAACTACTGAGGCATCATCTACTGCCTCCCAGGGTACACATTTCCAGGAAGTTGGAATGGAGAATGTGGCTGGGACCCAAGCCCAGGAACTATGATCATTGATATGGGATGCAAATGTCCTAACCATTGACTGTACCAAATGTCTGTCCCTGGAACTAGAAATTTAAAATTGCTCAATCACTTTGAAAAGCAACTGGGAGATTCCTAAAATACTAGACATATATTAAACCATATAATTTGACTATTCTATGCCTATTTATTTACCCAAGAGAAATGAAAGTACTTGTATATTGCCCATAGAAGATGTTTTCCTAATATTCCAAAACTTTATAAACCAAACACCAATCATCAGGTTAATGAATAAATATATGGTGAATTCATAAAGTGAAAAATAAATTTGTAATAAAAATGAGTAGATTATTGTTACATGTTGGTGCTTGGTGTATCTCAATATACGCATGCTGAGATAAAGAAGACATAGTAAAGAAAGAGTACATAAATTGTATACAATTATAGAAAATACAAACTTATCTCTAATAATAGAAATCAGAATAGTGGTTGTTTAGGACAGAAGTATAGAGAGTGAATCAAAAGGACATATGAGTATAAAAAGGACACATGTTCACGGATGAATATGTATTTTATAACTTATCAAACTATTTAAACTATTTTGTAAACACTAAATATTTCTGTCAACTATTATGGCTTGAATATGCCTGCTTGAAATTCAGGTGCTGAAACTGAATGGCCAGTGCGGTGACGATTAAGTGGTGAGACCTGGAAAAAGTGATTAGGTCTTGAAGGCTCCTGGTATCTCATGACTGATTCTAAAGCTGTCTTAAAAGAGGCTTTGTGAAATGTTAATTAGTTGCCTTTGCCTTTCACATGTAAGGAAGTATCCTCTGGAGGATACTTGGTTCAAGTTTCATCTTGAAAACATAGCTTGACCCTTATAAACCACTGAATTAATGGCAACTGGACATTCTCCAGACAACTGCACTTTATGGCAACTGGATTCTCATGAGACCACTAAACTTGTGGTTATCTCGATATTCAAATTCCCACCCTCCCAAATTGTAAGAAACAGTTTCTAGGGGCTGGTGCTATGGTGCAGTGGGTAAAGCCGCCGCTTACAGTACCAGCATCCCATATAGGCACCGGTTTGAGCCCCGGCTGCTTCACTTCTGATCCAGCTCTCTGCTATGGCCTGGAAAAACAGAAGGTGGCCCAAGTCCTTGGGTCCCTGCATCCATGTGGGAAGACCCAGAGGAAGCTCCTAGCTTCAGATTGGGCAGCTCTGGTTGTTGCAGCCAAGTGGGGAGTGAACCAGAGGATGGAACACCTCTCTCTCTGTCTCTCTCTGTCTCTTCTCTCTCTGTGTAACTCTGACTTTCAAATAAATAAATAAATCTTTAAAAAAAAACAATTTCTGTACTTTACAAATTACCCAATCTCAAGTATTTTTATAGCAGCACAAAAAGACAGAAATATTATTTCTAAAAACTATAAAACAGTCAGGAAGAAAATAAACTTCTGGTAATGCTAATGAAGGTAAGTGGTGATATGATCACTCTACAAAAACAAATATACAGAATGGGGGGGGGGAGAGTTTAGAGAATGGAAAATACAACAGAAGATGCAGAATAATTTACTTAAGAAAAGTAAACCCAAGTGACCAAGATATTTATTGAGAGTTGTGGTTGACTGGCCTGTGTGCACCACAGAATCCCAGAGGCCACTTTGTGGGAGGAAAAGCAACAGTCTTACTATCTAAATTTATGAAAAATCAGAATTAAGGACTTGGAAAACAACCTGAAAGTGGATGTGAGAATTCTAGCTGTTAAATCCCAGAAAGATTAAAACACATTTAAAAGCACAATCTGCTCAAAATATCAGACGGAAAACTAAATCATGTGTGTGAAAGGAAGATCTCTGTTCTCTTAGTTAAAACAAAATGAAACAACAAAAACAAAATATGAAAACAGAACAAATCAATAACAAAAACCAAATCTACGCCAAGGAAACTTTTATAGTTTTGAAAGTTAAGGCTTCTAAGAGACAATCTGTTTATTGCTTCTCCTGACTGCATTGTCGAAGTTTCACAGCTCAAGTGGCACAAATGTGATTCTGAATGGTTTGAAGTGTCAGAGGACAGAATCTGAAGGGAAAAACGAAGCTGAAAACAAGAGCTCAAACTCAGAAGCAAGAAAACCTGAGGTAGAGGGTAAGGCTCATCTCTGTCTAGATCTTTAGCTGACCACCAAATACTTGGCATACAAGAGAATCATATAAGGACCAGCATTATAAAATGCTGTTGTTGGAAGCCATAATATTAGAGCAGATAGCAGCATCTGTATACTGTGTGGGAGATATATAGGGCCATCTACATTTTTTGCCTATTAGAAATAAAATATAATAACTCACAGAAAAACATTACAGAATGTACGGTTCCCACATCTATTGTATACAGGGTTCAGTATTCCCTTAAATATTTCTGAACTTGCAAAGACTCAGGAAAGTAGAAAGCAATCTTGAAAAAGTTAATAAAAATTAACTCATGGTGGGTTGGATGTGGATTAAACAGATGACAACTTTGTTCAAGCATTAAAAGATACTCTAAAAATTAAAGGAAAATATAATTTTAGTGAAGGAAATTCACTTGAAATTTAGACATTATCTTTTAAAGAAAGAGTCCTAGAGATGAAAAGTTTATTAACAAAAAACTGTGATGGGGATGTTCAACCATAGAATAAAACTACAAAAATAATCAATGACATTAAAGTACCAGTGGGAATTTAAAAAAAAAATGAATAACAGAATAGAAAAGTGTAAAATTATATAAAGTGTTTTGATAATCATTCTATGATTCTATAAACCTTCTATCTTCTGGAATATATCGAAGAGAAATTGGTCATATTTATTCTTTAAATATTTATAACATTTCTTCAGTGAAACCAACTGAAGCACAATTTATATGCTTGTGGATTTGTGGATATGAATCTGTATGCACAGCTATATCTGTGAAGATATTCTAATAAAAATGTTTAGTTTCTTAATACGCATGACACTATTAGATTCTCCATTTGGTTTTCTTGAGTAAACTTGGGTAGTAAATCTTGTCTTTCAAGCTACCAAATTTCATCTCTATAAATTTATTTCCAGGAAATCATGTAAATATTCCTTTATAGTTCTTGTGATATTCATAGACACATGGTGATGCTCTGTACTTCTTTCCTAATATTGGTCACTTCTCTTCTGTCTTTTCTCTTTTATGAGTAAGCTAGTTTTATCAATTTCATTCTCATGTTCAGAGCACCAATACTTGTTTCAATTGATGGGCTTCAATAATTTTAGGTTTTCAGTTTCATTGATTTCTCCTTATCATTGTTATTTTCTTCCTTCTGCTTTCTTTAGGTCTAATTTATATAAGCATTTAATGGTAAATATCACTATTAATATAGACTTTTCTTTCTATTCTTAAGAACTTTTATTAAAGAATTATTTATATTCATACAAAATAAATTATTAAAAAGCTAAATATTCAAAGCATGGAAATATCATTTTTAAAGAAAAATTGCCATGTTTTAAGCACTACCCAATAAAATAATCAGTGTTTATTGTTTTCCTACTGAATAACAAAAGTGACAATATAATAGTTAATTATGTTCTGTACATTCTACATATTAAATTTATAATCATAGTAACCATTGGCATAACTGGCAACAAACATTACCACCAGTAAGCATGAGTACCTGTCTATCAGAGTGTGGTGAGACTGCAACACTGTGTAGCTCTTACCACCATATCTGAGAATTGTCTTTAGTGTCATGTAGAATATATTGTCCACTGATAACCTGGTTAGAGATTGTTACTTATAGCAGTTTTCCAGCACAAAGCCCAATGAGAATTTCAAATCTGCTTGTTCATTGGGTACTCAAATTAATGACAGTGGCTATTGGCACAATGTTGGTGTCTCCCTGAAATTCTTAGGTTGAAACTTAACTCACAACATAACGATATATGAGTGTAGAGTCTCGGGGAGATGATTAGGTCTAAGGGTGAAGCTCTCATGAATCGTAGTAAACTTTTGCTCCTTCCACCAAATGAAAGAATATGGAGAAAACAGCTTTTATGAAGAACGTAGGTCCTCTTCATATGGCAAATCTCCTGGGACCTTGATCTTGACTGCCCATCCTCAAAGATTGTGAGAAATAAATTTCAGCTGTTTTTGCATGTTGCTAAGCCACCCAATCGATGGTACTCTGTTATAGCAGGTTGAATTAGTTGTTAATAATGACCAAGAATCAGAAATCCCTTCTAAATATGAATAAAAATAACTTTTAAAAAGCAAAAGTTAATGGAGCAGCAATTTCCAAGCTAGTTTTCTGTGATGATATAAATGTTCAATCTGTGCTACACAAAACAGTGGCCAATAAGTACATGTGTCTAGTGGACATGTAAGTGGTGACTAGTGAGAATAGGGATGAAGTAAATTGTAAATTTGTATGTAATTTCCCTCAATTTACATTTAAATACACACAAAGCTATTGGATATGGTACCTTACTGGACAGTGCTATTCTAGAAATGGAAGCTTAGTGGTTCTCTCAATGTGGCCTTGGGGACTCCTGATAATTCATGAGAAATTTTAAGATGACCACAAGGCTAAACCACTTTTTACAATAATTAGAAATTGTTTGCTTTTAACTTGTACTGTTTTCACAGAAACTTTATATTTTTTCAATGTCTTTGGGAGGCAGGGGTATGGGGAAGAGAGAAAGAGAGAGAGAGACAGAGAGAGAGAGAGAGAGAGAGAGAGAGAGAGAGAGAGAGAGAGAGGAAAGAGAGAGCACAGTCCCCATACTCACTGCTTCAATCCCCATAAGCTTGCAATGGCTGAGGCTGAGCCAAGACTGGAGCAAGGTGATAAGCACACCATATAGGTTTCCCACTAAGTTACAGGAACCCAGTTGGGCCATCACTGTTGCTGTACATGTAGGACCAACATTAGCAGGAAGCTGGAGTCAAAAATCAGAGCCAAGAATCAAACCAGGTATTGTGATATGGGATGTGGGTGTCTTAACTACTAGATTAAATGCTCACTCGCACATTAATGTTTTCCCGCTATTTCCATAAGTTTTGATATATATTAATTTTGTTTTTATCAGTTAAACACTTTATAAATTTCAAAACATTAAAGGAAACATGGGCTAGCTTCCTAGGATGCATGCAATGTTTTATATTTTTGTAAGAATAGCATTGTCAAAGCTTATTGAACTCCATACATTGCACCTGTGTATTTTACTTGAAATATATTCTAAGTCTATTATAAGAATAAAAAAAGGAATATGAAGGGAAAACTCAAGGAATTAGGAGGGGGAACTAACAGTAGGATAAGGGGTGAGAGATAAGTAGTATTTCTGTGAGAATGCTCAGAAAGACCAAAATTTAAGTGACTGGGAAAGTACTAACAGCTCATAAAGGAAGCACCAGGGAGTTATTATACACAGATATAGAAGAACCAGGAGCATGCAGGGTCATGAATTTCAGAGAGCAGAGCCGGAGAAGTAAGACAGTAATATTTATAATTTTCAGCAGTGTACAATGAGGAGGTTGAAACTTTCAAGTTGGATATAACAATGTAGACACGGCTGTTGTCAATGAGAATTGTTCATGAAAAAATAAGAAGTGAAAGTAAGGCAATACAGAGTGCATTTAGGGCACAGTATTTGGAAACATGGGTTAGAAGTTATAAGGACTGGACAGTGTTGAAAGATGATGTGTAATCAATGGAAGTTTACAGGAGGATGGTTAGGAATGCTGACAATTGAATTTGTGCATTATGTAAGAATATAAATAAAATGAGAAGTGATAAAAAGATAAATAAAAAATATAATTGGCTAAATAGCAAAGTCCAGGAAAAGGATATGGAAATGTTATCCCAGGTAGGAGAGTGTCTTTTTTCCATCTAAATCTGAAAGAAATTGGTTATAATTGGAGAAACAATATTCCTATGAATCAGGAAGAATGATATAGATGTTTGGTTACTAGTACACAGATGACTGAAAGAAAGGACTCACTGTAGGCAAGTGGTATGACTGATGGGATAGAAATTTGGAACAAAGTATCTTTCCCATGACACATTCTTGTATATTTCACAGAGGATGGTAGCCATTCTAGAACAAATATGTTTAAAGTGCCTACTATATGTAGCATGCAGTTGAAAGGTCATTGTATGGATTAACAAATTAAACTCACAAAAGTTCCAGCACATAGCTAGCAGTATTATACTTCTAATTGTGTGGGTTGTGAAACTAAGCTGGCATAAAAGGATAACATAACTTAGTAGGAGAAGCACCTGGCTCCTGCCATTGGACCGGCGCGGTGCGCCGGCCGCAGCGCGCCTACCGCGGCGGCCATTGGAGGGTGAACCAATGGCAAAGGAAGACCTTTCTCTCTATCTCTCTCTCTCTCACTGTCCACTCTGCCTGTCAAAAATTAAAAAAAAAAAATTAAGCTTTAAACTCAGGCATTTTGTCTTCAGAGTATCTAAAGAGACTAATTTATAACACTACTATGTGAACCAAACATAATTATAAATAATATATAGTTTTAAAGGTTTGAAGTTCACATTACTTCTAAAAAATATGTGGATAGTTTTTTTTTTTTTTTTGCTTCTGGTTATTTGACTTCATAAACATTTTGTGTTTGCTGATAAACTCCACTTATTGTATAAAGACTGAGAGTAAGTTGAGATGATATATTTGGAATTATATGCCTTAATAATAATGTGGTATAGGAATGAACTTTGTATACTACTACCTATTCATTTTTACATTTTTCATTAAAACTAGCAAAAGGATACAATTACTTTTGTAAAAAATGGTATCTATTGAATGGGTTAACTGGAGACATCAGTTAAATGCAAAATATTTTTGTGTCTTCTAGGTATTAATATTGAAACAAATTGTCTAAGTTTTAGAAAAGTAATTGACAAGTTTCTTTTGGAATTGATTACTATGTTTATAGCTGTATAAAGTGAAAACTTATATTTATTTTTTAGTGTATATTTCATGTCTGTTAAATTTTTATCCAAGAATTTTCTTTAGGTTTTGTACTACAAGAAATAACATCCCTGGAGAGATGAATTTGTGAAACTCTGCAGGACCTGTTGAGCAAATCTGACTTATAATAGATTGCTTCCCACAGAGAAGGAACTTGAGAAAACACAAAATAATAAAAATGTATTTTATAGTTATCAAAAAAATGAACAACTAAGTAAGCAAGGCTCATCTCTACCCTTCACGCCAAGTTTCTTACAAAAAATAATTTAACAAACGGCATGATAAGTTTTCAATGTAACAACTTGCTATTTTATTTAATGAATAGCAATAGACTACCAGTCAGCTTCTTTGGACCAACATGAGAGAAATGCAGGAGATGTGTTAGTTATAACTATTTTTATTCTATATACATTTTTTCTCCAGTTCCAAATGTGCATCCCCCTCTGTCGTACGCATAATACACTGATCAACACGACCAGGTCTGCTACCTGCTTCTTCACTATTACTTTCCATTTGAAAACTAAGTTTCTTGAATATTCAATTCATACTTTTTTTTTATTCCATGTTCCTTTATATTCCTTTAATTCCATATGAAGAAAAAAATCATTGATAATAAAATGCACAATCTCTCAGTCAGTTTCTTCCTTTGTGTATTTCAGAGTCTGGGGATTTCGGGTTACCCAGGAGAAACAGGGCTATGAAAAGCACCTGGAATTATAAATACATGTCTGATTTCACCAAGATCTGTCTTTGCTGTGAAGCAGGGCGCATCCCCTGTCCCTTGCCATCCCTTTGGCTTTAAGGAAGCTCTCAAAGGTTTATTTATGATTTGTCTTTCCCAAAACTCATATTGAGATTTGGTCCCAGCATGGCATGGCAATATTGGGAGGTACTGTGGCCCTTAAGGGGCAATTATGTCATTTAAAGGGATTAAAGTTTTTCTAAGAGAAGCAAGTTCTCACTATTTGCAGGACTGTGTTAGTCACTGTGAGAGTGGGTGTTATAAATGTGATCAATCAGGCACTTTTTGTTTCCTGTCTCACGTATAAGCCTTTCTTCCATCCTCACCTACTTCCCTTCTGCTTTCCACAAAAAGGACCTATCCAGAAGCTACACAGATGTTAACATCCTGCTTTTGGACTTACATAACAAAGAGGCAAAATAAACCTCTTGCCATAGAAATTATCTAGCTCCCAGGTATTAGGTTATACCAACAGAAAACTAACTGAGAAAAAGCACACATTTAAAAATGCAAAAAAAAATGTTTTCTTTTAACATTAAGCAAATGAATAAAGAACCCTTAAGAGACATACTTAAAGGGCTTTGTCTGTGCTTCATGTGTGTCACAGGGATGGTGGAGAGATTTTTTTCTACTTTCCAAAAATAATCTGAAAGTACAATAACTACAGCTGATAGAAGAAAAGGCAGTGAGAGCTGCAATAAAAAAAGAACTCTAATTGCAAAGTGGGATGACTTAAATGTTTGCAGTGAATCATAGGACAGCCCTGATGAATGGAGGTACTTGGGTTAGATTGGAAGCATTTCTTCAAGAGATTCAACTCTACACTTTGGTGAACCCCAGCAAATGAGTGAACCAGTGAAGCATGGAGGCTAAATGAGAAATCGATTGAGCCAGTTCGAGGATGCATGGGGTGTTGTTGAGTTAAATTCAAATATAGGACCAGGTAGGAAAGCTTTAGACAATGCATGAAGGAAAAGCACTAAGTATCCTCCACATTAAAGATATTTAAAGTAATAGTTTAATTGTGTTAAAGATAAAATCTTTCTGGTCTCTTTTCTCTCCTCTCTTTTTCTTAGATCCAATAGAACCCAAAGCAGGAGACTGAAAGATAGAAAATAAGACAAACATTTTTCTCAATCCCTCTTTCACTGCAGATATTCAAAGATGAAAAAGCCTTGAACTATTAGAATGGCGAATCTTTATTGGAAAATGCTGAGGTTTTGACATCATTGGAATTTTAATGGAATATGTTATTTTGTATTACTTTCACCCAAGAAAATGTGTAATATCCTCCTTTATATACATGTGGATGCCTAGTGCTGACAATGTTTTCCAATCTTCCTTAAATCTAGATATAGGCAATAATCAGTTTACCACAAAGAAATGTGAATGCAACATTTATAAACATTTATCTCATCTACATAAAATAAATTAGGTTTCCTTGTACTTCTTTTTGTCTGTTTTGCCATTCTGTGAACTGGAACATGGAGTTTCCCATAACTCCATTTTTACTATGCAGATGAAATCAGAGTGAGCAATAAATTGGAGAATCTTGAATCCCTGAATAACAAACAAACAAACAAACACTGGAATGGAGCTGCTGTCTTCTTCAGGATATAAAAATAAATATCTGACATTCCTAAAGTTCATATCATATTCCTAAAATTCAATAATAAAGGGTCTATTACTTTTTTTTTTAAATGTTTTAAATAAATTAGGAAAATTCAACAATTCGAAAATTATAAGTAGATGCACAAAAGCAGAGCTTCAAAAGCTATGGAAAAACATCAGGGGAGATTGCATGATTGAAGTCCATATTGTTGAGACCCAGGAACCTGGTGCCCAAGTAAAAAAAAATTAAAAAGAATAGTACCCACATGTTTTAAAATTAGTGACAAATTGCAAACTACAAAACCAAAAATCTCAGAGTGTATCAACAAGGATAAAAAATGTGAAAATATAATATTCAAATAAACAATATAAGAAAACCAAATATCTACCTTGCAGGCAACCAGAGGAAAATAAAAAAGCCAATATGTACAGAAAAACAAAAATAAGAGTTACAACAAATATGTAAAAACCTCATTTCCTAAAAGATAATAAATTAACATTCTCAACATACTAAAATAGAAAAATAATTAAATCTGTCAACCCAGACTTCTATATCCAGTTAACATATTTTTCAAAAATCAAAAAGAAATAAAGATTTTTCACATTAGGAATAATGAAGATATTCATTGCCAAAACACTTGGGTCAACAAAATTAAATAAAATGTGCTGGGAATAAAATAATTGAAGGTAAAACAAATCAATTCTTTTCCTTTATTTCTTAAAGCTATATTTTAATATTTTAAAAGATAACTGTCCATGGATAAAATAGTATTTTTGTGCCTATAAGATCTGAAAATGTTAAAGACATGACAGAAGCATCACAAAGGATGTATAAAAAATTGGAAATGAATTCTTGAGAACCTTAAAGTACATAGGAAGCAGTAGAATATGATTTTCAGGTAGGCTATTGACTAAATTAAAGATTAGCAGAAACCCTGGAAAAGGACTGGAAGAACAATTTTAAATTTTATCTTCTCAGACTAAAATGAATTTAAAAAGATCTTTTTGTGGATATGAAAAGAAAGAATAGTGTTGAAGTATGAAAATTGCAAGTTATTATCAGTACTAAATATAGAAAATTCATCACACATATATTAAAAGCATTCGCAATTCCTCAAGGAGTTCATTCTTTCATTGTTGCAATTTTTACAAAAGTTTCTTATTTTTATTTCATATCAAAGGCAGAGACAAAGCGCAGGCAGAGGGACAGCCTACACCAGCCTGGTCTGGACCAGGCAGAAGCAAGGAGGTGGGAACTCAATCTGGGTCTCCCACACGGGTGGCAGGGACCCAAGTGCTTGAGCCATCATGTGCTGCCTCTCAGGGTTGGATTAGCAGGATGTTGGAGAGCAAGCAGAGGAGGCAGGGTTTAAAGCAGGTACCCTAAGTGGCCTGTGGGCAAATCAAGGGCCAATTTATCCACTACCTGCTCCATTCCATGTTTAGTCAAAATACTAATCTGTGAATTTCAAATGACTGCAATTTTTCCCCCTGTGCTGTATTTCAGCATTATGAGATTCCCTAAAGTAGTCTGAGGCTTACTCTTCAGGGTGGCCTATAGGCTTGCAGCAGTTTAATGACGTGGAAGTTTGTTGCAAATGTGAAATCTAAAGCCACACAGCAGACCTATAATTTAACCAGCTTCAGTTGGCCTGTATGCGGTTTAGCGTAAGAAGCTCTGCTCTAATGTGTTTCCACATAGCTTTCATTACTGTAAGGGAACTTTAAAAAATTCTATTAATGTGTTTTCCATGAATTTTTGAAGCCCCAGGAATCTCTTATTCCCATATATCTGTTCTGTTGCCTCCATGATTGTCTAATAGTCACATCACCTAACACAACACCTGCCTACTGTGTGTGGGCAAAGAAATGAAAGATTAAAAACTAACACCTAAATTAACTCTATTTTCAAATCCCATATAATTATCAAATGAACACTTTTATTTTAAACTTGACAATATAAACTTGCTTTCCCTCTACTCAAGATATTTGACATTACATTGAAAATGAACAAAGTATCCAAAGTTTCTGAAAATGTTTTACAGTTTTTTTTTTCTTGTCTAATATATCAAGCATTAACACTGGATTTTTTTATCATCATTCATTTTGCAGCCTTTAAAATATTTATTTGCCAATGAATAGTTGATACTCCTACATAGGTCCTCAAGAGATTTGATAGTTGTAAATGATATAAAAAAACTCTCATACATATGCAGGAACAGTTGTTTCATAGAATATGAAAGACTTAATTGTTATTATAACTAGTAGGCAAGGGTGACTGATAAGCTTTAAGATTTACATTAAACATTCAGAATTGAGACTTACAATAGTTATCTCAACAAAGAACCACAGTTCACATTACTCTTTCAGGCATGATCCATAAAATCACCCCATTTAGCTTGACTTTCCTAACTCATGTGTACACCAGAGAAACATCTCTTCAAACAATTTACCATCTAGAATGAATCAGATGAGTAACAGTTTTATTGAAATAGATTTGAACACTTTGCTTTAAGCATAAAAGTTATTATGGGAATAAAATTGAACTTGTACCAACAAAGAAGAGAGAGGTAAAAATATACACATGAGATTTTTAAAATATTTTTATTTTCTTTGAAGTGCAGAAGGAGAGAAATAGTGACAGAGAGAATTTTTTGTTAGTTCACTCCCCAAATGTCTGCAACTGTCAGGATTGTGCCAGACCAAAGCCAGGAGCCTGAACCTCATTCCAAGTCTCCCAGATGATGATATGCATTAGGTAACAATTGGTTGCCTCCTAGGGTACACATAAGCAAGAAGCCCACATTGGTAAGTAGAGCTGGACACTCAAATCCAAGCACTCTGATATGGGATGGGGGAATTCCAAGTGTAACGTTTACTGCAGTGCACACACTTGCCCTTATGTGAAATTTTAGGGGCTTGCACTGTGGCACAGTAGGCTAAGCCTCCGCTTGTGGTGCCAGCATCCCCATACGGGCACTGGTTCTAGTCTCGGCTGCTCCTTTTCCAATCCAGCTCTCTGCTATTGCGTGAGAAAACAGTGCAAGATGACACAAGTGCTTGGGCTCCTGCACCTGTGTGGGAGACCCAGAAGAAGCTCCTGGCTCCTAGCTTTGGGTCGTCTCAGCTGAGTTCTTGTCTGGCTGCTGTGGCCATTTGGGGAGTGAACCAGCAGATGGAAGACCTCCCTCTCTTTCTCTCTCTCTGTAACTCTGATTCTCAAGTAAATAAATAAATCTTTAAAAAAAAAGAAATTTTTAATTCATACTGTACTATTTTCTATAATTTCTGTTAACTAGTTCTCAAGATACAGAAACAGCTCACTATCATGAATCTCCTATAGCTGAACAAATAAGGTAAATTAATATCTATGAGGAAAACATATCTGAATTTTAACTTTCTTACTTATTAATCATGAAATTTGGAAAATTAAATTCAGTGAGACTCAATGTCTTGCTCTAAAAGAAACCCTAACTTTAAAAAAAAATATTTATTTGAGAAGCAGAGTGACATACACAATGAGGGAGACAGTGAGAGAGGTCTTCCATCTGTGGTTCACTCTCCAGATGGGGTGCAACAGTCAGAGCGGGGCTAGGCCAAAGCAAGGAGCCAGGAGCTTCTGGGTCTCCCACATAGGTGCAGGGACCCAAACTGCTCTCCCAGGCTGTTAGCAGGGACCTGGATCAGAAGTGGATAAGCCAGGATTTGAACCAAAGCCCATATGGAATGCAGGTGCCACAGACAGAGACTAAACCTACTTTGCCACAGCGCCAGCCCCTTGATTGACTTTTGAGGCTGTTATAATTCTCAAATAGGGAAGTACATGTAAATGTTTTATCAATAATATTCTTCTCTAGTTAGTAAATACTTTTTGCTTACTATTGTAAATATTTTTATTTTCGACATGCCAGGCAGTACCTTTAGAGAAGGAGAAAATATACTACAGCAAAAGTAGCTACAGCTATAATAAAAGGTTTAAACTTGGAATTTGTTAAAATTATACAGGAAGAATCATAGTAAATCAAAATCAGTCTAAGTATAGGATGAATTATTAAACTTTAAGGAAAAATAGCAGTCTGTCTGAACAGCACAAAAAGAGTAATGCTGGTAATGTGAAGAAACACAGTTTTAGTTTTTTATACTATTGAAGATATGAAAATCATGAGACATGTTTAAAATAATGTATAATGAAGTGATTATTAAAAATCTAAAAACCAGCAAGATACATTATGAAAACAAGGAGTTAGTAAATAAATATTTTCTTTTTATTTAATTTTGATATGAATTTTAAGTTATACAGATATAGTTCAAATATTCAAGGCTTTAACGTACAAATAGAAACTTATAGACATGATTCTTTTTTAATTAAATAATTTATTTACTTTGAAAATCAGAGTTACACAGAAAACAAAGATATAGAGAGATATTCTTTAGGCCTGGTCAATCCCCAGATGGCCACAATGCACTGGCCAGACACCAGGAGCTTCTTCTGGGTCTCCCACATGAGTACAGGGACCCAAGCACTTGGACCACCTTCCACTGCTTTTCACAGGCCATTAGCAGGGAGCTGGATGAGAATTAGAGCATCCAGGACTTGAATCGGTGCCCATATGATACACTGGTGTCACAGGTGGCCACAACACAGCCCTTAGATATGCTACTTAAACATGGTGTTCAAGCATCATTTCCAGAACTAGAAAGTGGTTATGCCTTGATTTATTTATGGATTTGGAAGCAAATATCAAATATAAGTAACTAATTTTGAAATATATTAATATTTTCTTCACAAGTTTACATATTTAGAATCTGGAATATTCTAGTGTTACTTAAAAAGTTTCAGAGTATCAAGATATATTTCAAATTAAGAAATGAAAACAAAGTTCATGAGATACAGCAGAAGTACTATTTACCCTTGCCATGAAGTAATTTAAAGTTTTATAGGTTTTTGTTATCAGTATTGTTAAATAATTCAAAATCCTTCCTGGTTTTAAACAAATATTTTCTCAATGCTGAGAATGTGTACTACTCAACCCTGAGTGTTGGAAGTACAGTATTTAGGAAGGTGGATATACTTTCTACAGATAATGGGTCCCATAGGTAGAAAACACATATCTGGACTCAGATTTTCTGAGTTGAAATCAACTTGGTTGCCTCAGGTTTATGGGTTTTTTTTTTTTTTTTAAGGGTTTATTTATTTCTTTGAAAGTCAGAGTTACACAGAGTGAAGGAGAGGCAGAGAGAGAGAGAGAGAGAAAGAGAGAAAGAGAGAGAGAGAGGAGAGAGAGAAAGAAAGAGAGAAGAAAGAGAAAGAAAGAGGTCTTCCATCCACTGGTTCACTCCTCAGTTGGCTGCAATGGCCAGAACTGTGATGATCTGAAGCCAGGAGCCAGAAGCTTCTTCCGGGTCTCCCATGCAGATGCAGGGTCCCAAGGACTTGAACCATCTTCTACTTCTTTACCAGGGCATAGCAGAGAGCTAGATCAGTAGAGCAGCCAGGACTTGAACCAGCAGCTATATGGGATGATGGAACTGCTGGCAGCGGCTTTATCTGCTACACCACAGCACCAGTCCCAGGTTTACCTTTGAAAACTAGAAAAGATTAATATTTTTCCTTATAGAAGTACTGAATACCTTTTCTTAGCTTCCCAAGACAACACACTCAGAATATTAGCAGAATCAATATCACCATCATCCTCGTGGAGATAAGCAATAATAAGTTAATTAAATTTGACCAATAAAATATCACACAATAAACCCTGCAACTCAGATAGTTAAACAGATTGCCAAGATTGACGATGATGGATGAACTGATGTGGATGGCAGCTCGGATACCTCTCTCTGGAGGTGTCATTGCAGTGAGATCTATATACCAGGTAGTACCCACAGTAAGTGAGGGGAGTAAAGGTCACAGGAGAAATTCATCATGCATAGCATTTAAAGTAGAAACAAACTTAATTATTTGGTTTGGACAATAGGACAGAGTCAGAGTTTAGTGAATAAATGAAAGGGTAGGATGAAGTGAGGCATGACATCGACAGTGTCTAGGTCCTGCAGTCTTAGAAAATCAGAAAAAGGAATGTAGCTCTGCATATGTGTTTTTAGCATTGTGCTATTTTTAAATGATATAATTTATATTAAAACTTTATTTTACAATTGTGGACAGCTTTTTTACTATACATTGAGACTTTAGTTAGAATACATAAAAATATTGGTATATAATATTTCAGTTATTTTTTTTCTGAGTGTTCAAATATGAATCTCAAAAGATAAAACATGGGGCTGGTGTTGGGTTGTAGTGGGTAAAGCCACCACCTGCAATGCTGGCATGCCGTATGGACACCAGTTGGAGAGCTGGCTGCTCCACTTCCCCATCCAGCTCCCTTCTAATGTGCCTGGGAAAGATGGCGGAAGATGGCCCAAGTGCTGGGGCCTCTGTACCCGCATGGGAAACCTGAAACAAACTTCCGGCTTTTGGCTTTGGACTCACCCAGTTCTGGTCTTTGCAGCGATTTGGGGAGTGAACCAATGGATAGGATGTCTCTCTCTCTCTTTCTCTCTCTCTCTCTCTCCCCACTCCCCTTCTTGTTTTCACTCTTGCCCTCATGCTCTCTCTCTCTCTTTAAACTCCGCCATCCACATAAATAAACAAATCTTAAAAAAAAAAAAAAGATAAAAAGTGACTGTGTCACAAGGATCTTGCCAATGAACGTTGATAGTTTATACATTCTGGTGGTGATGACAATCATTTTCTCTTGAATGGTTAGGCACCATATATAATCTCTTACTAAGATAAAGAAATTAGGGTTTTTTTAGAAAACTTTTATTTAGTAAATATAAATTTGAAAGTACAACTTTTAGATTATAGTGGTTATTCCCCCCATAGCCACTCTCCCACTTGAAAACCATCGCATCAAGGAATGTTGCGTTTTTTTGTTTTTTTGTTTTTGTTTTTGTTTTTCTTTTTTTTTTTAAATTTTTTGACAGGCAGAGTAGACAGTGATGAGAGAGAGACAGAGAGAAAGGTCTTCCTTTACCGTCGGTTCACCCTCCAATTGCCGGCGCACCACGCTGATCTGAAGCCAGGAGCCAGGTGCTTCTCCAGACAGAACTACTCCTGCTTTTGACCATGAAAGCAGAGATCAGAATTTTTGTTTCCTTAGGTAACTGGAGTTTTCAAGCAGAGCAATGGAGAGAAGGGAGTCTCACAAAGTGGGGGCTGTTTGTAGTCTGTGCAGGCATTATTGTGATGAAAGCCTGTGAGATGAATGTAGACATTGGGATTTATCTATGGCTGGGAGAAATTGGAATTTATATCTAGCAGGAATTGAGAAAATCTGCTGAAGAGCTTGGTTATGTAGGTGGGACCTAGGGAAGTCATAATAGAGGAGAAAACATCAGGATCTAAAAGCTATGCCCCATGATCAAGTGCAAAAATAAAACGTAATTCTCTAACACTAAACCTGGCAAGATAAAATAGATAAGGCGGTAATGTGTCTGCCTTCCAGAACAAAACAAACTCCTTTTATAAGGAAAAAAAAATAATAGATCTGGGTGTTTGGTATAGTAGTTAAGATGCCGGTTAGAATGTTCTGATCCACATGTTGGAGTGCCTGGGTGTCCCAGCTCCCCTTCCAATTCCAGCTTCCTATTTTGTGTACCCTAGGAGGCAACAGATGATAGCTACTCACCTGGGAGACCCACTTGGAGTTTCTGGCTCCTAACACTGACCTGAACCAAATCCAGCTGCTGTGGGCACTGGGGGGTATCCGAACTGGAGAATGGAAGATGCCGCTATCTCTGTCTCTGACTCTGTGTCTTTCTGTGTCATATTCTCAGTCTTTTTCTCTGCCATTCAAATATACACAAAAATAACATTTCAGAAAAAAATACAATATGACCTTCTATAATCTATGTTCCACAGTGCCCTGCATAAGCAAGAAAATTGATTCTGTAAAAAGGTCATATAATCAGAATTAAAGATGATACAGTTTAAAATGGGCAAGAATGGGAGTAGGCATTCGGCACAATGGTTAAAACTCCCCTTAGAACACAGGCATTCCATATCAGAGTGGCTGGGTCTGATCCTGGCTCAACTTCTGATTCCAACTTCCTGCTAACACATGCCCTAGGACATCGCAGATAAGAGCCCAAGCAGTAGGGTTTCTACCACAGGGGAGACCTAAATTAAACTCCAGCCTCTTGACTTTGGCCTAAATCAGCCTGGGTTGTTGAAGACACTTGGAGAATGAGCCAGAGGACGAAATCAATCTCTGTTTCTTCCTCTCTTTTTCAAACATTTAAAAAATGAGCAATAATGAAGTTTAAAGCAATTATAAATAAATAGCAGATAGGAGACAGATGCAAGATAGTAGCTAACTAGATAGTCAGTTGGATGGATAGGTTTAAAGAAAAAGTGGTTATAAGTTTTAAATATATATGGTATTTGTGGAGAAATATAAACTGTTCAAAAACTATACAATTAATAAATGGAAATTCTCTAAAAGTACACAAAGGGAATGAAATCAGCATATGAAAGAGTTATCCGCACCCTCATGTTTACAACAGCTCAGCTCAAACTAGTTAAGATATGGAATCAACCCAGATGTCCATCAACTGATGATTGGATAAAGAAAAGGTGATATATATATATATATATATATATATATATATATATATATACATATACACAATGGAATACTCTTCAGCCATAAAAGATAATGAGATCCTGTATTTTGCAACACAATGAATGCAGCTGAAAACCATTAAGCTTAGTGAAATAAGCCAGACCCAAAAAGATAAATATTAAATATTTCCTCTGATTTGTTAGCTATTAGCTAACATATAGAGCACAAAAAGTACCTCTTAAGACATATGAGCAAAATTGGCATAATGTGTTTTGATTATTGTTTTTAATATTTATCTATATAGAGAAACGTTAAGCCTATGATTACAAAGTAAAGTAAGCTACTGCAAAAAAAATAAAAGAAAAAATATGAAAGGAAGGAAGAGAGCAGCAGGATAATATCATATTCTTAAAATTATATCTATATATTAGTAAGTAAAATGTGAAAAAAAAAAACAAGATTTCAAATAAAAGGAACAATTCCATATAGGAATAACAACAGATTGAAGTAGGCAGAACAGGTCTGAGACATTCAAGACAGATGAACAAAAGATTTTACTGTGGAGTTGGGGCACACTGGGTTAAGCTGCAACTTGCAATGCTGGCATCCCATATCAGATAATAGGTTTGCATCTGGGTTACTCTGCTCCCCATCTGCTTTCCTGCTAGTATATTTCAGAAGGAAGTTGAAGATTGTCCAAGTACTTGGGCCCTACTACCAAAGAGGGAGACCAGGATGGAGTTCCTAGCTCCTGACTTCATTCTGGCCCAGTGCTTGTTGTTGCAGCCATATGGGGAGTGAACCACTCATTCTCTCTCTGTCTCCCACTCTCTCTGTCACTCTGCCCTTAAAATACATAAATAAATCTTAAAAATGAAAATTTACAGTGGAGCATAGAGACATACACATGATGAGAAATATAGAAGTGCAAGTTTTAGTCTGAAATAGATACATATTTGATAGTTAAATTTATGAAGTAATCTGAACCACCTGTTTCCCCCTTGAAGACTACTTGAGGACTGTAGTCACTCACACATTAACCTATCTACACAGAGAACAGTGCTTTGAAGGAGGATGAGAAAGATGATTAAACCATTTGTCCTTATTGTTCGGATTAAGGTCGGTAACTCACTTGATCATACATTGATATTCATGAAGTAGATCTCTGGGACTCATTACAAATACATGTTCTCCTGGAATGTTGAGGCAAGATTGAAATAAAAACCTAAACCATTTATTTTCTCACTTGTGTGTGTCACCTGATATCAGTTTGATAGCCAGAGTTCAAAGCTGCAAGTCTCTGCTTTCAAACATTCTCTGGTAACATATTTTTGACAGGGAGGAGGAGAGGTGAATCTCTAGTTGAATGAATATTACAGATATTTTTTTCCCTTCTGAGGAAAATATTTGTCACTTATTAAGGTGAAGTTTATTTTATCCATAAAGTATTTTTCCAACAAAGATAGCTTTAATGAACATAAATATTTCAATTTTTATGTAAATGCATGCTAAAGGCACTTCTGTCTATAGTTTTTATATAATTTTAGTATAGACATTGTTTTAAATATATATTAAAATGCATATGTATGCACAAATATATACACTTATCTGGGTGATTTTAAAATTTCTGTCTATATGCATAACAAATATTTCCACAGACAATTGAAAATATTTTAGAGAAGGACAATTTGTAAATTTTATAAATTTTTTTTCATAAAAATAATAATTTCATGTTTTCTGAATTCCAACAGCCTTTTTTGTAATATTTGGAGAATCAGTTGCCCCCATAAGTTCTGGTGTACAAAGGTAAAAAATGGAAAATTCAGTGTCTTAGTACCACTTCTTCTGCAATAACGATGCATGACATCAATAATGATGCATGATATTAGTTTCATTACTGTGATAGACTTGGCTATCAACACAAAGAGTATAAAAATAAATACACTGATTTGGGGGATTTATCTTCTAGCCATTCTGGTTGGGTAGAAGAGCACTCACCAAATCCAGTTGGCGAGCTCCATGCTGCTTCTGAGTAGTGGCAGAGGTGAGAATTCAGCAGTGTAAATCATGAATAAAGTGCCTGTTATTTCCAACGTGGTATCCAAGCCCAGATTTCTGTTTCCCATAAGTTCCATCTTCTTCATATTGCTAAGTGCATGTCTGTTTACAGTATTTCTTTTTTTTTTCTTTTTCTCTTTTTTTTTTTTTTTTGACAGGCAGAGTGGACAGTGAGAGAGAGAGACAGAGAGAAAGGTCTTCCTTTGCCATTGGTTCACCCTCCAACGGCCGCCGCGGCCGGTGCACTGCAGCCAGCACACTGCGCTGATCCGAAGCCAGGAGCCACGTGCTTCTCCTGGTCTCCCATGGGGTGCAGGGCCTAAGTACTTGGGCCATCCTCCACTGCACTCCCGGGCCACAGCAGAGAGCTGGCCTGGAAGACGGGTGACTGGGACAGAATCCGGCGCCCCGACCGGGACTAGAACCCTGTGTGCTGGCACCGCTAGGCGGAGGATTAGCCTATTGAGCCACAGCGCCGGCCTTACAGTATTTCTTTAAAGTATCTCCTTAGACTGTCATTTGTCTTTACTTTGTCAATTTCCCTCTAAAACATTTTGCAATTATATTATTTACTTACAGCTAGTAGAGGTGAGCCATAAGAAAAATATACCTAGTTTTAATATCTTGTCTGTCTTAGTCTGAAGATTATGGGATACAGCTAACTTTAAAGGACAAGACTTTAGAACATGAAGATATGCACAGTTAACACAGTCAGTTCAATGGATCAATGATATGAGAGCCAGTATTTTCAATATCAATATTATTTTTTCCTTTTCTCAGTTTTATTACCACATCATTGACTATGCATCCTCTTTCTCCCTATAACATCTGCTTTCCAAAAGAAGGAAAGAGAGAAGAAGGAGATTTAGTTGTATCATAAAAAACAAAACACCTCCCAGAAAGAATATATCAGAACTCCTTTTAGCCAGAATCCAGATACTTGGGCATCTCTTGCCAGAAGGTTAGAAGAAAGGACTTATAAACAGATTGAATTGGGTCCTCAGCTCTCTGACACAGTATCTTTCCAACATTATATGCATTCTTATCCAATTGACAAGCAATAAAAAGATGTTTTCCAGACTTATGCTTAAACATTACATAATTTCTTTCATCTCCATTGATATCTCTCAGTTTCTCCTTCATTTGTATTTTTACATGCCACATTTTAGAATAGGTTTTATACCTTACTGTTCCTTAGGCAGATACGATTTTTACTATACAATTATTAGAGATTTAATTTATCCTAGAATCTAGGATTTCATCATTTGGGCTCACAGCTTTCATGTAAACGTAATGTAAATGGCATTACATATATATGTGTATTTTGAAATGAAATATGCATGATATTATTTTTAAGTTATTTTGTAACATTTAAGTAGCTGTACTTAAATTATACTCTGTGGATGAAATCTTTGCTAACTGAGGCTGCTGCTTCTGAAGCTGCACCAAACCATTGCATGGAAATCTGGTGTGTTTTGTTTTGTTTTTTTTCTGTTATAACTCACTGTCAAAGAAAAATGAACGATTGATGAAGCATACTGTTCTTTTATTCTTTTCAAGTTAAATCTTGGTGATTTGCTATTCATAACTTTGATGCTTCTCTCTTTCAAAGATTATTTGTTTAATTTTCTTTTAGTACACCCAGTAATATGTTTTCTGAAAATAAATTGACTTTTCATATTCAGACTGTGCTTCTTGTAACGAGTGGTTGAAGGCAAGCATCTGTCATATCATGTCAGCTATTCCTTTTTGATCCCTTAGGGGATGTTCTGAATCATTAGTTTATAATCAGTTTTTGTTTTTAATTAAACATCAATCATATGACTGAGTCAGAGAGAAATAGGATTTTACTCTTGGCCTCCAAAATAAACAGATTTATGAAAATAATGTTTAGCACAATATATGATAGACTAATGGAAATGAATTTTATTTATAAAAGCATCACTTGGCAGGGCAGGCATTTGGTACAGCAGTTAAAACACTGCACTGGATGCTCACATCTCTTGTCACAATTCTTGGGTTCAAGTCCCCACTCCACTTTTGTTTTTAAAGATTTATTTTATTTATTTGAAAGGCAGAGTTACAGAAAGAGGTGGAGACAGACGAAGAGAGAGGTCTTCCATCCTCTGGTTCATCCCCCAAATGGCTGCAATGGCCAGAGCTGAGCTGATCTGAATTCAGGTGCCAGGTTCTTCTTCCAGGCCTCTGATGTGTGTGCAGGTGCCCAAAGACTTGGGCCATCTTCTGCTGCTTTCCCAGGCACATTATCAGGAAGCTGGATAGGAAGTGGAGCAGCTGGGACTCAAACCAGCTTCCCTATGGGATGTTGGCACTTCAGGTCGGGACTTTAACCCGATGCACCACAGTGCCAGCCCCTACTCCACTTTTGATATAGCTTTCTGTTTATGAGCACCCTGGAAACAGCAAATGTTGGCTCAAGTGCATGCATATGTGCCACCCATGTAGGATTGAGTTTGGATTGAGTTCTGGGCTCCCCAACTGGCTACAATAAGTGGAGCAGGGCCAGGCTGAAGCCAGGAGTCTGGAACTCCATGGGTTCTCCACATAGGTGGCATGCACTTAAGTACTTGAGTCCTCATGCACTGTTTTCCTAGGAGCATTTGCTGGATAGAAAGAAGAGCATCTGGGAATCCAACAGGCACTCAATATGGGATGTAAGCATCAGAGCAGTTTTCTTTTTTTGTTTGTTTGGTTTTTTGTTTGTTATTTTTCTTTCATTTTGTTTTGTTTATCTCTTTGGCATTCGCATGATTTTAAAATAGTTAATGTTCATGGTCTTAAATGGTAGCCATTAGAGCTAAATGTTCTTTATAACAAACTGAGGAACAAAGAGAGGAAAAGACAATTCAGCACAGAAAAAGGAAGTAAAAAAAAGAATTATTCATATATCCCTGGAGCATGAATTAATAAAGCCTCCCTTTGAATCAGAATCCAAAGATTTAAGCTGCTTAACTAAAGAGTACAATGAAATAATTTGCAGAGACAAATCAAAGTTTTTCCTGAAAAAAAAAGGAGGGAACTCATCTTCCACTTCCTCACAAAAATGAGAATGAGCTGAATCAATGTACAACCAACCATGTCAAATTTCTAGTCAGCTCTTTAGCAAAGTGATTCCTGTTGTATCTAGAATAAGATGTTGCATTATTTTTGTTAATTTATGTTAATTAATTAGTTCTGCTAATAATATTAATAATAGTCATTTATGCTTTAGCAACCATTTATTAAGTAGCATTTATTAAGGTTTTTCCTGTGATGTTGATGCTTCTTTTTTGTTCTTGTTTTTCTTTTGAAAGTGTATTCGTTTTTTTCTCATTGATCTCTGATTGTACAGAAACATACTATTCAGTCATAAAAAAGATTTAACACTCTGAAAAATCCTGAAACACATTAAATTAAGTAAACCTGACACAGAAAGACAAATTCTGCGGAATCTCCATCATATGAGGAATCTAAAATAGTTGACTTACTAGAAGGACAGAGCAGCATGATGGTGAAGAGGGTTTGCTTGTTGGGCTGGGGGAGGGAGGGAGGGAGCTGTTGATGATTAGTGAGATATTTGTCTAAGGATACAATATTGAAGTTAGATAGATGGAATAAGTTCAAGAGATCTATTCTATAAGATGGTGACTACTGTTAATGAGAATGTATATGATGGCTTAAAAATGTTAAAAGTGGATAACTGCTCTCATCCTCAAAAATGATAACTATGTGAGGTACATGTCTGTTAGATTTATTATATATAAATATATCAAAATATTATGTAGAAAACACTATGTCATTACATGCAATTTTATATCTTATTTAAGAAAATGAAACAAAAGAAAAAAATTTGATGTTGATCTCTAGAAATGAAACACAAAACACAGAACTGGGTTACTGATTATTTAATCTTAGAAACAGACCCAAGTCAAACTCATTCAGAAGTGCTAAGTTTCTAAAATAAACCCATGCATGACCTTGTTTTAAAATAAATTAATATTATTAGCAAAGGAAATGTGTTCTGCTGGTGCAATGGCTCTAAAACAGCATACTCTTTAAGCTACTCGTGTATATACAATGTAACTATTCAAGTGCCATCTTTGTGCAGGTGCCTCAGTGGAGTCTTGAAAGACCCATCTTCAAATGCCTCATAATTATTTTCCAAGGCACAAACCCCTGTTGATGGAAATCCATTTTCCCAGTGAGCTCTTATAATCACTTCTAAATTCTTGCCCCTGTGATGTTCCTCTGGTGCCTCCATGGAGAAGATATCCTTTTGGAGGCTATTTTTGGTAGCATATTCCTTTGCATGTTTCACTGTGTCAATTTTTCTAGGGATGAAAAGTGATATTTTAGTACAGGCACTCAACTAAATGGTTTTCTTTGGTAACAAGTTAAACATATTTATCTTCTATTGTTTTGTAAACAATACCGCTATTATTATTTTGTTTGAAAGGCAGAACTAAAGAGACAGAGAAGAGAGAAAAAAGCCTTTCATTCACTAATGCATTCCCTATAAGCCTGCAAAAGTTGTGGCTGGGTCAGATGGAAACCAGTAGCCTGGAATTTCACTGGGTCTCCCTCCTGGTGGAAAGCACTCAAGAACGTGTGTCATCAACTACTGCCTCCCAGGATGTGCATCAGCAGGAGCTGCATAGAAGCAGGCACAGGACTATATCCCAGTCACTCTAGCATGGGATACAGGCTTCCCAAGAGGTGGCTTAAACAAATGTACCACAACACCTTCCTCTCTTCCATTGTTTTACATGTGTTCACTACCAGTCACGATTCTGTTTCATCTCCTTTGTCAGTATCTTACTAAAACTCATTAATATATTAAATATATTATACAAAATAAAAAGTGAAGAAAACAACTTGACTTTAACCATGAGGAACATTTCTTGAATAAATGGACGTGCACAAGACTTTTTGAGATATGATTTTATATTAATATCTCAAAAGGTAAAGTATGCTTATATACACAATATTGTTTTGACATAAAAAATGAAAATAACAAATGGGTATTTTGGAAAATGATATTTAAAAAACAAACTATAACATAAGTAGTATCAGGGAACAATAAGAAAAATTACAATTAATATGAAAAATAGTGTTGTTCGTAATAAAGAGAATAGAATAGTTACCAAGGGCTGAGGGTGGAAGGCACATGGAGTGATATTACTCAAATTGTACAACACTTTTAGCTGTAAGATGAGAAAGAGTTCTGGAAACCAAGTAGTGAACATGGTGATAACAGTAAGCTGTGTAATTGAGATGTTTTAAGAAATTAAATCTTAAGTATTCTCACCAAAAAGCAAAAAATGAATAGATTATGTGACAGGTATAGTAATTACCTTTATCATGATAATAATTTCACAATATTGTACTCATTAAAGATACATCATGTTACACCCCTTAAAAAGAAAATAGTGAAGTTTAAATATATGTTTGTGGATATTAATCAAATCAATTATTTTTGCCTTTAAAAAGGATAATTGAGACCCTAAACTAAAATTGCCATTCATAAAGTAGTGAACAAAACATGGAAAATTTGTAAATTATGAAATGGAAGAGGTTGCCAAGAAGTGTTTCAAACATCTAAAGTCCGGACATTTTGTTTATTCACACTTTTTTTTTTTTTTTTTTTTAATTTTTGACAGGCAGAGTGGACAGTGAGAGAGAGAGACAGAGAGAAAGGTCTTCCTTTTGCCGTTGGTTCACCCTCCAATGGCCGCCGCGGTAGGCGCACTGCGGCCGGTGCACCGCGCTATTCCGATGGCAGGAGTCAGGTGCTTCTCCTGGTCTCCCATGGGGTGCAGGGCCCAAGCACTTGGGCCATCCTCCACTGCACTCCCTGGCCACAGCAGAGCTGGCCTGGAAGAGGGGCAACTGGGACAGGATCGGTGCCCCGACTGGGACTAGAACCCGGTGTGCCGGCGCCGCAAGGTGGAGGATTAGCCTGTTGAGCCACGGCGCTGGCCTATTCACACGTTTTAAAATATATTTTCCTTTTTCTATATTCACACTAACATTAATAGTGTGACAACTTGATATTAACCTAATGTTATCCTCTAGTTATCTTCATAGAAAAAAAGTTCAATTTCAATTATGCTGAAGAAACAAATGTTCTTGTTTGACACCCTCCAATGTTTTACACATTTTATTATATCCAAGTAAAAATTAATGAACACTGTGTTGAAAAGTTCCACTAGTATAGTTAGAAATTTACTTGTGAAACTCTGCCAGGAACATGACTCTGGAGAAGAGGACAGGCAAATGAACTGATGAGATGCCCAAAGGGACTTTATAATTTCTCATTATTGGCATATGCAGATCCTGGGTACATTGTGATAAAATTCTCTCTCTTCATTATTGGTTGATTCATAGTTATTTTACAAAATTATTTGCAATTCAATTAAAAGCGCATTATTGGAAATGATTCAAAATTGTGATAGGCTGAATAATGGTTTCCCCAATTGTGTCTACTTTCTTGTCCCAGTATTCCTGCCCAGGAAACTTTGCTCACATCATTAAGTTAAAGATCTTGAAATGGTGAGATTATTCTAAATCATCTAGTTGGGACCCATGTAATCTGAAAGGCCATTAAAAGAGGGGGACATGAAGATGAAAATTAAAGATGCTGATTTGATAACAGAAGCAGAAGGAAAGGGCATGCAGTGATGGAAACAGGAGGGAGTGATGCAGGGCCAGGAACCAATGAATGCAGAAAATTGTTAGAAGCTAGAAAAAAGTGAGAAAACAGATTAGATTATCCCTCAGACCCTCCAAAAGTAAAGCAGCCCAGCAGTCTGTCTCTTTTGATTATTGATACTGCAACTGTAAGTTTATAAATTTATGTTTATTTAATGCACAAAGTTTGTAGTAATTGTTTCAGAAGCAGTAAATAACTAGTACAAAATGTATGTAAATATTTACACACAATTATAAAGGTATTGAAACTGAATTGCTTGCCCATGCACACACATATATGCAGCTACATATACATTCACATAAGTGTGCACATGTATGTACTAGCTGGGTAAGTTGAACAGACATTTCAGCTTACTTAATTGTAAATGTATGCATGTGTACATACTTTATTATTGATAATTTCAGCTGCAATTTCTGAATTCCCTCCTTCCATCCCAATATCTCATCTCCTTGTATTATGATATCTCCATTTAGGAAAATGAAGGAGGAGGAGATAGAGGAGCAAAAGGAGAGAGGAAGAAGCAAAACAAATATTTTGGTAAATTGCTTAACGTTTATAGGCCCATTGAGTGTGAAGGTGCTTAGATTGTAAAACAACTGTATTGGATAAATAACTGTCAGAGTTTTCACCAATTTGACAGATAGGAAGTATAAAATGAGGAACGTATAAGGTGTTCAATTTGAAATCAGAGTTAGAAATCTCTTAGCAAGAAACAATAACAGAATTGTACTTGGATGGTCAAATTGATAGACTTCATAAATTTCCCTGGGGTTGGCTATGTTTACTTCATTTGGCACATAACAAATAAATGCTCCTGATTAACAATTTTTTTTGAAATTGCAAAGAAGCCAGCCTGCTTCATCACAATGATAAAGCTTTTTATTTTTCATTTCAGCTTACTGTTAAATTACCTTTCCTCCATAGAATAAACTAAAAAATAATCACTATGTAGTTCTCCTTTAATATTCAGATAGGTTTGGTGGTTTCCAAATAAATTTAATTTTTTAAATGAAAGGAGACCATGTTTCAGGGATTTCCTTTTTCTTTTTTTATTTTATTTTATTTTATTTTATTTTTTATTTTTTGACAGGCAGAGTGGACAGTGAGAAAGAGAGACAGAGAGAAAGGTCTTCCTTTGCCGTTGGTTCACCCTCCAATGGCCGCCACGGCTGGCGCGCTGCGGCCAGCGCACCGCGCTGATCCGATGGCAGGAGCCAGGTGCTTCTCCTGGTCTCCCATGGGGTGCAGGGCCCAAGCACTTGGGCCATCCTCCACTGCACTCCCGGGCCACAGCAGGGAGCTGGCCTGGAAGAGGGGCAACCGGGACAGAATCCGGTGCCCCAACTGGGACTAGAACCCGGTGTGCTGGCGCCGCAAGGCGGAGGATTAGCCTAGTGAGCCGCGCGCAGGCCCAGGGATTACCTTTTTCTTATGTTCTTTTCACTTCTATTTTTGGTTTAATACTGTTTTTGATAATTCGTTAAAAGGGAAACAGTTGTTTCCCTTTACTTTGATTGATACACTTCATAGACATACAAATGCATGTTTTTGAGTTAGAATAAAAATAATCATGAGACTTTATTTCATGAAGAAATAATTATACCTGTGCAATATCTATAGGATCAAGGGAAATTTGACTTTTGGAATTTTAATAATTCACATAAGTTTGGGTAAACTTAGAGGAACTTGCAAGGTAGTGAAAGAACTTGGCAATAGATCAAATATGGATGATTTCAAATCCCATCCATCTTTGCTATGTACAAGCAAAATTTTGAACTAACAGAGAATAACCGTAAACACACATTTGAAGACTGTCACATAAAAGCAAAATAAGAGTCTCTATGGCCATTCAGAGAGAGATAACTTTTCAAGGAACATATATTTAAACAGGGGATTCAGACTTGGAAGAGAACTGTATGTATTGTCTAGTCCTTCCAAAAACATGGAAGTGGCTGGATTAGCAAATTTCCTATAACTGCATGCCCACTATTGACTTGAAGAAAAACACAAATTAAAGTAAAAAGCTTAATTATTTCAATTGAAAATAATGGAAAAGCTTCCCTTCTCCTCCTTTTTCTGTGGAGTTTTAATTAGAAAACTAAAATCTTAAGTACTTTAGCCTCTCTTAAATATATACAAACCCTTTTTAGAACTAGATAGATGTTTTTTGTTAGCTTTAAAAACTCAGGACATCTTTCTCAAAGGTCTGAAAGCTATCATATTGTGATGTAAATTATATTTTTTATGCAATTATGTAAAATTTATACCCCCTCCCTCTCAGTGACCTGTGAGTAGAGGTTCAGCTATAGTAGCCTAATTTACTTGAATTGCATAAATTTGCAGAAATTGCCGAACTTCAACTACCTTGTGTCATAAATATATGAGAAATTTGTTTTTCCTCTGGCTAAAACCAATGCTAACATAGATGATCATCTTGATAGGGAATAAGGCATGTAGCCACTCCCCACCCACCTTTATTTATTTATTTGAAAGTCTGAGTTACACAGAGAAGGAGAGGCATAGAAAGAGATGTCTTCCATCTGATGGTTCACTCCCAAATTGGCCGCAATGGTCGGAACTGTGCTAATCTGAAGCCAGGAACCAGGAGCTTCTTCCCGGTCTCCCACATGGTTGCAGGGGCCCAAGGACTTGGGCCAACTTCTACTGTTTTCCTAGGCCATAGCAGAGAGCTGGCTCAGACGTGGAGCAGCGGGGTCTCAAATTGGCACCATGTGGAATGCTGGCACTGCAGGCAATGGCTTAACCCACTATGCCAAAGCACCAGCCCCTGACTCCCCTTTTAAATTAACTTTACCACTCTGTGTACCTGCATGTGTCTGTACTTAGAATGCTGCTCTAAGCAGAAGGCAAGGACCTGGAATAGGAATCTAGGCCCCACTTCTCCCAAAACCATCTCAATTATCTGGTAAAATTGGTATAATCTTTATGCAAGGGATGATGCTTTTATTGAGAATAAATGGTTGATAATTTCAAAAACTCATCTTGGAATGGTGTCCTATGCTTTTTTAAATAAAAGCGTGAAGCATGAGTCCTTTTTGTCTTTGCAGTCTCTCAACAGACTGCCTGTGGTGTGTCTCACATTCTTGTTTAATGCTTATTCAATAATAAGAGTGGTTCTTTTCCTATGGCCTTCAAAATAACATTTCTGAGTTTAGAGAAAATTTTGTTTTTAAATGTAATTCTTTAACATAATCAAATGAGAACTCTCAACCTCATCATTTGTCTGTCTTCAGAGATGGTCACCAAATCAAATAAATCTACTGATTTTACTTTTGAAGACACGCATTAATTCTTTCTTTCTCCTTATTGAATCTGTCTTTTTGTGGGCGTGGTTGGATCTAAATATCGCTATTCCAGGCTCTTGCCTTTTATCTACTAGAGAAGCATTCTAAGTACAGGTGCAAACCCAACATACAAAATAATAAAGTTTATTAAAAAGTGAGGAAGTCACACACACACATATATGCACTGTGTGCAGGAACAGAGTGGGCTAGGAAGGGAAAAGATGAGAGCAAAAAAGATTTTAGCCCTTGCTCCTCTGACTGCGAAGAGAGAATGTGTCTTTCCATTATTGGGCAATATATAAGCATGGAGAGGAGAGTGGTTAAATGGTACAGCCCCAGGTCAGAGGAGATACGTCCTGGGGAAGGAAGGGGTCATTTGACTGACAGGTGGGCTGATAGCAAGGGGAAGGGAGAGGTGTGGCTTCCATCTGGTGGTCCTAATCCAGCTACGTTCTTTTTCCCCATATCACTATTCTATGCCTACCTTTTTTTTTTTTTTAAAGATTTGTTTGTTTAGTTATTAGATTTACGCAGAGAAAGAAGGAGAGGCAGAGAGAGACAGAGAGGTCTTTCATCTGCTTTTTCACTCCCTGATTGGCCCCAACGCTGGAGCTGTGCTGATCCATAGCCAGGAGCCAGGAGCTTCCTCTGGGTCTCCCATGTGGTGCAGGGGCCAAGGACTTGGGCCATCTTCTACTGCTTTCCTAAGCCATATCAGAGAGCTGGATCAGAATTGGAGCATTTGGGACTTGAACCAGAACCCATATGGGATGCAGGCACTGCAAGTGGTGGCTTTACCTGCTATGCCACAGCACAGGCCCCACCTATCTTATCTATATATCAATACCAAGTGCTTTTCAGTACTTCCACTCTTGTCCTTTATTACAACTATTTTCCAATAGTGAGCTAGCTGGCTAATATTAGCTTCCTGTCACTTTTACCCCTTTGTCACATCATACACAACTAATTAATGGCCATGCAAAGGTCAGGACAAAGGTCTCTTATTTGGACTGCTATCATTATCCACCTTTTCAAAGACAATTTGAAAATATAAGGGACTGTTTCCATAGTGTGTGATTATCACGTTCACTTGTCAAAATACAAGGGTGTGTTTTAATTATTTTCATATAATACATTGTTACCCTTCCCCTTCCTTGTTCCTTTGCTCACTCTCTTTCTTATTCCTTGAATATTCTTTCCATATTTTTCTCACTCAGCTAGTTTGTATTCAGTTCTGATCTGTCTTCAACTCAATGTGGGCATTACATTTTGCAGTTAGCTTTCACTTAGGAAAACCAGCAGTATCATTCCTATTCACATGTGGTCCACAAATTTATTCTGATCACTTTCCATAGAAGCTATTTTATTGCATTTCATTTATTTTTCCTTTCAGATCAAAATTCTCTTATATAATATTGAAAAGTAGACTGACATCAGTTGGTATGAATACAGAATATTTTCAGGGAGTTTGGTCAAACCATTTCCTCTTAGCCATATCTCACCAGTAATATGAAAATATAAAATGAAAGAAAGAAACCAGAGGTCAGCACTGAGGCTTAGCAGATTAAGCCACCACCTGCAGTGCCGGCATCCCATATGGGTGCCAGTTCAAGACCTGGCTGCTTCACTTCCATTCCAGCTCTCTGCTATGCCCTAGAAAAGCAGTAGAAGATGTCCCAAGCCCTTGGGCCCCTGCACCCAGAAGAAGCTCCTAGCTCCTGGCTTCGGATCAGCATAGCTTTGACCATTGTGGTCATCTGGGGAGTGAACCATCGGATGGAAGACCTCTCTCTCTCTCTCTCTCTCTCTCTCTCTCTCTCTCTCTGCCTCTCCTTCTCTCTGTGTGTAACTCTGACTTTCAAATAAATAAATAGATCTTTTAAAAAAATGAAAGAAAGAAAGAAACAAACAAGTTGCAAAGTACATCTTGGATATAATTTAAGGATTGTGACTGAAAAATCTGTTAAGAATAATGAGCACAAAATTATTCAGAATTAACATTCAAATCCTGACAACAATGCTGTTTGTGATTTGTACCCCTCTACCAACTATGATTCTTCTCTGTTTACTCTGCAAATCTGCTCCATTCCAGCTAAGCTGGCTTCTCTGGTCTTATTTTTCAGTCATAACAAACACACTCTCACCTCAGGACTTATGCACCTACCGTTTCTTCTGAGTGAAGTCATCTTTCCTTAGCTGTTTACTGATTATGCTGTTCCACTCCTGCTCAAATTCAGCTGTACTTCAATAAAAAGGTTTTTCCTCATCAAAGATAATGATAGATTGCATAACATGTAATTCTCCCTGTTGCTTTCTGTGTCGTTGAGCCTACTTTTTTTCATAATCATTGCTCTCAACTGAAATAAAATATTAATCTTATTTACTCGGTATTTCCCCAGTACAACATAATCGCCAGGGCAGGAACTTCACTTATATTTACAGGTACATTAACTATGCTTTCCACCTTTCCAGTGCATAGTCACTTCTGGATATATATAAATGAAAAAGTGAATGAATGAGATAATGGGATATTTAATAGAGGAAGTAATTCAGTAACAAGAGGCTGAAGTCAGGATTTTCAAAATATAGAGGTGAATGACAGAGGAATATGCCTTGCATAATTTAAGAGGGTGATTTCCATATTGAAAATGAAATCAAATTTAAAAATTAAAGATAACACAATTCCATCAGTTATTTCATATATACTAACAATCATTATTACACCTTAAGACCACTGAAGTAAACAAGGCAAACAATACATATCTGAATAAAAATGGTTTGTGATCCCAATACCATAGTCAGGTCACAATGCCACGTGGTCTTTGAGCATCACTTCCAGCCAGACTCCATGTTGTCAGTCCTTTGAGGAAAGAAAGGCTTTATTATTTTTGATTGCAAGAAACAAAGCAAGAGAAACATTCCTCAGATCTGCCTCCCTGACTGAGGCATAGTGGATGGCTATCTGGATCAGGTAGGAGAAGACTGGGAAGGGGAAATACCCACTGAAGCTAATCTTGATTGAAGAAGCATGGAATCAGCCAGCATGGGAAGATGGATTTTCAAGGCCAGACATTTATGTTTGAGGAGCTTCTTGCATCTGAATGGGATCTAGCATATCCAATTTCTATTGTTGTTCTGGTTTCTTCAGTTTGGCCAGTTAATCAGATTTTCCTTCTTTTATGCATTTCTAGTTTATGTTATAGAGCTTCCTGCTCTGGGTTCCCTCTGCACATGTGGAATATAACCTAAAAGCAAGGACTTAAAAACAATGCCATCTCACCCACTGTTAAGGCATAAAATGCTATGGCCTGGGAAAGCAGTGGAAAATAGCCAACTCCTTGGGCCCCATTACCCACTTTGGAGACCCAGAAGAAGCTCTTGGCTCCTGGCTTCAGATAGGCTCAGCTCCATTGTGGCCATTTGGAGAGTAAACCATGGATGGAAGACCTTTCTTTCTCACACTGTCTCTCCTGCCTCTGCTTCTCTGTAACTCTGCCTTTCAAATAAATAAATAGATGCTTAAAGTAAAACAGTAAAAGGGCTGTCCAATACCAGTAAGATTAAACTTCAGTTTACATATATATCTAATGCACCTAATCATTCAAACCATAATCCTGAATGGCATTATATTCAAATTGTCAATTTTATAAATTTTTGTGGTGAACTAGTGATTGAAACTTCTTTGATAATGTTATTATTTTAATTCACATATTATTATCTCTCACTAATGAAACCAGAAGGCAGCACTCATTACAAACATGCTTTTTAAATTATCAATCATTTGCCTTCAATAAAATCATCATCCCTCACATGTATACCAACTTTACCTAATACTTGAGAATATTATATGAGAAACGGGGTCTTACAAAATTTTCATATAGACTGCCCTGCCATATGACAGTCTCTTGTCTATTCTTTGTAAAATAAAAACAGTTTACGGCCGGCGCCGCGGCTCACTAGGCTAATCCTCCGCCTTGCGGCGCTGGCACACCGGGTTCTAGTCCCGGTCAGGGCACCGATCCTGTCCCGGTTGCCCCTCTTCCAGGCCAGCTCTTTGCTGTGGCCAGGGAGTGCAGTGGAGGATGAGAGACCAGGAGAAGCACCTGGCTCCTGCCATCGGATCAGCGCGGTGCGCCGGCCGCAGTGCGCCTACCGCGGCGGCCATTGGAGGGTGAACCAACGGCAAAAGGAAGACCTTTCTCTTTGTCTCTCTCTCACTGTCCACTCTGCCTGTCAAAAAATTTTAAAAAATAAAATAAAAAAAAATAAAAACAGACTTAATGAATAACTAAGTTATTCATTACTTATTCTGAACACAGAATAAGAGACGTGTGTAAGTCCTTGTATATAGACTTTGATTTGCCTGTGCCTCTTTTTCAAACTTTCTGTTTTTAATGTAAAATACCATGAGTTTGATTACAAAATATTAAATACCTATACTTTCATAAACAATAAAATTGTAATAATAGAAAGATATTACCATATTAAATTCCTGGACAAGTTTCAGGTTATCATTTTCCCCCCTAGCAAATATATACCAGATCATACATTTTCTTCTGATCATATCCTGGTAACATCTCAGATATTTGATTTTTAATTTCCAAATTACATTCCCCCTTTAAAGGAAACAGAAATCATCATGATTCTCTTTCTCTTTCCTCCCCTACCCGTCCTCCACATTCCACTCCACCCTCCCACTCCTTTCTTCTCTCCCTGTTTCTCTCCTGTCTCTCCTTCCTTCTCCCCACCCTGCCCTCTCCTCTTTGTCCCTCTTCTCTCTTCTCCTCTTCACTTCCCTGGTTCTTCCTCCTGTCCTTCCCTCTCCGTCTTCCTCTCCTCCTTCTCTTTCTCTTCTCTCTATTTCTCTTTTTATCAACTCAAGAGAGAGGGTAATATCCATGGAATTTTTCCTAGACAAATAATTTTGCAAAGATATGCAAATAAATGTTAATATAAACACTGGTATAATACAAACAGAGATATAAGTAACCATTAGAAATGTCACTTACAGATAAGTAATTTAAGAAATTTCTGAAAAAGATATTAATGATTGGGTTCTGTTCATGGAGAGAAAATGGAAGGGTCAAAGAGGTGAAGGAAGAAAATAAAGAAGCAAAGGGGAAAAAAAAGAAGCTTGTAATACTACACAGGTATGGTTAAAATCTGCTGCAGATTAGAGAGCTTATGTAAATCCATTCCAGGAGACATAAAAACCTCAGGGTTCTTAGTTTATAATCACTAAAAGAAAGCAAGGACTTATATCCCAATTATTAATAATCTATCTGTGAGATAGATGGATAACTTTCCAGCTCTGTTATACATATTTAGAGCAGGTAGCAGGTGAATATGAGCTTTCTTTCTTTTTTTTTAATTTATTATTTTTTTTTGACAGGCAGAGTGGACAGTGAGAGAAAGAGAGACAGAGAGAAAGGTCTTCCTTTGCCGTTGGTTCACCCTCCAATGGCCACCGCGGCCGGTGCGCTGCGGCCGGCGCACCACGCTGATCCGATGGCAGGAGCCAGGTTCTTATCCTGGTCTCCCATGGGGTGCAGGGCCCAAGTACTTGGGCCATCCTCCACTGCACTCCCGGGCCGCAGCAGAGAGCTGGCCTGGAAGAGGCGCAACCAGAACAGAATCCGGCACCCCGACTGGGACTAGAACCCTGGGTGCTGGCGCTGCAAGGCGGAGGATTAGCCTATTGAGCCATGGTGCCGGCCTTGAGCTTTATTTCTAATTCAGAAATAAGTTCTCACTAAAAAAAAAAAAAAAAAAAAAACAAAGAGTGCAAGCAGGAATTGACTCCACTTCCATAGGAACAATCAGTTATGATCAATCAATAGGCTTTCCTTAGGAGATGTATTCCAATAGCAGTGCATACAACTGAGATGTCCTACCTTGCCATGTTAGATTAGGTGATGTGTCTGTCTTATTTTCTAGGTATTTCTTCTAGAACAAGATACTTTTCCTTTCTCTTTCAGTTAACCCTTTGAAACAGCTTGTCCCTATTTGTGGAATTATGACTTTCCATCAGTCTCCTTTTGTATTTACTCTCCTGACACATAAATTACATGGGATAATTTCCTGTGGGGTACACAAAACTACACAGTTTCTCCTCCAATTCTATAAGCAATTCTGATGTTTCTGTGGTGAACCAGATATATACAGCTTCTTGCCCTCTTATCTACTTATAAAATATCACTTGCTAATGAAGACTAAAATCTTACCAAAAATCTTTGCAAGTGTATTTGAAGTAGACATTACCTTATGACAATATTTCATGTAAAGATGGTGCAAAATTGGAAAATACATGAAATCAATTGTGTTAAGAGATAGGATTGTTATGTAGATATTGCTAATGAAAATGTTTCATAATATCCAGCAAGTTGTTTAAATATTTGAAACAATTTCAAACTTACAAGCAAGTGGGGAAGAACAGTAAGTGAGGAACAATAAAATAGTCTACACCCATATTTTCTTATTACTAACATTTTATTGCATCTGGTGTAGCATCTTTTTCTGTCTGGATGATGGTGGATAATGGATGGATAATGGTGGATAGAAGGATAGATGGATAGATGTATTGACAGTCATCGAGGGTGTTTCAAGACTGTTTCTTGGACCAATTAGAGTAAAGTGGTGTTTATGCAGACATAATTTCTTCCCCCTAAATATTTCAGGTGGTGAATATTTCTCATAAGACACTCAGCTGCACTGTACAAGGATGACCCAAACATGTCTCCCACCCCGCATGTTCCTTTACAACATGATCTGCCCAGCTGGTCCATCAAAGAATGGAATATAATTCCCCTCATCCTTGTGGGTCTGATGTGCTAAAATTTAATCAATCAACTAAGGTAGAAGGAAATCCTAGGATTGAGGATGCTGATTAGCAGGCAGTTGCTCTTGAGACTGTCTCCCAAGAAATCTGATAGGAATAGAAACTCAAGCTGCATAGTCAAAAGCTCTGTTGAACATCTCACTGGCATCTGGCATCAGTGTTCACTGATGTAAGTCAACCACCTTGAGCTTTCAGTTCCGACTATCAAGCTTCAGATAATCGCAGTTGCCTGCTTCTGGCTGCAGCAACATGGGAATCCCCAATCTGATTCCACTCAATGCACGTAACTATGAGAACTACTTTTCAATATTATTGTTTCATTTTGTTTACTTACCTAAGTTCCAAAATTTTGCAGTGGTTGGTTGAGCTCAACAGAATGCTCCCAAATCACAGCTTAAAATTAATGGGGGCTGGCTCTGTGGCGTAGTAGACTAAGATTTCTGCCTGTGGCATTGGCAAGCCTTATGGGCACCAGTCCCTGCCCCAGCTGCTCCTCTTCCAATCCAGCTCTCTGGTGTGGCCTGGGAAAGCAGTGGGAGATGGCCCAAGTTCTTGGGCCCTTGCAGCCATGTTGGAGACTTGCAAGAAGCTCCTGACTCCTGGCTTTGGATTGGCTCAGTTCTAGCCATTTTGGTCATTTAGGGAGTGAATCAGGGATGGAAGACCTCTCTCTCTCTCTCTCTCTGTCTCCCCTCTCTCTGTCTGTAACTCTACCTCTCAAAGAAATAAATACAATCTTAAAAATAAAATAAATCCATAATTGTACTAGTTACTCAATCTACAAATGACATTAATATTGGGCTTCTAGCCTAATAAACTTTCTGGCAAAAGCAACTATCTGGAATCACACCTATATTTATGAAGTATGTCTTCTTAGTCACTTTCAATCAGAAATAATTCTCTAGAATTTCATCTTTCATGATTACAAGTTTGTCACCTTATTGAGTATTTTTGTTCAACTTTGATGACCTCAACTCTCTCTACTTAGATTATAGTTACAAAATTTTAACAGCAGTACCATAGAAGTGATGCTGTATGCCTCTCATTATATCTTATCAGGTGGTATAGGATTGTGATTTCCTCCACTGAAGATATTGAATTTTTTTTTAACATGGTAAGAATGTCATCTGCTAAGTTTCTCCAGTATAAGATACTATTTTCATATATGTAACTAAAGAATGTCTTGTGGAAAGATATTTGAACATTGAATAACATACAGTTTTTCCTGGTTGATTTAACTATTATGGTTGCCAAATGGTGATTCTCAGATACTATTAGTTCTTTTTTTTTTTTTTTTAAGATTTTATTCACTTATTTGAGATGTAGAGTTCCAGATAATGAGAGGGAGAGACAGAGAGAAAGGTCTTTCTTCTGTTGGTTCACTCCCCAGATGACTGCAATGGCTAGAGCTGGATTGGAAGAGGGGCAGCTGGGACTAGAACTGGCGCTCTTATGGGATGCCGGCACCGCAGGCAGAGGATTAACATACTGCACCACAGTGCCGGCCCTGCTTGTTCTTATACATGTTCCCAGCTGTCATTCTACAGTAAGGAAAAATTTTTTATTCTCTTCTAAACACGCACACACAAACACACATACACATGGGGGCAGGGATAGAGATCTTCCATTGTCATTTTTCTTATCAAACATCTGCAACAGGTGAGGATTGGTCAGGCCAAAGCCAGTGGTCTGAGAGTCAGTTGGATCTCCCATATGGGAATCAGGTACCCAACTGCTTTTAAGGTGCACATTAGCAGGAAGCTGGATTGAATGTAGAGCCTGGACTCTAACCCAGGAGATTATGAAATGGGATGCAGGTGTCCCAAACAGCAATTTAGTTGCAGTAGAAATGTCTTCCTCTGTCTCCTAATTATTTTCACATAAATAGATCCTCATGAATTCAACCGATTCAGGAGGTTATACTCTCAGTAATATTACATATATAGATATTCCAATTGTCATATATTTGGTAAGTGCATCCCAGAAAAGTTAACTTTTAGTGTTGTTTTAAACATTTCTCTACTATTCTCAAGCACATCTTTCCTTTCTAGATACACACAAACACGTACACATACACATCTTTGTCTATACTTTAGCTCTATCTTTTATTTTATAGCCAAAACACCAGGTCTTCAATACTTACTGTATTCTCTTCATGTTTTGTTTTGTTTTGTTTTGTTTTGTTTTGTTTTGTTTGTTTATCCTGGGTAACTTCACACAGCGTATAGCTTGCTATGACCATTTAACACACAATAATTGATTATTGACTTTGTTGAATGTCTTTCCTGAGGCAGAGAAGAGCAAAGCTATGATTTTACATCCAAACTATTTTTGGCCTCACTCTTGATGCTGGATTCCACTAGTAGTAATGCAGAGAGACCAGCAAACAGAATGATGTAGGTTATGGCATTTAAAAATATACATCACAGTTCATATCACTACCTTCTCTTCTTTTTTTAGCTTTAAAACAGAATAAAAAAAGAAATGTGAAAACAGAAACCAATAGTTGAATATATCCTATTTTTAAAGTTCATTTGACCTTCCAATAAGTAAGCCATTTAAACCATCTGAACTTATTTCCTTCCGATCTATAAATCTATAAATAAGAAAGTTTTACTTTTGTGTTGCAGCCTCAGAATTCAGTAAGTCAAAGGTTGTCCAAAATATTCTGTTTCAACTTGGAGGAGGAGATTGAGATATCCAGAATCAAAAAGAATACCGACTCATTAGGGATTTTCAGATTCAGAAATAGAAGTTGACATATCAGTCACAGGGAACAGACAAAGCCGATGACAGTGTCTGAGGACTTAGGAGCTATGTGCCATCTGTGAGGTTTACATAAATCTGTCCAAGCTGAGTCATTAATAAAAACCTTTCTAATAGCTTATAACCAAAGATTCTGTTGGCCAATTTTTAACTAATTTCTTTCAATGTTGTATGTCAGCAAATCTCAAAGGTCATGTTAATGTTATAGATAGGCTTGATATTACGTATCTTGAAGTTAATAATAAATACACAAGTTATTTTTCAAGTTTTATTCTTTAATAGCAATACAATACAAGAGTAATTTTGGAGAATATGCTCACAATGAAGCCAATAATTTCACAAGCTTTATATGACCGACTGCTTTTAAATATTCATAGCCTGTAACCATTTTCAAGCATGCTGAATAACATATTCTAATGTACTATCTTTCCTTGACTTCAAAACAACTGCCTTTTCAAGTTTATATAAATTAATTTAACATGAGCAAGACAAAAACATTTATATCTAGAATTCAGTATGAATACATATTTATTTTTCAATATTTCTTTCGTTTACAATCATAATTTCTTTTTTTTTAAAGATTTATTTATTTTACTTGGAAGTCAGAGTTACACAGAGAGAGGAGAGATAGAGAGAGAGAGAGAGAGAGAGGGAGAAGAGAGAGAGAGAGAGAAAGGTGGTTCATTCCCCAATTGGCTGCAATGGCCGGAGCTGTGCCAATCCGAAGCCAGGAGCCAGGAGCTTTCTCCAGGTCTCCCACGTGAGTGCAGGGGCCCAAGAACTTGAGCCATCTTCCATTGCTTTCCCAGGCCACAACTGAGAGATGAACAGGAAGTGGAGCAGCTGGGACTCGAACCAGTGCCCATATGGGATGCCGCTGCTTCAGGCCAGGACGTTAGCCTGCTGCGCCACAGCACCAGCCCCCAATTATAATTTCTTAAAAGCTGTTGAAGTTAATTTTATAAAGAAAAACTGTAACAATATAAAAATGTAGACATAAATTTATAGGTACAATGTAAATGATTTATTTATTGTGTGTACAAGTAATCCTGTTTTACTAAAGCTCTATTTTAGGATTTCACTTTTTGAGGAGCAATTAGGAAATTGCTTACGATATCCATATCCCATATCAGAGTGCCTGGGTTCAAGTCCAAGTTCTACTTCCTGCTGATGGTTCCAGTTTTCTGCTAATGCTGCAACCCTGGAGACAGCAGGACTCAATTACTTGGGTCCTTGCCACTCACTCGGAAACCTTTAGTGAGTTTCAGGCTCCTGGCTTCTATCTGGTTATGTGGGCACTTGGGAAGTGAACCAGCAGATATGAGATCTCTGACCATCTGTCCCTTTGTCTTTCTGATTTAAAGTATAAAACAATACTGTTTTATAGGAAACAAAGTGAAAATGTTTCAAAACTTGCCCTTATCCAAAATGCCTGGGATCAAACACACTTTGGATACAGGAAATCTGCTTTTTTTAAGAATATTTACATACACATAGTGAGGTGTTTTGGAGATCCAGCTCAAGTCTTCATATGAAAGTATTTCTTGTTTGTTATGCATTTCATACAAATAGCCTAATGTTAATTTTATACCCCATTTTTAGCACATCTGTATTTTCACTGTGATCTATTTCATGAGGTCAGATAATTTCACACTGTAAAATAATATTTACATTAAAATATCTTTTTTTTTATTTTTGAGCATTTGGATTCTGTATTCTTGATTTGGTAGTGCTCAACCTGAGTGGGAGGAAAAGAAGGGGAAGGAGGGAGGAAGGGAAGAAGAGAATATCATTATGTTCTTAGAATTGTATTTAGCCGGTGCCGCGGCTCAATAGGCTAATCCTCTGCCTGCGGTACTGGCACCCTGGGTTCTAGTACTGGTCAGGGTGCCGGATTCTGTCCTGGTTTCCCCTCTTCCAGGCCAGCTCTCTGCTGTGGCCTGGGAGTGCAGTGGAGAATGGCCCAGTGCTTGGGCCCTGCACCCCATGGGAGACCAGGGGTCTCCTGTCAAAAAAAAAAAAAAAAAAAAGAAAAGAAAAAAAGAAAAAAAGATTTGTATCTACAAAGCACATTGACTGTTAAAAAGTTATTAAAATTTTAAAAAATAAATAAAATAAAAGATAGAAAAAGGAAAAAAAATGTACTCAACTTATCATATTGTCCCAGGAGGAAAATACCTATTAAAACAGTATTCGTGGGGCCAGAGCTGTGGTGTAGTGGGTAAAGCCACTGCCTGCAGTGCCAGCATCCCATATGGGCACTGGTTTGAGTCCCAGCTGCTCAACTTCCAAACCAGCTCTCTGCTATGGCCTGGGAAAGCAGTAAAAGAAGGCCCAAGTCCTTGGGCCTCTGCACCTGTGTGGGAGACCCAGGAGAATCTCCTGGCTCCTGGCTTTGGTTTGACACAGCTTGGGCTTTGCAGCCATCTGGGGAGTGAACCAGCAGATGGAAGACCCTCTCTCTCTTTCTCTCCCTCTGCCTCTCTGTAACTCTGCCTTTCAATAAGGTGCGGCCGGAGCACCGTGCTGATCCAAAGCCAGGAGCCAGGTGCTTTTCTTGGTCTCCCATGAGGGTGCAGGCCCCAAGGACTTGGGCCATCCTCCACTGCACTCCCAGGACACAGCAGAGAGCTGGCCTGGAAGAGGAGAAACCGGGACAGAATCTGGCACCCCGATCGGGACTAGAACCCTATTTGCCAGCACCACAGGTGGAGGATTAGCCTAGTGAGCCGCTGCACCGGCCTGCTTTTTCTTTAAATATAGAACAACAAGATTCTATCCTGTCTGTCAAATATTCCTTGATTTCACTCCTTCCCTTTGATGTATAAATGGTTCAATGTATTCACAGTGCAGAATGGGATTTTTAAACTGCAAGCATTCAAAATGGGATTTGGAGTTGACCTTTAACAATACAAAAGTATAAGTTTCAGCAATTTTTCTCCATGGATAGATGACAATTTTGAAAGCTATTTTTCCATAAAACAGTTCTTTACAGGTTTCAATAGTTTTTTTTTAGCATTTGGATATCAGTAAAGATGAATAAACTCACTAGTCTATATATTCATGACACTGACTATAGCAACTGAATAAGCTTAGAAAAGTAGAGTTGTTCATGTGGGGCTTATTTGACACATTTCTAGATTTTTCATATCTAACTTCTTTTTTAAGCCAAGCTTTGTGATCCGTGTCCTAAACTGGCATTTTTTATATCTTATTTTAGTTTCCTTTTACTATGCCCAGGGCAGTTTTTTACAACTTATTTTCTAGTTTTGTAAAAGAGTATTCTTTATGGTCATCTTCTGTATTCATTTAAAAAAACAGCATTGTCAATCAGAGAATTATAGGTAGAATTGTCTCAAAATAAATACTTTGATTGTAACACACTTTCAATTCTCATTACTGGAATATTTTTTCATTATTTTGAGTGATGTTTAAAAAT